>NW_028270173.1:39614804-40320637 GCF_037043375.1 Chiloscyllium plagiosum
TGATCCTTGTGGCACTCCACTGGTCACAGGCCTCCAGTCTGAAAAACAACCCTCCATCACCACCCTCTGTCTTCTACCTTTGAGCCAGTTCTGTATCCAAATGGCTAGTTCTCCCTGTATTCCATGAGATCTAACCTTGCTCACCATGGGGAACCTTGTCGAACGCCTTACTGAAGTCCATATAGATCACATCTACTGTTGTGCGGAGCAAGGAGGAATTTCTTCTGAGGGTAGTGAATCTGCATCGTTCTTTATTGCAAAGGCCTATTGAGGCTGGTTCATTACTTATATAGAAGCTGAGAGAGATTTTTTCATCAGGAAGTGAATCAAGGTTTATAGGGGAAAGGCAGACAAGTGGAATTGAGGATTGTCCCATCAGCCACAATCTCCTCGGACTGCAGAGCAGGCCTACTTGTGCTCCTGCACCTTGCGGAATGGGGCTGACTGAGTTGCTGCACCGAGGGCTGGCATATCAGCTCCACAGAGTGAAAGGCCTGTCACCCTCGTGTTTGAATGGGTTGGGGTGGGGTGTCTGCAGAGTTACTGTTAGTGACTGGGCCCCATGCTTCCCAATGGGCACCCGAGCTTCAGGATTCTGAGTCTTGCATTCCGACAGTAAACGTATCTACGGTGATGGAACGCTCTGATGTCGCACTTGGGGGTGAGCATGGGACGACGCAGGGTGTCACTTGTGTCTTTTGCCTTTGAAAAAGGCACCTTGCAGCCCCTGCTCAGACAACTGGCAGTGCGGCTGTGAATCCAGGTTTGCCAATGATTGTACGGCTAGCCAGGCACGGTGGATGGGTGGGGAGCAAGTGGCAAGGAGGATGTAGAGACCGTGGAGGGAGCATGTGAGCGAGGGTATTGGAAGTGGAGACGGAAGTCGGAAGTGTTTCGCTTCGGTCAGAACAGAATTTTGGGAAATCATGACAGTGATGGTTTGGGAAACGTTGGCACTTGGGAGCATCTTTTTTTTTCTCTCTCTGTGGGAGCTGCAGAAGGTTGGGCTGCAGACGCCGTGAGTAATCGGGGAGGGAGAACTTCAAGTCAGCTTCGCTTGCGAAGGGATTGGGCGTGTAAGGTTGCAGAAGCCTTCCTTCGACGGCTACCACTGGGTATTGGGTCAGTTTCTACCTCCTTATCGCGGAAGGATGTGCCTGCCTGACAGGGAGTGCAGCAAAGATTCCATGGGCTGGCTTCGGGGATGAGGGGAATTCCCTGCATGGGAGTGCTTGAAGAGTCTGGAGATCCAATTCATTGGAGGGGCTGAGGATTGTGAGATGACTGCATTGAAATGTACAGGATTTCAAAAGGGTTTGGACACAGTGGGCATTGAAATTGTACCTCTCTCTTCCCACTACTTTCCAACCACCTCCACCCCACCCAACCTTGCCTCAGGTTGGAGAGGGTTTCACAGTCTGAAGATAATTTAAGACCGAGGAGGGAAGGGTGGGGAATCTTTGGAATTTCCTACCACAGCGGGATTGAGGATGTCCAGGCACTGAGGAATTGCTTGGGTGTTTAGGGGATGTGGAGACAGTGAAGGAAGATGAGTTTGACGCAGAAGGTCAGTCATGATGGGTGCAGGGGCTCCTCCAGCTCCTGTTCCGAAAGCTCGTGAGTGAAGTCTTCCTCCTCACCTTCATGTTGACGGGGCAGGGAGCACCGGTCAGTTTTGTAACACACGCTGACGTCCATGGCTGACAGGTTTTCTGTTGTTCTTCTGACTTACAGTGCGTTGTCCAGCCTTTGCACAGGGAGGAGGGAAAGTAAACCGCGGATAAAATGGCTGCCTCGCAGAAACCGCTGCGGCCCAAGGGCCTTCCCTTCCTGCTCGTTCATCTCTTCTGCTGTGGACTGGTGCTTCAGAAAGTGGCGAGTGATGGAGCTTCCCAGTTTGATGTGTATGATGACCACTCACATGACCATCACGGACACAGTCATGACCATCACGGTCACGCTCACGACCATCACGGGCACGCCCATGACCACCACGGGCACGCCCACGACCACCACGACCATCACGGGCATGCTCACGACCATCACGGGCACGGGCATGCCCACGACCATCACGGGCACGGGCATGCCCATGACCATCACGGGCACGCCCACGACCATCACGGGCACGCCCACGACCACCACGGGCACGCCCACGACCACCACAGTCATCACGGCCACTCCCACGATTATTATGACCAATCGCACGACCATGTGGATGACCTCACTGGCCACTCCTATCCGCATGATCATCCGGCACACTCCCAACAGCAGGAGCACGAAGGAAAGAGTCGCTGGACGCGTGTTGCAGCGTCAAAGGTGCCAGAACTCAGGACTGAGGCGTCGTCTAACCGCTTTCAACTGTGGTCGCAGGTTGGTGCCTTTGTCCTGCCGTCGAACTCCCTTCCGTGTGACCAGTCTGCTGGCCTAGTTCCATTGCAGTCGTCATTTAGGTTAATCCATCAACCCCGTTCACTGGTCTTGGGCGCTTAGTCCCTCAATCTATTCTGATCTGTACTGAAGTCGTGCTGGTCTGTGTTCCAACTCTGTATATCTGCCTTATATCTGTTTATGTCCTTGGTCAGCAAAGATCCATCAATCCCAGGTTTAAACAAAAATACCAAGTGACTCAGCAGCGATTGCCATTTGCAAAAGAAAGAGTGTGCTGTAATTGTGGCCGGTTTTGCATGCAGGAATGTTTTCTAGTCTCTCGCCTGATACTCTACCTTGCGTTGGACCATGCCACCCTGTCGTAGGCTCCCCTACCATCGTTCTTATTTCTCTCCATCCGCCCTCATCAGTTTTAGAGTTTTAATAACATGGAAAGAGGCCAATCAAGTCCATGTTGATCAGCAAACTTCTCATTGCAGTCCTTTAATGGCTTGAAACCATTAATCAAATCACTCCATATAATCTCCTGAATTCCAGGCGTGCATAATCTCAGATCATCCATCGGAGCCCAGGTATCATCCTGGCATTTCAATGCGGGACTCATTCAGTATATCTTCTCTGAAGATGTGGTGCCCAGAACTGCCTCCATACTTCAAGTGCAATCTTTCTCGTTGTTTGAGCGGCTGTGACGTGACACCTACCCTGACCTTCCAGGGGCTAGTCATAGAGATGTACAGAACAGAAACCGACCCTTCTGTCCAACCCGTCCATGCCGACCAGATATCCCAACCCAATCTAGTCCCACCTGCCAGCACTCGGCCCATATCCCTCCAAACCCTTCCTATTCCTATACCCATCCCAATGTCTCTTAAATGCTGCAATTGTACTAGACTGTCCAACCTCTCCCTATAGCTCAAATCCCTCAACCCTGGCAACATCCTTGTAAATCTTTTCTGAACCCTTTCAAGTTTCACAACATCTTTCCGATAGGAAGGAGACCAGAATTGCACGCAATATTCCAACAATGGGTCCTAACTGTACAGCCGCAAAAAAAAAACCTCCCAACTCCTGTACTCAATACTTTGATAAAGGAAAGCATACCAAATGCCTCCTTCACTATCCTATCAACCTGCGACTCCACTTTCAAGGCGCTATGAACCTGCACTCCAAGGTCTCTTTGTCCAGCAACACTCCCGAGGACCTTACCATTAAGGCCCGCTCTGATTTGCTTCCCCAAAATGCAGCACCTCGCATTTTTCTGAATTAAACTCCATCTGCCACTTCTCAACCCATCGTCCAATCTGATCAAGATCCTGTTGTAGTCTGAGATAACCCTCTTCACTGTCCACCAAACCACCTCCAATTTTGGTGTCGTCTGCAAACTTGCTAACTATACCTCTTATGCTCACATCCAAATCATTTATATAAATGATGAAAAGTAGAGGACCCAACACCGATCCTTGTAGCACTCCACTGGTCACAGGCCTCCAGTCGGAAAAACA
Organism: Chiloscyllium plagiosum; assembly: GCF_037043375.1. Classification (NCBI taxonomy): domain Eukaryota; kingdom Metazoa; phylum Chordata; class Chondrichthyes; order Orectolobiformes; family Hemiscylliidae; genus Chiloscyllium; species Chiloscyllium plagiosum. The sequence continues at coordinate 39,618,695 of NW_028270173.1, forward strand.
ACCCTCCTCCACCACCCTCTGTCTTCTACCTTGGAGCCAGTCTTGTATCCAAATGGCTAGTTCTCCCTATTTCCATAAACTGGTTTACTCCCATTCCAACATTTCTGACCTTGGCCTGCTGCTGTGAAATGCAACGTGAGCTGGAGGAACTGCACCTCGTTTTCCATTGAGGCACTTGATAGTCCCAGAGGCTATGACAGTGATTTCATCAATTTCAGGGCATAGACGATGTCCTTCATTCTGATTCCCCGCCGCACACTGCATGTTGTTTGTGTTTTATTGGCTTTGCTCCCAGCACAGCTGACTTGAATTCATTATTTCAAGTCTGTCATTCACACCTATTTTCCATCTCTATCACTCCTTTAATGCCAGTACGACACTTACTTATCTTAGGTTCTGGGCACTCACACCATCTGTTCCACTCGCCTCTCCTCCCCACTTTGTGAATTATTTTCCAGTCTCTTTCAGTTCCAAAGAAGAGTCCTATTAGACTTGAAATGTTAGCTCTGCTTCTCTGTCCATAAGTGCTGTCATGCCTACTGAGTTCCGCCAGCATTTTCTGTTTGTATGTATAACTTCTACCCCACTTGTGCTCTCGATACAAACACCAGCATTTCATCAGTCTGTCTTATTATTTCTGTAGCTGTTCATGACATTTTTATGACCTGTGTACAGACTCCCTAAGTGTCTCTCATGCTGCGCCATGTTTTCTCTTTTACAACATTTGGAAAGGTCAGTTGTGTTGCATTTAAATCCAGTCAAAGTTTGTGACTTAGTTGGCTTTTGTATTTGGCTCCTGTGTTGATGTCAAATACATTTCCAAATCCCTAGCATGTTTTTCACCAAGTTTGGTGAGCTTCTGTGCAAAATATTATGTAGCTGCTGATCAATAGACCAGCTAACGTAACTGGGAGGCAATGGGACAACTCCAGGAATCATCAAGATCGGAACAGCTTTGAATGAGTAGTGGCCCTGATGGTTTGTTTCCATCGGAATCAAGGCAGCTGTTTTGGATAGAATTATTCTTTGCTGTTACATCATCAAGATTGTCTGGGTGGAAATCAGCATTGAGTCAGATTATAAACGTATATTGGTAACTGACAGAGAGGGAAGTTAAGCTTTTTTTCAAAGTGGGAGGTATTTAATTGTTCTTAGCTCTTTTTGTTGTCAAAAGCTGCAGACCACAGCAGACATGGTGTGACCTTGCAAAGCCCCGTGATGTCACAGCTTCCTGCCGCCACACGGCACCGTGTCTGTGACCAAACAATGCCCTGTCACTTCACAGTGGAGTGTCTGTGACTTACAGTTCTCCATCGCCTCACAACGGGGTGTCTGTGACCTCATAGCAGGGAGGACCGTGGCCTCGTGGCGGGAGGGGTTTTGTGACCTCTCAGTGCCCCGTCACCCCTCAGCAGGGTGTCTGTGACCTCACAGCAGGGTGCCTGTGACCTCACAGCATCCAGTCACCTCGCAGCAGGGAGGTTTGTGACCTCACAGTACCCTGTCACCTCACAACAGGGTGTCTGTGACCTCACAGCGTCCCGTCACCTCACAGCGGGGAGGTTTGTGACCTCAGTTGAGAGGGGTGTCTGTGACCTCACAGATGGGGGTGGGTCTGTGACCTCACAGATGGGGGTGGGTCTGTGACCTCACAGATGGGGGTGGGTCTGTGACCCCACAAAGCTGGAATACTGATCCAGTGAAGTATGAGTTTGTGTTCCCAGCACCAGACATGGATCTCTCAAACCGGATCACACTGTATGATGTTTGAGATCAATCTAGACTGCTTGGTGAGGCTGTTCTCTGTTCTGCTGGGATGACAATGGTACATCGACTTAAAACTTTGATGCAGCATTCCCATAATAGTGAACCCTTCAACAGTGCAGCGCTTCCCTGGAGCTGACCCCCAGACAGTGCGGCACTGACCCCTGGTCGGTGCGGTGCTGTCCCAGCACTGACCCCCAGATGGAATGGCGTTGCTATGGCGCTGACCCCCTGGATGGTGCGGCACTGACCCCTGATCGGTGCGGTGCTGTCCCAGCACTGACCCCCAGATGGTATGGCGTTGCTATGGCGCTGACCCCCTGGATGGTGCGGCACTGACCCCTGATCGGTGCGGTGCTGTCCCAGCACTGACCCCCAGACGGTATGGCGTTGCTATGGCGCTGACCCCCTGGATGGTGCGGCGCTCCCTTTCTGCTATTTTTGAATTAAGTGTTTGGAGTGAGATTTCAGATCACAACCTTCTGACGCAGTGGCAGGAGTGGTTGCCCAGTGAGGCACTTTGTGGCAGCAGTTTGCTAAAGCAGATGGGGAGCTGTGGGATGTGATGATAATAGTCTTGTGATTGTAAATGACCGTGTCTGTGTCCGGCAGGCTATTGGAGCGACCGTATTGATCAGTGCCGCACCTTTCCTCATCCTGTTCTTCATCCCTGTCGAGTCGAACACCTCCAAACACAAGAGCCTCCTCAAGGTCCTGCTGAGCTTCGCATCGGGCGGACTCCTCGGAGATGCCTTCCTCCATCTCATCCCCCATGCGCTCGGTGAGTAACGGTGTGGGTTAGTGGTGCGGTTTGGGGGTGGCACGGTGGCTCAGTGGTTAGCGCTGCTGCCTCACAGTGCCAGGTACCCAGGTTCAATTCCCACCCTCAGGTGACTGCCTGTGTGGAGTTTGCACATTCTCCCTGTGTCTGAGAGAGTCTCCGGGTGCTCCAGTTTCCTCCCACAGTGTTCAGCGATGTGAAGATTATGTGCATGGTCAGGGGTAAATGTAGGGTGGAGGGAATGGGTCTGGGCTGGTGTGGACTTGGACTTGTTGGGCCGAAGGGCCTACTTCCGCACTGTAGGGACTGTGTGGACTCTCTGATGGTTAGTGGGCATTGGGAGGCAGCGAACGGTGGGGACTGGACTGAGCGCAGGCCGGAGAAGGGGACGGGGGTGAAAAGCCGTTTGACAGGGAGGGAAGAAAATTGCAATGGGATGGAAAGGAGCGTGGGGGGGGGGGGGGTTAGTAGCGATGGCATGCTTTGGGGTCAGGCGAGTAATGTGGCTAAGGCGTACTGAAATGCAAGTTGTGGGACAGGGGACAGTGGTTTGCAGGCTGGATTGGGCACTGTGACAGGTTGGGGCAGGGGGACCCGAGTGGGAGGTGGGGTGGGGCTGAAACAAAGTGGTGACGACTGGCGGGTGGGGAGATGAGGAGAGAGGGGTCACGGCGAGGCAGAGTGGCCTCTTGGGGAGAGCGGAGGAGGCGAGATATTGGGCTAACGCTATTTGGTCACATTCGAGGGCAGAGCGCTCTTTGAGTCAGTGTGAGCTGTTTCTGATCTCCGGGAAGTGGAAAAGTGATGTCGGGAGCTGAGGGCAGGGGACAGTCATCAGACTCGGACTCTGCCTGATCTGGGAGCGCTGTCTTTGAGGCCGGCCGGGTGGGTGGGTGCAGGGAGGAGGAAGACTGGTGAAATGTTCCTGTGCGACCTCCCACACGTCCCTCAGCAGCTGCGGTATCCCTTGGCCGGGCTGCTCTGTCATCTCGTTTCTCTTCATGACAGTATTTAGTGAGTGAGAGTCCAAGGCCAAGAGTTCTTGTTTTGTAATCAAATTGTAGCTGTTGTGTCTCTCTAGCACCTTCACGGCTGGTGGAGTTTAAATTCCATTCAGCAAAATTGTTAGCTCCTCTCCAAAGTGGTGAACGTACACAGATCATTGAGTGTTCATAGAATCCCTTCAGAGTGGAAGCAGGCCATTCGGCCCATCAAGTCAACACCAACCGTCGGAAGAGCATCCCACCCACGACCTATCCCTGTAACCCTGCATTTCCCATGGCCTAACCTGCACATCGCTGGACTCTACAGGACAATTTCCCATGGCCATTCCACCCTAACCTGCACATCGCTGGACCCTACGGGACAATTTCCCATGGCCAATCCACCCTAACCTGCACATCGCTGGACCCTACGGGACAATTTCCCATGGCCATTCCACCCTAACCTGCACACCTTTGGACAGTGGGAGGAAACTGGAGCACCCAGAGGAGATTCTCTCAGACAAGGGGAGAATATGCAATCTCCACACAGACAGTCACCTGAGGGTGGAATTGAACCCAGGACTCTGGTGCTGTGAGGTAGCTGTGCTAATCACTCAGCCACCAAGCCACCCTGTGGCTGTTCTTTGAAAAAAATGTGGAAGGAAGTCTGCAGTCCTTATCTGCAAAGTTCTCTGTGACCCTCAACTGGCCAGGAAAACTGCATGCAAATACTGCTGGCATTGGGATGCGGGCAGTGAATTGTGGGAAAGTGGAGGTGAAGGGATAGTGGCAAGAGGGCAAGGGAAGTGGGCTCTTGGGGAAAGTGAAGGGGCCAATGGGAGTGAAAGGTGAGTAGATGACCGGCTGCTTGAAGGGAGGCCGGCTGAGTGGAACTCGAGTCTCGGGTGCATGGAGGAATGGCACCGCAAGGTGCTGCAAGGTGGGGGTCAGACGTTTGTTTTGAAAAGTCAACGCTTCTTTTCACATAGATCCACATTCTCACAATGAGGCTTCTGATCCATCTCACAGACCCTTAGAGAATCTGAATCTCGACCATGGGCACTCACATCGAGGTAAGACAGCAACAGCACTACAGTGCACTTCTGAAGGTGGGGGTACTCACTCTGTACGGACCCTGTGACAGTGCAGCACTGACCCTCTGACAATGCGGCACTCCCTCAGTACTGACCCTCTGACACTGTGGCGCTCCCTCGATGATGCTGACCCTGGGGCGGCGCGGCGCTCCCTCGATGATGCTGACCCTGGGGCGGCGCGGCGCTCCCTCGATGCTGACCCTGGGGCGGCGCGGCGCTCCCTCGATGATGCTGACCCTGGGGCGGCGCGGCGCTCCCTCGATGCTGACCCTGGGGCGGCGCGGCGCTCCCTCGATGATGCTGACCCTGGGCGGCGCGGCGCTCCCTCGATGATGCTGACCCTGGGGCGGCGCGGCGCTCCCTCGATGATGCTGACCCTGGGGCGGCTCGGCGCTCCCTCGATGATGCTGACCCTGGGGCGGCGCGGCGCTCCCTCGATGATGCTGACCCTGGGGCGGCTCGGCGCTCCCTCGATGATGCTGACCCTGGGGCGGCGCGGCGCTCCCTCGATGATGCTGACCCTGGGGCGGCTCGGCGCTCCCTCGATGCTGACCCTGGGGCGGCGCGGCGCTCCCTCGATGATGCTGACCCTGGGGCGGCGCGGCGCTCCCTCGATGATGCTGACCCTGGGGCGGCTCGGCGCTCCCTCGATGATGCTGACCCTGGGGCGGCGCGGCGCTCCCTCGATGATGCTGACCCTGGGGCGGCTCGGCGCTCCCTCGATGATGCTGACCCTGGGGCGGCGCGGCGCTCCCTCGATGATGCTGACCCTGGGGCGGCGCGGCGCTCCCTCGATGATGCTGACCCTGGGGCGGCGCGGCGCTCCCTCGATGATGCTGACCCTGGGGCGGCTCGGCGCTCCCTCGATGATGCTGACCCTGGGGCGGCGCGGCGCTCCCTCGATGATGCTGACCCTGGGGCGGCTCGGCGCTCCCTCGATGATGCTGACCCTGGGGCGGCGCGGCGCTCCCTCGATGATGCTGACCCTGGGGCCGCGCGGCGCTCCCTCGATGCTGACCCTGGGGCGGCGCGACGCTCCCTCGATGCTGACCCTGGGGCGGCGCGGCGCTCCCTCGATGCTGACCCTGGGGCGGCGCGGCGCTCCCTCGATGCTGCTGACCCTGGGGTGGCGCGGCGCTCCCTCGATGATGCTGACCCTGGGGCGGCGCGGCGCTCCCTCGATGATGCTGACCCTGGGGCGGCTCGGCGCTCCCTCGATGATGCTGACCCTGGGGCGGCGCGGCGCTCCCTCGATGATGCTGACCCTGGGGCGGCGCGGCGCTCCCTCGATGCTGACCCTGTGGCGGCGCGGCGCTCCCTCGATGCTGGCCCTGGCGCGGCGCTCCCTCGGGGCTGGCTCTGGGACCGCTCGGCGCTGTGTTGGAAGTGTAGACACTGGAGCTGAAGTTGGCCATTCAGCCGGTTGTACCTGCTTCACCATTTACTCTGATCATGGCTAAACTTTGGCTCAATGTCACATTTCCGCACTCAACCCATTCCACTTGAAGCCTTCAATTATCCAAAACCTGGTGAATTTCACAGGCTCATATTTCTTCAGTGGCCTAACCGCATCTTCTGAGTCTGTGACCTGTGGTTGTAGGCACCTCCCTCATGTAAGGCATCCTCCCGGTGTCTATTCTGTCCAGCCCTGTTACAATTTGGGAACATTTCATTCTGGTAAACCTTCTATTTTTGTAAACTTTCGTGAATACAGGCTCGATCTCGCCTCATCGGAGCACTGTCATCTCCTGGTAGCCTCGTGAACTTCGGTCTTGGCCTGTGTTATGAGTTTTCTTGATTTTGATCTTGATGAGTTTGATTTATTTGCGAAATCGTTGTTGTTCCTTTTCCAATGTAAACGAAGAGAGGCTGAATGGACATCTGCCTTGTAACTGCTTTCTCGCTCCTCAGTTCAGTGCCAACCTGGTACTTGAAACCTGTCCAAAATCTGTCACTAGACCGTTTACTTCTCTTGACAACTGCACTTGGTACCAATAGGAAAGTGTCAGATGCCAGCCTTCAGCAACGTTACGTGCTCGTGTGTCCCCAGAAAGTTCCAGTTTTCCTTCAAGTCATCGAAAAGCAAGAGATAATCCAATCTCGCGTATTCTAGTTTATGTTTCTAAGTAAGTGTAGTTCTTATAACAGATCCATCTGTGGTCATTGATTGGGGAAGATAGGTATGTTTTCCCTCTTGCTGATTCCTTCTGCACCTGCCGTGGACCCAGTCCATCAGCAAACTCCTTTAGGACCCGACCAGTTCAGTTAGTCAGTGATGCTGCCGATGTCATCGACGGCCCACCCCCCCCCACCCCACCCCCTCTCTCCCCCTTCCCCTCTCTTCTCTTCCACCCCCCCCCCCCCCCCCCCCAATATGATGATGATGGGCAATTGTGTGATGAGTCCGTGAGAGAATTCTCCCACCTTTTTCCCACCAGGTGATAATGACTTTACAGGGTGGACACGGCTGAGACTGGTGTTTCCAAGTGCCTCGATTGGTGCCAAGCAGTTTGTCCGGTTTAATTACGGATTTGAGATTTCCTTCCCAAAAGGTCATAGCTAAGTCCCTTCCCCATCGATGTAAATTGAAGGCAATGTGTACTGACAATAGGTGCACTGCATTGATGATGATTGACAGTGGTTTCACGGTCATCATAAGACTTGTAATTCCACATACTTTATTGAGTTGAAATTCCTCTGTCTGCTGGGGTGGGATTCGAACTCGGGTCCCCACAGCATTGCGTGGATCTCTGGTGGCATATCCATGAGGCCTATGTCCACTGCGCGCACTCAGCCCCACAGATAGACACGCGCAAGCACACGCGCGCACACATCCCCACGCGCCCGTCCCCCCTGCGCACGCATATCCCCCCCACACACGCACCCTCCCCACTGTTTGCCCAGCATCCCCCACCCACACTCACACCCGCGCATTCCCCACACCCACCCACCCCTCCACCTACACACACGTTTCCCCCACATCCACCCACCTCCCCACCACTACAATGCGGCGCTCCCTCTGCTCTGCACTGCTGGTAATTTCTGTCTCTGTCTGCATGTAGTGTAGGGCCCCGGTCTGATTGCTGGATTTTTTTCATGAACGAAGTTGCTGACAATCGCCTCTCTGTACTTCTTCCCCACCCCTCACCCCGACTCCCCTCTGCAGGTGACGGTGACGGCCACGGCCACGATCACTCCCACGTGATGTCTGTCGGCCTCTGGGTCCTCGGTGGAATCATCGCCTTCCTCGTGGTGGAGAAGTTTGTGCGTCACGTGAAAGGGGGTCACGGTCACGGTCACGGTCATTCTCACGGTGCGTTGGGGACCGCATTCGGCCATCCGGGTGGGCGGAGGCCCCTCATCGGCTACCCCTTTTGTTGCGTCAGGGGTTGCAGAGCTGGAAGGCGAGGGGTTGAACTCCGGAGAAACCGCCCTGTGCTCTGAGTCTTCCACGCTTGCTGCCCATCTGTCACGGCCCTCGAACTGAGTGGCCGGCTGAACCGTTTCGCGTTGCTGTGGGCCTGGAGTCACGTAGAGCAGGTGGTGGCTGTGAACCACTCCGGCCGCGTTCGGTTGTGTCAACCAAACTTGCATCACTTCGGTCACCATGACGAGACTGGACTCTGTGTTCCCCAGTGTCCGCACTAAGTCGTCGGTGGCTTGGCTGCTCCTTTTCTGTGTTTCTGCCTCAGTCATAGAGATAAACAGCCCATTCGGTCCCACTCATCCATGCTGACCAGATATCCTAACCTAATCTAGTCCCGCTTGCCAGCACTTGGCCCATTTCCCGCTAAACCTTTCCTATTCATATACCCGTCCAGATGCCTTTTCAATGTTGCAATTGTACCAGCCTCCACCACTTCCTCTGGCAGCTCATTCCATACACGTACCACCCTCTGCGTGAAATTGTTGGCCCTTAGGTCCCTTTTATATCTTTCCCCTCTCACCCTAAACCTATGCCCTTGAGTTTTGGACTCCCCTACCCCAGGGAAAAGACCTTGTCTACTTATCCTATCCACACCCCTCATGATTTTATAAACCCCCATAAGGTCACCCCTCAGCCTCCGACATTTCAGGGAAAACAGCCCCAGCCTGTTCAGCCTCTTCCCTGTAGCTCAAACCCTGCAACTGTTGAGACTGTGAACGGGCTGAACGACATGAATAACGTTCCAGGACTGGTTGGATGGGACTGCAGTTCCATTTCCCAGCATTTGGCCCAGCTGCGTGGCTGCAGCTTTCAGACTCGCAACTGCACGTGGACCTCGGGGAGAGAGAGAGAGAGAGGCAGAAGATTTAAAACAAAAAGGGAATATCGCTCATTTCATGCTGACCCCTTATTTTGGGACTGTGACCTTAGGTCTAGACTTCCCCATGAAGGGAAACCCCCTCTCTGCTTCTGTCCAGCCAAATTCTCTCTAAATCGCACATGTTTGAAGAAGATCACCTCCATTCTTTTGAGTTCCAGTTTCATTCCAAACTGTCTATACGTAAGGCAGGTTGTTTCTGTTACGTGGCACTTGGTTAGAACTGGAAAATGTTAGTTGCCGATAGAGTCAATATGCAAACAGCCCCATCGGTTCAACCTTTTCATGCCAACCAGATATCGTCCATTAGTCTAGTTCCATTTCCCAGCACTTGGCCCCTATCCCTCCAAACGCTTCCTATTCATATACCCATCCAGATGCGTTTTAAATGCTGTAACTGTACCAGCCCCCACCACATCCTCTGGCAGCTCATTCCACACACGTACCACCCTCTGCGTGAAAGGTTGTCCCTCTGGACCTTTTAAAATCTTGCCCCCCCCCCCCCTCACTTTAAACCTACATCATCTAGTTTTGGCTATTCACCTTATCCATGCCGTCATGATTTTATAAACCTCAATAAGATCATCCCTGTGTCTCTGACACTCCAGGGTGAAAAAGTCCCATGCTTATTCAGCCTCTCCCTGTAGCTCAAACCCTCCAACATTGTTGTAAATGTTTCCTGCACCCTCTCAAGTTTAACAGCATCCTTCCAAAGCAAGGAGAGCAGATTTGAATGCTGCTTTCCAAAAGTGGCCTCACCAATGCCCCACACAGCTGCAACATGAACTCCTAACTCCTACATGCAATGCACTGACCAATAAAGGCGAGTGTACCAAACGCCTTCACCGCTCTATCTACCGATGACCCCACTTTAAAGGAACTATGCACCTGCACCCAGTCTCTTTGTTTCAGCATCACTCCCCAGGGTACCTTTTATTAACTGTAAATCCTGCCCCTGGTTTGCCTTACCAAATTGGAACACCTTGTATTGAACTAAATCAAACTCCCATCTGCCACACCTCAGCCCATTGGCCCACCTGATCAAGGTCCGTTTGAAAATTCCCCAGATTACTGGGAAGTCGGGGTACAGCTGGCTACTGGATACAGAGGGGTAGGGGAGTGGGATGCAGCTAAAGTGTCGGTGCCAACAACACCCTAATGGTGTTAGAATGAACACTGTAAGAGGAGATTCACTTTGTATCTAACTCCATGCTGTACCTGTCCTCAAACTGTTTGATGGGGACAGCTTGAGAAAGCTTTACATTCACTTTAAGAGTAGAGAGCCCTCTAACTCTATATCTAACCCTGTGCTGTCCTGATGCTGGGACTGTTTGATGGGGACTATGCAGAGAGAGCTTTACTCTGTATTTAACTCCATGCTGTCCCTGTCCTGGGAGTGAGTGAAGGGGACAGTGTAGAGAAAGCTTTACACTGTATCTAACCTCATGCTGTCTCTATCCTGGGAGTGTTTGATGGGGGACAGTGTAGAGGGAGCTTTACGCTGTATCTAATCTCATGCTGTCTCTATCCTGGGAGTGTTTGATGGGGGACAGTGTCGAGAGGGTTTACTCTGTGTCTAACCCTCTGATCGGGGAGGCGCTCAGATGCCGGGGCTCTCAGCCTTTGACTCTCTCTCTTTCTGATCCTCCAGCTGCTGCTCCGAAGGTAAAGGAGAGCTCCGAGGAGGAGGAGAAGGACAACAACAAACATGGTGAACCGAGGGCGGGCAGTAGGCGCCGGAAACCTGAAAACCCCCGCGCCAAGAACGAAGCTGCCAAGGCACCGGGACAGGGTGAGTACCATGAACCCCCCCCATCGCCCAGACTGTAGGGTGGGCGGGGCTTGGGGTGGGACAGGGGTGGGTGGGATTGGAGGTGGGTGGTGGGCCAGGGTTGGAGTGGGTGGGGCTCAGGGTGTACAGGGTTGGAAGTGGGCAGGGCTTGGAGGTGAGGAGGGTGGGCGGGGCTGGGGACATGGTTGGAGGAGGCTGGGCGCAGCAGTGGGCAGGGCTGTAGGTGAGGAAGGGCAGGGCTGTGGCTGAGCAGGGTTGGAGGTGAGCGGGGCTGGAAGCCCACTCCTGCAGGTGGGAAATGTGTCGTGGTCTTGTGGTGCCCCTCCCCACGTCCCCAAGTTGTGAATCACTCCAACGATGTCACCAGGATCTGCCGGGGTTATGCCGCACGGTGGATACCAGGGGAACACAGCAGGTCTGTGCAGGGGCCACACCTCTGACTGAGACATGGGGATGGACTGACTGCCTTTCCACTGAGCACTGTCTCACAGAGAGTCTCTCTCTCTCCCTCCCACCCCCAACCTCCGCAGTCTCGGATATCAAAGTGTCGGGATACCTGAATCTGGCGGCTGACTTCACCCACAACTTCACCGACGGCCTGGCGATTGGCGCCTCATTCCTGGTCAGCACCAACGTGGGCATCATCACCACCATCACCATCCTGCTCCACGAAATACCGCACGAGATCGGAGACTTTGCCATCCTGGTGCAGTCCGGCTGCAGCAAGCACAAAGTGAGTGTCGCTGGGTAACGTCGCCCCCTGGAGTCGGTCTTACGAAAAGACCTGTTCTCCCCCCCAACCCCGGTCTGCGATGCAGACCAGCGCTGGCCCCACATGACCGCCACAACCCTGACTTGAATATTCTCATCTCGCTGATTAGTTACCCCCTGCCCTGCGGCCTTGTATCTCCCTCCCTAATTGTCTGGATAATCTCCACCAACTGCATGTTCCAACCCAGATCTCTACACTCCTCGATTTTCACCCACCTCCACTTCTCTTCCCACCCACCGATTTTAATTGCTGCGATGTCGGTGGCTGTGCCTTCAGATGCCTAGAATCTTAGAATCCCCACAGTGTGGAAACAGGCCCTTCAGCCCAACAAGTCCACACTGACCCTCTGAAGAGTATCCCACCCAGACCCTTTCCCCTATTACTCTACATTTACCCCTGACCAATGTACCTAACCTACACATCCCTGAACACTATGGGGCAATTTAGCATGGCCAATCCATCCTAACCTGCACATCTTTGGACTGTGGGAGGAAACCGGAGCACCCGGAGGAAACATGCAGACACTGGGACAATGTGCAAACTCCACACAGACAGTCGCCCGAGGCTGTAATCGAACCTGTGTCCCTGGTGCTGTGAGGCAGCAGTGCTAACCACTGTGCCACCCATGGCCCCAATCTCTGGGATTCCTTCCCAAAACCCCTCTGCCTGGCTCCTCTTAATAAAGACAACCGTGCTCCTGGGCCTGGTTAGGTTGGTCTTAACAGGTATGTGTAGCGGGCTGTGGAGAGATTCATCTCTGCCAACTGTGTGTCTTTCTTACAAAGTTCCACTCATGTCTGGGTCTCCATGATGGTGGTGGGCGTGAGTGAGAGAGAAAGAGACATGCAGTGTCCCTCCAATGCTCTTACTGACTTTAGTGTGTGGTGGGCACCGCGGGGGGGGGGGGGGGGGGAGGAGAGAGGGTTTTGTAGTGCTTATTTCCACCGCCTCCAGTTCCATTTTGATTTCGCCCCTTCCCAATCTCCCTCACTGTCGCTGGTTTTTGCATCACCTTTAACAGGCTTTGTTTGTTATTTAATTGGCTACATGGGTGTTTTACTGGTGCTGGCGGCTAGCAGTTTGAAATTTAAAAATCGCAGTAATTTGGTGGTGGGGAGGTTGTCTGTGATAGCATTTCTGGATTTAAGGGAAAAAAAACAAAAGGCAGTACGTAACACTGTGATCACCTGCCCAAGTCCCTCGCTTCTCTGTGACTAAATTGTTGAATGATGCAGCACGCTAAGAAGCTCATTAGGCCATTCTGCAGGTACTCTCAGGAGCTACCAAACAGTCCCGTTTCCTTGCTCTTTTCCAATATCGTTTTCTCCCCCCTTCCAGTATTTAATGGTAGTCATAGCATCATACAGCACGGAAACAAACCCTTCGGTCAAACTCGTCCATGCCAACCAAGTTTCCCAAACTAAACTAGTCCCACTTACCCACACTTGGTGCATAACTCTCAACCTTCCCTATTTATATCCAAATGCCTTTTAAATGCTGTAACTGCCTCTGGCCATTCATTCCATACACAAACTGCCCTCTGTGTGAAAACATTGCCCCTCAGGTCCCTTTTAAATCTTTTGCCCTCTCACCTTAAAATTACACCCTCCAGTTTTGGATCTCTTCTCCCCCCACCCTTGGGAAAGGATCATGGTTGTTCACTTTATCTGTGCCCCTCCTGATTTTAGAAACCTCTGAGGTCACCCCTCAGCCTCCTCCAAGAAGAGAGAAAGCCCAGGGAGAGAAACCGAGAGAGAGAGCAAGTGAGTTCAGGGAGAGAGAAAGAAGTGCATACAGAAAGGGAGAGAGAGAAAAACTCTGGGAAAGACAGAGCGAAGAGAAGTATCTCAGAGAGAGAGAATCAGAAAGCCAGAGAAAGAAAGAGAGAGAGAGAAATGCCCAGTGAGAGAGACAAAGAAGGACAGAGAGAAACATAACTCTAGACAGGAGAGAGACGTCAAGGCAAACAGAACAGTCGAGAGAGTGTAAACTCCAGGGCAAGATGAGAAAAGGACAGAGACAGGTAACCTGGGGAGGAACCAGGAACAGGGATACGGACAGAGCAAAACGCCGAAGAGAGAAGGAACAGGGTAGGGGCGCGGGAGAGAATAAAATAAAAAAAACCCAGGGTTAAAGACAGAAGGACAGACACAGGGAGGAAGTGGGAAACCACGGAGAGAAAAGGACAGACATGGAGGGAGAGAGAATAAGGCCCAGGGAGAGAGACAGAGATGCATAGATGTGGAGAGAGACAGAAATCCAGGGAGAAAACGAGAGAAGAGCAACCACATCAATATCTAAACAACAGCAGAGAGCTAGTGATGGACAGAGAGATCGAGGATAGTGTTCAGAAGGTAGAATGATCCTCAGTCAGGTTCTGGGAGATCTCACAGGGTTGAGAGAGAAAGAGATGTGCAGGGAGATTGGAAAGATTAAACAGTTCTGGAAAAGTGAGGAAGCAGAGGGTTGTAGGAAGAAAATCTGCAAGGGGAATGTGAACACAAAGATGTGGAGAGATGGGGAAAAATGGGTGAGAGACGGGCAGGAGCACGGAAGCAGAGATGAGAGCTGTAGTGAGAGACTGAGGTCGTAAAAGCTGTGGGATCAGACTAAGGTCTGTGCAGCAGCCCCCCTCCCATGCCTTCCTGCTCCTTTGTCGCCCCCTTGTGGCTAAAAATACCAGAGACTGGCCGAACCCCACAATTATCTTGTGTGCCCAAGAGAGCAAGTGAATAGCCAGGGGCCTGCAGCATGGTTCAGTCCATGAGCTTTGTGTAACTCCCTGTGCACAAACCGCCCATGTTGGAGCGTTACAGCAATAGTTGCTGCTGCACCCCAAGGTGCAGAATTAAGCTGTGAGTGAATCGGAGATGTGTCATGTGACGACTTAAAGGTTGGCACCTCCGATGTCTCTGAGTGGGGGTACGTGCGCCCAAGGAATGTGCCTGAGATGTTGGTGCCCAATGCCTCACCTGGAGATCCTTGTGAGCAAGCCGCCAGTTGAAGTTGTCAGATACCAGCTCTGCCTTCCGTGTCAAGAGTTCTTGGCATGCGTTTGGCAGGGCAGGGAGCTCCACATCAATGAGGTAAATAAGGTCATGAACAAACAATAATCCCCCTTAATAACCTCTACCTAATGAGAACCTCGTCCTCGGTGCCCAGAACATAATTACAATTCTCAGGGGATTCTTCCGGCCATCACAATGAGCCTCACGAGACTCCTTGCGCAGTTCTGTCACGTTGCTCCCATCAGCCGAACCTGTTCAGGCCCCTCTAAGACTTCCGTCCATTAACTCTACTGTTTTCTCTTTGTTGATGCTGCCTGAGGTGTGTGTAAGTGAATGACAAGGAGACAGGCTGATTTATTCTCATGCTTTCTCTGGGGTTCCAGCCCTTGTCTGAGGATTCCTCGGTGCAGAACGATCTGATTCTCTCTGTCTCCTAGGTCCTGACTCAAGTGTGGGCACCACTGTGGAGAATCCACTGTTGTACGTTCCCATTGAATCTGCTTCCACCGTCTTTTCAGTTGGTGGGTGTCTGACCATGACCCCCTGCTTTTAAAAGCAACATTTTCTCACATTTTTCCCCCCCCTCCGGTTCTTTTGCCAGTCGCTTGTAATCTGTGACCCTTTGGGTTACCAGCTTTTCTGGCACTGAGCACGGTTGTTCCTTGGTGGCTTGATTGCAGCCCCTCGTAACACTGTATACTTTTAAATCTGCCCTCAGTCCTCTCTGCATTGAGCAGAACCCGAGGTTCCCCAGTCTCTCCACCCGAGCTGGAATCACCTCACCCACGGTGCGATCTCAGTGAAATTCCCCTGGGTAGACCAGATCTTGAATGGTTGCTGGAAAGCAGGCAATGCTGGTGAGGCTTCCCACATTTTTCACATGTTCCTTTTGAAATCTGGCTGTGATCGAACCCGGGTCCCTGGTGCTGTGAGGCAGCGGTGTTAACCACTGAGCCACCCAGTTCAGGTCAAACCGATAATTGATAAAGTTTGAGTAAAGGGCTGGTGGCTTTTCCCCAAGGATTTCAAGACTAGTGTTTAAAGTGAGTGGAGAAAGATTTTTTTTAAAAAAAAAGACAAGGGGGTAATTTTTTTTCAAACAGGGTGGTTCGTGTGTGGAACGAACCTCCTGAGGAAGTGGTCGATGCAGGTACAGTGATAACATTTAAAAGACATTTGGGTAAGTTCAGGAATGAAAACTGTTTGGAGGGAAATGGGTCATGCGCAGGAATGATGCGACTGGTTTATTTTGGATCAATGTGGACAATTGGATCAAAGGCTTGCTTTCCGTGCTGCACGGCTCTAACCTTTTTTTTGTTGTTCACGCAGAGGATGGTGCGTGTACGGAATGAGCAGCCAGAGGAGGCTGGTACAATTACAACATTTAAAAGGCATCTTTTATGAATAGGAAGGGTTTAAGAGGGGTATGGCGAAAGTGATGTCTGGAGATCAGAGTCGAGAGGGGATGCTGGAAAACCACAGCAGGTCAGGCAGCACCCGAGGAGCAGGAGAGTCGCTTGAAGGGCTTATGCCCTAAAAGGTTGATTCTCCTGCTCCTGGGATGCTGCGCTTTTCCAGCATCCCACACTCAACTTTAGAGGAAAATGGGACTAGGTTGGGTTTGGACATCTGGTTAGCATGAGCGACATGGACCGAAGGGTCTGTACATCTCAATGACTCCTCTCATGTGTGTTCCTCTCTCTCTCTCTCTCGCAGGCCATGATGCTGCAGCTGATCACCGCCGTGGGTGCCCTGGCCGGCACCGCCTGCTCTCTGATGGCGGAGGGGATCGGCGAGGCTGCCACCGCCTGGATCCTGCCGTTCACCGCCGGGGGCTTCGTCTACATCGCCACCGTCTCAGTGATTCCGGAGCTGCTGGACGACTCGAAGCCACTGCAGTCACTGCTGGAGATCGTCGCTCTGCTGGTCGGGGTCCTCATGATGGTCCTGATCGCCGAGTATGAGTAGGACGGTGGGGGCGCTGGGTCAGGGGCATTGGGATGAGTGGGGTACACACACACACACACACACACACACAGAGAAAGGGAATCTGCGAGGGACACTAGGCAGAAGGTGATACATAACTAATAGGAACCACTAGGATGGAGGGCTGCAGCAAGTCACGCAGCCCCCCCCCCCTCAGCTCCTGCAAACTGGGACTCCTCCTGGTGGAGTTCATGCTCAGGAGTGGCAATGTTTCTCGGCTGATAATCAGTTTTATATATAAATATTATA
This sequence comes from Chiloscyllium plagiosum, assembly GCF_037043375.1. Classification (NCBI taxonomy): domain Eukaryota; kingdom Metazoa; phylum Chordata; class Chondrichthyes; order Orectolobiformes; family Hemiscylliidae; genus Chiloscyllium; species Chiloscyllium plagiosum. Next base: position 39,635,428 of record NW_028270173.1, read on the forward strand.
TATATATATTTTTTAAAGAAATTGTCATTGTGCCGGTCTGGGTGAGAGTCCAGATCCTTCCAACCAGATGTTGCTGTTTCAGTGAATACGTTCGCTGGGACAAGGAGGGGGGAACGGGGGATTGGAGGGGGAGGCCTGGATGGTGTTAACCAACCCTGTCCAGCCTCCCTCATTTTCTCTTTTTTTCTTCTTGCACACGTTGCCTGGAAAATCCGTCGTGGGGTCCAAAGCACTACGTGGCTTGGACCCCCACAGCACCCCAAAAAACACTTGTAGTGAACTCGAGTACTGGAAGCGGACTCCAGGTACGGGGAGTGTTGGGTTGGGAAGGCAAGGGTGCGGGGGCAGGAGAGGTCGCTGTAAGACTCTGGCTACATTCACGTCCCCCTCCCCAAGGATGGCTCCAGCAAAGGGAAACCCTGATGTGTATCCCCCACCCCCCAAACACCCCGTCCAATTCTTACTGGCAATTGTGCATTTCACACCAAAGTCGTCTCATTTCTAGAGAATGGGAGGTGGTGGAGAAAACTGACAAACAGGTGGAAATTTAACCCAGCGCACCACAGGCAAGTGAGCAGAGAGTTGGGTTAAAATTGCTCCGTGTGTATATACATATGTGTAACTTTCTTTTTGTAAAAGTATAGTTTTTCATTTTTATTTTTAAGTGCTGTAATCTGACTCCGTGTAGGAGCTGCAGTGGAAGAGAATCATGGCTACAATTAGTTGGGTTTACCTGTCGTCATTTCCTTTTGCCGCACAAGTCCTGTATCAACGGCTCTAAAATGATTAATAAAAAAATAAAACTCGATCCTTTTCAATTTAAGAAGCTTGTGTAAAGTAGAATCCACATGCAGACTAGATGGTGAGAAGCTCAAGTTTTCTCCGTTTTCACTGACCCATGAACTTGCATCCCTTCACCCCCTTAACTAACTCCTAGGATTCTGCTGTTCAGGGCAGGGCTTTGGAAATGCAGTACTAGTAAAGGGGCACCAGGGGGAACAGGAAGAGAAGGCACCCTGATGAGCTGGGACAAATGGGAGAAAACGGCTGCTCATGGTTATCTCTGGTATGACAAAGTAGATAATATTACACCCTACTGCAGTTGCAAGCCCTCAACTGTTCCAACTCACACCTACACTACCTCAAATTTTAACCTGAGAGATTCAAGATCATCCAGGACTCTGCTGAACGTATTCTAATTCACCCCTAAAGTCCCATTAACCCTCTGTTCCTACACTTGTTGGTCAACATCGTGACACCTTGCTGTTAAAATTCTCATGTCGATTTTCAGATCCTTCAGTGCCTTCCCCCATCTGTGAGATAGCTGCAGCCTGCTTTTCAGCATCTCCAATTTGAGTCTCATAACACCAGTCATGCCTCTAAGTTTCATCATTCCCTTCCTCAATCTCTCCACTGCCTTCGAGACTCAGTCATACAGCACAGAAACAGACCCTTTGGTCAAACCAGTCTATGCTGACCATAATCCCAAAGTCAACTAGCGCAACCTGACTTATGTCCCTCCAAACACTTCTTATTCATAAACTTATCAATGTCTTTTAAACATTCTAACTGCACCCACATCCACCATTCCTCTGCAAGTTTATACCACACACAAACCATTTTTACAAATTATCTGTCGTCTTTAAAATCATTTCTTTTCTCACCTTAATATGACTCCTAGTCTTGAAACCCCCTACCTTGGGAAAAGACACTTGCTATTCACCTTATCTCTTTGTCATCTTAGATAATCTTCTTCACTGTCCACGATACCAGTATTTTGGTGTCATCAGCAAACTTACTGACCATGCCCCCTATATGGTCATCCACATAAAATAATAAACAAGAGGACCCAGCACTGTTGGTGACAGGGCTCCAGTGCTAAAACAACCTTCCACAATTACTGTCTCCTGCTGTGAAGCCAATTTTGTAGTCAGTTGGCAAGCTGCCTCTGAATCCCATATGATATAACTTTACCATGTGGAACCTTGTCAAAAGCTCTACTGAAGACCAAGTAAACAATGACTAAATAATTTTAACGCTTTAACCCCAGCCAGTGGGACTGAGATATCAAAACTGCTCACAAATTACAAATAGCATTGTAGCAGAAATGTACTTTTACGTTTTGCTAAATTAAATTGCACATGGACAAGGAATCGTGGAAGAAAACAACAGCCTGACAACAAAGCTTCCAGAAAACTATTTAATTCACTTTCAGAAGCACCAGGAAACAGCAGCTGACATTTGTCCGTGCCCCAGAAGGATTCTCAGCTGACTGGTTGTTACAGGATCAGCAGAAGTTCCTTATGAATTTCCTCCAATCGAGAACACAGCAGAAACATATAGATCCAGACACTGATTCCCTCGAGTTGGAGTGGTTACGTAGTGTTGAGATTAAGAGAAGGAGAGAGAGAGGTATTCCACAGAGAACACAAACACCAGCACACACCCATTTCTATGCTGTTGACTCCATGCAAGTCACTGGCATTGACTCTAGCTTTAACGCTTCATATCCTCAGCCAGGTTCATGATTGCAACCCTCTTTACCACTGTCTTCAACAGGGAGGTAAGTAGAGACAGTACCAAGCTAGAATGGCCAGGTGTACAGCGCCAGTGCAGGGTCCTGCAACCTGCCCAGCTCTGCACCCATTCCTCTGTGTAAGAGAAGAGTGAAAATAAATTCAACCTTGATTGGAAAGAGGGTGGTGTTGGTAATATACCCAATCCAGATCCATCAAGAGCATGCTTGAGATTGAAGACTGATGAGTGATGATCCAAGTATTCAAATAGCCAGTTGACATCAGAAGAAGCCAATTTATGAATGGAGTGATGATGGGTGCGAGTTATTTGGAGGGGGGGGGGGGAGGTGGTGTTAGGTGAGGTGAGAAGTGTTGGAGGACCTGGTGTTGGCACGGATACAGACTGGGGTGGAATCCTTCAGGCTGGCCACTCTCTGAAGGGACACCTGTACATGAGCGGGCCTGACGCTCCACGTGCAACACGCCTCCTTGCGTGCTATTGATGGCCGTGGCCGCAGCATCCCAGAAAGATTCAGACAGGAACATGAGCGAAGGACGCGCTGGCCCAACCCCCATCCTCGTCACCCCAAAAACCTGGACAGGTCTTCTTTGATCTCCGCTTCATCCCATGGACCATGGATGTTGCTGTGGGGAAGGCAGCGACAAGAGATAAGATGGAGTCAGGCATTAGTGCAACCAGCCTACCCGTGCGCAGACAGCACCCCCTGCCATCCGACCCACGTCACCACAGCAGAGATGGGCTATGCAACCGGGATTGCGTGGGCAGAACATCGCACCAGTTCCCTGTCCTCCACATACATGAACAGTCAGCGACTGGGTCGGCTTCAAAGCTCCACTGAGTGCAACCAGATCACGCGAAACAGACGTGCATTTACCAAGCCTTTCAGAAACCACACAGAGGTCTCAAAAGTGTTTCCCAGCCGATTATTCAGCTCCAGGATTCTATACCACCCAGCAGTCAGTTCGCACGCAGTCAGCTCCCTTGGCGCTGACCCCCCCCGACAGTGCCGTGCCGCGCCCCCCCCCTGAGCACCAGAATAAGCCTGACTGGAATTTCGGCCCTCACTATGGGTGCGCTGAGCGCTACCACTTACTCTTTCGAGGACTGTAACTTGATGAGGTAGTGAGGACACAGCAGGGCAACTGCTAACAGCAGCAGAGCGAAGAGTACAGCTCCCGTGAGAGAAACCGTCAGCACCCCCAGCATGGCAGCCAGGGTGAAGGTAAGGGTGACCACCAGGTAACAGCGAGGGGTGATTGCCTGGACAACAAGAGAATAGAGAGACAGAGAGAGATACCATTAACTGAGAACTGGCTGATCAACACACCAGCTGCTTCTAATATCTGCACCTGGCCATACTCTTCATCCCTAGATTAACCAGTGCTGAGCTGTACAACCATTATAGCAGGGGAGGAGTGGGTGTGCTAAGGATACTGATACTCCACGCTTCAGGCTCTCTGCCTTTATTCCTGATGAAGGGCTTTTGCCCGAAACATCGATTTTACTGCTCCTCGGATGCTGCCTGAACTGCTGTGCTCTTCCAGCACCACTAATCCAGAATCTGGTTTCCAGTATCTGCAGTCATTGTTTTTACCTAAGGACACTGATATGACAGCTACTCATTTCCATTAAGTTTCACAGTATTGGTCCTCCCATCTTGCACAAGGGTCAGAAGTGGAGGCAGTCGCTGATAGAATGAAGTCCAACACCATCGGTGACTCCCAAAACACTGAACCAGTTCATGCCCTAAGACCTGAACAACACATCTAGGCTGGCTGGGACCGAAGGGTGGCAAGTAACATTCAAGTCACACAACTGCCATTGCCCTCATTGCTACTAATGGCATTTCATAGAACATAGAAGAATACAGCGCAGTACAGGCCCTTCGGCTCTTGATGTTGCGCCGATCCAAGCCCACCGAACCTACACTAGCCCACTATCCTCCATATACCTATCCGATGCCCGCTTAAATGCCCATAAAGAGGGAGAGTCCACCACTGCTACTGGCAGGGCATTCCATGAACTCACGACTCGCTGAGTAAAGAACCTACCCCTAACATCTGTCCTATACCTACCCCCCCTTAATTTAAAGCTATGCCCCCTTGTAATAGCTGACTCCATACGTGGAAAAAGATTCTCACTGTCGACCCTATCTAAACCCCTAATCATCTTATACACCTCTATCAAGTCACCCCTAAACCTTCTTTTCTCCAATGAAAACAACCCCAAGTGCCTCAGCCTTTCCTCATACGATCTTTCTACCATACCAGGCAACATCCTGGTAAACCTCCTCTGCACCCGTTCCAGTGCCTCCACATCCTTCCTATAGTATGGCGACCAAAACTGCACACAATACTCCAGATGCGGCCGCACCAGAGTCTTATACAACTGCAACATGACCTCAGTACTCCGGAACTCAATTCCTCTACCAATAAAAGCCAGTACGCCATATGCCTTCTTCACCACACTATTTACCTGGGTGGCAACTCTCAAAGATTTGTGTACATGGACACCAAGATCCCTCTGCTCATCCACACTACCAAGTATCCGACCGTTAGCCCAGTACCCCATCTTTTTATTACTCTTACCAAAGTAAATCACCTCACACTTAGCTACATTGAACTCCATTTGCCACCTTTCTGCCCAGTTCTGCAGCTTATCTATATCCCGCTGTAACCTGCCACATCCTTCCTCACTGTCTACAACTCCTCCGACTTTCGTATCATCCGCAAACTTGCTCACCCAACCTTCTAACCCCTCCTCCAGGTCATTTATAAAAATGACAAACAGCAATGGTCCCAAAACATCGCTTTTCCATCGCTTCAAAAGCATCTTGGTGGTTCCCAGTGACCACAAAGGGAACTGGACTAGCCATACAGAAGTAGCTTGCAGGAGTACACCTGGATTCACGATTGCTGCTTTCACTCCTGTCTCGTCAAAGCCTGTTCATACGATGCACGAGGGTGGGATGAAATGCTCTCCACTTGCCTGAATGGGTGCAGCTCCAACAATACAGACTCCGCACTGTGTAGGACCCAGCAACTTGCTGGTTAACACTGCATCCACTACCTGTAAGATTCACTCCCTTCACTACGGTGCACTTTGGCTTCAACATGTCGAAATTGTACAGAAGTAACTCATCAAGGCCCTTTGAAACAGCACCTTCAAACACATGCAGCTCACCATTACCTTCTCCAGGTCAATCAAGGATGGGCAGCAAAAGCTGGCCTGGACAGTGATGCTCACATCCCATGAATGATTGAAATAGGCACAGCTCCATCTGGATGTCCAGTATAAAGTTAGTCCCAGGGCCTTGTACTACATAGTTAGCAGCCACACTGAGTCAGTGCGCCCAAGACAGGAGGGGAAGACTCATCTGTGCAAAGTTTCACTCTTGCCAAAAGAAAGGGAATCCCATTTTTTCTCACTAAGCAGAGTGAGGGTACAGTCAAAGAGAATTGGCAATGGCGGAGAGATAAGGAAGCAATTGGCAACCCATTGTGAGCCACCCCACAACCTGTGGCCCACTGCATTCGACCCCCACCATATGCCCCCAATCTCGCAGCCCTCCAGCATCCCCTCCAACCCCAGAACCTTTCCACTTCACACCCGAGAGCTCACCGTCCAGTCCTCCATTTCCCCACCCCTTCTACATCCCCTCAACCTCGTCCTTCACCTTGATGGTCCCTCACACCCCATGATCCCAGCACGTCCTCCACACAAAGCCGCACCTTCAGCTTCTTCTGGAACATGGGCCACAGGGCGAAGACCTCGATGGCCAAAGTCACTGTGACGAAGGCGTGGAGCGAGCTGGGGAGTCGCGAGGCCAGGCACACTGAGGCGAAGATGGCCATGTTCAATGAGAGAGTGCTGGAGACGCTATAAGGAGAGCGACAGAGAGAGAGAGAATGTAACAGAACTGCCAGGGAACAGGCAACATAGGTAAGCTTGGAAGGAGCCAAATCAGTCAACTTGACCACTAAATAATTTGATGGAATATTACAGAATGGAAATATTCGCCTTTGATATTGGGCTGGTCCCTCTTCCCCCATCATTCCTCCTGCAAAGATATTGCTTCTGGGTCAGAGAGTACTAGCTGTTCACGAAACCCATCCCACTTCATCACATCAGGGGTCACAAAGATTTGCGCATTTCTATAGCACTCTTCCCCACCTCCAAGAACATCCCAACACAACTTCCAGAACAACTAAAGTACTTCTTTAGAAGGGCAATCACAGTTGAAATGTAGCAAACACAAAATTATTGACAGCAATATAATAATATCCAGATAATCGGTTCTGATGGCGCTGGTTGAGGGGTAAACCACAAACACCTGCAGCCGAGACAGGGTAGGTGCGGTTCTAAAAGGCAGCTATGTCATCCTCTTAAAGGACAACTCTGAGATGGGCATTAGACTGTTGGCTTTGCCAAAAACACCCACATCCTAAGAGCAAGTGACTGAAGAGCCCCAGTCACGCTCAGTAAATTTCCAGTCTTTTTCTACATGCTTGCCCCCCCACTGAGAATGACAGGGTCAGCACTGAGGAATGGGACCCACTCCCAGTCTGGATGGAGACCAAGGCGCTTACAGAACAAATTAGATATGGAAATAGCTCCCTTTATTGAGGATCATGTCTAAACTCAGATCATTTACCCATCTCGAACGGACTGTAACTCGACTAGAGGTGTGCAAACTGCAGTCCTTAAGTTACGTGTGGCTCTCAAACTTTCCCAATTGGATTACATTATCACAAAAAAAGCCCAAAAATATTCTAGGTCAAGGAAATAAAGAGCCATACTTTAATTGTGTGGATAAAAGGTGAATAATGATGCTACAGTTTACGGATAAAAATGATTAAATTGTCATTATGCTCTAAACAAATACATTTGTGAGCACCCTCTAACTTTTTATAATGTTGATTCAAGAACTGCACACTATAGTCCAATTGTGGCCTAACCAACCCTTCACACACTTGCAGCATAACCTCCCTGCTCTGAAATTCTGATCTGAGGAACGGTCACTCAGCACTCATCTCGGCTGATAATCAGTTTTATATATAAATATTATATATATATATTTTTTAAAGAAATTGTCATTGTGCCGGTCTGGGTGAGAGTCCAGATCCTTCCAACCAGATGTTGCTGTTTCAGTGAATACGTTCGCTGGGACAAGGAGGGGGGAACGGGGGATTGGAGGGGGGAGGCCTGGATGGTGTTAACCAACCCTGTCCAGCCTCCCTCATTTTCTCTTTTTTTCTTCTTGCACACGTTGCCTGGAAAATCCGTCGTGGGGTCCAAAGCACTACGTGGCTTGGACCCCCACAGCACCCCAAAAAACACTTGTAGTGAACTCTTGAGTACTGGAAGCGGACTCCAGGTACGGGGAGTGTTGGGTTGGGAAGGCAAGGGTGCGGGGGCAGGAGAGGTCGCTGTAAGACTCTGGCTACATTCACGTCCCCCTCCCCAAGGATGGCTCCAGCAAAGGGAAACCCTGATGTGTATCCCCCACCCCCCAAACACCCCGTCCAATTCTTACTGGCAATTGTGCATTTCACACCAAAGTCGTCTCATTTCTAGAGAATGGGAGGTGGTGGAGAAAACTGACAAACAGGTGGAAATTTAACCCAGCGCACCACAGGCAAGTGAGCAGAGAGTTGGGTTAAAATTGCTCCGTGTGTATATACATATGTGTAACTTTCTTTTTGTAAAAGTATAGTTTTTCATTTTTATTTTTAAGTGCTGTAATCTGACTCCGTGTAGGAGCTGCATTGGAAGAGAATCATGGCTACAATTAGTTGGGTTTACCTGTCGTCATTTCCTTTTGCCGCACAAGTCCTGTATCAACGGCTCTAAAATGATTAATAAAAAAATAAAACTCGATCCTTTTCAATTTAAGAAGCTTGTGTAAAGTAGAATCCACATGCAGACTAGATGGTGAGAAGCTCAAGTTTTCTCCGTTTTCACTGACCCATGAACTTGCATCCCTTCACCCCATTAACTAACTCCTAGGATTCTGCTGTTCAGGGCAGGGCTTTGGAAATGCAGTACTAGGAAAGGGGCACCAGGGGGAACAGAGAAGGTGCCCTGATGAGCTGGGACAAATGGGAGAAAACGGCTGCTCATGGTTATCTCTGGTATGACAAAGTAGATAATATTACACCCTACTGCAGTTGCAAGCCCTCAACTGTTCCAACTCACACCTACACTACCTCAAATTTTAACCTGAGAGATTCAAGATCATCCAGGACTCTGCTGAACGTATTCTAATTCACCCCTAAAGTCCCATTAACCCTCTGTTCCTACACTTGTTGGTCAACATCGTGACACCTTGCTGTTAAAATTCTCATGTCGATTTTCAGATCCTTCAGTGCCTTCCCCCATCTGTGAGATAGCTGCAGCCTGCTTTTCAGCATCTCCAATTTGAGTCTCATAACACCAGTCATGCCTCTAAGTTTCATCATTCCCTTCCTCAATCTCTCCACTGCCTTCGAGACTCAGTCATACAGCACAGAAACAGACCCTTTGGTCAAACCAGTCTATGCTGACCATAATCCCAAAGTCAACTAGCGCAACCTGACTTATGTCCCTCCAAACACTTCTTATTCATAAACTTATCAATGTCTTTTAAACATTCTAACTGCACCCACATCCACCATTCCTCTGCAAGTTTATACCACACACAAACCATTTTTACAAATTATCTGTCGTCTTTAAAATCATTTCTTTTCTCACCTTAATATGACTCCTAGTCTTGAAACCCCCTACCTTGGGAAAAGACACTTGCTATTCACCTTATCAATACCCCTTATTATTTCATAATCCTCTGTAAAGGTCACCTCTCAATCATCCACACTCCAGTGAAAACAGTCCCAGTCTATCCAGCCCCTCCTTATAGCTCAAACCCTCCATTTCCGTCAACATCCTGGAAAATCTCTTCCGAACCCCCTCCAGCTTAATAATATCCTTCCTCGAAAGGGAACCAGAGCTGGATACAGTACTCCAGAAAAGGTGTCACCAACAGATTGTTCCAACTCCTATACTCAAAGGTCTGAGCAATGAAAGCACATGTGCTAAATGCTTTCTTAACTACTTTGACTGCTCTCCCATTTATTGTAAAAGTGTGACCTTGTTTGTTTTAACAAAATGCAAGATCTCGCATTTATCCAAATTAAAATCCATTTGCCATTCTTCGGCCCATTGACCTAAGTAATCAAGATCTCTTTGTCACCTCAGATAATCTTCTTCACTGTCCACGATACCACCAATTTTGGTGTCATCAGCAAACTTACTGACCATGCCCCCTATATGGTCATCCACATAAAATAATAAACAAGAGGACCCAGCACTATTGGTGACAGGGCTCCAGTGCTAAAACAACCTTCCACAATTACTGTCTCCTGCTGTGAAGCCAATTTTGTAGTCAGTTGGCAAGCTGCCTCTGAATCCCATATGATATAACTTTACCATGTGGAACCTTGTCAAAAGCTCTACTGAAGACCAAGTAAACAATGACTAAATAATTTTAACGCTTTAACCCCAGCCAGTGGGACTGAGATATCAAAACTGCTCACAAATTACAAATAGCATTGTAGCAGAAATGTACTTTTACGTTTTGCCAAGTTAAATTAAACTGCACATGGACAAGGAATCGTGGAAGAAAACAACAGCCTGACAACAAAGCTTCCAGAAAACTATTTAATTCACTTTCAGAAGCACCAGGAAACAGCAGCTGACATTTGTCCGTGCCCCAGAAGGATTCTCAGCTGACTGGTTGTTACAGGATCAGCAGAAGTTCCTTATGAATTTCCTCCAATCGAGAACACAGCAGAAACATATAGATCCAGACACTGATTCCCTCGAGTTGGAGTGGTTACGTAGTGTTGAGATTAAGAGAAGGAGAGAGAGGTATTCCACAGAGAACACAAACACCAGCACACACCCATTTCTATGCTGTTGACTCCATGCAAGTCACTGGCATTGACTCTAGCTTTAACGCTTCATATCCTCAGCCAGGTTCATGATTGCAACCCTCTTTACCACTGTCTTCAACAGGGAGGTAAGTAGAGACAGTACCAAGCTAGAATGGCCAGGTGTACAGCGCCAGTGCAGGGTCCTGCAACCTGCCCAGCTCTGCACCCATTCCTCGGTGTAAGAGAAGAGTGAAAATAAATTCAACCTTGATTGGGAAGAGGGTGGTGTTGGTAATATACCCAATCCAGATCCATCAAGAGCATGCTTGAGATTGAAGACTGATGAGTGATGCTCCAAGTATTCAAATAGCCAGTTGACATCGGAAGAAGCCAATTTATGAATGGAGTGATGATGGGTGCGAGTTATTTGGGGGGGGGGGGGGGGGGGGAGGTGGTGTTAGGTGAGGTGAGAAGTGTTGGAGGACCTGGTGTTGGCACGGATACAGACTGGGGTGGAATCCTTCAGGCTGGCCACTCTCTGAAGGGACACCTGTACATGAGCGGGTCTGACGCTCCACGTGCAACACGCCTCCTTGCGTGCTATTGACGGCCGTGGCCGCAGCGTCCCAGAAAGATTCAGACAGGAACGTGAGCGAAGGACGCGCTGGCCCAACCCCCATCCTCCTCGTCACCCCAAAAACCTGGACAGGTCTTCTTTGATCTCCGCTTCATCCCATGGACCATGGATGTTGCTGTGGGGAAGGCAGCGACAAGAGATAAGATGGAGTCAGGCATTAGTCAGTGCAACCAGCCTACCCGTGCGCAGACCGCACCCCCTGCCATCCGACCCACGTCACCACAGCAGAGATGGGCTATGCAACCGGGATTGTGTGGGCAGAACATCGCACCAGTTCCCTGTCCTCCACATACATGAACAGTCAGCGACTGGGTCGGCTTCAAAGCTCCACTGAGTGCAGCCGTGTCACCAGATCACGCGAAACAGACGTGCATTTACAAAGCCTTTCAGAAACCACACAGAGGTCTCAAAAGTGTTTCCCAGCCGATTATTCAGCTCCAGGATTCTATACCACCCAGCAGTCAGTTCGCGCGCAGTCAGCTCCCTTGGCGCTGACCCCCCCCCGACAGTGCCGCGCCCCCCCCCCCCCTCAGCACCAGAATAAGCCTGACTGGAATTTCGGCCCTCACTATGGGTGCGCTGAGTACCACTTACTCTTTCGAGGACTGTAACTTGATGAGGTAGTGAGGACACAGCAGGGCAACTGCTAACAGCAGCAGAGCGAAGAGTACAGCTCCCGTGAGAGAAACCGTCAGCACCCCCAGCATGGCAGCCAGGGTGAAGGTAAGGGTGACCACCAGGTAACAGCGAGGGGTGATTGCCTGGACAACAAGAGAATAGAGAGACAGAGAGAGATACCATTAACTGAGAACTGGCTGATCAACACACCAGCTGCTTCTAATATCTGCACCTGGCCATACTCTTCATCCCTAGATTAACCAGTGCTGAGCTGTACAACCATTATAGCAGGGGAGGAGTGGGTGTGCTAAGGATACTGATACTCCACGCTTCAGGCTCTCTGCCTTTATTCCTGATGAAGGGCTTTTGCCCGAAACATCGATTTTACTGCTCCTCGGATGCTGCCTGAACTGCTGTGCTCTTCCAGCACCACTAATCCAGAATCTGGTTTCCAGTATCTGCAGTCATTGTTTTTACCTAAGGACACTGATATGACAGCTACTCATTTCCATTAAGTTTCACAGTATTGGTCCTCCCATCTTGCACAAGGGTCAGAAGTGGAGGCAGTCGCTGATAGAATGAAGTCCAACACCATCGGTGACTCCCAAAACACTGAACCAGTTCATGCCCTAAGACCTGAACAACACATCTAGGCTGGCTGGGACCGAAGGGTGGCAAGTAACATTCAAGTCACACAACTGCCATTGCCCTCATTGCTACTAATGGCATTTCATAGAACATAGAAGAATACAGCGCAGTACAGGCCCTTCGGCCCTCGATGTTGCGCCGATCCAAGCCCACCGAACCTACACTAGCCCACTATCCTCCATATACCTATCCGATGCCCGCTTAAATGCCCATAAAGAGGGAGAGTCCACCACTGCTACTGGCAGGGCATTCCATGAACTCACGACTCGCTGAGTAAAGAACCTACCCCTAACATCTGTCCTATACCTACCCCCCCTTAATTTAAAGCTATGCCCCCTTGTAATAGCTGACTCCATACGTGGAAAAAGATTCTCACTGTCTACCCTATCTAAACCCCTAATCATCTTATACACCTCTATCAAGTCACCCCTAAACCTTCTTTTCTCCAATGAAAACAACCCCAAGTGCCTCAGCCTTTCCTCATACGATCTTTCTACCATACCAGGCAACATCCTGGTAAACCTCCTCTGCACCCGTTCCAGTGCCTCCACATCCTTCCTATAGTATGGCGACCAAAACTGCACACAATACTCCAGATGCGGCCGCACCAGAGTCTTATACAACTGCAACATGACCTTAGTACTCCGGAACTCAATTCCTTTACCAATAAAAGCCAGTACGCCATATGCCTTCTTCACCGCACTATTTACCTGGGTGGCAACTTTCAAAGATTTGTGTACATGGACACCAAGATCCCTCTGCTCATCCACACTACCAAGTATCCGACCGTTAGCCCAGTACCCCATCTTTTTATTACTCTTACCAAAGTGAATCACCTCACACTTAGCTACATTGAACTCCATTTGCCACCTTTCTGCCCAGTTCTGCAGCTTATCTATATCCCGCTGTAACCTGCCACATCCTTCCTCACTGTCTATAACTCCTCCGACTTTCGTATCATCTGCAAACTTGCTCACCCAACCTTCTAACCCCTCCTCCAGGTCATTTATAAAAATGACAAACAGCAATGGTCCCAAAACATCGCTTTTCCATCGCTTCAAAAGCATCTTGGTGGTTCCCAGTGACCACAAAGGGAACTGGACTAGCCATACAGAAGTAGCTTGCAGGAGTACACCTGGATTCACGATTGCTGCTTTCACTCCTGTCTCGTCAAAGCCTGTTCATACGATGCACGAGGGTGGGATGAAATGCTCTCCACTTGCCTGAATGGGTGCAGCTCCAACAATACAGACTCCGCACTGTGTATGACCCAGCAACTTGCTGGTTAACACTGCATCCACTACCTGTAAGATTCACTCCCTTCACTACGGTGCACTTTGGCTTCAACATGTCGAAATTGTACAGAAGTAACTCATCAAGGCCCTTTGAAACAGCACCTTCAAACACATGCAGCTCACCATTACCTTCTCCAGGTCAATCAAGGATGGGCAGCAAAAGCTGGCCTGGACAGTGATGCTCACGTCCCATGAATGATTGAAATAGGCACAGCTCCATCTGGATGTCCAGTATAAAGTTAGTCCCAGGGCCTTGTACTACATAGTTAGCAGCCACACTGAGTCAGTGCGCCCAAGACAGGAGGGGAGGACTCATCTGTGCAAAGTTTCACTCTTGCCAAAAGAAAGGGAATCCCATTTTTTCTCACTAAGCAGAGTGAGGGTACAGTCAAAGGGCATTGGCAATGGCGGAGAGATAAGGAAGCAATTGGCAACCCATTGTGAGCCACCCCACAACCTGTGGCCCACTGCATTCGACCCCCACCATATGCCCCCAATCTCGCAGCCCTCCAGCATCCCCTCCAACCCCAGAACCTTTCCACTTCACACCCGAGAGCTCACCGTCCAGTCCTCCATTTCCCCACCCCTTCTACATCCCCTCAACCTCGTCCTTCACCTTGATGGTCCCTCACACCCCATGATCCCAGCACGTCCTCCACACAAAGCCGCACCTTCAGCTTCTTCTGGAACATGGGCCACAGGGCGAAGACCTCGATGGCCAAAGTCACTGTGACGAAGGCGTGGAGCGAGCTGGGGAGTCGCGAGGCCAGGCACACTGAGGCGAAGATGGCCATGTTCAATGAGAGAGTGCTGGAGACGCTATAAGGAGAGCGAGACAGAGAGAGAGAGAGAGAGAATGTAACAGAACTGCCAGGGTACAGGCAACATAGGTAAGCTTGGAAGGAGCCAAATCAGTCAACTTGACCACTAAATAATTTGATGGAATATTACAGAATGGAAATATTCGCCTTTGATATTGGGCTGGTCCCTCTTCCCCCATCATTCCTCCTGCAAAGATATTGCTTCTGGGTCAGAGAGTACTAGCTGTTCACGAAACCCATCCCACTTCATCACATCAGGGGTCACAAAGATTTGCGCATTTCTATAGCACTCTTCCCCACCTCCAAGAACATCCCAACACGACTTCCAGAACAACTAAAGTACTTCTTTAGAAGGGCAATCACAGTTGAAATGTAGCAAACGCAAAATTGTTGACAGCAATATAATAATATCCAGATAATCGGTTCTGATGGTGCTGGTTGAGGGGTAAACCACAAACACCTGCAGCCGAGACAGGGTAGGTGCGGTTCTAAAAGGCAGCTATGTCATCCTCTTAAAGGACAACTCTGAGATGGGCATTAGACTGTTGGCTTTGCCAAAAACACCCACATCCTAAGAGCAAGTGACTGAAGAGCCCCAGTCACGCTCAGTAAATTTCCAGTCTTTTTCTACATGCTTGCCCCCCACTGAGAATGACAGGGTCAGCACTGAGGAATGGGATCCACGCCCAGTCTGGATGGAGACCAAGGTGTACAAATTAGATATGGAAATAGCTCCCTTTATTATTGAGAATCATGTCTGAACTCAGATCATTTACCCATCTCGAACGGATTGTAACTCGACTAGAGGTGTGCAAACTGCAGTCCTTAAGTTACGTATGGCTCTCAAACTTTCCCAATTGGATTACATTATCACAAAAAAAGCCCAAAAATATTCTAGGTCAAGGAAATAAAGAGCCATACTTTAATTGTGTGGATAAAAGGTGAATAATGATGCTACAGTTTACGGATAAAAATGATTAAATTGTCATTATGCTCTAAACAAATACATTTGTGAGCACCCTCTAACTTTTTATAATGTTGATTCAAGAACTGCACACTATAGTCCAATTGTGGCCTAACCAACCCTTCACACACTTCCAGCATAACCTCCCTGCTCTGAAATTTTGATCTGAGGAACGGTCACTCAGCCCATAACATTCACTCCGATTTATCTCCACAGATGCTGCCAGACCTCCTCCTGAGCTTTTCCAACAATTTCAGTTTTTATCCCCTGTGCCTTCTTAACCACTTCATCTACTTGTCTGACTGTTGGACATTTACTGGGAGGTCTCACTTTGATCCTCAGTGCTTCCCAGGAGCCTAATCATTCATTATGTATTCCTCACCTTGTTTGTCCTGCCCCAGTGCATCACCTAGACCTATTCAGACTGAAACATACTGAATTTTATTGAATACAGATACAAAATATATGTTCAATTTGGTAAATTGTTAAGTACTTGACTTTGAAATGTTCAAATTTCACTCTTTGATTCAAGTTTTGTTTATTAAAAAAAAAAAGGAATTTTCAAGTTGCCAACCCTGACCTACAAGTGAAAGCGATTGTAATAAAGGACCAACTTCCAGCCGATTAGAACTTACATGGCAGCATTGGCTCCATAGTCAAAGAATATCAGGTGACCCAACAGCATAAAGACCTGCAAAACAAGAGACAGACAGGGAGACAGAGAGAGACCAGACGTTATTCAGGAGCGAGCTCAGTCTGGGATTACAACACACAGGGATGGATTTTAAAAACAAGGATGCTCTTCTGTCCAAGGAAAAGTCAGATTGGATTCAAATGATTTACTGTGCTTCTCTGTCTGCAGATGCTGTTAGACCTGTTGAGTTTCTAGAGCAATTTCTCTTCTTACTTCAGATTTCAAGCATCTTTCAGTATTTGGCTATTATTTCTACATTTTTAAGGTGTGCGTACCGGGATTTGACAGGTCAGCAAGTACAGGAGTGATTGGTGAAACATGACAGGGTCCAGATAGATTGGAAGAGGAACTGTTCCCACAAGTGTCGGACCTCAGCTTTCAGACAAACACCTGAGAAAGAGTGGAGATTTGAGGTGAAACCCTTTTGCACCACAAGTGGTTAGCATCCAGGATATGCTGCCTGAGGATATGGAGGAGGAAAGGTCGATCGAGGCTTTCAGGAAGTGGACAAGTATTTGGAAATGAGGAATGTGACAGGGAAAAGAAAGGGGAGTGGAACTAGGTGCATTGGCCCTCAGGAGAACCGCGGCACACAACAGAATGAATGGCCTCGCGGGGTGTGGTAGCAATACTGTGAGGCAGCGGGGTGTTCATTGAGCTCAACTTTATGTTGGAAGGTTGACCAGCAGGGTGTTGAAACAGACCAGTTCAAAGTTGGCAGAAGCAGAAATGAGGGTCTCAACTAAAGTTGTGGTGGGGCAGACGTGCTGTATCAGAGGGCTGGTTGGGCAATGTTACGTAAATTCAAAGAGACAGTCTTGTTTACAACTCAGAAGATGGAAATTGAATGACCAAAGATATCGGAGGGTTGTGGTGTGGCAGAATTTACAAGGGGTCGAGTTTGTGGTGGGTTATAGATAGCTGGATCAGCGTTTTAAAATTGATTTAAGAGACAGAAGAGGGAAAACTCGAAGGGTAAAAGGAAAGGAGGTTGTGACACAGTCCTGTCCAGCCCTAATGGCTTCTGCCCACTGACGGATGGCACAGTAAACCCTTGTGCTGCCACTTACAGACATGGCGTAGATCGTATCGGTGCTGATGGATTCTGTCAGCGTTTTCAGAATCGGAGCAAATCCATATGTGAATGTCACAAAGACGACAGTGCTCTTTAGGTCAGCCCATCCTGTGGAGAGCAAGTTGGAACAAATCGAGGTTAATGTCACAGTTTTACCTCCATGCTCTACCACCCGGGAACGCGCTTTAAACAACAGATCGACAAATGGTGCAGGATTCAGCAGTCGGGCTTAGCCTGTGTAAGGACGTCCCTGAGCTGGAAGGCCTTCTACCTACAAAAGGCATTTAACAATGCCGGTCACACTTTTAAACATTTTTAAATGCGAGTTCTCATAAAGCCTGAATGACTTATTAACCTTGCATTAAGTTGCCCCGTCACCTTCAGAACCTGTGCACTACCACACCCAGCTCTCTTCACTCCAGCCCTCTTTTTAATAACTGTTCCATTTTAATGGTATTTTCTGCCTTCAGTTGCTCCAGTCGCATGGATCACTTTACAAATTCTATCTGCTGTACTTCTGCCCCTTTCCACCTAGACCCCTTGAAGAGGGGAGATGGGGAAGCAGTTTTTTCCTCACTCAGGAGTGGTCGGGCTCTGGAACTCCCTGCCTCGAAGAGTAGTAAAGGTAGAAACACAACTTATTTTTTTTTTTTAAAAAAAGTGCCCAGTTATGTACCTGAAGTCCCCGTAACTTACAGAGATATACTGTCCAGCAACTGCCGGAAAGTAAAAGGAGGCTGGGTGATTTACCTCTAAGCAGGCACAGCCACAATGAGCAGAGTGACCTACTTTAGTGCCGTAAATGATTCTACATTTTCTCAACATCCAAACAGGGAGCAGGGATATGAAGAGAAGGCAGGGGAATGGCAGTGCATGAAGGACTGATGATGGAGGGTCCAGCATGATGCCTCAATATCTTTCTTCAATGTGGTGTCAATTCTATGATTCAAAGACCATGTTTACTACATTGTCCAGTTTTTGTCATCTGCGTTTCTGAAGTTTACCCTCACGTCCACTTTGTTAGAGGAGGGGAGAACAAAAAAATACTTGAAAACCTCAGTGGGTCAGGCAGCAACTGTGGAGAGAGAAACAGTTTCTCATGAAAGGTCAAAGACGTGCACGCGTGCGTGTTCTGGTCAGCCATGAGATGGATGGAAAGCTGGATCTTCAGTGACAGCTTCAGACTCCATGGTGCATGGGAAAACTGCACATTGCCACTGCAACTGCGTCTACGCAAGTGAACTGTAACCTGCTGCGACCATCTCGTTAATATTAACAGTGCTGTGAACCTGGGCAATCTCCAATATGTGGCTCCTCCACTGCAGCTCTGCATTTTTATCCCTTAGTCAACTTCATATCCGTACTGTCACTGCCCCTTCTATCCCACTGGCTCCCATTTTGGAAACGCCCAAGACTGTGGCACTTTATCAGACACTTTGAAACTCCACATCCACCATCCTACACAAGAATTAGGAGTAGGTCTTTTAGCGCATCAAGCATCTTCTGCCAGTCACTAAGATCATGGCTGATTTGATTATTACACAACCGTTCTGACCTGATACCTTAAAACATTTCGCTTAGCAAGGATTTGTCTAATTCTATATTAACAATATTCAAAGATTTTGCTGTCATCACTTTTTCAGGAAAGAGCTCCAAAGACTCATGACTCAGATAGAAGTTTATTTCTTTGGTCAATGGATGTACACAATTACTCAGAGTTTCAGATTTCCACAAGGGGAAATATCCTTTTCACCTTCACCCTCTCAGGATCTTTCAATCAAGTCACCACCTGTTCCAATTCCAACGGACACAGGCCCAGCCTGCCAAACCTTTCCTCATAAGATAACCCACCCATTCCAGAGATTAGTCTTCTCTGAACTGCCTTCAATTCATTTACATCTTTTCCTGAATAAGGAGACAGAAACTGCACACAGTATTCCAGATGTGGAGAAACTCAGCAGGTCTGGCAGCATCTGTGGAAAGAGAAACAGTTAACGTCGAGTCCAGAATGACCTCTTCAAAACACTGAAGTCATACACTTGAAATGTTAAATGTATTTCTGTCCAAGGATGTTGCCAAACCTGCTGACTTTCTCTAGAACTTGGAGGTGTGGTGTTGGACTGGGGTGGACAAAGTTTAAAAAAAAAAGTATCACGCAACACCAGGTTATAGTTCAACATCTACCACCTGATGAAGGTACAGTGCTCCGAAAGCTAGTGCTTCCAAATAAACCTGTTGGACTATAACCTGGTGTTGAATGATTTTTAACCTCAACTTTCTCAAACACTTTAATTACATATTTATAGTCCCTGCAATATTTTGTTTTTACTCTAGATGCAGTCTCACCTTGCATAAATGGAGCAAAGTGGTCCCGCTTTTGTATTCAGTTCCCTATGCAATAAATGACATTCTCTGAGCTTTCCTTATGATTTCCTGTCCTCAAGTCTCCTTATCAAAAAACACAAGTGAGTTTGTCAAGCATAGTTTTTCCCTGGCAAGTCTGTGCTGACATTCATCAGTTGGTGCTTGCGCAAATGGCTCGTCAACTTTACCCTAGAAACTTCCCCACTCCCCATGTTAAACCCCAGGATTGTCTAAAAGCTGTAACGTTCAGAGTCATACAGCACAAAAACAGTCTAACTCGTCCACGCTAACCACACATCGCATTCTGAGCTCGTCCCATTTGCCAGCTTGCTATTCGTATCCCCATCCAGATGCCTTTTAAATGCTGTAATTCTACCTGCTTCCACCACTTCCTCTGGCAGCTCATTCATACACACACCATCCTCTGCGTGAAAAAAAACTTACTCCTCAGATCCTTGTTAAATCTTTCCCCTCTCACTTTAATCCATGCCCTCTAATTTTGCTCTCCCCCATCATAGGAAAAAGACCATGGCTATTCACCTTATCCATGCCCCTCATGATTTTATTAATCTCTACAAGGTCACCCCTCAGCCTCTCACGCTCCAGGAAAAACAGCCCCAGCCTCACCCTATAGCTCAAATCCTCCAAACCTGGCAACAGCCTTGTAAATCTTTTCTGCACCCTCTCAAGCATCCTTCCTATAGAAGGACGACCAGAATTGTATGTAGTATTCGAAAAGCAGCCTTGCCAAAGTCCTGCACAGCCGTAACATGACATCCCAACACCCATACTCAATGTTCTGACCAATGAAGGCAAGCGTGCCAAATGCCTTCTTCACCACCCTGTCTACCTGTGCTTCCACTTTCAAGGAACTATGCAAGTACACACCTAGGTCTCTTTGCTTGGCAACACTCTCCAGGACCCTCCATTAACTGTACAAGCCCTGCCCTGGTTTGCCTGACCAAAATGCAAGTTGCATGCCTGAAGTGCTCTGGAGACAGTGTTGTGCATCATGGTGAACGGCAGATGAGCATGTCTGCAGTTCTCTTTCTTTATCGGTTTTTATGTCATCATAACACAGCAAACTCCTCACTTAGCTTAGTCCTCTTCAAGAGTACTTTCTGCTTCTGTCAAGGAATCTCTAATTTGGACCCGCAAAGTGCTCCCCTCATCCTCTAGCGATGCCCTTTCACTGTTAAGGACCTGGTCATCCACTCTTAAGCAATGTTGATTTCAGGGATAAATGTAATCCTGGGATAGTCAACTGACTGAAGGGTTTAGTAATAGGATTCCCGCTTTGGATCATCCACTGAATGGATGCGGAGAGGGGTCCAAAGTTCAAATGTTGAACAAACTCTTTCTTTTGGGGCAGTGGCGATATCCCTCCCTCTAAGGCAGAAAACCTGGGTTTGAGTCTCACCTCCTCCATCTGAACAGGTTGATTAAAAAAAACATCCTCATCCTGCGATAGGGAGGAAAACATCAGGCTGTTCTTCTGACCAAGTGTTGCAGGATCTTTGAAGCTCACCTGCAAAGAGAGGCAGGGCCTTGGTCACTATCTCAGCCACTTTGCCCCAGTACCACAGTGGGAGTGTCAACATGTGTTGTGTGCTAGAAGAGGACTTGAACCTCAGGACCTTTAGACTCAGAGACAAGAATGCGACCCAATTGGACCACTGTCAGGGAATCCCTGAGCCCCACAGAGAAGCATGAGCGATCAATGAAGAAGGCTCTTGACTCAATCTCCTGGGGACAGGTCAGTTTTCAGATGAATTTTACTTGCGTACAGGCTATTTTCCGGCAGGCTAACACTTGCCAGCCCATGAGCTCTGTGTTCTGGGTCTAAATTTAAACAGGAGAAGGCGCAAACCTCTTGCCCGAGCCCTTGGAGTTGTCACGGGATTTGCACTTACGTGTTCGGCCGCTGAGATTACGTCCTGCCCCCGAGTCAATGACATCAAATGTGAGGTAGCCGAAGAGAGAGAGGAGGAGGCCGTACGTGAAGAGCCGGTGAGGGGACAGGTGACTCTGGTCCATGTACCACCACAGGACAACAAATACACACACACTGGGGGAAAAAAAAAACAGTGGAGCAGTGAGAAAGCAGCACAGCAGGGGTGGAATCAGCATTAGTTACTTTTATGTGGCTTTTTAAAATTAACTTGCTCTTGGGATCCAGTAGACGATTTTCAGAAGTTTTAAAATATTGAAAGAAAACAATTTACTTTACAAAAAAACGACAAGGTTTGGCCAATGGAACTAGCAATACAAATTACGTGAGGGACTGCAGGAAGGGAGAGGCTGCAGTGCAGATGAACTAGCAATGTAAAGATGAGTTAGTAGCTACGAAGTGCAGAAAAGGGAGAGACAGGCTACAAAGGGAGAGAGCTACTTGAAAACCTTTCATTAAAGGAACCTCACAGAGAAAGGGAAACCCAAGCTAAGGAATTCCTTGCCAGGTGATGTGGAGTCTCTACATTAAAGCTGTAGAGGTTCTGGAACGATTAACTGGACGGAATCGCTGTAGATATTATTGCAGTGAATGCTGTTCGTACTGTTTAATGCCAAAACATTTATACCACAACACACTCATTCAAGTCTTTACCACATCTCAAGCATCTTACACACTGAATTCCTTGAGGTGTAGAGACAGAGAGAAACTTAAACTACAACACTAGAGCTGTAACCTTACCATACATAGAGAAGTATTTGTCAATTATTTTTAAGACAGCCATTTGTTATTAATGTAGTGTTCCATGCCAATTTAAATACTGGGTGTGGAGGAAATTAATGTTTTGTGTGTTGTGATTTGAAATTTAATGGAGTGTTGATGCTTCTGTGCAAGTCTGAATGCTCAACATCAACATGAACACTGAAGGTATTGTTACATCATCTCAAGGAGAATAAATGGAGATAAAAACAAAGTCCCGAGAAAACCAAAACACAGCCCCGCAAATCAATGGGCAGCTGAAGAAATCTCAAGAACAGACATCGAAAGAAAAATAATTTTGGCTCTTCATCTAATAGCACATTGCCGTGCAAACCCAAGACATGTAGCACAATGGATTCTAGTCCACAAATCTGGCCCTGAGCTTCTAGTGGCCTGTCACTTTAATCCCACCCTGACAGCGATGTTCCAGTGAAGGTCAACGCAGGGTCGCTCAACAGCACCTGATCTTTCAATTAGGCCCTTTACAACTTTTTAAGATTCAACATCAACAATTTCTTAGCGCAACCATTTTGTTCCTTTTTGCTTTGGCTTTGAGGGGCCAACTGTGGGGTCTGATTCTGCATGTGATATTCACACCTCCTCCGGACCCCTCTTTTGTTTCGTTACTTGTCCCTTTCCCACTTCCCATTAGCCTTCCAGCATCATTCCTTGATCATTTAGTCTCTCCTGCCTTCCATTCTGCCAAAGATTGTGCCTTCGGTTTTTCCCTCATCCTCCCTCCTGTTAACTATCTCTGGAACTTGTCTGAATCCTGTTGCACCTTGAAGGTTATCAAGTTCAAACGAAAGGCCAATAGTCTGAAGTATTAATGCTGTTTCGCTCCCTCTAGATGCTATCTGCCCTGCTGAGTATTTCCTGCTTCTTCTGGTTTTACTTCAGATTGCCATTACTGGCAGCAATTTGCCTTCGGGCAACCCTAACTTGCACTTGCAAAGTAAAGTTGGGTGTGCTTACCTGGACAACTGATGGATGACAACACTGGATTCACACACCACTGTCCAAAACCGGTACTGGCGCACATAAACTGGAACGGAAAATAAAGCTTATGATGATAAAATCAAAGGAACGTGCCAACTTGGAAGCAGGAATAGGACATTCAGCCTTTTGAGTTTCCTATGCCATTCAATAAGATCATGGCTGATCTGGTTGTGGTCATAACTCCACTTTCCGGTTTAGAATGTCACCCTTCCCACTTCTTGTGAATCGAAACTCGAAATAAGCTGAGCTTCCAGACTGGACACTGCACCCTTTTAGACTCAATATTGAGTTCAATCATTTTCCAGCTTGTGGCACCTTCTCCCATGTCCTTACCCCAAACTCTGGACCTTGATATCACATAATCTGCTTTTACACACCACCCATTGTTAGCTGCTAATTGTCCACTAACAGCTAGCCATTCTCCCAGGTGAACCACTCCTTTGCCTGTCCAACTGTTCTTCTCTCTCTCTCTTTGGGCTCTATCCCAAACCATTGTTTACTCCTTACCCCCTCCCCCAATCATATCTTCTACATAAAAACCAACCTTTTCATAGCTACCATCAGTTCGGAGGAAGGGTCACTGAACCTGAAACATTATCTCTGTTTTCTCTTCATAGATGCTGCCAGACCTGAATTTTTCCAGCAATTTCTGTTCTTGTTGCTGATTTTTCCAGGATCCGCAGTCACTTCATTTTATATGCCAGACTCCACTGCTTTCTGGAGAAGAGAATCCTGCGTAAAATGACCCTCAGAAAACAAGACCTACATCTACATCTTAAATGAGAGACCCTTTAGCTTTAAAGGTGTGTCCACTCTTTCCAACTAGGGAGGTGAAGGCATCCCTCAGTATCCACCCCATCAAGTCACCTCAGGATCTTATACATTTCAATGATATCACTTCTCATTCTTCCAAACTTCAATGGGTATAGGCCTGACCTGCTTACCATCTTCCTCAAACTTTCAGTAAAGATCATTTGGACCATCATCTTAATGCTGGCTCTTTGAAGCACCTAATGAATGTGCCCCACACATCTCTCTCGCCCCACAGTCCTGTAATTCCTCCTCTGCCTCAAGTATTTATCCAATTCTCTTTTGAAAGCCAACATTGACCATGCTTCAGTCTGCAGGCCTGATCTTCAGCATTACCCAGCTCCCTACCTCACACACATTCCTGTCCTCTATTTGTTGCACTGTGCCAGTGAGGGCCAACATAGGCTGAAGGAACAACTCTTAACCTTCCGATTAAGCACTTGACACATTACTGGACTTAACATGGGGTTCAACAACTTGATCAGTGGATTGTCAGGTAGATAGGATAGTGAAGGCAGTGTTCAGTATGCTTTCCTTTATTGGTCAGATCACTGAGTAATGGAGTTGGGAGGTCATGTTGCAGCATTACAGGACATTCATTAGGCAACTTTTGGAATTCTGTGTGCAATTCTTGTTGTGAAACTTGAAAGATTCAGAAAAGATTGATAAGGATGTTGCCAGGGTTGGAGGGTTTGAGTTATAGGGAGAGGCTCAATATGCTGGGGCAGTTTTCCCTGGAGCATCAGAGGCTAAGGGGTGACCTTACAGAGGTTTATAAAATTATGAGGGTCATGGACAGGGTAAACAGACAAGGTCTTTACCCTGGGGCAGGGGAGTCCAGAACTGGAGGGCATAGGTTTAGGGTATAGGGGAAAGACATAAAAGGGACCTAAGGGGCAACTTTTTCAAGCAGAGGGTGATACGTGTATGGAATTAGCTGCCAGAGGAAGTAGTGGAGGCTAGTACAATGACAGCATTTAAAAGACATCTGGATGGGTATAGAGGGATATAGGTCAAGTACTGACAAATGGGACTGGATTAGTTTCGGATATCTGGTCGGCATGGACAAATCAGACTGAAGGGTCTGTTTCCATACTGTATATCTCTATGACTTTATATCTTCAAATTGTGAACTCTGTTCTTCATTTTGAATTTACTTTGTTGCCACATGCTGGTCTGAATTTTGTTTCTTACTTTTTCGCTTTCAGTCAGAGGTATTTATTATTCTGCTACCTGACACTTGCTTTTTTTTCCTTGTATACAACCCTTAACACTTTTTTGCCTTTTGTGCCCGGTCATCGTCATTATTTAATCTTGTATCCTCTACTCTCAGACTTTCCTTGTCCTTTCTCCTCCTCCTGCTTTACAGCAGCATAAAACCTGTCATACGTCCCAGCACCTGATCAGTTTTGAAATCACATTGGGGTCAAAACATTGATTCTGTTCCATTACCGACAGGCACTGCCATTACATTGCTCCATTACTTTGTATTTCAGATGACGAACACCCACCAGTACTTAGCTTTTATTTATTGCTCTTCCCCAACGGCCCTTAAACTGAGGGGCATAGAGGGCAGTTAAGAGACAACTGTCTTATTGAATACCTGCAATCACAGGTAGGCAAGACTATGAAAGAACGGCAAAGTTTGCTTTTTCTCATAAGGATGTTAGTAAATCCATTGGGGTTTTACAACAATTGGTGATAGTTTGATGTGCACCTTTATGGGAGGCTAACTGTACAGTCTAGATTTAAGGTGGAATTGTTTCCAGTGGCTGAATTATTTTGATACTTTCTAAACTTATCAAAACCTTCCATGCTTTTGAACACCTCAGTTAAAAATCACCTCATAACCTTCTTTGCTCAGAGACAAGCCGCAGTTTCTCCAAGCTCTCCACCTGAGCTGATCTGTGTTAGCTACCCTGGTCCGAATCAATAAGTCTTCTCCATAGCCATTCCAATCCTAGACACAAAGTATCAAAGGTGCAAGCTGCCAAATGATTCCCAGCTTCAAATGATTACTCTGGCAGTACAAAATGCATATTATTCATTCCTGTATAACGAGACTACATATTGAACGATATTACAAAGTGGATGAGATTTCCTCCCTTGACACCCCATCTTTCTCTTGTCACTCAATGATTATTGACCCAATTTTGAACTCAGCCCAATCAATCTAAGTCCTGGGTTTGAAAACTCTGATTATACAAGACTGGTCAGCCCTTAGTTTACACCCTTTCCCCGTACACACAATGTGGGATTAATACAGGAGCTGAATTTACAAAGCAGCAACACAGCAATGAATTCTGCTGGCAATCCAAGATACAAAGGATGGTTGCTATTACAGGGAAAACCAATCACTCTAAAATGTCACGCAGAGGGTGGTACGTGTATGGAATGAGTTGCCAGAGGAAGTGGTGGAGGCTGGTACAGTTACAGCATTTAAAAGACATTTGGATGGGTGTATGAATACGAAAGGTTTGGAGGGATATGGGCTGGATGCTGGCAAGATTGGGTTAGATTGGATGGGCAAGATTGGGACGAGACTGGGTTGGGATATCTGGTCAGCATGGACAGATTGGACCGAAGGGTCTGTTTCCATTCTGTACATCTGTATGACTCGGTGAGACCTCATAGGGACATGGGAGCATGAATTTTATGAGAAGGAAATGTGCAATAAAACCTCAGCCCCACATAAAGCTGCACAGATTATGAGTGTATCAATTGAAAATGTCAAGACAGGCATGGGTACATTCTTACTGGGTGAGAGCTTTAAATAATGGAAACTAGAAACATTGGCTAGCCAAGGTCTTATCGTCTGCAAACTTAGCCAGAATACTGTCAGTTCTTTCATCGAGATGGTTAACGCTCCCCACCTCCCATTTCCTGCGTCCCTCATATGAGGCTGGGGAAGAGGGGGGATGCCCCACATTAGACTGTTGGGGGGGGAGATGCCCCACATGAGGCTGTTGGGAGGGGCAGGGAATGCCACACCTTAGGCTGTTGCGGGGGGGCATGCTCCACATTAGGCTGTTGGGGGGGGGGAATGCCGCACCTTAGGCTTTTGCGGGGGGGGGAATGCTCCACATTAGGCTGTTGGGGGGGGTAATGCTCCACATTAGGCTGTTGGGGGGGGGTAATGCTCCACATTAGGCTGTTGGGGGGGGGAATGCCCCACCTTAGGCTGTTGGGGGGGGAATGCCCCACCTTAGGCTGTTGGGGGGGGAATGCCCCACCTTAGACTGTCAAGGGAAGGGGGAATGCACCACATTAGGCTGTTGCGGGGGGGGGGGGGTGGCGGGGGGATGCCCCACATTAGACTGTTGGGGGGCGCAGGGAATGCCCCAACTTGGCTGTTGTGGCGGGGGGGGAATGGGAGGGTTTGGGGGAATGCCCCACATTAGACTGTTGGGGGGGGAATGCCCCACATTAGATTGTTGGGGGGGGGAATGCCCCACATTTGACTGTTGGGGGGAGGGAAGGCCCCACATTAGACTGTTGGGGGGAGGGAAGGCCCCACATTAGACTGTTGGGGGGGAGGGAATGCCCCACATTAGACTGTTGGGGGGGGGGGGGGGAATGCCCCACATTAGACTGTTGGGGGGGGGGGGGGAATGCCGCACATTAGACTGTTGGGAGGGGGGAATGCCCCACATTTGACTGCGGTTGGGGGGGGGGGGGGTGGAGAATGCCCCACATTAGGCAGTTGGGGGGGGGGGGGGGGGATGCCACACATTAGGCTGGTGGAGGGTGGGGGGGAGGCCACACATTAGGCTGGTGGGCGGGGTAAGCCCCACATTAGGCTGTTGGGGGGGGATGCCCCACATTAGGCTGTTGGGGGGGGGGGATGCCCCACATTAGGCTGTTGCGGGGGGGGGATGCCCCACATTAGGCTGTTGGGGGGGGGGGATGCCCCACATTAGGCTGTTGGCGGGGGGGATGCCCCACATTAGGCTGTTGGCGGGGGGGGGGGGGATGCCCCACATTAGGCTGTGGGGGGGGGGGGGGGAGATGCCCCACATTAGGCTGTTGGGGGGGGGGGGAGGGGGGGGGATGCCCCACATTAGGCTGTTGGGGGGGGGGGGGGAGATGCCCCACATTAGACTGTTGGGGGGGGGAGATGCCCTACATTAGACTGTTGGGGGGGGGGGGGGAGATGCCCCACATTAGACTGTTGGGGGGGGGAGATGCCCCACATTAGACTGTTGGGGGGGGAGATGCCCCACATTAGACTGTTGGGGGGGGGGAGATGCCCCACATTAGACTGTTGGGGGGGGGGGAGATGCCCCACATTAGACTGTTGGGGGGGGAGATGCCCCACATTAGACTGTTGGGGGGGGGGGGGGGATGCCCCACATTAGGCTGTTGGGGGGGGGGGGAATGCCCCACATTAGGCTGTTGGGGGGGGGGGATGCCCCACATTAGGCTGGTGGAGGGGGGGGGGGGGGGGAAGGCCACACATTAGGCTGGTGGGCGGGGTAAGCCCCACATTAGGCTGTTGGGGGGGGGGATGCCCCACATTAGGCTGTTGGGGGGGGGGAATGCCCCACATTAGGCTGTTAGGGGGGGGGGGGGGGGGGGATGCCCCACATTAGGCTGTGGGGGGGGGGGGGGGGGGGATGCCCCACATTAGGCTGTTGGGGAGGGGGGGGGGGGGGGAGATGCCCCACATTAGGCTGTTGGGGGGGGGGGGGGGAATGCCCCACATTAGGCTGTTGGGGGGGGGGGAATGCCCCACATTAGGCTGTTGGGGGGGGGGGGGGGGATGCCCCACATTAGGCTGTTGGGGGGGGGGGATGCCCCACATTAGGCTGTTGGGGGGGGGGAATGCCCCACATTAGGCTGTTAGGGGGGGGGGGGATGCCCCACATTAGGCTGTTGGGGGGGGGGGGGGGAGATGCCCCACATTAGGCTGTTGGGGAGGGGGGGGGGGGGGGAGATGCCCCACATTAGGCTGTTGGGGGGGGGGGGGAATGCCCCACATTAGGCTGTTGGGGGGGGGGGAATGCCCCACATTAGGCTGTTGGGGGGGGGGGGGGATGCCCCACATTAGGCTGTTGGGGGGGGGGGATGCCCCACATTAGGCTGTTGGGGGGGGGGGGGGATGCCCCACATTAGGCTGTTGGGGGGGGGATGCCCCACATTAGGCTGTTGGGGGGGGGGGGGGGGATGCCCCACATTAGGCTGTTGGGGGGGGGGGGGGGATGCCCCACATTAGGCTGTGGGGGGGGGGGGGATGCCCCACATTAGGCTGTTGGGGGGGGGGGGAGAGGGGGGGGATGCCCCACATTAAGCTGTTGGGGAGGGGGGGGGGATGCCCCACATTAGGCTGTTGGGGGGGGGGGAATGCCCCACATTAGGCTGTTGGGGGGGGGGGGATGCCCCACATTAGGCTGTTGGGGGGGGGGGGGGATGCCCCACATTAGGCTGTTGGGGGGGGGGGGATGCCCCACATTAGGCTGTTGGGGGGGGGGGGGGAAGAATGCCCCACATTAGGCTGTTGGGGGGGGGAATGCCCCACATTAGGCTGTTGGGGGGGGGATGCCCCACATTAGGCTGTTGGGGGGGGGATGCCCCACATTAGGCTGTTGGGGGGGGGATGCCCCACATTAGGCTGTTGGGGGGGGGATGCCCCACATTAGGCTGTTGGGGGGGGGATGCCCCACATTAGGCTGTTGGGGGGGGGGGATGCCCCACATTAGGCTGTTGGGGGGGGGGGGATGCCCCACATTAGGCTGTTGGGGGGGGGATGCCCCACATTAGGCTGTTGGGGGGGGGATGCCCCACATTAGGCTGTTGGGGGGGGGGATGCCCCACATTAGGCTGTGGGGGGGGGGGGATGCCCCACATTAGGCTGTTGGGGGGGGGGGGATGCCCCACATTAGGCTGTTGGGTGGGGGGATGCCCCACATTAGGCTGCTGGGGGGGGGGGGGGGGATGCCCGACATTAGGCTGCTGGGGGGGGGGGGGGGGGATGCCCGACATTAGGCTGCTGGGGGGGGGGGGTGTGTGGTAAAGCCCCGCATTAGGCTGCTGGGGGGGGGATGCCCCACATTAGGCTGTTGTGGGGCGGGGATGCCCCACATTAGGTTGTTGGGGGGGGGGGGGGGGAATGCCCCACATTAGGTTGTTGAGGGGGGGGGGGAATGCCCCACATTAGGTTGTTGGGGGGGGGGAATGCCCCACATTAGGCTGTTTGGGGGGGGGGGGGAATGCCCCACATTAGGCTGTTGGGGGGGGGGGGGGGATGCCCGACATTAGGCTGTGGGGGGGGGGGGATGCCCCACATTAGGCTGTTGGGTGGGGGGGGTGTGGGAAAGCCCCGCATTAGGGTGTTGGGGGGGGGGGATGCCCCACATTAGGTTGTTGAGGGGGGGGGGGAAATGCCCCACATTAGGTTGTTGGGGGGGGGGAATGCCCCACATTAGGCTGTTTGGGGGGGGGGGATGCCCCACATTAGGCTGTTGGGGGGGGGGGGGGGATGCCCGACATTAGGCTGTGGGGGGGGGGGGGATGCCCCACATTAGGCTGTTGGGTGGGGGGGGTGTGGGAAAGCCCCGCATTAGGGTGTTGGGGGGGGGGGATGCCCCACATTAGGTTGTTGAGGGGGGGGGGGAAATGCCCCACATTAGGTTGTTGGGGGGGGGGAATGCCCCACATTAGGCTGTTTGGGGGGGGGGGATGCCCCACATTAGGCTGTTGGGGGGGGGATGCCCCACATTAGGTTGTTGGGGGGGGGGGGATGCCCCACATTAGGTTGTTGGGGGGGGGGGGGATGCCCCACATTAGGTTGTTGGGGGGGGGGGGATGCCCCACATTAGGTTGTTGGGGGGGGGATGCCCCACATTAGGTTGTTGGGGGGGGGAGATGCCCCACATTAGGTTGTTGGGGGGGGGGATGCCCCACATTAGGTTGTTGGGGGGGGGGGGGATACCCCACATTAGGTTGTTGGGGGGGGGGGATGCCCCACATTAGGCTGTTTGGGGGGGGGATGCCCCACATTAGGTTGTTGGGGGGGGGGATGCCCCACATTAGGTTGTTGGGGTGGGGGGATGCCCCACATTAGGTTGTTGGGGGGGGGATGCCCCACATTAGGTTGTTGGGGGGGGGGGGGATGCCCCACATTAGACTGTTGGGGGGGGGGGATGCCCCACATTAGACTGTTGGGGGGGGGGGGGGGGGGATGCCCCACATTAGACTGTTGGGGGGGGGGATGCCCCACATTAGACTGTTGGGGGGGGGGGATGCCCCACATTAGACTGTTGGGGGGGGGGGGATGCCCCACATTAGACTGTTGGGGGGGGGGGGGGGGGGGGGGGTGTGCCCCACATTAGGCTTTGGGGGGGGCGATGCCCCACATTAGGCTGTTGGGGGGGGGGGGGAATGCCCCACATTAGGCTGTTGGGGGGGGAATGCCCCACATTAGACTGTTGGGGGGGAATGCCCCACATTAGGCTGTTTGGGGGGGGGGGGAATGCCCCACATTACGCTGTTTGGGGGGGGGGGATGCCCCACATTAAGCTGTTTGGGGGGGGGATGCCCCACATTAAGCTGTTTGGGGGGGGGATGCCCCACATTAAGCTGTTTGGGGGGGGATGCCCCACATTAGACTGTTGGGGGGGGGGGGATGCCCCACATTAGGCTGTTGGGGGGGGGGGGATGCCCCACATTAGGCTGGTGGGGGGGGGGGGATGCCCCACATTAGGCTGTTGGGGGGGGGGGATGCCCCACATTAGGCTGTTGGGGGGGGGGGGATGCCCCACATTAGGCTGTTGGGGAGGGGGGGGTGGGGAATGCCCCACATTAGACTGTTGGGGGGGGGGAATGCCCCACATTAGGCTTTTTGGGGGGGGGGAATGCCCCACATTACGCTGTTTGGGGGGGGGGATGCCCCACATTAAGCTGTTTGGGGGGGGATGCCCCACATTAAGCTGTTTGGGGGGGATGCCCCACATTAGGATGTTGGGGGGGGGATGCCCCACATTAAGCTGTTTGGGGGGGGGATGCCCCACATTAGGATGTTGGGGGGGGGGATGCCCCACATTATGCTGTTTGGGGGGGAGATGCCCCCATTAGACTGTTGGGGGGGGGGGATGACCCACATTAGGCTGTTGGGGCGGGGGGGGGGGGGGGGGGGGGGAGATGCCCACATTAGACTGTTTGGGGGGGGATGCCCCACATTAGGCTGTTGGGGGGGGGGGGATGCCCCACATTAGGCTGTTGGGGCGGGGGGGGGGGGGGGGGAGATGCCCACATTAGACTGTTTGGGGGGGGATGCCCCACATTAGGCTGTTTGGGGGGGGGATGGCCCACATTAGGCTGTTTGGGGGGGGGATGCCCCACATTAGGCTGTTTGGGGGGGGGATGCCCCACATTAGGCTGTTTGGGGGGGGGGATGCCCCACATTAGGCTGTTTGGGGGGGGGATGCCCCACATTAGGCTGTTTGGGGGGGATGCCCCACATTAAGCTGTTGGGGGGGGGGGGGATGCCCCACATTAGGCTGTTTGGGGGGGGGGATGCCCCACATTAGGCTGTTTGGGGGGGGGGATGCCCCACATTAAGCTGTTTGGGGGGGGGGGATGCCCCACATTAGGCTGTTTGGGGGGGGGGATGCCCCACATTAGACTGTTTGGGGGGGGGTGCCCCACATTAGACTGTTGGGGGGGGGGATGCCCCACATTAGACTGTTGGGGGGGGGGGGATGCCCCACATTAGACTGTTGGGGGGGGGGGATGCCCCACATTAGACTGTTGGGGGGGGGGGATGCCCCACATTAGACTGTTGGGGGGGGGATGCCCCACATTAGACTGTTGGGGGGGGGGATGCCCCACATTAGACTGTTGGGGGGGGGGATGCCCCACATTAGACTGTTGGGGGGGGGATGCCCCACATTAGACTGTTGGGGCGGGGGGGGGGGGGGGGGGGGGAGATGCCCACATTAGACTGTTTGGGGGGGGATGCCCCACATTAGGCTGTTGGGGGGGGGGGGATGCCCCACATTAGGCTGTTGGGGCGGGGGGGGGGGGGGGGGAGATGCCCACATTAGACTGTTTGGGGGGGGGATGCCCCACATTAGGCTGTTTGGGGGGGGGATGCCCCACATTAGGCTGTTTGGGGGGGGGATGCCCCACATTAGGCTGTTTGGGGGGGGGATGCCCCACATTAGGCTGTTTGGGGGGGGGATGCCCCACATTAGGCTGTTTGGGGGGGGGGATGCCCCACATTAGGCTGTTGGGGGGGGGGATGCCCCACATTAGGCTGTTTGGGGGGGATGCCCCACATTAAGCTGTTGGGGGGGGGGGGGGATGCCCCACATTAGGCTGTTTGGGGGGGGGGATGCCCCACATTAAGCTGTTTGGGGGGGGGGATGCCCCACATTAAGCTGTTTGGGGGGGGGGGATGCCCCACATTAGGCTGTTTGGGGGGGGGGATGCCCCACATTAGACTGTTTGGGGGGGGGTGCCCCACATTAGACTGTTGGGGGGGGGATGCCCCACATTAGACTGTTGGGGGGGGGGGGATGCCCCACATTAGACTGTTGGGGGGGGGGATGCCCCACATTAGACTGTTGGGGGGGGGGATGCCCCACATTAGACTGTTGGGGGGGGGATGCCCCACATTAGACTGTTGGGGGGGGGGGGGATGCCCCACATTAGACTGTTGGGGGGGGGGGATGCCCCACATTAGACTGTTGGGGGGGGGGATGCCCCACATTAGACTGTTGGGGGGGGGATGCCCCACATTAGACTGTTGGGGGGGGGGGATGCCCCACATTAGACTGTTGGGGGGGGGGGATGCCCCACATTAGGCTGTTTGGGGGGGGGGGGATGCCCCACATTAGACTGTTGGGGGGGGGGGATGCCCCACATTAGGCTGTTTGGGGGGGGGGATGCCCCACATTAGACTGTTGGGGGGGGGGGGATGCCCCACATTAGGCTGTTTGGGGGGGGGGGGGATGCCCCACACCTGTCCCCCCCCCATTTCCCACTCACTGTTTTTCCGCAGTTCCTCCAGGAAGCTGCCGTCCACGAAGTTGTCGGGGAAAGGCTGCCTCTCGTACAGGACCTTCTTCCAGCGGCGGGGCCGGGGCCCATTCTCCGGGGCCCTGCAGCCTGACACAGCGGGCACCCCCTGCTCCAGGGCCGCCCTCATCAGAAGGCAGGAGGCGGGAGGCAGGAGGCAGGCTCCAGGCCTCCCCGCCTCCCCAGAGCCGTCCCCGCTCTCCGGGGACCGGAAGTGAGCCGGCCGTCTCCATGGGAACCGTCCCCAGCGTCCGCCGGACGTGTGTGCATTTCCCTGCCGTCAGCGCCGCTCAGGTTACAATTTCGGGTCAGGCACACGTGGCCTACCGGTAATAAAGCTAAACGGTTCATTTCTGAGACTTTTGGAAGATTTGACAGACGCCAAATCGAGGTTTTTGAGCGTTCAGGCCCGCCATCTTTGACACTGGCAGCCTCATCGATTGGGTAGCCGCCATCTTTGATGTGTGCTGGGTTTGGGGGTCCGTCATCTTTCATGCTGGCGCTTTTGCAAGTCTTTATACCTGCCATTTTTGATGCTGGCGTGTCATTGTTGGGTCGAGAGCGCCTCCCGTTTTTGGTACTGCCCAGACAGACAGAATGGAGCCACCCAATATCTATTGCTCATGATACAACCTGCCCCATCCAGAACCAGCACCAGCACTCGGTGATATGCCTTTCTTTTCCCTCCACAAAGCACATCCCCAACTCTCCTCCTCCCAGGGTTGAGAGGGTCCTTAGCTGTAGCCCAATTCATATCACTCTTTTCACTGTCACTCGCCCTAATTAATGCCTCTCAATATGATTACTGAATTTATTTAATGCAAAGTATTCGGTTTTAAAGAATCGAGAGGTAAGGGGAGAATCAGAACTGTGACACAACAGTTCGAGGATAGACCAAGGTTACACTGAATGGAGCAGGAGGTTCAAAGGGCTGAATGGACTATTCCTCCCTCTAGCATATGGCATAGAACTGAGCCAACAAAATGAACCTGTAGGGCATTCATTGAATCCCTACAGAGTGGAAGCAGGCCATTCAGCTAAACCAGTCCACACTGACCTTCCAAACAAAAGCCCCCCCACCACCCCCCAACCCTATCTCTGTAATCCTGCCTTTCCCATGGCTAAGCCTACACATCCCTGGACACTATGGGCAATTTAACATGTTTGGACTGTGGGGGGAAATTAGGGCACCCAAAGGAAAGCGACACCCATATAGACAGAAAAATGTAAACTCCACATAGGCTAGAATCAAACCCAGGTTCCTAGCACTGTAAGGCAGTAGTGCTAACCACTGAGTTACTGTGCTACCCAATTCAGCCCATTAGTTGTTCCAGTACTTTGGCGGAACAAGAAAGTTCTCCTAAATTTCAAGCTGATAATTTATCTATGACTCACATCACATAAACACAGTGGCTACAAGAGCAGGTCAGAAGCTAGGAATACTACACCTCCTGATTCTCCAAAGCCTGTCCACCATCTACAAGGCACAAGTCAGGAGTATGATGGAATGCTCCCCACTTGCCTGGACGGGTGCAGCTCCAACAACACTCAAGAAGCTTGACACCATCCAGGACAAAGCAGTCCACTTGATTGGCACCACATCCACAAGCATCCACTCCTTCCAGTAGACAGCACCTTCCAAACCCATGACCACTTCTACCTAGATGGACGTGGGCGGTAGGTGTATGTAAATGCCACCACCTTCCAAATCACTCACCATCCTGACTTGGAAATACGTCGCCGTTCCTTCACTGTCACTTGGTCAAAATCCTGGAATTCCTTCCCTAATGGCATTGTGGGTCAACCCACAGCAATGGACTGCAGCAGTTCAAGAAGGCAGCTCATCGCCACCTTCTCAAGGGGCAACTAGGGATGGGCAATAAATTCTGGCCCAGCTCACATCCCATAGAATGAATTTAAAACAAATTAATAGTGAATTTCCTTACTGAGCAAAATTCAACTATGGTCTCTTTGCTCCCACAAGTAAACAGCTATTTCTCGCTTAGCCCTTGCATCCCCAAGTAGGAATGCGCTTTTTCTGTGCTATTGATCTCCATTAACTCTCCAGTGGGAATATAGAATCCTAGTGTATGCTTATACCCACCTCTGATGTCACTCTGCTTAGCATGTTTGCTGATACTGCATACTTTCTGCTTATATTGAGCTCTGAACATTTACGAGTGCCATCACTTAACCAATTGCGGCATCAAGCAACACTAACAATGGGACTCGGGTGGAAAACCATCCAATGAGTGGAGTCATACCTGGCACATAGGAAGATGGTTGTGGCTGTTGAAGAGATGGAAATGTGTTGCTGGAAAAGCGCAGCAGGTCAGGCAGCATCTAGGGAACAGGAGAATCGACGTTTCGGGCATTAGCCCTTCTTCAGGAATGAGGAAAGTTGGTCCAGCAGGCTAAGATAAAAGATAGGGAGGAGGGACTTGGGGGAGGGGCGTCGGAAATGTGATAGGTGGAAAGAGGTCAAGGTGAGGGTGATAGGTCAGACTGGGGTGGGGGCGGAGAGGTCGGGAAGAAGATTGCAGGTTAGGAAGGCGGTGCTGAATCTGATGGATTTCAATCATCTCGGCTCCAGATCCTCTTTCTAGGGGTCCCTCAGGGTGGTGTTCTAGGCCCAACCATCTTCAGCTGCTTCATCAATGACCTTTTCTCCATCATATGGTCAGAACTGGGGATGTTCGCTGATGATTGCGTAAGGTTCAGTACCATTCATGACTTCTCAGATACTGAAGCAGTCCGTGTGGTGTGATACAAGTGTGAAGCAATAACCATCTCCAACAAGACACAATCTAACCATTTACCATTGATATTGAATGGCATTTGCATCAATGAATCCCTTACTATCAACATTAGGGGGTTACCTTTGACCAGGTAATCAACTTGATTAGCCATATAATTACTGTGACTACACATCAGGGCAGGACTTATACACTTAATGGTAAGGTCCTGGGGAGACCTTGGAGAGCAGATTCATAGCTCCTTGAAAGTGGAGCCGCAGGTAGATATGATAGTGAAGACAGTGGTATGCTTTCTTTTATTGGTCAGAGCATGGAGTATAGGAGTTGAAAGGTTATGTTGCAGCTGTACAGGATATTGGTTAGGCCACTTTTGGAATATTGCCTTCAATTCTAGTCTCTCAGCTATAGGAAGGACGCTGTGAAACTTGGAAGGATTCAGAAAATATTTACAAGGCTGTTGCCAAGTTTGGAGGATTTGAGCCACAGGGAGAGCTGAATAGGCTGGGGCTCAGGGATTAGAGAGGTTTATAAAATCATGAGGGGCATAGATAGGGTGAATAGTCAAGATCTTTTCCTCAGAAGGGAGAACTAGAGGGGCATAGGTTTAGGGTGAGAGGGAAAAGATTTAAAAGCGACTTAAGGGGCAATGTTTTCACCTACAGGGTGGTGCGTGTATGGAATGAGCTGCCAGAGGAGGTGGTGGAGGTTGGTACAATTACACTTAAAAGGCATCTGGATGGGTATATGAATAGCAAATGAGACTAGATTGATTTAGGATATCTGGTCGGCATGGATGGGTTGGACCGAAGGACCTGTTTGGGTGCTGTACACCTCTATGATTCTAAGAACAGGTCAGAGGTGATGCATTATGCAGTGAGTCTCCAAAGTCTGCTCGCTACCTAAAAGGCATGAGTCTGGAATCTGAAGGACGACGTTTCGCTTGCCTGGATGAGTGCAGCAGCAGCTATGCTTCATGACCTTGACCCACGTGTGACCTTGTCTCCTCAAACAATACCAGTTTCCTCTCCATAAGTGAGCGATGCTTGGGGCAGTGTGGACCCTGACCCTGTGTTCAGCGCAGGGTCAAGGAAGGAAGTGGAGTCCGAGGCTTCACCTGACAGACAGTCCCTGGTGGCTGTGGCGCCACTCCCTCAAAGCAGGGAGGGTCCCATAAAAGGAGTGTCCTTTATTGCACATGGAGAGAGTTACC
The DNA here is from genome assembly GCF_037043375.1 of Chiloscyllium plagiosum. Classification (NCBI taxonomy): domain Eukaryota; kingdom Metazoa; phylum Chordata; class Chondrichthyes; order Orectolobiformes; family Hemiscylliidae; genus Chiloscyllium; species Chiloscyllium plagiosum. The sequence goes on from NW_028270173.1 coordinate 39,673,497, forward strand.
CCAGGGAATGCTGGATGTTGGCACCTGACCATTTGGCTCTGTGGCCAAGCTGTGGGACTCTGTCTCAAGGACTGGATCACCCAAGACATGGAGAAAGGCTATGATGCCCTCACCCCTCCAGCTAGGAGGGCAGTGGGGCATCTATACCTGGCACAGTTCATTGACCCCATCACTAGGCCTGATGCCCCAGGAGTCCAAGGTGAGTGAGCCCATCAAGGCTGAACCAACAGAGCCCGGCTTAACCCCAATTATGGACACAGCTGCAATTACCTGTCTTACGCCGGGCCACAAGCTGGTTGTAAGGGAGGCCAGCCTGGCCCAGGTCAACTTTCCCCCGCCACTGGGCAACCTACCACTGAGCGCATCATAGCCTTTCTCCATGTCTTGGATGATCCAGTCCCTGAGACAGAGTTCCACAGCTTGGCCACAGAGCCAAATGGGGAGCCCGGTGCAGCTGCTCTGGGGGCAGGAGGAGTTGGGGGAGGTGGGATAACAGTGGTACAGTCAGCCAGCGGGTCTACTGAACCAATTAGTTGCTGGCAGAGACAAAGCCTGGAGCTCGATCGAGGGCTTCCATGTGATTCCAAATCCATCGTCTGCCAGCGCGAAGGTGGATGCCTTCCTGCAGACCCAAACCCTGCAGCTCTCCCCTCGCAGGGATTGGGGAAGATTTACACTGACAAATTTGGGGCAACAACAGAGATGACACTTTTCACCCATTCCCATCACTCAGCCCTTACGACTGCCGCTGTAAGCAAGCTAGTGAGTGGAATCCGTCAGTGTCATGTCTCAAGCCCCACTATTCCCTAAACCTGAGTGGCTTAATCAAAGAATGCACAGTGCCCAGTTTACCTGTCTGTTGTAAAAAAGGAAATAATATGTAAATAGCAGCAAAAAACAAAAACTCAGGTGCAGGCAAATATTAAGAGTTTGTGTGTCCATTCAGTATTCTAACCACAGTAGAGTATAAACTGTTTTGAAACCAGCTGGTGTGTGTATTCAGGCTTCTGCACCTTCTCCCCGATGGTAGAGGTTGTAGAAAAACATTGCCAGGGTGGGTTAGATCTTTGAGAATGCTGGCGGCCTTTCCTTGACAGTGGGCCTGGTAGATGGATTCTGTGGATGGGAGTTGACCTTTGTGATTGTCTGGGCCGAGTTCACCCCTCTCTGTAACCGTCTCTGATCTTGAATGGTACGGTTGCCATACCAGGTAGTGATACATCCAGACAGAATGCTCTCGATGGCACACCTATAAGTGTTGGCAAGGGTATTCGCCGTCATGCCAAATTTCCTCAGCTGCCTGAGGAAGAAGAGACGTTATTGGGCCTTTGTAACCAGTGCGTCCACATGAAGAGTCCAAGAAAGTTTGTTGTGGATGACCATTCCCAGGAGCTTGACGCTCTCCACTCGTTCCACCTGTGAGCTGTTAATGGGCATGAGTAACATCCCGCCGAAAGTGAATAATGATTTCCTTGGTTTTGACGGCATTGAGGTTGTTCTCAATGCATCATTTTTCCAGGTCTTGTACCTCCTGTATATAGTCTGTTTTATCAACTATGGTGGTGTTATCAGCAAACTCATAAATAGCATTAGTCTGGTATTTGGCGACATAGTCATGGATATATAATGATTACAGTATGTGGCTGAGTACGCACCCTGGGGGCTCCAGTGTTGAGTGTAAGTGAGGAAGAAATATTGACCCCAATCTTCACTGATTGTGGCTAGTGTGTCAGGAAACTGAGGATCCAGTTGCAGGGAGTGGGGCTCAGTCTGAGTTTAGTAATCAGTCTTGAGGGGATAATAGTGTTGAAGGCTGAACTGTAGTCAATATGTAGGATTCTTACACAGCTGTTTTTGGTGTCAAGATGTTCTCAGGAGGAGTGAAGAGCAAGTGATATGACATCTGACGTGGATCTGTTGGCCTGATAGGCAAATTAGATTGAGTAATGCCATGAACAGCCTTTCAAAACACTTCATGACCATCGAAGTTAGGGCCACAGGACGGTAGTCACTGAGACATGCTGCATGAGCCTTCTTAGGCACAGGGATGATGTTGGCCCTCTTGCAACAGGAAGGGACAGTATACTGCTGCAGGGAGAGGTTGCAGATGTCCAAGAAGACCTCTGCCAGTTGATCTGTGCATGCCTTGAGTGCACGGCCTGGGACTCTGTCTGGTCCCATCGCTTTCCTTGGAATCACACGAAGGAAAACTGCTCTGACCTCTGATGCAGTGACTGTTGCGACAGCTTAGTCTGGATTTGTCGGAGTAGGTGTTACCTCTCCGCCGAAATTCTGCTCAAAGAGAGCATATGTCCTCGCAAGAAATTAACAAAACGAGGAACTATTAGCGACTAGTTAAAACTCTAACCCAGTTCTAACATCCCTACACACCCACTTAGACATCAGCAAACAAAACAAAAGGATTGGTTTTATGGGTGGAGGGCAATATGCTGGGAAAAACACAATTCAGTAGCACCAGTCCACAGGATTCAATGAGATGTTCCTTTTGCTTTCTAAGGCTTTCTGTTCTTGGATTTCCTTCTCCAAGTTCTTTCACTTCTTCACAGGAGGCACAGGAAGATTGTTACACAAATTACAAAGTCTCATAGTTACTGGTTAAAAGGCAACAACTCCCAGCAGCCAGTAAGAGGAAAATAGCAGATTGTCTTCAGGTCTTGTTCCTGCTTATAGATACCAACACAGAACCTCCAGCAGCTCAGGGCTTCAAAATCAAACTGAAAACACCCAAATGGTCCTCCTGTCCCGGAGCCAGTCAGAGAGCTATTGCTAACTTGATGCCTTCTGGCAAGCGTAACTGTTAGAGTTGCATAAACCAATCAGCAATCTGTTGCTGATTGAATTTTACTTCCCATAATCCCACTGCCACCACCTTCCCCTTGTCTATCTCTTCTCTCTCCTCCCCCACTGCTTACAAAGTAACAGCGTAAACACAACTCACAATGAGTTCCAGTTACTTAGAATCTTAGAGATGTACAGCATAGAAACAGACCCTTCAGTCCAACTCGTCCATGCTGACCAGATACCCTAACCTAATCTAGTCGCATTTGCCTTTTAAATGCTATAGAACATAGAACATAGAAGAATATACAGCGCAGAACAAGCCCTTCTGCCCTCGATGTTGTGCCAACCTGTGAACTAATCTAAGCCCACCCCCCTACACTATCTCATCATAATCCATATGCTTTATCCAAGAACTGTTTAAATGTCCCTAATGTGGCTGAGTTAACTACATTGCCAGGCAGGGCATTCCACGCCCTTACCACTCTCAGAGTAAAGAACCTGCCTCTGACATCTGTCCTAAATCTATCACCCTTCAAATTGCAGCTATGCCTCCTCATACAAGCCAACGTAATCATCCTAGGAAAAAAGACTCTCACTGTCTACTCTATCTAATCCTCTGATCATCTTGTATGTCTCTACTAAATCCCCTCTGAGCCTTCTTCTTTCTAATGAAAACAAACCCAAGTCTCTCACCCTCTCCTCATGAGACCTTTGCTCCAGACCAGGTAACAACCTGGTAAATCTCCTCTGCAGCTTTTCCAAAGCTTCCACATCCTTCCTGTAATGGGGTGAACAGACCTGTACACAATATTCGAAGTGAGGCCGCACTAGCGTTTTGTACAGTTGCAACATGACATAGTCATAGAGACATAGAGATGTACAGCATGGAAACAGACCCTTTGGTCCAACCCGTCCATGCCAACCAGATATCCCAACACAATCTAGTCCCACCTGCCAGCACCCAGCCCATATCCCTCCAAATCCTTCCTGTTCATATACCCATCCAAATGCCTTTTAAATGTTGCAATTGTACCAGCCTCCACCACATCCTCTGGCAGCTCATTCCATACACATACCACCCTCTGCGTGAAAACGTTGGCCCTTAGGTCTCTTTTATATCTTTCCCTCTCACCCTAAATCTATGCCCTCTAGTTCTGGACTCCCGACCCCAGGGAAAAGACTTTGTCTATTTATCCTATCCATGCCCCTCATAATTTTGTAAACGTCTATAAGGTCATTCCTCAGCCTCCGACTCTCCAGGGAAAACAGCCCCAACATCTTCACCTCCATGAGTGCTGAGGAGAGTGGTCTGCAATTGACCACATTTAAGTTTCCTCGGCGTGTAACTCCCATGTTACACCACGACCAAGGAGCTAGGTTTTTTCTGTTCTCAGCAGAGGTTGGTGAGGAAGCCAGGGTCCAGAGGTGACAGCAGGAGGCGCTCAACTCAGACCCATCTCAGTCAGACCGTTGAGGAATCATGCTCTGCAGAGAGGGTCCAAAGAGGAGAAGGGTTCAATGAGGAACTTGTTGTGTCCTCAGAGATCCAATACCTCCAAGTCCTGGACTGTACCATTCCCTGTCCTCTGCAACTCACTGGAACCATGGTAGCTGGTTCGTAAGCAACTTCATTCTTTGACAGGTGTGTGTGTCACAGTGAAGGCAAGCCTTTGCTGCCTATCCCTCTTTGCATTTCAAATGGGTGGCTTACCCATCCATCTCAGACAGCAGTTCAAAGTGAAACACATTGTGTAGGTCTGGCATTGCATCTAGGCCAGACCCAAGTAATGATGGCAGATTTCCTTCCCTGAAATACATGAATGAATTAGTTTTTTTTTAAATGACAATGGATGATAATTTCATGGTCATCATGACTAAGCTTTGCTTTCAATTCCAGAGTTACCCATTCCGCCATCTGATGTGGCCCCGGAACTTCAGCCTGAGTCTTGGGATTACTAGTCCAGTGATATTACCGGAACATCACCATCTCACCTCAACTTTTGTGGTTCTGAGGGTTTCAAAACTGAGATACAGTCATAGAGTCATAGAGATGTACAGCATGGAAACAGACCCTTTGGTCCAACCTGTCTATGCCTACCAGATATCCCAACCCAATCTAGTCCCACCTGTGAGCACCTGGCCCATATCTCTCCAAACCCTTCCTAATCAAATTCCCATCCAAATGCCTTTTAAATGTTGCAATTGTACCAGCCTCCACCACTTCCCCTGTCAGCTCATTCCTTACACGTACCACCCTCTGCGTGAAAAGGTTGCCCCCTTAGGTCTCTTTTATATATTCTTCCCCTTACCCTAAACCTATGCCCTCTAGTTCTGGACTCTACCACACCAGGGAAAAGACTTTGTCTATTTACCCTATCCATGCCACTCATAATTTTATAAACCTCTATAAGGTCACCCCTCAGCCTCCGATGATCCAGGGAAAATAGCCCCAGCCTATTCAATGTCTCCCTGTAGCTCAAATCCTCCAACCCTGGCAACATCCTTGTAAATCTTTTCTGAACCCTTTCAATTTTCACAACACCTTTCCGAAAGGAAGGAGACCAGAATTGCACACAATGTTCAAAAGGTGGCCTAACCAATATCCTGTACAGCCACAACATGACCTCCCAACACCTGTACTCAATACTCTGACCAATAAAGGAAAGCATACCAAACACCTTCTTCACTATCCTATCTACCAGCGACTCCACTTTCAAGGAGCTATGAACCTGCACTCCAAGGTCTCTTTGTTCAGCAACACTCCCGAGGATCTTACCATTAAGTGTATAAGTCCTGCTCTGATTTACTTTCGCAAAATGCAGCACCTCGCATTTATCTGAATTAAACTCCATCTGCCAATTCTCAGCCCATTAGCCCATCTGATCAAGATCCTGTTGTAATCTGAGGTAACCTTCTTCTCTGTCCATTACACCCTCCAATTTTGGTGTCATCTGCAAACTTACTATTACTTACTTACTAAGAAGGAAATTCTTCTCCCAAGAAGCAGTGCATGTCTGGAACTCTCTGCTCCTGACGGTTGTGGAGGTCAGAGTGTCAAGGACCCAAGACCACAGCCTTAGAGTGAAGGGATGACCCTTTGAAACTGAGATGAGGGGGAATTTCTTCAGCCAGAGTGCAATGCATCATGGAACTCATTCCCACAGAATGAGCCAAGGCACTGAGCATCTTTAGGACAGAGATAGGTATTTTCTTGATTGCTAAGGGGGAACAAGGGTTACAGGTAGAAGGCAGGGGAATGGGGTTGAGAAGCACATCAGTCATGGTCGAATGATGGAGCTGAATCAATGGGCCGAATAGCCTAATTATCTCCTGGTCTTCTAGATCCCTGCCAGTACTGAAGAGGAGGTAGGTAGATTTACAAAATAACTTTGAGCTAGATGCAAGGCAGGGCAGGCTTGAGAGACTGGATGGCCTAGTCCTGCTCTTATTTATTATGTTCTCATGTTCCCCAAGTACATTGGAGGCCTCATGTATCTGGTTGGTATGGGAGGGGTGACGATGCATTATTTGTCATAATCTCCAAGAACGTCATTTAAATTAATGTAATTAAATTTATTTGTGGATTTATTTTGTTCCACTTTGCTTCAGATGCCTTTTTTGGATAGGCCTTTTGCCTCCCAATGACTTAACAGAAAGGGTACCTGGTATACACAGATAAAGCAATGGCAGTTATGTGTTAGGAGGTGTATGCTTGCAATGCCCAACTCCATCAATAAGTATTAAAAGTGTGCAAAGATTGGCTCCAGTTCTCACCTTCTCCTGACTGGGATTAGAAACAAAACCGAATTAGTTGACAGTCATGATCAGTTGCTCTGGGTCAGGAGATCCATGTTTAAATCCCACCTACTCCAGAAAAGCTTTATTACACATTCCTGATGAAGGGCTTTGGCCCAAAATGTCGATTTTCCTGCTCCTGGGATGCTGCCTGACCTGCTGTGCTTTTCCAGCACCAGTCTAATCTAGACTGTTAATCCAGACATCTAATGGTGTGGACACCTGGGATCAAATCCCACCGCATCAAATGGTGGAATTTGAATTAAATGAAAAAAACCTGGAATTAAGAGTTTAATTATGACATTGTCGGAAAAGCCCATCTGGTCCATGAACGACCTTCAGGGAAGGAAATCTGTCATTTCTGACCTGGTCTGGCCCCCATGTGACCTTCCAGACCAATGACAATGAGGTTGACTCTTAATAGCCCTCTGAGCAATTAAAGATGGACAACAAATGCTCATCCAATGAATAAAAAAAATGCTGTGTTTCTGCAGAATTACAATAATGATTAGCCTTCATGTTCTGTGGCAAGTTTGATGGGAAATCCATAGAAAATACTGACAGAGCAGGTTCAGCAAAGCTAACGGTGGGGACAAATTGTGGCGATTGACAACTCTCAGGGAATTCCCTGCCCCGATTTGTAGCCTTCCTGGGGTGTCTGAAATGCCCCCTCCAGGAGTTACCGACCCAGCTCCGGCAGGGGTTAAAGTATTCCGTCATCTTTGCAGGGGGAAAGCTGAGTAAATCTCTACCAGGCCATCTGTTGGCCCGCAGCTGCCGGGCAGAGCCTATCAATCTCCACAGAGTGACACAACACTGCCCCGTTGATGGGGCGGGCAGGGGAGTGTGGGTAATGAAAGGAGCTGGTGGAGACAGCTCCGAGAGCACTGCATTGCACTCAGACCTAACAACCGCCGGCTCCTTTTGTCCGAGCGCCCCTACACAACTCGCCTTCACTTTCCCAGAGAGAGAGAGAGCAATCTATTCAGCTGGGAGGAAAGCACTGGCCATGTGTACGAAGTAAAATGAGTGCCCCTGTGTGTGCCTCTGTGAGGGGGCAGTGCTTGAATAAAACACCAGGGCATTGTGCCAGTTGGTAGAATGAACTTTTGCATTCCTTCCCCCCTCACCTTGCTCACCCACCACATCCTCTCCCCATCTGAGTTCGCAATGTGTTAATATATATGTATGTATGTATGTATGTATGTATATATATACCCTGCCAGAGCATTAACCCTTCCACTCCTCCCTTCACATGGTGGGGAGATTTTAACTCTTTGGGCACAGGTTAACCCCGTGCTTTTCTGGGGCAAAGTGGGCTCTGGTAACAGACTGGGCACCCTAGAGCATCGCCGACCTGGAGGGGAGAGCTGGTTCATAATCTATGGTTTTCGGGAGCTGAGCTTTCTTGGTTACTGGGAGATGGGGAAGAGGGCAGGGGTGAAGCCCTTCCTGAAGAAGGGCTTATGCCCGAAACGTCGATTCTCCTGTTCCCTGGATGCTGCCTGACCTGCTGCGCTTTTCCAGCAACACATTTTCAGCTCTGATCTCCAGCATCTGCAGACCTCACTTTCTCCCCAGGGGTGAAGTGTCAGGGAGAGACTCGGCTACATTCCTGGCTTGCCCGCGGCATATTGCCAGAGGTGGGAAACTAGTTAAGAGTCACCCCTCCCTCATACCCCCCCCACATGGGGGGCACTCCGCCTGTAGGATCTCCATTCCTTTATTGTGACCTGGTCAAGGTTTTGTGCCTCCCTCCTCCTTAGCAGCACTCTTCATGGTGGGAGTTGGGGGGGGGGGGGGGCATGTGGGGGGGGGAGGGGGGTGGGGGAAGTGGTAATCTACATCACATGGACTTCAGCAGTTTCGGAAGGCAGTTCGCACCAGCTCCATCAGGGACGAGCAACACATGCCTGGCCCAGGATGTGAACACTGGCCCAGGATGTGAACAAAGAAGTGGTGAGAGAGAGAGAGAGCCATTGTGTGGTCAGGATGCAAGCTAATCCTGTCAGGGTAGGGGGTGGGGAGAGAGAGGATCTTCACATTGAACACTGCACTTCCCAAAGGAGACAGTAATTACCTTCACCCAAGATGTTTGTGGCAATTTGAAGGCCACTTCAACAAATGATTTAAAAGAAACAAACCCCCGAAGATCTGCCCATGCTGGCAGTCAGAAACAAACATCGAAATTGCTGGAAAAAAAAACTCAGCAGGGCTGGCAGCATGGTGGAGAGAAAGTCGAGAGCTCTTTGGGCACTATCTGCACCTGTCGTTCACACCTCCCCCCTTTGCCCCCACCCCATCTTCTGGACAAATGCCAATCTTTGCCGAGCTACAACTAGTTCGGAGGAAGGCTCACTGGACCTCAAAGTTAACTCTGCTTTCTCTCTCCACCGATGCTATCAGAGCTGCTGGCTATTTCCAGCAATTTCTGGGGGGTTTTTGTGTTTTCTCAAATGGCAATTGATTTTCTGTCAATTGTTAAGTTTTGAATCTGCATTGGATTGGTTTTTTTTTGTCCCTGGGGAAAGGTAGGCGTCAGGGGAGATGGGGTGAAGGTAGGTGCCTGGAGTTAGGACACTCATCAGCTACGGTGCCATTGAATGGCGGAATTAACCTTTCGCCTCCTCCCTCTCCCCATTTGTTCATGGACATTATCGTTTGTTCATAACTGGCCTTGAGAAACTGCAGCCAGGCCAGAGACATGATCAGATGCGAGTGGTGTGTGCCACCAACAGTCATTGGAGTGAATAGGACAGCTGTGCTTCAGGGGAAGACACTAAGCCACAGAGGGTGAAAGTTCCTTCTGGGAAGGTGAAGTGATGTGGAGCAGGAGGAGGATCTGATGGAGCCTTTTCAGAAGCTTGGTGCCCTTGGGCTGAACAGATTTGTTCTGCTTGCCCAATCTTAATAAGGGCTATTAAGGGAACAAAGAAGACTGGTATGGCGGCTCAGTGGTTAGCACTGCTGCCTCACAGCACCAGGGACCTGGGTTCAATCCCACCCTCGGGTGACTGTCTATGTGGAGTTCGCACATTCTCCGAGTGGGTTTGCTCAGGTTTCCTCCCACAGTCTAAAGGCGTGGAGGTTAGGGTGGATGGGCTGTTGGAGATGTGGAATAGGGTAAGGGGTTGGGTCTGGTTGAGATGGTCTCTTGGAGGGTCAGTATGGACTGAATGGTCAAAGGTGTTTGTCTTCATAAACTTCTCCACGAAGGACAGGTGATACGGAACGGTCCAACTGCTCGGAGCATTCCGCGGCAGCGAGGCCAGGCCCATCCTTCACAACACCGGGGACAGGTAGAACCTCAGTACTTGGTGTCTGCGTACCGGGGATCCACGCACAGCTTGATGCAGCCACACACAAAGGTGGCCATCAGGGTGAGGGTGACATTGAGTGTATGTTTTCCCCCGTTGCCCAGATCTTTATACAGCGAGTCCCTTCGGACCCGGTCCATCTTTGATCTCCATATAAACTGGAAGATGGCCCGGGTGATTGCAGCGGCACAGGTTCTGGGAATAGGCCAGACCTGTGCCACGTATAACAGCAATGACAGTGCCTCACACCTGATGACCAGGTTTTTTCCCGCGATGGAGAGCGACCGTAGCTTCCATCTGCCCAGTTTCTGCCTCACTTTGCTGATACGCTCCTCCCAATACTTGGCGCACACCCCAGCCCCTCCGAACCAAATACCCAGCATCTTCAGGTGGTCGGTCCTGATGGTGAAGGGGATCGAGGATTGGTCGGCCCAGTTCCCGAAGAGCCTGGCCTCGCTCTTGCCTTGGTTTACCTTGGCCCCCAAGGCCCGTTCGAACTGGTCACATATGCACATGAGTCTGCGCACGGACAGCAGCTCCGAGCAGAAAATGGCGACATCATCCATGTACAGGGAGGCCTTAACCTGCAGGCCCCCGCTGCTAGGAATAGTCACCCCTCTCAGGCTCGCATCCTTCCTGATGGACTCGGCAAATGGCTCTATGCAACACACATACAAGGCAGGAGAGAGAGGACAGCCCTGCCTGACTCCAGATCTGACTGGGAAGCTATCTGATTCCCACCCGTTGATTGAGACTGCATTGACAATGTTGGTGTAGAGCAGTCTGATCCAATTGCAGATTCCCTCCCCAAAGCCCATTTTGGAGAGAACATCTCTCATATACGTGTGCGATATCCTGTCAAAGGCTTTCTCCTGGTCCAGGCTGATCAGGCAGGTGTCCAACCCCCTGTCCTGCACGTAGGCGATCGTATCCCTGAGGAGTGCGAGACTCTCAGCGATCTTCCTGCCCGGCACAGCACAGGTTTGGTCAGGGTGAATCACCGACCCCAGAGCAGACCTGACCCGGTTGGCGATTACCTTTGACAGAATTTTGTAATCTGCATTCAACAGTGAGATTGGTCTCCAATTTTTGAGTTCCTCCCTCTCCCCCTTCCGCTTGTAGACGAGGGTGATGATGCCTTTCCTCATGGATTCACTCATGGTACCTGCCCGAAACATACTGACATACACCTCCAGCAGGTCCTGGCCAATCAAGTCCCACAGAGCGGAATAGAGCTCGACCGGTAAGCCGTCGCTTCCGGGAGTTTTATTCTTTGCGAAGAACTCGAGGCCTTGGTCAGCTCATCCAGAGATAGCGGCTGGTCCAGCCTCTCCGTGTTCTGTCGTCTAAAACCTCTGTGGTAGAGGACAGGAATGACTGGGAGGCCGTTCTGTCGGTCGGCTTCGCGTCATGCAGACTGGTATAGAAGGATTTACTGATCCTCATGACGTCAGCCTGAGATGACGTTACTGAGCCATCTTCTTCCTTCAGGCTGCTGAGCACAGAGCTCTCTTTGTGCACCTTCTGGAAGAAGAAATGTGAGCACGTCTCGTCCTGCTCCACCGAGCGGACCCTGGACCAGAAGATTATCTTGGAGGCCTCCGAGGCCCTTCACCTCCTTGAGGTCCTCCATGACATCAACCCCCATCGTCTGCAGCAGGAGCAGGTTCTGCATACTTTCCTGGAGCTGGGACAGTTTTCCCCACCTCTCTCTCGCCTCCTGAATACTTTAAAGGATGAGGAACATCTTGATGTTCCCTTTTACTGTTTCCCACCAGTCCGCTGGGGACTAAAGAGGGGCTTCATGGTTCTCCAACCTGCGTAGTCCCTCTTGAGCTCTTCGATATTTCCCGGGGTCAACAGTTTTGTGTTCAACTTCCACGTTCCCTTACCAGCCCGCTGATCGTCCTATAGGTGACAGTCAGCCAGCAGGAGGCAGTGGTCAGAGAGGAACACTGGCTTGACGTCGGTGGATCTGACTGAGAGCGTTCGGGACACAAACAGGTAATCTATCCTTGAGCGGATAGACCCGTCTACCTGTGACCAGGTGTAAGAAAAACACCTTTGACCACAAGTCCATCAGGAAGTGGTCAGCACGTAGTGTCCTTGAGACCCTTCGGGAAAAGGAGAGGGTGGATCCTATCGAGCGGTTCCTATTTGGCAGAATGCCTCATTGCCAGAGCTTTCCAACAGCTTGGGGCAGCTGCCGCCAAGGCGTGGTGGGGAAAGGCCACCGTGTAACATCTGCCTGCCTAACGAAGAACAGGGGGCCCACGCAGTCATTTGGGCTCTGCTGACGCCTCAGCTAATCATATGGACATATGATTGATAAACGTACAGACCTGTATATACAAATAATAAATTCTAATCTCTGTATGTAAATGTTTACGTATGTATGGCTTGACCAATTGTACAGACCATCAAATTATTTTATGAATAAAGTATATTTTTGAAATGAAAATGTCAGTATGGTCTGAATGGCCTGCTTCCACATTGACGGGATTCTAAGAACTGGAAAGCAACAGGTTGAGGCAAAGGGCTCAAATCTCTCAAACAGTTCAATGCCTTATACTGTACAGTATCCAGAGTACAAAAGGGGTGCTGCTGTCTCCCTATCTCTGGGCCAAGAGGTTACAGTTCAAGTCCCAGTTCGCCTTGGGGAAGTGCGTAATAACATCTCTGAACCCGTTGATTGGGAAAAGAGCAAAAAAGGTGCCAATGTCAGTGGGTGGGATGAATTCAGAATAATTTAAGGGATAAAGTCGATACACGATTAGGCTCAACAGCTCCCTGGGGTCATGATTTCCACATTCTAACCACTCCTTGCATGGCCATTTTGTCTTCGATCTCCCCTTTTTCTAAAAATGCTCCACATGTCAACGTTTTGACTCATGTGGGAAGAAGAGGTGGATTCTCGGGGAGACCTGGTGGCGTTGCAATGCTTCAGTCGTGCACCCGCAGTGTAAAATATGTTAAATAAAAACCGAAAGATCTGCGGATGCTGGGAATCAGAAACAAATTGCTGAAAAAAAAAGATCCAACAGCCTCCGTGGAGTGTTACGTTTCGGGTCCAGTGACTCTCCCACAGATGATACCAGGCCCTGCAGAACTCTTGCAAGACTTTCTGTTCTCCTTTGTGAGAAAGATGTTTCTCACCCTGGGCCACAAGGTTGTGGCTTCCAGGCACAACAACGAGGCGGACACACCAGTCCCTGGGCCAAGGTGAGGAACTGCAGATGCTGGAAATCAGAGTCGAGAGTGCGGTGCTGGAAAAGCACAGCAGGTTAGGCAGCATCCGAGGAGCAGGAGAATCGACGTTACCGTCAAAACGTATTGAGTTTGTACATACTCCCCGTGTCTGCGTGGGTTTCCCCCGGGTGCTCCAGTTTCCCCCCACAGTCACAAAGATGTGCAGTTTGGGTGAATTGGCCATGCTAAATTGTCCCATAGTATTAGGTGGTTTAGCCAGGGGTCAATGTAGGGGAATGGGTCTGGGTGGGCTGCTGTTCAGAGGGTCGGTGTGGACTGGTTTAGCCGAAGGACCTGTTTCCACGCCGTATATTCCCTACAGTGAATCTAAAGAAAGCCAAAACACAAGTCAACCGTCGCTTGTGGGATCTTTCTGTGCTCATGTTGGCGGTCACGCGAACAGTAACGACGGCGGCTCATAAACAAAACGTATTGGAAAGTGCCCTCAGACACCCTGAGGTCATGAAAGGACACAAGAAACAGGAACACCTACAGGTAATTCAGTCTCTTACATCGTGGCTGATCGATTTGTGACCTTAACTCCATATTTCCATCGCTCTCGCGCCCCTGCCGACCGCTTCGACTCCCTTGTTGATGAAAAATTGGTCTCATTCGACCTTAAATATATTCAAATAATCCCCCCATTACCCCTCCCTCCCCTTCTCTACTTTGAGTTGAATCAATGCAAGTTGCCACATCTAACACACCAGGTCGGGGAAATCATGGTTATCGGTTCTAGTCAAATTGCACTCCGAAGCTCTTCAGCTAAATATTTTTCGTTTCCTTTATGAATGTGATATGGTATTTAGCAGCAATGTTAATTTTTTTTTGCCTTCTTTGTTCCTGCGATGCGGGTTTTGCTAGCTCGAACAGTATTCATTGTCGCTCCCTAAATGGACAGAGCAGTTAAAAGCCAACAAAATCGCTGGAGCATGTCCCCAGAGCAATTGCTTGAGTTCAGGGTGACTAGTTCAGAGAATTTATCTTGTCAGTCTCTTCCACTGTTACGCTCGGTGTAAGACTTGTGCAGTGCGATTGAGAATCTTGTAAGGTCGGGCAGGCTTTGTGTAAATCTGATCCTACGATCGACAGGAACCCCGCGACAGACGTGTCCACGCTCTAATCATTTGAGTTAAAAAATCACACAACACCAGGTTATAGTCCAACAGGTTTAATTGGAAGCACTAGCTTTCGGAGCGCCGCTCCTTCATCAGGAGGACACAATTGTAAGACACAGAATTCATAGCAAAAGGTTACAGTGTGATGTAACTGAAATTACACATTGAAAAATACCTTGATTGTTTGTTAAATCTCTCATCTGTTACAATGACCATGATAGTCTCACTTCCTTCATATGTCTTACAATTGTGTCCTCCACAACCACCTGATGTTGTCTGATTTGTAACTTTGTAAACCCCAGTCCAACACCGGCACCTCCAAATCATAAGCATTTGAGGTAATCGAAAACTTTCCAAGGCCGATCAACGGGACAACTTTAGTGAAGGCCAGTGCAGTACTGAGATTCTGCCACCAGGAGGTACTATCACCACCCCCTGCAATTCAGAAACACGGTGCATGCTCTGGGCAGAATTAGACTTAGCTCTCTTGTTGGGTATATTTAAATATTTTTGTTTGGGGTGGGGGGAACGCAATCCCCACAAGGAATGTCAGATCAGCGCTCTCTAACAAAAGGCCAGTGTGGCGACAGCAGATCTCTCGCCACTTTGCCGGCTGCTTGATTTTATTTGTTACAATCTGGCCTCTTCATAGTTATCGGGATGTCTGGCCTTGACCGCAGTTTAAACACGGCGGTGCTGAGTATCACTGCAGACAACAATAAAAATTTACATTTACAAAGCACCTTCAATATGCTTAATAGGAGTAATTATCATACAGACACAGACGCACATAAGGAGATGAAAAGAATATACTATTCTCTTCTAGAAAACAGGCGACCAAAAACATTAGTCACAGAGAGTTCGGTTTTGGGTGGGAGAGGGAGGTAGAGAGTCGGAGAGTTTGGGGTAGGTTGAGGGGGAGGTGGGAGGTGAATTTCAGAGCTCCAGGTACTTGAAGGCGCCCGCCACCATTGCTGGAGCAATTGAAATCAGGCATATTCAAGGAGTCCAAAGTCGTTCAAGGAGTGCAGTGATCTCACAGGGTTGTAAAGGTAAACTCGCCATAGTCTCAAAGGGCTGCTCTTTCCTAAGAGAAAGACAACTGGTGATGAGTTTAACGCGTAGGGCTTGTGGCAATGACAGGGATGGTGAAGGGTGTTGCCACGCGGTTGAGGTTTGAAGACGAGGATGGTATGGTGGTGGCTGACTGAGAGCCAGTGGAGGTCAGGGGACAGGGATGATTCACTGTAGGCTTTGGGCATGGATAGCGGAAACTACACACAACAGGGCGCTGAGGTGATCTATGGGAGCGTTAACAGGTAAGGCCAAGACCAAAGTGTCCAGGGGTGTGCCGGTTAGGTGGGTGAGCCACACGAGGTTACGGTGCTGAGTGGGTTGCTCTTCGGAGGAGCGGTGCAGGCTCGATGGGCCGAATGGCCTCTCTCTCTCTCTGCACTGTGGGGATTTATGTGGATAAATGTATGGTTATCCAC
Organism: Chiloscyllium plagiosum; assembly: GCF_037043375.1. Taxonomy (NCBI): domain Eukaryota; kingdom Metazoa; phylum Chordata; class Chondrichthyes; order Orectolobiformes; family Hemiscylliidae; genus Chiloscyllium; species Chiloscyllium plagiosum. The sequence goes on from NW_028270173.1 coordinate 39,689,271, forward strand.
TTTGGTGGCAAGAATAGGAAGGCAGAATACTACCTCAATGGAATCAATTTAGGTAAAGGGGCCGTACAGAGAGATCTGGGTGTTCTTGTACACCAGTCAATGAAGGCAAGCATGCAGGTACAGCAGGTAGTGAAGAAGGCTAATAGCATGCTGGCCTTCATAACAAGAGGAATTGAGTATAGAAGCAAAGAGGTGCTTCTGCAGCTGTACAGAGCCCTGGTGAGACCACACCTGGAGTACTGTGTGCAGTTCTGGTCTCCAAATTTGAGGAAAGACATTCTGGCTATTGAGGGAGTGCAGCGTAGGTTCACAAGGTCAATTCCTGGAATGGTGGGACTACCTTACGCTGAAAGACTGGAGCGACTAGGCTTGTATACCCTTGAGTTTAGAAGACTGAGAGGGGATCTGATTGAGATATATAAGATTATGAAAGGATTGGACACTCTGGCAGCAGGAAACATGTTTCTGCTGATGGGTGAGTGCCGAACCAGAGGACACAGCTTAAAAATACGGGGTAGACCATTTAGGACAGAGATGAGGAGAAACTTCTTCATCCAGAGAGTGGTGGCTGTGTGGAATGCTCTGCCCCAGAGGGCAGTGGAGACCCAGTCTCTGGATTCATTTAAGAAAGAGTTGGATAGAGCTTTCAAAGATAGTGGAATCAAGGGTTATGGAGATAAGGCAGGAACAGGATACTGATTAAGGATGATCAGCCATGATCATATTGAATGACGGTGCAGGCTCGAAGGGCTGAATGCCCTACTCCTGCACTTATTGTCTATTGATTCTATGATTCCTTGATTCGTGTTTAGTACTGTCTACACGGGGATATGTTTTAAAACAACGACGAAAGCTTGTGATTTCAAATCAACCTGTTGGACTATAACCTGGCGTCGTGTGACTTCTGACCTTGCCCACCCCCAGTCCAAACACTAGCACTGCCACGTCATGGCTTTTTAAAAAACAATACGTGAGATAGGGACATGGAGAGTGTGTGGTCCAGACACCTGAAGCCATGACCGTCAAAGGGGAAGTAATGGCATTAAAGCTTTGTCAAGAGGCCAGGGTTGTGAGAGTGCTGAGATTTGCCAAGATTGAAGGGCAAGATTACAGAGGCAGGGAGAGGCAAGGCCACGCAGCTATACCATTCATACAGGGATGATCTTTATAATGTATAGTATAACATTTGTTAAATATCGGATTACTGGTGGCTCAGTGGTTAGCACTGCTGCCTCACAGCATCAAGGTTTCAGGTTCGAGTCCAGCCTCGGGCGACTGTCTTGTGTGGAGTTTGCAAATTCTGCGTGGGTTTCCTCTGATGTCCTCCCACAGTCACAAAGATGTGCAGGTCAGGTGAATTGGCCATGTTAAATTGCGCACAGTGTTAGGTGCATTAGTCCGAGCGAAATGGGTCTGGGTGGGTCACTCTTTCGAGGGTCGATGCGGACTTGTTAGGCCGAAGGGCCTGTTTCCACACTGTAGGGAATCTAATCAATTAGGGCGCTGCATATCATAGAATGGAAAAGTAAGTCATTCAGTCCATCATACTTATCCCATCGTTTTGAAAGAGCTATCACGTTAGCCCACTCGCCTTCTGTTTGCCCACAGCCCTGTAAATACTTACCCAATTCCCGTTCGAAAGTTACTCAGGAATCAGCTATTTTTCCCCCGAAATCTATTGCAGGCCACAAATTACAGTGTTAAAAAAAACTTTCCTTTCAACTCAACCCTGCTACCCTTGCCAAACTTCTTAAATCTGCGCGATTGAATTCAATTCCTCTGGGTTAGTGCTCCTGAAACATTGTATTCAGTATCAAAAATAGAAATTGCTGGAAAAGCTCAGCGGGTCTGACAGCACCTGTGGAGAGAAATCAGAGTTAACGTTTCGGGTCCAGTAACCCTTCCTCAAAACCTATTTCTCTCCACAGATTTGCTGAGCTTTTCCAGTAATTTCAGTTTCTGATTTCTACCATCCGCAGTTCATTCGGTTTTTATTTAATGCTCAGTGCCATTCTGATACAAACGTAAAATGTCCTCTACAATTATTTACTGCAGTATATAGATTGCACACGATTAATGAGAGGATATAGCTATGTTGCATATTGGGAAGAGTTCGCAGCGCTGGAGCCGACCATTCAAATCCACAGTTCTCCCATCATCAAAACCAATCCACAGGCCTTTCTACACCTTTCGTGTTTCCCAGCCTCAATCACTTTGCATGGGCGCGACTCCCACATCCAACCCACTCTCATTTCTCCTTGGGTCAGCCGGGGCTCACCTAGAGAGATGCTGGTGTTGTGCTGTTAACTGAAATACTTCACCACAGCAGCTGGTGGAATTTAAGCGCGATTCCTCGAGTCTGGAATTGAAAATGAGTCTCGATCAACTAGGGATAGAAAAGATTCCGCTTGAACAGTGTAGAAGGTCTGTCCAATATCAGTGGCCCCAATCGTGATTATCTCCAACAACAAAAAAAAACACACTGCTAATCTGGTCATTATCACCTTGTGTTCGTGGGATCTTGCTGTGTACAAATGGCACCCCAACGCTCCGTGCTGTGCAATAATTACTGCACAAGGTGGTTGGGAAGCCTGGGGGGGGGGGGGGGGGGGGACATGCGGCGGTAGTGAGGAGCAGGACTTCATTTCTGTCCGCATTATCCATCAGGTAGAGCTGGCGACTCTCATATTGATGAGGCTGAATTCTGGTTCCCCCCCACCACACCACAAGTGGAAACATCTCTTTATCTACTCCATAGAACCGGAACCCTTTTATAACCTAAATGACCTCAGTCACCCCGTCAGGCTTCCCTAAAGTCTAAAGAGTCAGTTCAAAATGTCAGTCGTTAGATATTCGGAGTTACACATGTTGAACGTGAGTGTGCTAATGTGAAATGTTATTTCGGTGCATGTGTGTTTCACAGATGTATTCAACCCCGCAGAACCGTTAACTTTCTCCTTCAAACTGAATAAACAGTCTTTGATCCTCTCCAGACGCCGCCCCCTTTGTGCCCGCATTCTCTTTAATCGCGGTCCCCTGGCCTTTCTTATCCCGCTTGCTTTGACCAAGTGTTCGGGGGACAATGCGATTGCAATTTGCAACGGCAGCCTCATACAGAAAGCTTATAACTGAAAGGAGTTCTCTTGAACGTTTCTCACGCTGGGACTGAAGGCGCAAAGCCTTTCATTGTCCCTCTGGCTTCATCGTTGCCGTTTTGAAGGGAGGAAGGGTTGGGAGCTGGGGTTGGTGGGGGGGAGAGTTTTGGAGGGGTGCTGGTTACCGATAAGTAATACAGGAATTCGCCACCTCACACTCTGCTGTAAACTGAACTCCCCCCCCCCCCCCCCCAAACAAAACACCGCGCAGCGATGGCGACAAAAGCTTCTGTTTAATAATATTCCCGAAAACAAGAGAAGAAGCGAAGGGATTTGGGGAGAATATTGCTTAGGACACCCACCCACACACACACCTTCACACACACCCTCACACACACCCTCACACACACACACACACACACACACATGACAGATCCACACACATCACAGATCCACACACATACAGACAGACACGCACACACACAGACGCAGACACACCGCCACACACAAAAAAATACACGCACATACATACAGACACACAGACCCACACACTGTCTCTATCACACAGAAACACACGGTCACACACATACACACACACGCAGACACTCTCTCGCACACACATAGTCACACACAGGCACACACACACACACTATCTCTCTCTCTCACACACACACACACTATCTCTCTCTCTCTCTCTCTCTCACACACACACACACACACAATCTCTCTCTCTCATACACACACGCATCCCTGATCTACCAAGCCATTCACTTCTGTTGTGAATATTAAGCATTACAATTAGACTGAGGCGCCTCAGAGTTGAAGTGTGGGGATTTTTAAAAAAACTGAATTCTATTGCACTTCATAACAATTTTCAACTTGAAATGATTTGCTCTCAGTCTCTATGTCATAGAATGTATATTGTAAATATGAAAAAGATTACACCTGTAATTTTCAAAACTAAATGTTTTGTGATATACTTCTAAAAAAGAACAAAAAGAACTTTTTTTTGGAAAACAGAACATTCAGTCTTCTGGAAGGATAAGTTCGCATTAGACAGGAGAAATAGAGAGACATATTCATTCTCAAAGATTGCGTTTCAGGTTAGCCTTGTTCGTCGTTTCTAATTTCCAATTAAGTTCCCACCCAGTTGTGCCCCGGTACCTCACTCACGTTCGCTCACTCAGGCAATTGGGAGATGAAAAACTTGCATTAAAAGTTTTTACCAGCAAATTTTGGAGAGGGTTAAGGTTGGAGAGATGTTGGATGGGTTGGAGGAGGGGGTGATGTAGGTTGAGACTTGGGTGGGCAGCCAGGCTAGGAGATGAACTACCTTCGGCACACTGCAAGCGGCAACGGGGTAAAGGTGATGTTTGGGGGTGATGGGTGAAGGGGGGGATGGCGAGAGGTTGGGTGTGTGTGTGTGTGTGTGTGTGGGGGGGGGTGTTCGTCACTGGACATCTTGCAAACTAAGTATGTTTTCACCCCCAACCCCCCCCCACCCACCTTACCCTCCCTATCCCACTCTGTGCCGCCAAAGTAACTCCTTCCTGGATTCTGGAAATGAAAGAGAATTTCCAAGCGCAGGACTTCTCGTTCACTTTGGATTGGCCGGCCATTTTAGTCCTTGCTTCTTTCTCTCATCTCTCTCTCTCTCCCTCTCTTCTTTTCTCTCTCCCCTCTCCCTTTGTACCTCGGTTGCCAAGCGACCCGGGAGACTAGGAGAAACTATTTGCCCGATAAATTAAAGGAGAGAAAGAGGGAGGGAGGGAGGGAGTGCGAGGGACACGGGCAACGAAAGAACAGCAAAAGTTTTCAGACTGTATCTGCCTCACTACAGTTTTATGAACCGTCTCAATGTATTGAATAGGGTTTTTTTTTGCTGTTTTGATGTGAAAGAAAGTTGTTATTGGGTCTCCCCCCTGTTTTAAACAAGAGAGAGAGAGAGAGAAAAGACACTGCTCTAGATATGACACAAAGCGGTCTTTAGGAGAGAGATAACAAGAACTGCGCTTATTTGCTGTGTGTGTGTCTCTCTCTCTCTCTCGCCTTCTCAAACCCTCGTACCAATCGTCCAAGGCACAGCAGTATCAGAGTTTCCATTGACAAGATTTCTGGCTGTATTGAGGTGAGACCTTTCTGTGTTTTGCAGTATGTATAGGGCTGAGGGGAGGGAGGGATGGTTGGGTGGGTGGTGTTGTAAGGGAGGAGTGTAGGGAGGAGGGGAATTGGATGGAGACCTTAAATAGCCTTCACACTGCCATAGTGACCGAAGGAAGGAGGGAGGGAGGGATTGAGTGAGACCCTCACCGCCAGCAACCCCTCCCCTCCCCTCCTGCAACCACGCCATCCCTCCCCTCCCCCCCCCCCCCCCCCCCCCCCCGGAGTTGGGAAGTCACTCATCTCCATCCAGCTCCGCTGAGACGGGGACAAGTGGTTTAACCGGAAAGGATAGACCATCCCGAGCCAAGAGTGAGGCCACACCGAGAGAGGCAACGGTCGGGCAGAGTGAGAGAGTGGCGAGTTGGACACAGCGGAGGGAGAAGATGACACAGGGAGAGGAGAGAGTGACACAGGGAGAGGAGAGAGTGACACAGGGAGAGGAGAGAGAGAGCGCTCTCGGCGATGGGATAAAGTCAACGCCGCAGGGGGATGCAAAAAGAGGGAATTTCCCGACATAACAAAAGAAGCTCAGAGATGCTGCTTTCAGGTTGGTATACCCTCATTCCCCCCCCCCCCCCCCCCCCACCCCCACCCCACCCAGAGATCGCCAGTAAATCCGCCATCCCCACCTCCCCATCCCCTCCTTCCTCTCCCCGGACACCCAGCAGGTGGAACACACAATGGCGACAGAGACACAGGGAGCAGACCAGTGGAAGACCATTCGAGAAAGGTGCGGGAGGATCCCCAACTCCGCTTTGATCCGAGCGGGGCCAAGCGACGGCGGAAGCGCGGTATTCCTGCTTTCCACAGCCTGGGATGGAGGGGGTGGGGGAGCGGGGTTGGTAGTGAGAACTCCTGTTCCACCTCCCTCATCTTCCCTTTTCCACGCCGCGGGGTGGGAGGGGTGGGGGTTAGAGAGGGAGAGAGAGAGAGAGAGGTGGGAACTTGAGGACCCCGGCTCCTGATTGTCCAAACGCAATTCTTGCGCTAATTTCCCACCATCCCAAGAATTGTGCCTGGACATCTGAAGCCGGCTGTGGTCCAATTGTCTTCCAATCGATCCCTCATCCCCGCCCCCCCCCCACCCCTCCCACCCCCCCTCCCCACACACAGAGTCTCTCTCTCTCTTTCCCTCTCTCACTCTGTCTCTCCTGTGACAACGAAAACCAGACGGAGGAATCGCTCAAGCGAACGACTAACGGACGATGATTAAAAGAAAGAGCGTGTGCGCCGGTAAACCGATTTCATTGGTGCTTTTATTAAAAAAAAAATTCATTGGACGAAGCTTCGGAGAAAAAAAATAGGATCAATCTCTCAAAACCCAACGCGGGCGAATTGATAATTTGGTTCGGATATCCGAACTTCAGGCCATGGTATTTTAAACAGCGCCTGTTTCCTTCCATATGCAGGTCGGCGGTTTGAAATTATGTACATAGAAAAGCGGAGTTAGGTTCTCAGACAGCGGTGGTCTGGCTAATATATATGTCAAGGGCGGGCCACTGGTTGGACTCAGAAAGAACAAACTACCGTGGACGTTGGGAGCAGCAAAACGCTGCCCGGGAGTATTGGTGTCAGGTAAAACGTAGCCAACTCTCCAGAACGTGGAGCCGATATATCTGAGAGTTAAAATCGGCTTAAACTCGGGGAGAATCAAGCGGTGTCTATCTCTCTATGTGTATTTAAGCTCGCCCAAATGATATTGCACCCCATTGCATTCTGTCATTCAATAAACCTCCCCTTCCCTCTATATCCCTTCGCCCGCCTTACCCTCTCCCTCTCTCTTCTCTCTGCCCCCTCTCTCTTCCCTTCGCCCCCTTACCCTCTCCCTCTCTCTTCTCCCTGCTCCTCTCTATTTACTTCCCTTCGCCCGCCTTACCCTCTCCCTCCCTCTTCTCTCTGCCCCCTCTCTCTTCCCTTCGCCCCCTTACCCTCTCCATCTCCCTTCTGTCTGCTCCCTCTCTCTTTACTTTCCTTCGCCCCCCTCCTTATCCTCTCCCTCTCTCTTCTCTCTGCCCCCTCTCCATCTCCCTTCTCCCTGCTCCCTCTCTCTTTACTTTCCTTCGCCCTCCTTACCCTCTCCCTCTCTCTTCTCCCTGCTCCCTCTCTCTTTACTTTCCTTCGCCCTCCTTACCCTCTCCCTCCCTCTTCTCCCTGCTCCCTCTCTCTTTACTTCCCTTCGCCTTCCTTACCCTCTCCCTCTCTCTTCTCTCTGCCCCCTCTCCCTCTCTCTTCTCCCTGCTCCCTCTCTCTTTACTTTCCTTCGCCCTCCTTACCCTCTCCCTCTCTCTTCTCCCTGCTCCCTCTCTCTTTACTTCCCTTCGCCCTCCTTACCCTCTCCATCTCCCTTCTCCCTGCTCCCTCTCTCTTTACTTTCCTTCGCCCTCCTTACCCTCTCCCTCCCTCTTCTCCCTGCTCCCTCTCTCTTTACTTTCCTTCGCCCTCCTTACCCTCTCCCTCTCTCTTCTCTCTGCCCCCTCTCCCTCTCTCTTCTCCCTGCTCCCTCTCTCTTTACTTTCCTTCGCCCCCCCTTACCCTCTCCCTCTCTCTTCTCCCTGCTCCCTCTCTCTTTACTTTCCTTCGCCCCCCCTTACCCTCTCCCTCCCTCTTCTCCCTGCTCCCTCTCTCTTTACTTCCCTTCGCCCTCCTTACCCTCTCCCTCTCTCTGCTTCTGTTCCTTTGTTTTGCACGGATTTTTTCTTCCAGTATCCCATCTCTCCTCTCCCATCACCGTCCTCCCTCGACCTTCTCTGCCTCACACGTCGCCCTCGCCGTTTCTTGGCAAATGTGCTTTGTTCCTGTCTCCAGCCCGTTCCCTGGAGTGAGGCGGCGTCTCTTAAGGTGCGTTCGCTCAATTTCCTGAGCACGAAAGGGAGGTTGCTGGAGAAGTTCAGGCAGAGTCCGAGGAGCAGGAGAGTCGGCGATTGAACAGAAGTTCCTGACGAAGGGCCCATGCCCAAAGCGAGATCTCTCCTGCCCCCTCGGATGCTGCGTGACCTGCTGCGCTTCTCCAGCGCCACACTTTTTGATTCTGACCTCCAGTATCTGCAGTCCTCACTTTCTGCCAAGATTGTCTCCTCGTTGCGGTTTTTTTTTTAAGTTAAATCTGGAAGTTTAAGCGAATTCAGAACCAAATAGGAAGCTTTTAGTAAATGGGGGAGGCGCGACCATGCAGCGTGTCCCATGTAATTGTCCTCAATGGTGACCTCCCCTTGTCACTGAATCAGGGATCCCTCTACGGCCGGAAGAGGCCATTTGGCCCATCCAGTCCGCACCCATTCCCCGAAAAGCATCGCTCCACCACCCCCCTCCCCGACTCCGAACCCCCCAGCACCTCTATTGTAACCCTGCATTCCGCATGCTTAATCCACCTAGCCTGCACATCCCTGGACACGACGGGCAATTTAGCATCGCCAATCGAGCTAACTTTTTAAGATTAGATTCCCTACAGATTCCCTTTCTCCGGCTAACAAGTCTCCATCAACCCTCCGAAGAGAAACCCGTTATTTACCCCTAACTTAACACTACGGGCAATTTAGCCTGCACCTAGCCAATTCACCCTGACCTGCACATCTTTGGACTGTGAGAGGTAACTACTACAGACGCGGGGAGAAGGCAAAAAAATCCCACACAGTCATGCGAGGCGAAGCGGGAATCGAACCCCGGTCCCTGGCGCTGTGCAGTGCTAACTACTGAGCCACCTTGCCTCCCCCAAACGTGCTTGAGGTTTTTGAAGAGGTCACGGAGAGGGTTCGATGAGGGTAATGCAGTTGATGTGATGTAGATGGACTTCCAAAAGGCAGATTGGACAATTTGCCACCTTCTCCCCGTGTCTGCGTGGGTTTTCTCCGGGCGCCCACAGTCCCCATTGCTCTATCCCAACTTTTCCTCCTGCCTTCCGCACTGCTTCACCCGGCCTCCCCAGACAGCCGTGATGCACACGGCGCTGGGTCGAGCCGGTCTGGCAGGAGGCATCAGCGTAAGCGGTTCCCCCCCTCCAGCTCCGGTTGCATTCCACGCCCGGGGAAAGTCACGCCGGTTTTCAACCTGACCCACCCGGTAACCTGGACCAAAGAAGCGGATCTCGCCATCCTGCTGCGTTGCATCGCGGAGAGACTTGCATTTACACAGCGCCTGCCACCGCCCCTAGCTTCTGGAACACAATGCGAACAAGGGATTGAGAAATGTACTCGCTGGGAGGAGGTAGGAGTAACCTTATGCAGCAAGCACCGAACGCACGTCGATCCCATTCCTACACTGTATCTCACATCTGTCCCCATTCCCACACTGTATCCCACATCCATCCCTATTCCCACACTGTATTCCACATCCATCCCATTCCCACACTGTATCTCACATCTGTCCCCATTCCCACAATGTATCCCACATCCATCCCCATTCCCACACTGTATTCCACATCCATCCCTATTCCCACACTGTATTCCACATCCATCCCATTCCCACACTGTATCTCACATCTGTCCCCATTCCCACAATGTATCCCACATCCATCCCCATTCCCACACTGTATTCCACATCCATCCCATTCCCACACTGTATCTCACATCCATCCCCATTCCCACTCTGTATCCCGCATCCATCCCTATTCCCACACTGTATTCCACATCCATCCCTATTCCCACTCTGTATACCACATCCATCCCTATTCCCACACTGTATTCCACATCCATCCCTATTCCCACACTGCACCCCACATCCTTTTTCGTTCCCACACTGCATACTGCATCAATCCCCACTCTCACACTGTAACTAATATCAACTCCTTCCAAAGCTGTAATTAATATCAATCCCAATCTCACAATGTATCCCACATAAATGTGATTGCTGCACATTACCACATTGTATCCCACATCAATCCACATTCCCAATGATTCCCACCTCGATCTCCATTCCAATGATGTGTCCCACATCAATGCAATTGCCACTTATTATCCCACATCAAATCCTATACCCAAACTATATCACAAGTCAATCATCATTTTCAACACTGCATTTCCTTTAATCCCTCTTCACACTGATTGCCACATCAATCCCCATTCCCACATAGTATCCCACATCCAAAACCATTGCCAAATTATTTCCCAAATCAATCCCCATTCCCAACTATCCAGATTTACCACTAATTCTCACATCAATACCATTCCCACACTATATCCCACATCAATTATTCCCACCCTGTACTTGATATCAACTCCTTTCCAAAGCTGTATTCCATTTTCATTTCAATCTCACAATGTATCCCATAAAATGTGATTCCCACACACTGTATCCTGCATCAATCCTCATTCTCAAGTCAATTCCCACATCAATCTCCATTCCAATGATGTGTCCTATGTCAATGTGATTACCACATCAAAGCCCATTCCCCAATTATATCCCATATCAATCCCCATTTCAAACATTACATTTCCTACTAATATCTATTCCTGACTGATTCCCACATTAATCTCATTCCCTCACTGTATCCCTCATCAATCCCCATTCCAACATGTAATCTCTGTCCAAAGCTGTATTTCACATCAATCCCCATTCCCACACAATATATCATATCTGAACCAATGGCCAAGTTATATTCTGAATCAATCCCCATTTCCAACATTGTATTCCCCACTGATCCATATTCACCATTCATTCCCACATCAATCCTCTTCTCACACAGTATCCCACATCAATCCTTACTCCTACACTGTAGCCAATATCAACTCCTTTCCCAAACTGTATTCCATAACAATCCCAATCTCACATTGTATTCCACATCAATCTCCATTCCTAAACAGTATCATATCCAATCCCATTGCCAAACTATATCTACCCCAATCTCTATTCCAAAATTTTATTTCTTATTTAACCTGATTGGTCACTGATTCCCATATCAATTTATACTTCCAGATTCTTTCCCCATCAATCCCAATTTTCACACAACATCCAATATCCAATCTAATTGCCAAACTATATCCCACATCAATCCCCATTCTTACATTGTATTCCCTACTAATCCCCATTCACCACTGATTCTCACATGAAATCTTATTCCTGCACTGTACCTCTCATCAACTCCTTCCCAAAGATATATTCCACATCAATCCCAATCTCAAACTATATTGAACATCAAGCCTTATTCCCACACAGTATCCCACATTCAATCCCATTGCCAAACTATATCCTGCATCAATCCCCATTTCCAATACTGTATTCCTTATCAATCCCAAATTATTTCTGATTCCCATATCAATCCCTATTATCACACCATCTCCTGCATCAATTCCCAATCTCACACAATATCCAACATCCAACCCCTTTGCCAGACTAGTTCCCACATCAATCCCCATTCCCAAATAATATAGCGCACATTAATCCTCCACTAACATTGAGTCCCACATTGATTCCTATTGCCAGATTGAATTCCCATCAATCCCAGTTCCCATACTGTATTTCACATCAATACCTATTCTCACACTTCATCCTGCTATAATCCTCATTTCAACAACATATTATACTACAATTCCAATCCAACATTATATCCCAAATCAATCCAATTTTCACATGCAGTCTACTTCAGTCCCCATTACCCATAATATATTCTATATCCTACCACATTCCCAATTTTACCTCACATTGATGACCATCTTGTGAGGTATATATCCCATGTCAATCCCTATTCTCACAATGATTCACACATTAATTTCCATTCCCACTTTGTATCCCAAATTAACCTCTCTCCTCATTCTGAATCCCATGTCAATACACATTGCCCCACTGTAACACACATTAGTCATCATTTCTACCTATCCTACTTCTGTATGCATTCCCACAATGCATTCTCCTTCATTCCAAATTCCCCCATCAATTCCTACCCCCACACTGTATCTTATCAATTTTCATTCCCATTCTGCATTCTGCCTCAGTCTGCATTCTGACACTCCAACTGATATCAATCAACATTCTCTCCATTTCAATTCTCATCTCCACAATTTGTCACACATCAAATCCCATTCCCACACTCCATCACCCATAACTCACTATTTCCAAAATGTGCCCAATGTTAATAGCATTCTTTTGCTGTATCCCACATTAATCCCATTCCTCCACATTGTATTGCTGTATTGCTAATCCTGTACCCCAAATTAACCTGCACTCCTATGCTCTATCTCATATCAATCCCCATTTGCATTTCTATTATTTCACAGGATGTGGGCATCACTGACAAGGCTAGTAATTGCCAAAAGGATGTGCATTCTGCATTGAGTAATTTATGTCCTGATTTCCAAAAGCCTGCCGATCATCTACAAGGCACTTGTCAGGAATGTAATGGAATATTCTCCACTTTCCCAGAGAGGTGCAGCTCCAACAACACACCAGAAGCTTAACATCATCCAAGGTAAAGCAGCCCAATTGACCAAAATCCATCCACCACCTTATGAGCTTTATTAATGCCAATATTCACTAGCAGCAGTGTATACCATCAACATCAAGATGCACTGTAGTAACTCACTAAGACTCTTGAGACAACACCTTCCAAATCTAGAACCTCTCCCATTTAAAATGATAAAGGCAGCAGATACATAGAACACCGCCACCTGCAAGTTCCTACCAAGCTATAGATTGTTCTCACTTCGAAATATGCTGCTAATGCTTCAGTGTAGCTTTGTGAAAATTCTGCACCTCCTTCTCTAGCAATATTGTGGACTGCAGGAGTTCAAGAAGGCAGCTCACCACCACTTTCTTAAAAGCAATAAGGGATGAGCAACAAATGCTGCATAGTTAGTGACACCCACATTCACATTTCAAATGTGAACGATTCACTGAGTGAAAACATTTCATTCATGTAGCCATTGCTATTTTGCCAATCGCTTCACTACTGCATCACACTTTTACAATCCCTTCATTACTGGGAGCAGTTTCTCCCTCTCTGCTCTTTCTAGGCTCCACAAAATTTTGAGAACTTGTCTCAAAACTGCTCTCAACATTGCCTTCTCCAAAGGAAGGGGAACCATCCTGATTTCTTTAATCTTGCTATGTAACCAGAGTTGAGAAGGTCACCACAATTGGAGAATATAAGAAGAATGAGATGAGATTCAGCAGAGGTTTACCAGAAAGTGAAGCGAACAGACAAAGTAGATGGAGAGTGGATGAAATCTAGAATGAGAGGTCATAGTTTTAGGCTGAGGGGTTGCAGATTTAAAACAGAAATGAGGAGGAACTACTTTTCCCAAGAGTCATGATTTGGTGGCATTCACTGCCTCAGTGTGCAATGGACTCTGGAACATTGAATAATATTATAAATAGGAGATAGACAGATTTTTAGTTAGAAACAGGTTAGCAGGTTATGGGGAATGAACAAGATGGTGGATTTGAGGCTGAGATGAGATTAGCCATGATTGTATTAAATGAGAGAGCCGGTTCAAGGAACCTTCTCCTGCTCCAGTTCTTATACACTTATCCAACATTCACCCCCAAAATACTCAGATTAACTTGCAACACAGGTCTGTACAAAGAATGGCGATTCTGCTCAATTTCTGTCTGCGTGTTTTGATGCCATTGTTGCTATAACAGGTTCCAGATACACCTCAATAAAATCTTTGTAATACTAATCATTTTCTAGCATTTTGTATCCTTTAATCTGTAGTGATACAGTCCAAGCAACAGTCTATGTCACATTGCTTCTCCCTGTTGGGCCTACTATTTCCAACTGATCTAGTCACAAAATTCAGACCCTCCTGTGGCAATGACTGTGGCATTGTCTGGAACCTTCCTCCAGCCCCAGATAAGGAGATCAGCAGTAAATTTTGAGGCAAATTGTGTTCAAATTTAACTGCTCAATCAAGCTCATCTCCAACAAAAGAGAAACTGGCCACCTTCCCTAGGTAGTCAATGACATTACTTTTGATTAATTCCCCACTTTCAATACCATTGATCAGAAGCTGAACTGGGCCAGCCACATAAATGCTGTAGCCACACAGTAGGTTAGAAGCTTGGAATTCTGTGATGACTAACTCACCTCCTGACTCCCAAAGCTTGTGCACCATCTAAAAGAACTAGTCAAGATAGTAGTGGAAAACTGTTCACTTGCCTGGATGAATGCAGCTGCAAGAACACCCAAGAAGCTCAGCACTACCCAAGACAAAGCAACCTGCTTGATTAGCACCAAACACCACCTTCAGTATTCACTCTCTTCATCACCAATGCACCATGGCAATGTACCATCTGCAAGATGCATTGCAGTAACTCATCAAGCCTTCTTTGACAGCACCTTCCAAACCTGTGACCTTCACCACATTGACGGTGAGTAGTAAGTAAAAACACAACATTAAAGTTACAGGGAGCTATAAGGAGAGGCTGAAGAGGATAGGGCTATTTTCCCTGGAGCATCGGAGGCTGAAGGGTGACTTTATAGATGTTTATAAAATCACGAGGGGCATGAATAGGGTGAATAGGCAAAGTCTTTTTTCCCAGGGAAGGGGAGTCCAAAACTAAAGGGTTTAGTTTGAAGGTGAGAGGGGAAAGACTTAGCTCCCTGAGGCAACATTTTCATGCAGAGACGATGTGTGTATGGAATGAGCTGCCAGAGGAAGTGGTGGAGGCTGGTACAATTACAACATTTAAAAAGCATATGAATGGATATACAAATAGGAAGGGTTTAGAGGGATATAAGCCAAATGGTGGTAAACGGGACTAGATTAAGTTAGGATATCTGGTCGGCAAGACGCGTTGGACCTGTTTCTGTGCCATGCAACTCTATGACTTTAAGTTTCCTTCTAAGTCACCACACTATCTACACATGGAACTGTATCACTCTTCCCTCACTTTCAGCTTGGTCGCAATGCTGGAACTCCCTTCCTAATAGTGTATGGGTGTATCTAAAGCAAGGACTGTAGTGGTTCAAGAAGGCAACTTGCTAACACTTTCGCAACGGTCAGTGAATTATGGCCTTGCCAGTGATGTCTGCATACCAAGACTGAATAGGAAGAAAATCTGTGGCTTTCTTTTTAAAAAAAATATCATCCATATGAGCATTGCACAGTGCCTATAAACCATTGAACCCATGAGGGAATACAAGGATCACTGGTTAGATGTTATAGAGGTGACCAGCATCATTACTTTCTGACTTCTTTCACTGTCTCAGTTTACATATAGTTCAGTTGATATTAGCCCCGATCTGAGAGTGGAGTAAAGGGAGTCTGGCATCTTTCTGGTTTTTATTGGACCTTTGAATAGCTGGTTGCCTTGATTTTTGAAAAGCAGAATGATAGAGGGGAAGCAGAAGCGGGACCTGCAGAGAAACTCGATTATATTTCCAAACTCACTGAATTATATTCAGAAGGTCCTATGGCGACCAGCTCCTGCTTTGGATAAGGCACTAATTGACAGCTGACATGGTGGTGAATCACAAAAAAAAACCCTGACAGGCCCACACAAGAGACCAGCCCATCAATCACCTAGTGGAAGTCCATCTGACTGAGTTTAGGCCCTGTTGACCCCCTCTTCACTTTCACCTTTAGTGGTGTTATCACTATGGTGACAATCAGGATTGTGGACGACAGATGGACACCCTGCGAATCCCTGCTCCCAATGTAGAGAAAAACAAATTGAAAAAGCGAATGGAAATGATGGCCAGAAGTTGCCCTTGATTGAATTATTGGAAAGATTAGCCCTGATGCTTTGTTTCATTGTCTCAGTTGTTCAGCTCCTCTCCCAATCTCCATTCTCCACAGGCTATTCGATTATTCATTGCAGTCCTACATATTCCTTTTGTCCGAGTGTCAGCTGGTAACCCCTGTTGCTTCCATTATAGAACAGTCCATTTTCCAGGCTGACACAGCAGTAAGGCAACACTGCCTTGTCATGGACTCTGTCTTGTGACTGAGGTATTAAGGCCTGGTCTGGTCTGCCTAAGATGTCGCTTGTTACATCTTACTTGAGGAATAGCAGAAAGAGTTGGGGAAGCCACACATAAGGAAACTGCTTTTTCATTTATACATGTGGGCGTGCTGCATTCTCCTGCAAAACAGCAAGGCTGATGAGTTTAAATTATGAGGGCATGTCCTGTAGGCTATGAAAGCCACTACCTGACGTACTGACTCTGTTTCTCTTGGTATTGATTTTACCTGACTACTTCTATATGGTAAATTTTTCTGCTGTAGTCTTCCACAGGCAAATTTTCACAGGAGGTGCACAATGAACACTTTTAATGGTCATATTCTGATTAGGTTAGATTAGATTTCCTACAGTGTGGAAAAGGCCCTTCGGCCCAACCAGTCCACACCGACCCTCCGAAGAGTAACCCACCCAGACCCATTTTCCTCTGACTAATGCACTCAATACCATGAGCAATTTAGCGTGGCCAATTCACCTGACCTGCACATCTTTGGATTGTGGGAGGAAACCGGAGCACCCGGAGGAAACCCACACAGACACGGGGAGAATGTGCATATTCATTAATAAAAAAAGATGCAACTGATTTTCCTCAAATTAGTCCTTAGATATATAGGGATTATAGTTTGTGGGAGATTGTTCCAGTTCTTTATTGCCCTTGAGGAAAAAGAGGTAGCAACAGAAGTACATTGAGTATTAAACACTAGGGATTTACTTAACTAGTCTCGTTTGATTTCCACCCACAATCCACCAACACTGATTACTTGGTTCCCTATATATCTACCTGTAATCTTTAAAATCAAACTGCTTTAGCATGTTATGATTCACCTCCCAAACCCTGTGGAACTTGAACATGGATTTTCTGGCCCAGAGTCATGGACACTACCACTGTACAGCAAGGCTCCTCATTTTGTGCATATATCCAGTCAAATGTTTGCCCAACTTTCTGTTAATCTTACGTTTCTCATGAAAATCAGGATAAAGGCCGATGGAGAGCAGGCAGGAGAGTGGAGTTGAGACCAGGATAAGATCAGCTTAAATGGCATGATCATGTTAAATGGCAGAGTGGGCTTGAATTGCTCACTCCCAGTTCCTACGTTCCCACGTTCCTTTCATAAGAACTGTAAGACCATAAGAAATAGAACCAGGAGTAGGCCATCTGGCCCTTCGAGTCTGCTCCACCATTCAATAAGATCATGGCTAGACCAATATATGTTTGTCACCTTTTTGCTATATGCATTTGATTTTAAGGATTCCATCTCGGCCCTATTCAATGATGACCCTTTTCCCTTTGTAAAATAAATATATAACAAATAACAATGAAGACCAAAAAAAACACAAAATTCCAATGCATTGTGCAGACCAACAGCATATTTTATCTTCACTTCTTTTTTCTTAGTGTCTATTACAGTTTGAAACATTGCCTTCCCAATATCTCAAATAGTTGGGTTTTTTTCTCCTTTCCTTGTAAAACAATCAGTTAGCAGTTGGTGTTGTCGACTCATTTCAATGTAAATATTTCTCTGTTCTCCAACATTTGTTTCAAAATTGCAATGTTGATGCTCAGTCCTTTATTCACACATGCTGTTGACTGTGAACTATCCCGTAATTTGGAGGTGCCAGTGTTGGACTGGGGTTGACAAAGTTAAAAAACTAGAGTCGAGAGTGTGGTGCTGGAAAAGCACAGCAGGTCAGGCAGCATCTAAGGAGCAGGAGAATCGACGTTTCGGGTGACAGCCCTTTATTAGGATTGAGGCTTATGAGCCGAGGGGGCGGCGTGATTAATGAAGTGGGGGCTGGGGGGAAGGTAGCTCAGAGTGCCATCGGCAGATGGATGTGAGGGTGATGGTGATAGTCAGAGAGGAGGTTGGAGTGGATCGGTGGGAAGGAAGATGGACAGATAGGATAGGTCATGAGGGTGGTGCCGAATTGGAAGGTTGGAACTGGGATAAGGTGGGGAGGGGAGGGGAAATGAGGAAATGGGTGACATCCACATTGATTCCATATGGTTGGAGAGACCGGAGGTGGAATATGAGGCATTCTTTCTCCAGGTGTCGGGTGGTGCACCACCAAGGACATGCAGGTCCTGGGCCTCCTCCATCGCCATGCCCTAACCACCCAATGCCTGCTTCCAAATAAACCTGTTGGACTATAACCTGGTGATGTGTGATTTTTATAATTATCCCATAGTTACTTATCCATGGAGCACTCACTAGGCATTGCTGTTAAGTCTCTTTTTGTAACTTCCAATATTTTTGCTAAGAAAAGAGCTACATCCATCACCTCACAAGAATATTGGCTGTGAAAGTACTTATTAATTAGTACAAAGAACAAAGAAAATGTACAGCCCAGGAACAGCCCTTCGGCCCTCCAAGCCTGAGCCGATCCAAATGTACTGTCTAAACCTGTTGGTCAATTCCTAAGCATCTGTATCCCTCCACTCCCCACCTACTCATGCATTTGTCCAGACGCATCTTAAATGAATCTACTGTGCTTGCCTCTACCACCTCTGCTGGCAACACGTTCCAAACGCCCACCACCCTCTGTGTGAAGTACTTGGCGCGTGTATCCCCCTTAAACTTTCCACCTCTCACCTTGAAAGCATGACCTCTCGTTATTGAATCCTTCACCCTGGGAAAAAGCTTGTCTCTATCCACCCTGTCCATTCCCTTCATGGTGTTGTAAACCTCAATCAGGTTCCCCCTCAATCTCCTTTTTCTAGTAAAAATAAACCTAACCTACTCAACCTCTCTTCATAGCTAGCACCTTCCATACCAGGCAACATCCTCGTAAACCTTCTCTGCACCCTCTCCAAAGCGTCCACATCCTTTTGGTAATGTGGCGACCAGAACAGTACACAGTATTCTAAATGCGGCTGAACCAATGTCTTATACAATGTTAACATGACTTGCCAGCTCTTATACTCAATACCCCGTCCAATGAAGGCAAGCCTACTATATGCCTTCTTGACCACTCTATCCACCTGTGCAGCAACCTTCAGGGTACAATGGACCTGCACTCCCAGATCTCTCTGCCCATCAACTTTTCCCAAGGCTCTTTCATTCATTGTATAATTCACTCTAGAATTAGTCTTGCCTAAATCCATCACCTCACATTTGTCTGGATTGAAATCCATCTGCCACTTTTCTGCCCAACTCTCCAGTCTATCTATATCCTCCTGTATTCTCTGACAGTCCCTTATGCTTACTGCTACTCCGCCAATCTTCATGTCATCTGCAAACTTGCTGATCATACCAACAGTGCCCTCTTCCAGATCATTTATGTATATTACAAACAACAGAGGCCCCAACACTGACCTCTGCGGAACGCCACTAGTCACCTTTCTCCATTTCGAGAAACTCTCTTCAACTACTACTCTCTGTCTCCTGTTGCTCAACCAGTTCTTTATCCACCTAGCTAGAACACCCTGCATACCATGTGACTTCACTTTCTCCATTAGTCTGCCATGGGGAACCTTACCAAATGTCTTAAAGTCCATGGATATGACATCAACGGCCCTTCCTTCATCTATCAACTTGGTCACTTCCTCGAAGAACTATATTAAGTTGGTAAGGCACGATCTCCTCCACACAAAACCATGTTGCCTATCATTGATAAGCCCATTCTTTTCTAAATATAAATAGATCCTATCCCTCAGTACCCTCTCCAGAAACGTTCCCACCACCGACATCAGGCTCACTGGTCTGTAGTTACCTGGATTGTTTTTAGCTTCACCAGCTAAAGTGCACTTTTACCTTCTTGTTTCAAGCAAAACAATGTAGAATAAAAACCAGGTTTTATTGTCACAAAACCATACCTCCTGTTTTCAAATCCAGATCATTTATATAAATGACGAAACGCAGTGGATCCAGCACCGATCCTTGTGTCACAGGCCCCCATTCTGTAAAGCAACCCTCCATCACCACCCTCTGTCATCTACCTTTGAGCCAGTTCTGTATCCAAATGGCTAATTCTTCCTGTTTTCCATGAGATGTAATCATGCTAACCGGTCTACCATGAGGAACCTTATTGAATGCCTTACTGAAATCCACTTAGATCACGTCCACTGCTCTGCTGTCATTAATCCTCTTCATTACCACAACTCAATCAAATTAGTGAGAGACAATTTCTCGCACACAAAGCCATGAATTCGTGGAAATCCATTCCAATGCTGAGAATACCTCAAAAAAAGGAGCTGCTCTTACAGCCACAGTGTTTTCCCGTTCTCTGTCTTGGATTACCCAGAATCCCCACTCATCGAATGAATGTTTGTGTAAAACTCGCAGAGTGGAGCAACAGACATCTTGGGCTGAATATTCTGTCTTTTTGAATAAGTACAAGTTGCATTTTATTTTCTGGAGAGTTTTTCGCCTCAAGGCCTAGTGAGCTTTCAAACTCATCCCATTATCGACCTACCCCACCTTTTGTCACCTCCGTAACTGATTCTATTCCCATCCTACCGTGCTTTGTCCCTGGATTATTTACCACTGAGCAGATATCTGCCAAAAAAATAATGTCCCTTGAACCCACGCCATCTTTAAAAGGCTGCTGTACTGCTGGCCAAGTACTGAGAATCTGGTAAGGTTCCTCCCCGGGAATGTGTATTAGCTAGAAGGAGAGATTGGACAAACTTGAATTGTTTTGGATGCGTTCGCCAAGCTGGTGGTTTGTTTTCACCAGAATGTCAGAGGCTGAGGGGGCCCTGATAGAAGTAAATACAAAGAACTACAGATGCTGGACATCTGAAACCAAACGTGTGTGCTGGTCTGGTAGCATCTGTCGAGAGAAATAAACGGTGGCGAATGGCATTGAAACGTTAATTCTGTTTTGGTCTCTGCTTTCCTTTCGTCTGAGAGAGGCGAATCTACTGTTAACGGGACTGCCTGCAAGATTCCCTCTTCAGAAGTTGGGTGTGTGTTGCTGGGAAGGCACAGCGGGTCGGGCAGCATCCGAGGAGCAGGGGAATCTACATTTTGGGCATAAACCAAGAATGAAGGTCCTACAGACGGTCAAACTCCCGGATCAGCTGAATGCGTGATTTGTCTGAACCTTTTCTGAAATTTGGTTTCCAGAAGTATGGTATAACATGCATTTCATTAGTGCGAATTTGCTGTAACATGATTGATTAACTGTTTCTAAAGCGCAAACTTATTAAAATGTGTGTTGGCTGTAACGTAATTTCATCACCAACACTTTAAGTGCTGTTTCTAAAGCGGTTGGTGCTGAGACGGCTGGTGAACTTAGGCGGGACTCTGGGGGTCAGAGACTAGATGCAGTGGGGGATCGTGCCCTCATGGGGAAAGCCCAGCATGGAGCATCTACGGGCCCATTGCTAAATAAGGACTGTAATGCTGAACTTTTAACTTTCTTTTTCTTTTTCTACATTGTACCCAAGGTTTTGTACCTAAGATGGTGACTTTGTACACTTTTCACTGTATTCCTGTATCCCTGTACTTGAGAACACACGACAATAAAATATATTCTAATTCTGACTACAAATACTGGAAGACGATATAGAAACCATGCATTCAGCTTAAATGCGACTTGATGGTGAGTATGTGGCTCTCGGACTCGCTGATGGACTGAATGATAATGTGCAACAAATCTTTTGCTCCAACAAGGCAGAAAGTTAAGAAATTGTTAGATGTACTTTCACCCATCTCAGCAACATGGCTGTTGCTGGGTGCTTGTTTTTTGTCACTGAAGGTTTGTTTGAAAGCATCACAATTACTGTTTGGTTAATTTAGTGTCCGGAGATTTAATCAGAACTGAACTACTTTAAGCAGTAAATAAATGTGATTCCTGGATTGAACAGCAGTTAGTGACATGAGTGAGGACTGTCTTATGTGTTTACTGTTTGAATTACTGTTGTGACTGATTTGAACTCGGTCAGTTCATGTCAGTACTGTTCCACTGCATTCTACGACCTTAATAAGCAGTTCTTGCAGTGGCTGTAATCAGAAACAAGGTAGGAGCTGACCTGCCTGCTTATATTTTGCACAGTTCTGTATGGATATGTGAATTAATGTACGTGCGTGTCTGTGGTTTTCGTCATCCTTAAACACTTCTGCCAACTCCAACTAGACCCCACCACCAAGAAAATCTTTCCCTCCCCACCCCTCTCTGCCTTCCACAAGGACCGTTCCCTTCGACTGTCTTTGGTTCATGCCACTCTCCCCACTAAACTCCCAGGTATTTTCCCCTGCAACCGGAAAAGATGCCAAACCCGCTGACACACCACGCCCCTCACCTCCATCCAGGGCCCCAAACAGTCCTTCCAGGTGAGAGAGGTTCACCTGCCTCGCTTCCAACCTAATTTACTAGTTTACATCAGGTGCTCCCGATGTGGTCTTCCCTACATCAGGGAGACCGAACGTAAACTTAGGGAATGGTTCTCCGAGCTTCGCAGCCGGCCCCACAGGCGCCAACCGGACCTCCCAATCACCGCCCATTTTAATTCCCCTTCCCAGTCCCTTTCTGACATGACCGTTCTTGGCCGCCTCCATTGCCACAAGGAACCACTCTGCAAATTGAAGGAACAACACTTCATCTTCTGCCTGGGAAATCTACAGCCGGAGGACTCAACATTGAGTTCCCCAATTTCAAATAACCTCCCTTCCCATCCTCCGACTCCCTTTCCAGCCCCTCCCCCTCCCTTTCATTCCTCCATGCCACTAACCAGATTCATTCCTCCCATTGACCAACTAGGTCTTCACCTATCCCTACTTCACCACCCTGCTCCCGCTACCCCCTTTATCTGCAGCTTCCCCCTACACCCAACCCAAGTCCTGAAGAAGAGTTTTACCTGAAATGTCGACTTCTCCACCTCCTGATGCTGACTGGCTTGCTGTGTTCTTTCAGCCTCCTGCCTCTCTCTCTGCTAAGTGATTTTTAGAAAGCAAATCAGAAATCCCTGATTGATTACCTGCGATATTCTCCTCCTGCGCTATGTTGTAAATCATGCTTGCTTCAGTTGTCCCTGGTGACCACAAATGCAGGAAGTGTGTCCAACTGTAGTTACTGATGAACCTTATTTCAAAGGTGGAGCTGCAGGTGAGTTCACTGTGGAGCATCCATGCTACTCAATAAGTCACTGATAGCACATTCAGTGCTATTCACCACAAGTGAAGATTGAACAGGCAGAAATGGCATGAACCACTGCCAGGCAGAGCAAAGGAAGGCAGATAGTGCAGGAGTGTACTGTGGCCATCCCCTTTCTAACAGATGTACTGTTAGTCAGTGGGGGCCAACTTCATGGTACCACGGGTAAGTGCTGCGCAAGAGGGGACGAACTGCAAAGCTATTGTGGTAGTAGATTTAATTGTAATGGAAACAGATAGGCATTTCTGTGGCTGTAAAAGACACTCCAGCGACAGTGTGTTTCCTCCCTGGTGCCACTGTCAGGAATATGATTGAACAGCTGCAGGGCTCATTGAAGGGGGATGTTAAACAGACAAAGATTGTGGTCTGTGTAGAAAAGAGGATGCACACAGAATTTAGGAAGCTAGGAAGTAGATTTTAAAAATGAAGCGCCTGAGAACAAATCTTACAACCACAACGCAACAGGACCTAAAGCTAAGAATGTCTGGATTACTTCTGGTACCACATGCTAGTTAGTATAGAAATTGGAGGTTAGTTCAGAAGAATGAGTGGTTGGAGAGATCTTGCAAGAGGGAGGGTTTTAGATTTCTGGAGCAGTGGAACTGTTTTTGGGGGCACTGAGACCTTTCAAGGTGGATGGGTTGCTCCTGAACCAGAATGGGGCCAGCATCCTCGTAGGAAAACTTGTCGTGTTTGGTAGTTTTTTAAACAAACTTGGCAGAGAGGTGGGATCCAGAGAAAATGTTCAGCGAGAGAAGATGAATGGCCACAATGAGAAGAAACAGCAAGTGAATCAAGAAGGAATTGAAATTATAGGTTATTTAAGGCACAAGTGAGTTTAACAAGGTTGGATGGTGTTTTATTGCAAGGAGTCTGATGAACAAGGCAATGAGTTGAGGGCACAAATTAAAACATGAGGGTATGATGTCATTGCTGAGATATGGTTGAGAGAGGGGCAGGACAGACAACTCAGTATTACAGATACAGGATCTTCAGGAGAGTTATGGAAGGACATAAAGGAGGAGGGGGTATCACAATATTGTTATGAAGGTGTAGGTGTGTACTGTACCTTTAAGAGAGACTAGAAGCTGGCATGGACTTAGAGAGGCAAAGAGCATACTGAAAGAAGTTAAAATGTAACATTTGACTGTGAAACCAATTGTGCAGATGAGTTGCCATGATACAAAAACAAATCCAAATTCAGCCAATCAGTTTAAATTATGCCCCAAAATACCAAAGTCCAATCAAATTTGAATTTCGTATTTTGACAAGATCAAAACCAATGAAATGATCTGATGTTTTAGAATATAGAACCAGACATTTTGAACAGATAGGAGGATAACTGCCAAGGACACCAACAAATATAGACTGCTAGCTGAAGAGCTCTCTTTAAGATACGTGTCTATAAGAAGTTTGTGCAGCAGAACATCGAAACCAAACGAGAGGAAAATCTACAGAAGAAAATCTACAAAAGAGAATCGACAAAGCTGACTGGTTTTGAAACATTTTTTTTTGTAAATCTTAATCGGGGTTTTTTTAAATCAGACCAGTCTTGTAGATGGAGAGGTAAAAGATAGGTTTAAAAGAAAAGAGTTGTAAATAGCTATTGTTTTAGGATGGACTTAAAGAATAAAACTGTTAATTTTTACTTTAAATACTGACCTCTGGGATGGTTCTTTGCCTCTCAAAATAAAACACATTATGGCATGAGGTGTGTCAGGGTTAAATTACCAGAGGGGTTTACCCTATGTCGTATGAATATCTTCAGGGAATCAATTACAGCAGTAAGGAGGGATGACATCTGAGGCTAATCAAAAAAAGGTTAGAACTTAAAAACCAAAATGGACGAGTCACATTGCTGGGAATGAACTGTAAGCCCTCCAACAGAATGGGAGAAATGGAAGAGCAGATATGTAGGCAAATTTCAAAGATGTGTAAAAGTACTATGATAAGGTAATGATAGGGAATTTCCACTTCCCCAAAATTAATGGGGTAGTCATACATTTAGAGAGAGGGGAATTATTAACATGCATCTAGGTCAGCTTTTAGCTGCATATAGAAGATCCTAAAAGAGAGAACAAGGTCCTGAACTTAATTTTAGGTAGTGAAGCCAGGCAATTGGTTCACATGTCAGTGGGAAGTCATTTTGCAGACAGCGATCATAACTCCATTAGATTCAAGATTGTTATGGGAAAGGATTAGGATGGGCCTGAAATCAAAAGCCTAAACTTTAGCTAGCAAAATTAAGGAAAATCCCAAAGCATTTTATTCTTATATAAGAAGCAAGCGGGTAACTAGAGAAAGGATTGGTCCACTAAAAGATAATGAAGGAAGGCTGTGTGCCGAACCTGAGAGAATGGGTGAGATTCTGAATGATTACTTTGCATCAGTGCTCACTGAGGAGAGGGACATGATGAATCCTGCGATAAGAGATAGAAGTTTGATTGGTCTGGATCACATTGACATAAGTAGGGAAGATGTGTTGGGTATGCTAGTGGTTATTAAGGTGGACAAATCCCTAGGACCGGATGGGATCTATCCCAGGTTGCTGAGGGAGGCGAGAGAAGAAATAGCTGGGGCACTAACAGTTATCTTTGTGGCATCCTTTAATACAGGTGAGGTGCTAGAGGACTGGAAGGTTGCTCATGTTGTCCACCTGTAAAAGAAGGGTAGTAGGGATATTCCAGGTAACTACAGACCAGTGAGCCTGACGTCAGTGGTGGGAAAGTTGCTGGGGAGGGTACTGAAGGATAGGATCTATTTATGTTTGGAAAAAAATGAGCTTATCGGTGATGGGCAACATGGTTTTGTGCGGGGGAGATCATGCCTTACCAACTTAATAGAGATCTTCGAGGAAGTGACCAACTTGATAGATGAAGGAAGGGCTGTTGATGTCATATAAATGGATTTTAGTAAGGCGTTTGGTAAGGTTCTCCATGATCAACTAATGGAGAATGTGAAGTCACATGGTGTGCAGGGTGTTCTAGCTAGGTGGATAAAGAACTGGTTGAGCAATAGGAGACAGAGAGTAGTAGTTGAAGGGAGTTTCTTGAAATGGAGAAAGGTGACCAGTGGTGTTCCACAGGGGTCAGTATTGGGTCCACTGTTGTTTGTGATATACATAAATGATCTAGAAGAGGGCACTGTTGGTATGATCAGCAAGTTTGCAGATGACATGAAGATTGGTGGAGTGGCAGAAAGCATAAGGGACTGTCAGAGAATACAGGAGGATATCGATAGACTTGAGAGTTGGGCGGAAAAGTGGTAGATGGTTTTCAATCCAGACAAATGTGAGGTGATGCATTTAGGCAAGACTAATTCTAGAGTGAATTATACAATGAATGGAAGAGCCTTGGGAAACGTTGATGGGCAGAGAGATCTGGGAGTGCAGGTCCATTGTACCCTGAAGGTTGCTGCACAGGTGGATAGAGTGGTCAAGAAGGCAGAGAGTATGCTTGCCTTCATCGGACGGGGTATTGAGTATAAGAGCTGGCAAGCCATGTTAAAATTGTACAAGACATTGGTTCGGCCGCATTTAGAATACTGTGTACAGTTCTGGTCGCCACATTACCAAAAGGATGTGGACGCTTTGGAGAGGGTGCAGAGAAGGTTTACGAGGATGTTGCCTGGTATGGAAGGTGCTAGCTATGAAGAGAGGTTGAGTAGGTTAGGTTTATTTTTACTAGAAAAAGGAGATTGAGGGGGGACCTGATTGAGGTTTACAAAATCATGAAGGATATAGTCAGGGTGGACAGAGACAAGCTTTTTCCCAGGGTGAAGGAGTCAATAACGAGAGGTCACGCTTTCAAGGTGAGAGGTGGAAAGTTTAAGGGGGATCCACGCGGCAAGTACTTCACACAGAGGGTGGTAGACATTTGGAATGTGTTGCCAGCAGAGGTGGTAGAGGCAGGCACAGTAGATTCATTTAAGATGCGTCTGGATAAATGCATGAGTAGGTGGGGAGTAGAGGGATACAGATGCTTAGGAATTGACCGACAGGTTTAGACAGTACATTTGGATCGGCTCAGTCTTGGAGGGCTGAAGGGCCTGTTCCTGGGCTGTAAGTTTTCTTTGTTCTTTCTTTGTAAACTGGGGCAAGGCCAATTTTAATACAATCAATAAGTCTTGGCCAGAGTGGATTGGGAGCAGATTCTTTTAGGTAAATTTGTGTTAGAGCTTTGGGACATATTCAAGCAGAAAATAGAATGTATAGAGCCAACATATTCTAATGAAGATAAGGGGTATGACCAACAAATCAAGCAAAGCCTAACTGTCAAAGGATATATAGGCAGCGTGGTTGCACAGTGGTTAGCACTGCTGCCTCACAGCACGAGGGACCCAGATTCGATAATAACCTTGGGTCACTGTCTGTGTAGAGTTTGAATGTTCTCACAGTGTCTGTGTGAGTTTCCACCCAGTGCTCTTGTATCCTCCCAGAGTCCAAAGGTGTGTGGGTTAGGTGGATTGGCTATGCTAAATTGCTCTGTAGTGTCCAGAGATGTGCAGGCTAGATGGATTAGCCATGGGAAATGTGGGGTTATGGGTCTGGGTCGAATGCTCTTCAGAGGATTGGTGCGACGAGATGGGCAGAATGGCCTCTCTGCACTGTCGCGATTTTATGATTCTATGATTATAAAAGGTCAGATAAAAAGAACAAGGCAGAAACTGGCAAAACAGAAGAGACCCAAGAGGAGTACAGAGTGTGCGAGGGGAAAATGATCAAGGAAATTAGGAGAGCAAAAAGAGGGCATGAAAGATAAATGGGAGGTAAAACAAAACATATTCCTTAGTTATTTTATAGGTACATAAAGGGTAAAAGGGTAACTTGGGAAAACTAGTGGAGCTAAGCTATCCCCCAAATAGTCATCGGGAATTAGAGAAACAAATATGGAGACTGGGAGACCCGCAGGAGCAATAGGATTGTCATAGTAGTGGATTTTAATTTTCCTAACATAGATTGTGACTGTCTGTTAGCAGTATATAGAGGGTCCTAGTTGAGAAGGGGCAAAACTTGATCTATTCTTGGGGAATAGGATAAGACAGATGACTGAGGTGAAAGTGGGGGAGCATTTTGGGACCAGTGACCATAGTTCCATGAATATTAAAATAGTTATGGAGAGGGACAAAACTGGTCCACAGGTTGAAGTTCTAAACTGGGGCGAGGTGAATTTTGATGGAGTTAGACAGGAACCTGCAGGGATTGTTTGGAGTAGTTTATTTGCAGGCAAAGGAACCTCTAGCAAGTGGGAGGCGTGTAGACGTGAGAAAGCGAGAGTTCAAGGTCTATATGTTCCTGTGAGAGTGAAAGGCTAGGTTGGTAGGGACAGGGAACCCTGGATGACGAGAGGTATTGACGCTTTACCAGAAAAAAGGAGGAGGCATATCTCAGGTGCAGGCAGCTGGGATCAAGGAAATCTCTGAAGGTATAAAGGGATACAGGAATTTACTGAAAAAAAGGATACTTAGGATGGCAAAAAGTAGCCTTGCCTGAGAAGATTTGGGAGAGTCGAAAGCAGTTCTTCGACTATTTTAAAGGAGAAAGAATAACTAGAGAGAGAATAGGACCCCTTAAGGACCAAAGTGGACATGTATGTGTAGAATCGCAGAAGATGGGCGAGATCCTCAATTAACATTTCTCCTCTGTGTTTACCGTGGAGAAAGACATGAAGACTTGGGAACTTCTGAAGTTAGTGGTGATATCTTGGGGACAGTGCATATTACAGTAGATGAGGTATTGGATGTATTAGAATATGAATTTAGATTAATCTCCTAATCCTGACCAGATATATCCAAGAAAACTGCAAGAGGCTAGAGAAGAAATTGCGGGGGCCCTGGCTGATATTTTTGCATCATTGTTGATTTGGTCTTTAAAAGTGAGATAGCTAGAGTTCAAGGTCTATATGTTCCTATAAGGGTGAAGGGCAAGGTTGGCAAGAATAGGGTACCCTGAGGCTTTGACCAGAAAAAAGGAAGTGTGGCTCAGGTATAAGCATTTGATTTGGTGCTAGGCAACAAGCCAGGTCAGGTTTTAAATCTCTCAGTAGAAGAGCATTTCGGTAACAGTGACCACAACTGCCCCACCTTTACCATAGCCATGGAGAGGGATCAGAGCAGACAGTATAGGAAGGTATTTAATTGGGGGAGGGTAATTATACTGCTATTAGACATACAGAACTGTGGAGTATAAATTGGGAACAGTTGTTCGATGGGAAATGCATGACAGAAATGTGGAGACTATTTAAGGAGCACTTGTTGAGAGCGTTGGATAACTTTGTTCCACTGAGACAGGCAAGGAATGGTAAGGTGGAGGAGCCTTGGATAACAAGATCAGAGGAGTTTCTCCTGAAGAGGAAGAAGGAAGCATACTTAAGGTTGAGGAAGCAAGAGTCTGGCACAGCTTTATAGGATTACAGGGTAGCTGGGAAAGAACTCAAAAATGGACTGAGGAGAGCTGAGGGTGCACAAGAAAGCCTTGGAGAGAAGGAGTAGGGAAAGACCAAAGGTGTTCTACACTTAGATGAGGAATAACAAAGAGAGTGTCGGGTCAATCAGGGATAATGGAGGGGACTTGTCCCTGGAGTCTGAAGATGTAAGGGAGGCCCTAAATGAGTTTTTTGCTTCAGTATTCAGTAGAGAGAGGGACTTTGTTGATAGTGAGAACACTGTGGACACATTAATTGGCTTGAACAGATTGATATTAAGAAAGTAGATGAGCTGAAAATTCTGGAAAGCATCAAGATAGATAAGTCCCCAGGGCTGAACTAGATAGATCCATGGTTACTATGGGAATCAAGAAATGAGATTGTTGCGCCTCTGGCAATGATCTTTGCACCCTCACTGTTCATGAGAGTAGTACTGGCTGATTGGAGGGAAGCAAATATTGTTTGTCTGTTCACGAAAGGGAATAGGGAAATCCCTGGGAATTGCAGACCAGTCAGTCTTCCATCTGTGGTAAGCAAGGTACAGGAAAGGGTTCTGAGAGATATGATTTATGACTAGGAAAAATATAGTTTGATTAAAGATAGTCAGCATGACTTTGTGAGGGGGCAGGTCATGCCTCAGAAGCCTTATTGAGTTCTTTGAGGATGTGACGAGACATACTAACAAAGGTTGAGCAGTGGATGTGGTGTATATGGATTTCAGTAAGGCATTTGATAAGGTTCCCCAGGGTAGGTTCATTCAGAAAGTTTGGAGGTATGGGATACAGGGACATTTGCCTATCTGGATACAGAATTGGCTGGCCGAAAGAAGACAGCGAGTGGTAGTGAATGGAAAGTATTCCGCCGGAGGTCGGTGACCAGTGGTGTCCCATAGGGATCTGTTCTTGGGCCTCTGCTCTTTGTAGTTTTTATAATGACTTGGATGAAGAAGGTTGGGTTAGTAAGTTTGCCGATGACAAAAAGGTTGGTGGTGTCGTAGATAGTGTTGAGGATTGTTGCAGGCTACAACAAGATATTGACCGGATGTAGAGCTGGGCTGAGGAGTGGCAGATGGAGTTCAATCTGGATAAATACAAAGTGATTCATTTTGGAAGGTTGAATTTGAAGGCTGAACACAGGGTTAAAGACAGGATTCTTGGCAGTGTGGAGGAATAGCGGGATCTTGGGGTCCACGTACATGGATCCCTCAAAGTTGCCACCCAAGTTGATAGGTGTTTTGGCTTTCATTAATGGGGGATTGAGTTTAAGAGCCACGAGGCTTTTCTGCAGCTCTGTGAAGCCCTGGTTAGACCACACTTGGAATATTGTGTCCAGTTCTGGTTGCCTCATTATAGGAAGGATGCTGCCTGAATTGAAGGGCTTGTCTTATGAAGAGAGGTTGAGTGAGCTTGGACTTTTCATACAGGAGAAAAGAAGGAAGAGAGGTGACCTGATAGAAGTGTACAAGGTAATGGTAGGCATAGATAGAATTGGTAGCCAGAGACTTTTCCCCAGAGCAGAAAAGGCTGTCATGAGGGGTCATAATTTTAACGTGATTGGAGGAAGGTATTGTGGAGATGTCAGAGGAGGGCTCTTTATGCAGAGTGGTGGGTGTGTGGAATGCACTGCCAACAGTGGTGATAGAGTCAGAGACCTTAGGAACATTTAAGCAACTGCTGGACAAGGAAATGGCTGGGAAGGAAATTGAGGGGTGTGTAGGTTAGGTTGATCTTAGATTAAGGTAAATGCTTGGCTCAACATTGAGGGTCGAAGGGTCTGTACTATGCTGTACTGTTCTATGTTCTATTGTTAGCTATGGAAGACATGCAGAGTAGCAAATGCTGTGCTGTTATCCAAGAAGGGCTGCAAAGAAAAGCTGGGGAACTGTAGACAAGTAAGCCTAACATCTGTGGTAGATAAGTTTCTTGAGAAGCTTCTGATAGATTAGATATAATTGCATTTGGAAATACAGGGTTTGATTAGGAGTATTCAGCATGGCTTTGTGCTTGGGAGATCGTACCTCACAAATCTGTTGGAGTTCTTTGATGGAGTGACTGGGAAGGGCAGCAGACCTAATCTATATATGGATTTCGGTAATTCCTTTGATAAGGTTCCACATGGTGGGCTACTCTGGAAGGTTAGATTGCGTAGAATCCAGGGGGAGCTGGCAAATTGGGTACACCATTGGCTTGATGATAGGAGGCTGAACATAATGGTGGAAGGATGCCTTTTGGACTAGAGGCATGTGACTAGTGGAGTGTCTCAGGTGTTGGGCCCATCGCTGTTTGTTATCTATATCAATGATTTGGATGACAATGTACAAGGTATGATTAGTAAGTTTGCAAATAACACTAAGCTAGGCGGTATTGTGCACTGTGAGGGGTGGCACGGTAGCTCAGTGGTTAGCACTGTTGCCTCACAGCACCAGGGTCCCAGGTTCGATTCTAGCCTTGGGCGACTGTCCGGGTGGAGTTTGCACATTCTCCCCTTGTCTGCGTGGGTTTTCTCCGGGTGCTCCGGTTTCTTCCCACAATGCAAAGATTTGCAGGTGAAGTACTGTGAT
The DNA here is from genome assembly GCF_037043375.1 of Chiloscyllium plagiosum. Classification (NCBI taxonomy): domain Eukaryota; kingdom Metazoa; phylum Chordata; class Chondrichthyes; order Orectolobiformes; family Hemiscylliidae; genus Chiloscyllium; species Chiloscyllium plagiosum. The sequence goes on from NW_028270173.1 coordinate 39,721,502, forward strand.
ATTAACACAGAGAGAAGGTTTGAGTGGTCTGGCAGGCTTAAAAACAGGTAGATCTCCAATATATGAAATGTATCCCAGGCTGCTAAGTGAGGCAAAGATGGAAATAACTGGGAGTCGCTGGCAATTATTTTCAGTTGTTCTATGCCTGTAGGAGAGGTGCCAGAGGGACTGGAGGACAGTCATTGTGGTACCATCATTGAAGAAGGGAGCAATCAATATACCAGTACACTTACGTGAGGAATAAGAGAATGCTCAAAGAAAGAGTTGGGCTGATCAGGGATAGCATAGGGAACTTGTGTGTGGAGTCTGAGGAGGTAGGGGAAGCCCTAAATGAGTTTTATGCTTCTGTCTTTACGAAAGAAGCAAACTTTGTAGTGAATGAAACCTTTGAAGAGCAGGTGTGCATGCTGGAATGGATAGAGATAGAGGAAGCTGATGTGCTGAAAATTTTGTCAAACATTAAGATTGACAAGTCGCCTGGCCCAGACCAGATTTGTCTCGGCTGCTTTGGGAAACGAGAAATGCCATTACTTCGCCACTTGCGAAGATCTTTGCATCCTCACTCTCCACTGGAGTCATACCTGAGGACAAATATAATTCCTCTCTTCAAGAAAGGAAATAGGGAAATCCCCGGCAATTACAGACCAGTCAGTCTCACGTCTGTCGTCTGCAAGGTGTTAGAAAGGATTCTGAGGGAGAGGATTTATGACCATCTGGAAGAGCATGGCTTGATTAAATGCAGTCAGCACGGCTTTGTGAGGGGCAGGTCATGCCTCACAAACCTTATCGAGTTCTTTGAGGATGTGACTAGAAAAGTTGATGAGGGTCGAGCTGTGGATGTGGTGTATATGGACTTCAGCAAGGCATTTGATAAGGTTCCCCATGGTAGGCTCATTCAGAAGGTCAGGAGGAATGGGATTCAGGGGAACATAGCTGTCTGGATACAGAATTGGCTGGCCAACAGAAGACAGCGAGTGGTAGTAGAAGGAAAACATTCTGCCTGGAAGGCAGTGGTGAGTGGTGTTACACATGGCTCTGTCCTTGGGCCTCTACTGTTTGTAATTTTTATTAATGACTTGGATGAGGGGATTGAAGGATGGGTGAGCAAGTTTGCAGACGACACAAAGGTTGGAGGTGTCATTGACAGTATAGAGGGCTGTTGTAGGCTGCAGTGGGACATTGACAGGGTGCAGAGATGGGCTGAGAGGAGGCAGATGGAGTTCAACCTGGATAAATGCGAGGTGATGCATTTTGGAAGGTCGAATTTGAAATCTGAGTACAGGATTAAGGATAGGATTTTTGGCAGTGTGGAGGAACAGAGGGATCTTGGGTGTGCAGGTTCATAGATCCCTTAAAATGGCCACCCAAGTGGACAGGGTTGTTAAGAAAGCATATGGTGTTTTGGCTTTCATTAACAGGGGGATTGCGTTTAAGAGTCGTGAGATCTTGTTGCAGCTCTATAAAACTTTGGTTAGGCCGCACTTGGAATACTGCGTCCAGTTCTGGTCACCCTATTATAGGAAAGATGTGGATGCTTTGGAGAGGGTTTAGAGGAGGTTTACCAGGATGCTGCCTGGACTGGAAGGCTTATCTTATGAAGAGAGGTTGACTGAGCTCGGACTTTTTTCATTAGAGCAAAGGAGGAGGAGAGGGGACCTAATTGAGGTATAGAAGATAATGAGAGGCATAGATAGAGTCGATAGCCAGAGACTATTTCCCAGGGCAGAAATGACTAACACGAGGGGTCATAGTTTTAAGCTGATTGGAGGAAAGTATAGAGGGGATGTCAGAGGCGGGTTCTTTACACAGAGAGTTGTGAGAGCATGGAATGCGTTGCCAGTAGCAGTTGTGGAGGCAGTGTCATTGGGGACATTTAAGAGACTCCGCGACATACATATGGTCACAGACATTTGAGGGTGCATACATGAGGATCAATGGTCGGCACAACATCGTGGGCTGAAGGGCCTGTTCTGTGCTGTACTGTTCTATGTTCTATGTTCTATGGGCGACACGGTGGCACAGTGGTTAGCACTGCTGTCTCACAGTGCCAGAGACCCAGGTTCAATTCCCGCCTCAGGCGACTGACTGTGTGGAGTTTGCACATTCTCCCTGTGTCTGCGTGGGTTTCCTCCGGGTGCTCCGGTTTCCTCCCACAGTCCAAAAATGTGCAGGTTTGGTGAATTTGCCATGCTAAATTGCCCGTAGTGTTAGGTGAAGGGGTAAATGTAGGGGAATGGGTGTGGGTGGGTTGCGCTTTGGCGGGTCAGTGTGGACCTGTTGGGCTAAAGGGCCACACTGTAAGTAAGTAAGTAAGCTAATCTAATGTGCTCAAGTACAGGGATGCAGGAGGACAGTGAAAAGTTTACAATGTCATCATTCATGATGCTATCTTAGGTACAAGATACCTCGGTATAAAATCTTAAGGAAAAGGTAGAAAATTAAAGAAATAAGTTACAAGTTCACCGTTACAGTTCTTCTCAGTATAAAATAAAGAAGAAATAAAGTTAAAAGCTCAAAAGTAGGTCCTATGCAAAGAGATTGTCCTTTCCCAATGTCAAATGGAAAAATTGTGAAGTTGAGTGGGACTGCTGAATTAGCTGGGCACCCAAGCAAGGTCAGATGTGAATTGATATCATTCAAAGTCTTGGTGTAAAGCATGACTCTAAAAATCTCAAAATGGAATATCATATTCAAGAAAATGAAACAATGAGAACAATTTTAAAAGGAGTATTTTAAACTTCCATCATTGGGTGATGCCAGTGACGTGAAATGTTTTGGCTTTACTAATTCATCTTTTGAAAATCTCTGTGATATGTTTTTCCGTGCAGGAGGGTTTGTACTCAATCAAAGATGGCGACGGATTGGAGCACCAGAGTTGGATCTTGTCCACTCCAACTGTTTTGCTTTCTTCTTTTGCTTTTTCCTTTAGTTTTCTTCCTCTACTCATCGTTTGGAGGGAGCTCAGTCATGGTGATGGCAGCAGCAGCAGTGGCAGCAGCTGGGAGCCCCTGAGCCGCACAAGATTGGGACTCCAGCAGACTGTGGCCAGATGACAGTCGGTGCTGAGACAGCAGCGTAGAGGTGTGAGGATCGAGAGATGGAGCCCACCGCAGGGGAGAGATCGCACCCAGTGCAGGAGAGAGAAATCAAACCCAGCACGGGAGACAGAGAGATCAAGGCCTCATGGGAAAAGCCCAAGGTGGAGCGACTGCAGGCCCAGGGCTAAAGAGGGACTGTAATTTTGAGCTTTTAACTTTATTTCTTCTTTACCATTTTATACTGAGAAGAACTGTAACGGTGAACTTGTAACTTATTTCTTTAATTTTCTACCTTTTCCTTAAGATTTTATACCGAGGTATCTTGTACCTAAGATAGCATCATGAATGATGACATTGTAAACTTTTCACTGTCCTCCTGCATCCCTGTACTTGAGCACATTAGATTAGCTTACTTACTTACTTACAGTGTGGCCCTTTAGCCCAACAGGTCCACACTGACCCGCCAAAGCGCAACCCACCCACACCCATTCCCCTACATTTACCCCTTCACCTAACACTACGGGCAATTTAGCATGGCAAATTCACCTAACCATTTTTGGACTGTGGGAGGAAACCGGAGCACCCGGAGGAAACCCACGCAGACACAGGGAGAATGTGCAAACTCCACACAGTCAGTCGCCTGAGGCGGGAATTGAACCTGGGTCTCTGGCACTGTGAGACAGCAGTGCTAACCACTGAGCCACCGTGTCACCCATAGAACATAGAACATAGAACAGTACAGCACAGAATAGGCCCTTCAGCCCACGATGTTGTGCCGACCATTGATTCTCATGTATGCACCCTCAAATTTCTGTGACCATATGCATGTCGAGGAGTCTCTTAAATGTCCCCAATGACCTTGCTTCCACAACTGCTGCTGGCAACGCATTCCATGCTCTCACAACTCTCTGTAAAAAGAACCCGCCTCTGTGTAAAGAACCCGCAATGGGGCTAACATTTTCTAAACAAGGTTGCTGATGCAAGGTGGAGACAGAGAGGTCTGCAAATGCTGGAGATCAGAATTGACAGGGTGTTGCTGGAAAAGCACAGCAGGTCAGGTCAGGCAGCATTAGAGGAGCATGAAAATTGACGTTTCGGGCCAGAACCCTTCATCAGGAATGAGCATTCCTGATGAAGGGCTTCAGCCTGAAATGTCGATTTTTCTTCTCCTTGGATGTTGCCTGAACTGCTGTGCTTTTCCAGCAGCACACTCTCAACTGCCGATACAAGGTGACAGTCATTTCATTCTGCCTGACTTCCAACCTAAAGGATTTAAAAGCCCCTGAAACCGGGAGTCCAATTTTGAACTCTGGTTGAATCAGTTTCTGGCAATGTTTTCAAATTCACTGCTCCCATCCCACACAAAAAAAGATTACTTAAGATTTCCTTGAACTCCATGATGATCCAGGTTTGTCCAGCAACTTAATGGGTGTTACATGGTCAAAAGCCTTGGCAAAATCTAAAATAGGTTTCAGTGCAGATATTTCTTCTTGTGTGGTGGAGTAATTGTCGAGGACATGGATCTGATTATGTTGGTAAGGATGCTGATCATCAATATGCATATTCTGTCATGCAAGTTGTTTAATTCGCGGATTATCAATATTTTGTTCTAGTAATCTACAGCAAACTGCTGTAAAGGAAATAGGTTGTTAATTTGCTCGATCATGAAGGAGTCTTTGCTTGTATTGGAGTGATGTTATATCATTCACAGATAGTTCTGCTGCGTTTATGGATTGTTGAAAAATTACACTGTAAAGTCATAGTGTCATAATGCACGGAAATAGACCCTGTGGTCCAACTAGCCCACACCAACCATGTTCCCAAACTAAACTAGTCACACCTGCCTGCATTTGGCACAGATCCCTTATAACCTTTCCTATTGATGTACTTACGCAAATCCACTGATCCTAAAGTTGCTGGTCAGATCCCTTTCAAAGCTTTCACCTCTCACCTTAAAAAATGCCCCCGAGCTTTGAACTCCCCCATCCTAGGGAAAAGACTCCAGCGGTTCGCCTTATCCATGCCTCTAATGATTTTATAAACCTCAATAAGGTCACCCCCTCAACCTCCTATGCTCCAGTGAAAAAATCCCAGTTGAGAGTGTGGTGCTGGAAAAGCACAGCATCCAAGTAGCAGTAGAAATAACATTTCGGGCATAAGCATTTCCCAATGAAGGGCTTGTGACCGAAACGTTGATTCTCCTGCTCCTTGGATGCTGCCTGACTGGCTGTGCTTTTCCAGCACCACCCTCTCAACTCTGATCTCTCGCATCTGCAGTCCTCACTTTCTCCTCCCTGAAATAATGTCCCAGCCTATCAAGCCTCTCCTTCGAACTCAAATGTTACAGAGGAGTTTCTCAACACACTATATTATGATTGCAATATAACACATTCTAAATAGGATTCCCTTATGTTATAAGTTTATACTTAGGCACTCTGATTCCTTCTTGAAGACATGCTGGAACTGTAAGTTTAGAGCTGAATGAACTGGGCTCCCAAAAAAAAAATCAGATGCCAAACTGATGCCAATCAAAATCTTGGTGTGTGACTATAGAAAGCTCTTCTTTTTTTTGATGAAATATATCTCTAAACATTCCTGAGATTTTCTGTGCTGGCCAGTTACAGATTTCCTTTACGTTTGGTGCATTGAATCTCTTTGTTGACCACAGTTTAGTTTATTCCGATGTAACCCCTGTTTCCTCTTTCTTGAAAGGATCATCATTCTACGAGAAGGCTTATGATGGCTTTATAGCTTCTTCTTCTTATCTTGAGACAGCATGTAAACCATGCAATACTCATCTTTCCAGAGTAGATTATGTGGAGAACTTGTAAATTTGCAAGATAATTTACATGTTTGGTAAGTGTACAATTGTTGGTTATTGTGAACTTGGATCAATCCTTGTTGCCATAGAACACTTAGGGAGGTTTGCTGGAGTAAGGCAAAAAATATTAACTTTCATAAACAAACACAACTAATCAACATTCAAACCAATATCAGCATCTAACAGGAGTTTTAGTTTGTGATATGGCAGTGTAAACATGGTCAGCATCATGAAACACTGCATCATTTTCTGTGGTGATGTGTACTGTGTCCTGTGTCCTAGCACACAGTTACCTTCTCATAGTTCAGTAAAAAAAACATTTGCGTTCTTCTCCATTGAGTTGGTGATAAATCAATTTGTCATCTGGCAGTTTGTCTCTTCAAACTTCAAATCCTCGAGCAACTGGCTTTATTTTAGCTTTATATCTTCATCTGGAAAGAAGAGGATTCAAATTCTGGGTCTCATCTATTTTTCCATGACTTTATCTACAAGACCTTTTGACTTTGACATGTATTACTGTAGAAAGAGTTGATCTAGTTGCTATTTCTATCAAGGGTAAAGTGAAAATGTTTCTGTTTTTATCCCACGTTGCATTACAGTTAGCATGTCTGTATACCTTTAATAGGCATGCTCATGATATTATTACTATCTTAGCATGTGACTTAGAGTCATAGAGATGTACAGCATGGAAACAGACACTCAATCCTTCCTATTCATATACCCATCCAGATACCACTTAAAGGTTGCAGTTGTACCAGCCTCCACCATTTCCTCTGGCAGCTCATTCCACACACGTACCACCCTCTGAATGAAAAGGTTGCCTCTTAGGTCTCTTTTATATCTTTCTCCTCTCACCCTAAGCCTATGCCCTCTAGTTCTGGACTCCCCGATCCCAGGGAAAAGACTTTGTTTATTCATCCTATCCATGCCCCTCATGATTTTATAAACCTCTATAAGGTCACCCCTCAGCTTCCGACCCTCCAGGGAAAACAGCCCCAGCCTGTTCAGCCTCTCCCTATAGCTCAAATCCTCCAACCCTGGCAACATCCTTGTAAACCTTTTCTGAACTCTTTCATGTTTCACAATACCTTTCCAATAGGAAGGAGACCAGAATTGCACGCAATATTCCAACAATGGCCTAACCAATGTCCTGTACAGCCGCAACATGACCCCCCAACTCCTGTACTCGATACTCTGACCAATAAAGGAAAGCATACCAAACGCCTTCTTCACTATCCTATCTACCTGCGACTCCACTTTCAAGGAGCTATGAACCTGCATCCAAGGTCTCTTTGTTCAGCAACACTCCCTAAGACCTTACCATTAAGTGTTTAAGTCCTGCTAAGATTTGCTTTCCCAAAATAAAGCAGCTCACATTTATCGAAGTTAAACACCTCTCAGCCCAGTGGCTCATTTGATCAAGATTCTGTTGTAATCTGAGGTAATCTTCTTCGCTGTCCACTACACCTCCAATTTTGGTGTCATCTGCAAACTTACTAACTATACCTCTTATGCTCACATCCAAATCATTTATATAAATGATGAAAAGTAGAGAACCGATCCTTGTGGCACTCCACTGGTCATAGGCCTCCAGTCTGAAAAACAACCCTTCACCACTACCCTCTGTCTTCTACCTTTGAGCCAGTTCTGTATCCAAATCGCGAGTTCTCCCTGTATTCCACGAAATCTAACCTGGCTAACCAGTCTCCCATGGGGATCTTTGTTGAATGCCTCACTGAAGTCCATATAGATCACATCTGCCACCCTGCCCTCATCAATCCTCTTTGATACTTCTTCAAAAAACCCAATCAAGTTTGTGAGACCTGATTTCCCACACATAAAGCTATGTTGACAATCCCTAATCAGACCTTGCCTTTCCAAATACATATACATCCTGCGCCTCAGGACTCTCTCTAACAACTTGCCCACCACTGATATCAGGCTCACTGGTCTATAGTTCCCTGGCTTGTCCTTACAACCCTTCTGAAACAGTGGCACCATGTTAGCCAACTTCCAGTCTTCTGGCATCTTACCTGTGACTATTGATGATACCAATATCTCAGTAAGGGGCCTAGCAATCACTTCCCTAGTCTCCCATAGAGTTCTAGGGTACATCTCATCAGGTCCTGGGGATTTATCCACTTTTATGTGTTTCAAGTCATCCAGCACTTCCTGCTCTGTAATATGGACATTTTTCAAGATGTCACCATGTATTTCCCTACATTCTATATCTTCCATTTCCTTTTCAAAAGTAAATACTGATGCAAAATACTCATTTAGTATCGCCCCCCCCTCTCCTGCAGCTCCACACAAAGGCCGCCTTGCTGATCTTTGAGGGGACCTATTTTCTCCCTAGTTACCCTTTTGTCTCACATTAAAAGAAATCCCTGCTATCCCGATTTTGCAAGACAGGCAGTTAAATGCTCCTTATATCATAGCCAGAAAGCTTTCCATTGCTAAAACATATTAAAAAATTGCTTTCTACACTAAGAAGTCTTACCTGTATCTAAAAGTCAGTTCATTTCATGAAAGCAGAGGCAAACTTATATGATATCATCACTCCTTATTTGGAGTGAATGGCACCTGCAAACCTGAAATTTTGACTTAACAAGTTGTAATTCTTCAAATGGCATTCTTAAAGGGGCCAAGTCGTGTGAAAGAGCAGCAACAGGACAAAGAAAGGAAATGGGATCAGAAAGGGGGAAAATTAAAAGAGGGAGCAGAAAATCTAGCAAAAGGAATAAACAAATATTGCCCTGCGCTCTACTTCAGTATAAGAAAATATAGACATGCACAAAGAAGTGTGGAGAGTGTGGTGCTGGAAAAGCACAGCAGGTCAGGCAGCATCGAAGGAGCAGGAGAATCCACGGAAGGGCTTATGCCCGAAACGTCGATTCTCCTGCTCCTTGGATGCTGCCTCACCTGCTGTGCTTTTCCAGCACCACACTCTCTAAGCTGATCTCCAGCAACTGCAGTCCTCACTTTCTCCTAATTCACAGAGAAATGGATTACAACCAGTTCCTTGTGGATTTGGACAGCCAATTATAACCTTATAGAATTGTAACTGCACAACCAAAGTATGCAATTTTACTTTACAGATCAAACAGTGGATGATACCAAGAAAAGAGCTTTGAAAATCTTGTGTACCATCTGTAAGAAGATGCTTGCCAGAATTAACATAACTGGTAATTCTGTTGACAATGCGAAAGACCCAGTAAAGGAGTGGAAGGTACTCAAAGACCAAAACTAACTTCAGAATCAACACATCTGCCTAATGCCATCCAGAGTGTAACCTCAAGAGCCTATTTACCAGTTTGTTAGCACAAGGCATGCATTGATTTTCCTGAAGAAGAAATTTCAGAATTCTCAACCCTGCACCAGTTAAGACATTCAGGAAGGGTCTTCTGAAAACTGGCCATCCCCTTTGAGGCATTACTTGGGAATCAAAGCAATTATGGAGTTAGAGTGGTGGGTCAACAGCAATTGAAGAACACCTCATCTTCCACCTCCAGCCCCATGGCATCAATGTGGATTTCACCAGTTTGCTCATTTCACCTCCCTCACCTTATCCCAGTTCCAAACTTCCAGCTCAGCACCACCCTCATGACCTGTCCTACTTGTTCATCCTCCTTCCCACCTATCCGCCCCACCCTCCCCTCTGACCTATCACCATTACCCCCACCTCCTTCCACTTCTCACACTTTCAGCTACCTTTCCCCCAGCCCCACCCCCTCCCATTTATCTCTCTATCCCCGAGGATCCCAGCCTCATTCCTGATGAAGTGCTTTGCTCGAAATGTCGATTTTCCTGCTAATCTGATGCTGCCTGACCTGCTGTGCTTTTCCAGCACCAAACCTCGACCCTTAGCTGCAATCAGCTCTATTCCAGCACCAAACCTCGATCCTGAGCTGCAATTAGCTCTACTCCAGCACCAAACCTCGACCCTTACTGCAATCAGCTCTATTCCTACAATTGGAGAGATGCACAAAACCAACAAGATCTGTAACCGATGTGTCACCCCTACCTAAAATTAGTCCAACTTCCTGAATATCTGTAAAGCATGTGGGACCAAAGGATATTCGGCACGCATGCATGTGCAAGAAATATGGTCCTAAAGGCAAAGACAGACCCCAGATCGATGATCAGAAGTTCTTACAATCATTAATTATCATTTGTCCTAATAAAGCAGGATGACACACCTCAAAATCTAAATTTAATGCCAAAACATGTAGTCTCTTTGCTTTCATGAAATGTCCCCAACTTTGTGGGAAAGGTATCTGTGCTGAGAGGTTTGAAGAAGGACTTCCCCTATATGTCGCAAGATGAACACCAAGACGTTTTTGATTCTCTCCAACAAGCTCTCTCAGCAAAATCCTGCTGACTGCAATACTATGGACCCAGGAAAGTCACGGTTCTCAAACTGGATACATTACAAAATTGTCTCAGTGCAGGTCATTCCCAAGATGAAAAAGCTATTGCTTTGACTCTAAATTCCTGTCACCAGCTGAAGAAGGGCTCATGCCTGAAACGTCGATTCTCCTGTTCCCTGGATGCTGCCTGACCTGCTGCGCTTTTCCAGCAACACATTTTCAGCTCTGACCTCCAGCATCTGCAGTCCTCACTTTCTCCTAGCTCTTGACTATGAAGTTGAAGACTTTGTCAAATTTGAGGGTATTAGGGCCACAGCCATGGTTAATGTTTTAGTTGCAATCCAGAACTGCAGAAGATCAGCAACTACAAAGAGCTACAGGAGATAACTATCCATGATAGCCTTATTGCATTAAAGAAAGCTTTATTCATTTTGACCAGACAGAGAGAAACGTGGTATATCATGACAAATAATTTTCAACAACAGATAAAGGTCCAAGTACCAAAAGCATCACATCAAGATATCTTGCACATGTTAAATGAAAGACACATTAGTATTTACAGACGAGACAGCTATCATGTGAGTCTGTGAACTAACCAAGGGTGAATCAGGATATTCAATGACTTGTGAGTGTTTGTGAGGCATGCCAAGTACATCAGCCCCAGCAACAGCGAGAGAATCTAAAGCCATATGAGGTTCCATTCATTCCTTGAGTTAAGGTAAAAGCAGACAGCACACAGGGACAATTACTTCTTTGTCATGGATTACTTCACCAAATTTCTCATTTTGCAGATTAGCAGCTCCACAACTGCAACCAGTGCTGGCTACTATCTTCGCAGCATCATAGAAATGTTAAGGAGGCTACTTGGTCCTTTGTGTCTGTATCAGCTCTTTAACTGAGTGTCATTGCAGGCTGCTAATCTTTTGCTTTATCTCTGTATCCTTAAACTTTATTTCTATACAAATAATCATCAGTTTTCCTCTCGAATGCCTCAATTGAACCTACCTCCAGGAGTGATCCTGCCTTCCAGGCAGTGAAATCCATACCCTAAACTCACTGTGTGAAATGTTTAATGATTATTTGGCATGTTGGTACAAGGTATATGACAATGGTCCACAATTTCCTGGCAAACTACTTAAAGACATGCCTATTAAATGGGGAGTGACTCTTATCATATTATTATCCAACTATCTGAAATTAAATGGTCTAGCAGAATGTATGATAAGTATTATCAAATCAATGATCATTCACAAAACAAGACTTTCACATTGCATTGTAATATTTTTGTGCAACAACGCTAATGGAGAAGGGATTACCATCCCAGGACAACTTACACTCAGAAGGCAACTGTGAATTACTTTGGCTAGCAACCAATTGTCTGACCGTTCAGAAACACGGGATATTCTTCTTCAAAGACAAAAGAGAATGAAAGCGATACATGATGAATGAGCAGGTAGAGAACGATCAAAACTGAGCAAAGAAATTGAGGGTTTGGTTAAGAAAAAGAAGGAAGCATATATCAGGTATAGACAGGATAGATCGAGTGAATCCTTAGAAGAGTATAAAGAAAGTAGGAGTATATTTAAGAGGGAAATCAGGACGGCAAAACGGGGACATGAGATAGCTTTGGCAAATAGAATTAAGGAGAATCCAAAGGGTTTTTACAAAATATATTAAGGAAAAAAGGGTAACTAGGGAGAGAATAGGGCCCCTCAAAGATCAGCAAGGCAGCCTTTGTGTGGAGCCACAGAAAATGGGGGAGATACCAAATGAATATTTTGCATCAGTATTTACTGTGGAAAAGGATGTGGAAGATATAGACTGTAGGGAAATAGATGGTGACATCTTGCAAAATGTGCAGATTACAGAGGAGGAAGTGCTGGATATCTTGAAATGATTAAAAGTGGATAAATCCCCAGGACCTGATCAGATGTACCCGAGACCTCTGTGGAAAGCTAGAGGAGTGATTGCTGGGCCTCTTGCTGAGATATTTGTATCATCAATAGTCACAGGTGAGGTGCCTGAAGACTGGAGGTTGGGAAACGTGGTACCACTGTTTAAGAAGGGCGGTAAAGACAAGCCAGGGCATTATAGACCGGTGAGCCTGACCTCAGTGGTGGGCAAGTTGTTGGAGGGAATCCTGAGGGACAGGATGTACATGTATTTGGAAAGGCAAGGACTGATTCGGGATAGTCAACATGGCTTTGTGCGTGGGAAATCATGTCTCACAAACTTGATTGATGTTTTTGAAGAAGTAACAAAGAAGATTGATGAGGGCAGAGCAGTAGATGTGATCTATATGGACTTCAGTAAGGGTTCGACAAGGTTCCCCATGGGAGACTGATTAGCAAGGTTAGGTCTCATGGGATACAGGGAGAACTAGCCATTTGGATACAGAACTGGCTCAAAGGTAGAAGACAGAGGGTGGTGGTGGAGGGTTGTTTTTCAGACTGGAGGCCTGTGACCAGTGGAGTGCTACAAGGATCGGTGTTGGGTCCTCTACTTTTTGTCATTTACATAAATGATTTGGATGCGAGCATAAGAGGTACAGTTAGTACATTTGCAGATGACACCAAAATTGGAGGTGTAGTGGACAGCGAAGAGGGTTACCTCAGATTACAACAGGATCTTGACCAGATGGGCCAATGGGCTGAGAAGTGGCAGATGGAGTTTAATTCAGATAAATGCGAGGTGCTGCATTTTGGGAAAGCAAATCTTAGCAGGACATAGCAGGTTCTCGGGAGTGTTGCTGAACAAAAAGATCTTGGAGTGCAGATTCATAGCTCCTTGAAAGTGGAGCCGCAGGTAGATAGGATAGTGAAGAAGGCATTTGATATGCTTTCCTTTATTGGTCAGAGTATTGAGGACAGGAGTTGGGAGGTCATGTTGCGGCTGTATAGGATATTGGTTAGGCCACTGTTGGAATATTGTGTGCAATTCTGGTCTCCTTCCTATCGGAAAGATGTTGTGAAACTTGAAAGGGTTCAGAAAAGATTTACAAGGATGTTGCCAGGGTTGGAGGATCTGAGCTACAGGGAGAGGCTGAACAGGCTGGGGTTGTTTTCCCTGGAGCGTCGGAAGCTGAGGGGTGACCTTATAGAGGTTTACAAAATCGTGAGGGGCATGGATAGGATAAATAGACAAAGTCTTTTCCCTGGGGTCAGGGAGTCCAGAACTAGAGGGCATAGGTTTAGGGTGAGAGGGGAAAGATATAAAAGAGACCTAAGGGGCAACTTTTTCACGCAAAGGGTGGTACATGTATGGAATGAGCTGCCAGAGGATGTGGTGGAGGCTGGTACAATTGCAACATTGAAGAGGCATTTGGATGGGTATATGAATGGGAAGGGTTTGGAGGGATATGGGCTGGGTGCTGGCAGGTGGGACTAGATTGAGTTGAGATATCTGGTTGGCATGGACGGGTTGGACTGAAGGGTCTGTTTCCAAGCTGTACATCTCTATGACTCTATCAGACCAGCAAATGTTTCTGAAATGTGCTACCAGCCACGATCTCGCAAAGTCATTACTGACCGTGATTTTACATTGTAAAGGAGTAGAAGGCAGATCAATCAATTTAGAGAACAGCACTAGTGTACAAAGATAGTGACAAGGAACATTTCGATAATGATTGTGCTGTAATGTTGAGTGACCTCAACTAGTGGCAAAACAACTAACAAGAGCAACAAAGAACAATGTATCCCCCTCTGCTTGGATATATGATCACCATATCATATGGTGCGTTGTCAAACCTCCGAAGTGGTATTTTGAAGTGTTACTCTTGAAAATTATTTTTATTTGATTGTATAATTAACAACACTCACTTAGGTATAACCATGCATTTCCATTTGGAACAATATTTCTAAATGGGAGGATGTTGCAATATGTCTTGCATTAAGCATGTTTGCATACATTAGGTTTTGTTGATGGGTTATGACAGCTTTAGTAATTATTGTGGTATATTGAGATTCGTGTCATAGAGTCATAGAGATCGACAGCACAGGAAAAGGATCTTCTGCCCGTCACGTGCAGGTATCAATTTTGATGGTGAAACTGATCACATGATCTGACATCAACCATGGATAATGTATGGACAGATGACAAGATACTACAGAGAGGTATCTCAGTCTGTAGATGACAATGCTAGCTCAAACCACAAGAAAAAATAGCAGAGTTATCAAAGTGATGCATGACACAGAGAATCAAGGCTGAAAGTGATAATAATGATCAATTTGAATGAGTTACAAACAGCTTCAGGAATGATGATGACCTAATAATCATTATTTAGTTTAACTGTGCAGAGATAGATAGACTAGATTAGATTGTTAGACAGATGGACAGACCGACAGACAGAGAGACTCAGACGATCCCTCAACAGTGTGTGGAACAGAAATGCTTATTCATTAGGATAATTATTAATTTAAGCAGTAATCAAGATCCACTTGTTTAGAGTCTGGTGATAACCACACATTGAGATCACTAAAATAAGTATCTCTAATAATACGTGTCTGTTAAGTTCCAGCATCCGCAGGAATTTGCTTGTATCTGTTAAGTTGGTCTTCAATGAAAAAGGCACAAATGAAACTGGGCGTGGAGCACGATAATGCAATTCAATTTGAAAAGACTGGTTCTTCAGTTTACTCAATCAGGGTATTATTAAAGCTGTCATAACCCATCAACAAAACCCAATGTATACAACATGCTAATGCACGATGCATTGCAACATCCCCCCCATTGAGAAATATTATTCCAAATGGAAATGCATGGTCATACGTAAGTGAGTGTTGTCCTTTTCAGTTTTGGACAGTTCATTGTCAAATGATATTTGGATTCACATCTGGAGCACCTGCTCCCTGCAAATAGTTTGCAAAGAATAAAGGTCTAGAAAACAGGCAGCTAGTGGGTCACATTTTCATTGGGAATAATCACATCCAGGCCTCTTATGATCATGCACAGAATGAGAAGGTATATCTCTCTCTGCGTGGGAACTGGGAAAACTATGTCACTTCTCTCCCCTCCTTCACTCCATGCGATCAACATGCATGCGAACTATGGGACAGTGAGTTCTGGTGAACTATTTAATTTTGATGAGCTAGAACAAGTTTCCATTTCGCTGAATATTTTCACTGAGTAGGTTTGTTGTCATGAATGTCGCAGGATCAATAATCATTCAGAACTTGCAGAAAGGGACAACAATTGGAGCTGAAACCCAACTCAACGCCAGCGGCAACAAGCTTTGCATTTGTGTAGCAGCCAAGGCATTTCACAGGAGTGTTTCAAAACCAAAATGTGGCACCCAGTCATGGAAAGAGCCACTTGTGTAGTTGGTTGAATATTTGGTGAAACTGCTACTTTTTCTGGAGCATCTTAGGGGAGCGGGTGGAGCTAGAAGGTTGTTGAGGTTTAGGAAGGGAATTCAAGTATCTAGTGCTCAATCAGCTGAAGGTGTGGCCATTGGTGATTAAAATCAGAGAAGGTATGAATGGTCAGAATTAGAGTGACTCTCAGGCATCTAAAGACGCTCGTGTAAAATGCTCATCTTTGTGCCAGATCTCTCCAGGGCCTCATCACTGGTTTGACACTCTACCCCTTAGAATTTAGGCCAAGTGAATAAAACTATGCCTTCTTCATCATTGTTTAGAGTGACATCAGTTTGAGGTAATCTTTACCCAATTTTCAATTGTGTCTAATCCATCACACAGAACTGGCTGCAATTCAGCTCAACTGGTTGCGATGTTATCAACTTCACTTTCAGTGACGACGGTGGGCACTGAAAGGGGAGCATGGCAATCTTAAAGGATGGAAGAAAAGTCTCAAAGCAAAAAGGGCATCAAGTGGTTCAACTGTCACCACCAAACTACAGCATGCTCGGGAAGTCCCTGGCTTTTTTCAAATGGTATCACGCGGCCTTGAATAAACATCTGCAAAGGCAGATAGGCATAAAGTCCTATCTGAAAGACAGCACCACTGTAGGGAAACACTCCTCTGTCCTGCCCTGGAATGTTTTCCAAATCCCTGGAGCAAAGCCACGGACGTGCAAACACATCGAAGATTAAGTCAGGAGTCACGCAACACCAGATTATAGTCCAACAGGTTTATTTGATACCACAATCATTCGGAGCGCTGCTCGTTCATCAAGTGAAGTGGAGGGAAGCACACAGGCACAGAGTTTATAGGCGGAGAGATCATTGCAAGGTAATTCCATCAAGAGATAGGACAAATGGTGTGAGTGGAGTGTCGACAGGCTGAATAACAAGTCTTTGAAGGTGGTCAAAAGAGGCAGACGGTATGAGTAAGTGTCAACAGCTGAATAGCAAGTGAAGGCATGTTCATAGTTTCATTAAAGCAGAAAGGTAACTACAAAACAAAATCAAAAGAATAGGTGGTGGTCGAGACCAGCCAAACAGCTGGACTAACATGACAGGTATAAGAGTTGCATGACGAGAGTCTAACCAAAGTAACAAGTAATGCAAAACTGTACAAACTAATTAAGGTAGAGAGATCATAACAAGTTACCAAGGTGATGGTGTCAAAACAAAACAGTAAGGAAGATTTTAGAGATACAGAACCGTGTGGTGGGGTTACATGTAGCGTAACATGAACCCAAGATCATAGTTGAGGCTGTCTTCTTGGGTATGGAACTTGGTTATCGATTTCTGCTCAACGATTCTGCGTTGTTGTATATCTCAAAAGGTGCCTTGGAGGACGTTTACCTAAAGATTGGAGGCTGAATGTCCTTGACCGCTGAAGTGTTTCTGGACTGGGAGGGAACATTACTGTCTGGCGATTGTTGCACGGTGTCCATTCATCCATTGTCGTGGCATCCTCATGGTCTTGCCAACATACCTTGCCTCAGGGCATCCTTTCCTGCAGTGTATACCAACCTTTGATGTTGTGGAAGTGGGCTTGGAAATGGACTCCAGCAAGTTTTCAGCATTACATGTAGTGCTTAACACTAAGGGGATCAAAGGGTGTGGGGTGACAGCAGGAACAAGGTGCTGAGTTGAAAGGTCAGCATTGACCGTATTGAACGATGGAGCAGGCACGAAGGATTGAATGATTTTCGAGGAGACTCTGGGTTTTGGAGGTGATGGGCAGTGTAAGGATTATTGCTGGAATATTAATCCAGAGACCCAGGGATGTGAGTTCGAATCCTGCCATGGTGGACAGTGGAATTTGAATTCAATCAAAAATACCGGGATAAGGAGTCTGACGATGACCATGATTCCATTGTCGATTGTCAGAAAAACTATCTGGTCCACTGATGTCCTTTAGGGAAGGAAACTGCCATCCTTACCTGGTCTGACCTACATGTGACACCAGACCCACAGCAATGTGGTTAGTCCTTAACCACCTTCTGGGCAATTGGGGATAGGCAGTAAATACTGGTCTAGCCAGGGCAGCCCACATTCAATGAATTAAAAAGAAAAACAAGAAGACCACTCAATTGCCAGTCCTGCCCAGCTTGGCACTCACCTCAGCTCATCGGCTACCAAAGCCGTCATCTGAACCTTCACTCTTGCCAGGCATGACCAGGGTGACAAGCAGCTGGTTGGTCTTTCAATTTTCATGGTCCGTCACCTGGACAATTCCAAAACTTCTGCTGACCTGAAGCCAGAACAGAGATTTAGGAAAAAACATAAGAATGGGCTTTTTAATACTGCAGATAATGGAAACCTGAAACAAACACCAGTGAGTGGTGCTGTAACTCAGCAGGTCTGGCAGCATCTGTGTAGGGAGAAGCAAAACTAGATTGACTTAGTCTTTCAACAGTTTTTGCCGCCTGTCAAAAACCTATTGGGTTCTCTAATGTCCTTTTGGAAAGACATATGCCAGCCTTACTTGGTCTGGCCTACACATAACTCCAGGCCCACAGAAACATGATTGACACTTAACTGTTCAGTCTGACATGACTCAAAAGTTTTTAAACTTGGTTAGCTCATCGTGGTTCACTGAGCACTGGGTCAATGAATAAAAGGGAGTTTATGCGAGTGAGGATGCAGACGGCCTCAACTCTCTCTGAATAAGGCTCATTGGAATATCCCTCATTGCAGGGCAGGTAACTATTAGAGTCATAGAGATGTACAGCACAGAAACAGACCCTTCGTCCAACTCGTCCATGCAGACCAGATATCCCAACCCAATCTAGTCCCATACACACCCACACCACCCTCTGCGAGAAAAGGTTGCCCCTCAGGTCCCTTTTAAATCTTGCCCCTCTCACCATCTAGTTTTGGACTCCCCCACTCCAGGAAAAAAAACTCATCTATTTACTCTATCCATGTCCCTCATAAACTTTGATAAAGTCACCCCTTAGCCTCAGATGCTCTTGGGAAAACAGCCCCAGCCTATTCAGCCTCTCCCTATAGTTCAAACCCTTCCCCTCTGGCAACATCCTTGTAAATCTTTTCTGAACTCTTTCAAGTTTCACAACATCCTTCCTACAGGAGGGTTGCACACAATATTCCAAAAGTGGCTTAACCCATGTTTTGTACAGCTGCAACATAACCTCCCGACTCCTTTAATCGCTGTTGTGACCAATAAAGGCAAGCATACCAAACGCCTTCTTCACTATCCTATCTACCTGCGACTTCACCTTCAAGGTGATAAGGAACCAAAGAAAACATTATGACGACAACATTCGCGGGCCAATAAGGGCTAGGGTGCAAAATTAGCGATGATGGTCAGAGGAAAGTGGGTGGCGGAACTTGTGGATGGGAACTGGTGCTCCCAACCCACGTGGCTGCACTTTTTAAATAACTGCAGATGCTTACTGGCTATAAGCTTTCCCAATCTTATCTTCCAATGCCTCCATGTCCTCACCTCCCCCCAAACTCTGTCGACTCCTGCAACCCCATGCACCTTTCAAACCTTCTGCACTGCTCACATTCTGGTTTCTTGAGCATCTCCAAGTTTAAACATTCCACTCTCTATCCTCCAAGTGCCTGGGGCCTCAAGCTTGGACATTTCTTCCTTGCTTCTCCCCCTGAGCTCCCTCTTTTGAGTGACTCGTTAAAGCTGGCCTCTTTGATCAGGTTTGATCATTTAATGTAATATTTCCTTTCATGGTTCAGTGTCGTGTTTTGTTTCTTAATACTTATGTGAGTCCACTACTTTTCGGCATTGATATGAATGATTTGGATGTGAACATAGGAGTTATGGTTAGTAAGCTTGCATGTGACACCAAACTTGCATGTGTAGTGGACAGTGAATAAGGTTATCTCAGTGTACAAGGGGACCTTGATCAGATGGGTTAATGGGCTGAGGAGTGGCAGATGGAATTTAATTTAGATAATTGTGAGGTGTTGCATTTTGGTAAGGCAAATCAGCGCAGGAGTTACACAGTTAATGGTAGTCTTTGGGAGTGTTGCCAAACAGAGACCTTGGGGTACAAGTTCATAGTTCCTTGGAGGTGGAGACACAAGTAGTGAATACACTTGTCTTTATTGGTCAGTGCATTGAGTATAGGATTGGGATATCATCTTGGGGCTGTACAGAACATTTGTTAGTCCACTTTTGGAGTACTACATTCAGTTATGGTTTCCCTGCTTTAGGAAACATATTGTGAAACTTGAAAGGGTGCAGAAAAGATTTACAAGGATGTTGTCAGAGTGGGAGAATTCTAAAGGGAGAGGTTGAACAGGCTGGGGCTATTTTCCCTGGAGTGTCAGAGGCTGAGGGGTGAGCTTATGGAGGTTTATAAAATCATGAGGGTCATGGATAGGGTAAATAGACAAGGGTAGGGGGGTCCAAAACTAGGGGATTATGTTTAAGGTGAGAGGGAAAAGATATAAAAGGGAACTAAGGAACAACTTTTTCATGCAGAGGATGGTGTGTATATGGAATGAGCTGCCAGAGAAAGTGGTGGAGGCCGATACAATTACAACATTTAAAAGGTACCTGGATGGGTATTTGAATATGAAGGGCTTAGAGGGATATGGGCCAAATGCTGGCAAATGGAACTAGCTTAATTTCGGATATCTGGTTGGCATGGATGAGTTAGAGCGAAGGGTCTGTTTCCCTGTTGTACACCTCTATGACTCTATGAATAACCTTACAGATGCTTTGACAGCTTGAAGGCACAACAAAAAAAATCTTAAGTTGTTGATGGCTATTTCCATATAAAGGCAAGTCGAGGGGATGGAGGCTAATGGCAATTCTACTGGCCGACCAAGATATCCAAGCCTCTTCTACAAGGTACAGTTTTGGCACCCCTGACCCAGCCATCTGTATAACTGGAATCGTTATGAATAATCTGGATACCCAGCTCCTTTATGAAAATGGACCCCACCTAGGAGTTTGGCACAGAGACCAAACTAGGCCAGGTAGCCTTTCAGAATCAGAGTATGGCTCAAAGAGCTTCAGAGCTGATATGTTGATTTTTCATTTTGTTTGAGTATGTTTTGTATTTGGACCAATTCTAAACTTCTGAATGTCTGGGTCAATACTCCTCCCAATAACATTCCCCATCCTTCAAATTTATGGCCTCTGGACTTAAAACTGAACCAGTGATAACTATGTGAGCGCTGCTGATTGTCATTTTTAAAAAAATGTCCAGTTCACTAATGCTCTTTAGAATCCCTACAGTGTGGGAGCAGGCCATTTGGCCCATTGAGTCCACACTGACCCTCTGAAAAGCATCCCACACTAGCCCTGTAACCCTACGTTTCCCATGGCTAATCCACTTAGCCTACACATCCGTGGACAATGTAGCATGGCCAATTCACCATAACCTGCACACCTTTGGACTTTGGGAGGAAACTGGAGCACCCAGAGGAAACACACATAGACACAGGGTGAACATGTAAGCCCCACGTAGACAGTCGCCTGAGCGTAGAGTCGAACCCAGGTCCCTGTAGGCAGCAATGCTAACCAAGGAGCTTCGAAATCAACATTTCGGGCAAAAGCCCTTCATCAGGAATACAGGCAGAGAGCCTGAAGCATGGAGAGATAAGTTATCTCTCCATGCTTCAGGCTCTCTGCCTGTATTCCTGATGAAGGGCTTTTGTCCGAAACGTCGATTTCGAAGCTCCTTGGATGCTGCCTGAACTGCTGTGCTCTTCCAGCACCACTAATCCAGAATCTGGTTTCCAGCATTTGCAGTCATTGTTTTTACCTCAGCAATGCTAACCACTAAGCCATTGTGCCATCTATAAGGAATTCCCTAATTACTTGAAGTAAGGAATCTGCCATCCTCCCCTGATCTGGCCTACATGTGCCTCCAGACCCACAGCAAGATGATCAACACTTAACCATCCTCTGAACAAGCCATTCAGTACAAAGAATATTAAGGATGGACAATATATGGTGACCCAAGAAATGATACCCTCATACCACGAATGAATAAAACAAAATATTAGCCATTGGCAATTGACCAAGTTTCCAACTTGATCATATTTTCCACCGCTTTGGAATCCCTCCATTAGAAAGCAAGAAATCCCTCCATTTTTCTAACGCCTGTCTCAGCTTTCACTTAATCCTAAAGTGCTTTCCGGCCAATGAAGTAACTACAAGGTACGATTGAGGAAGCATGGCAGAGGATTGGTGCCCAGCAAGCAGCAATTTGATGCCAACGAGAATGTGTTTTATTTTAGAGAGAAGGATGGCGTTAGCCCAGGAATCCAGGCAGTTCTGAGAAATCGTGCTGGTGCGATGACTCAGCCGACGGCCGAGCAGTTTTAATGTCTCATTTGAAAGAAGGTTTAGCCTGAGATGTTTTCAATTCATTCGCAAAACCCCCCCTTCCTCATGAATGGCTCTAGGCCTCAGGGATGGAGAGAGTTCAATTACTTGCCTACTCGCTGCCTTCAAATACCATGGAATGCAGCTCAAACCCCAGAGGGGCTTTGTCATGGAAATGAGACTGGGGCCAGTTCTCAGAGAATGAAGCCACTGAATACATTTGCACACAGCCTCAGTCCTGACACGCCACTATAATAGCAGTGAGGGCATTCTCTTATTCTCCAGCTCATATCAACACCGTTAGCTGTACTAATTAAACCGTGCATGCTATTGCTCCTTCATTCATTAGCATTCCTTCACAACGAGTGCTGAGGGAGCCTCTCATCACCTCACCTTGGTTTAGGAATTCCTCTGGCCACTATGCACGGACACATTGCCAGCGGCTTTGTGACATTCTTTTTTTTGCCCATTATTTCTTACAACTCGGGTTGCAAATGAGGTCCGGGAAATGAAACGCTCACAAACCAGCTCACAAATAACTTGGCTCATTCTCAGCAATATATTTTAAGACGAGCAACCTTGGTCCTTTTAAAGCACTAGAGAAGGGGCAATAAAAGAGTGACAACAGAATAGAGGGGTGATAACTATCAGTAAAGGCTACACAGGCTGGGGCACTTTTATCTACAAAGGAGAAAGCTTAGCCAGGACTTGATGATGGATTTGATGATTAGGAAAGGGTTTAACTGGGTAGACAAAGGCAGCATGTTACCACTTGAAGAGGGCTCCGTGTTGTGGGGGGTGGGGGGGGGAGGTGGTCACTATTTGGTTTAGATTTAGATTTAGATTTGATTTACCGTTGCCACTTATACCAAAGTACAGTGAAAAGTTTTGTTTTGTGAGCAGTACATGCAGATCATAACATACAGTGACATACAGGTCATAGGGTGCTTGGACAGAGAGAGGCACACAAAGTTACGCCTGCATAGGAGGTGCGCAAAGCAAGATCGATATTGGCAAGATCAACATTATTTAAAATTTGAGAGGTCCAGTCAGCAGTCTAATAACAGCATGGATGAAACTGTTCTTGAACCTGTTGGTGCGTGTGTTCAAGCTTCAGTACCTTCTCTACATTCGGTCTCCTCTATAATCGGAAGATAGGCCGCCTACTTGCAGAGCGTTTCAGAGAACACCTCTGGGACACCCAGACCAACCAACCCAACCACCCTGTGGCTCAACACTTCAACTCCCCCTCCCACTCCACCAAGGATATGCAGGTCTTTAGACTCCTCCATCGCCAGACCACAACAACACGACGGTTGGAGGAAGAGCGCCTCACCTTCCGCCTCGGAACCCTCCAACCACAAGGGATGAACTCGGATTTCACCAGTTCCTCATTTCCCCTCCCCCCACCTTGTCTCAGTCAAATCCCTTGAACTCAGCACCGCCTTCCTAACCTGCAATCTTCTTCCTGACCTCTCCGCCCCCACCCCACTCTGACATATCACCCTCACCTTGACCTCTTTCCACCTATCTCATTTCCAACACCCCTCCCCCAAGTCCCTCCTCCCTACCTTTTATCTTAGCCTGCTGGACACACTTTCCTCATTCCTGAAGAAGAGTTTATGCCCAAAACGTCGATTTTCTTGTTCCCTGGATGCTGCCTGACCTGCTGCGCTGTTCCAGCAACACATTTTCAGCCATAACCACCTGATGCCTGGAGGAAGAATGCCTCATCTTCCACCCTCCAACCACATGGTATCAATGTGGATTTCACCAGTTTCTTCCCCCTCCCCTCACCTTATCCCAGTCCCAAACTTCCAGCTCAGCAACTCCCTCATGACCTCTCCTACTTGTCCATCTTCCTTCCCAACTTTCCGCTCTGACCTATCACCTTTACCCCCACCTCCATCCACCTATTGCACTCTCAGCTACCTTTCTCCCAGCTCCACCCCTCCCATTTATCTCTCTACCCCCTCGGCTCACAGCTTCATTCCTGATGAAGGGCTTTGCCCGAAATGTCAATTCCCCTGTTCCTTGGATGCTGTCTGACCTGCTGTGCTTTTCCAGCACCACACTCTCGACTCTGATCTCCAGCATCTGCAGACCTCACTTTCTCCTTCTGTATTTTCTGCCTGACAGAAGAGGTTGGAGAGGAGCATTGCTGGGCTGTGGGGGGTCTTGGATGATGTTGGCAGCCTTCCTGTGGTAACAATAAGTGTAAATAGAGTACATGGAATGGGAGGTTGGCTTCCGTGATGGTCCCATCTCTGAACACAACCTTATGTAATTTCTTACAGTCCTGGGTAGAGCAATCGCCATACCAGGCCGTGATGCACCTGAACAGTACACTTTCAATGGTGCATCTGGAGAAATTGGTGAGTGTCCTTATGGATGTGCCGAATTTCTTGAGCTACCTGAGGAAAGAGAGGCATTGTTGTGCCTTCTTGACCGTTGCATTTCCGTGGAAGGTCCAACACAGATTGCCAATTGTCATCACTCCTAGGAACCTGACGCTCTCGACCCTGTCCACCTCAGATTTGTTGATGGAGATAGGGGTTTGTCTTTCTCCTCCTCATAAACCCAATAAGGTTCCCAAGAGGAAGTTCTTTACCCAAGGAGTTGTGACAATGTGGAACCTGTTAACCCCAAGGAGCAGTTGAGATTAGTAGCATTTAGGCAAAGCTGGATAAACAGAGGAAGACATAAGGAACAGAAGAATGATTTGGTTGAGGGGAAAAGGGGAAGAAAGAGAGCTGTCTGGAGCATCAACATGAGCATGGGCTAGTTCCTGGGCTTTAAATATTTCGCACTTTGTAATAAATTTTGTGAGGTGCAAGATTGAGCCATTGATATCAAGTCATGGAAGAAATTTTAAAGCAAAATAAAAAAACTCGGTCAGTAAGGTGAGAAGTAGTTTCAGGAGAGAGCACCAGATTTTGGGACCTTGATGGTTGAATACATGGCTAGGCAACTGAAACTGGGCTGGGGGTGACCGAGGGAGAAGCGCTGTGATTGCCAACAGTTATGGAGCTGGAGAAGTCACAAAACTGTTACTGTGCAGAAGAAAGCCACTCGGCCCATTGTGACCGCAGTGGGTGTCAGGGCCTCGTAACTGAATTGCCAGTCTTCTGCCCTGCCTTGGTAGCCCTGCACATTGTCTCTAAACCAGTAACAATCCATTGCCCTCATAGGTGCAGTAGACTACTGAGAAGAGGAATCTTGAAGATGATGATAAACAATTTTAAACGAGAGTAATGGCTGGAATGGGAGCCATTGTCGGGCAGCACGTACAGGACATGATAGAAGTCAGGTTATGAACATCAGAGATTTTGAGTGATCTCCACTTCTGTCGGAGGTCGACTGGTAGAATGTTGAAAATTATTCAAGTCTGGATTGAGACAACAAGGACACCGGTAAGGTTTTCACCTCCAGATTGGGGTCAGGCAGGCACAGAGATAGGAAACCTTCGAGAAGTGGAAAAAGCATGCTATTGTCATGGAAGGAATATGAAAACATGGTGCTTACTGCACCACTATTGTCCCCATCCAGCCCCCCAACCGGCTGCTTTTATACCATTGGTGGCACAGCACTACCTCAGAGCTCAGTATTTATGTCCCTGACCCCATGAGAATTTCATGCTGATTTTTCCCCTCAGTCTTCTCTGCTCCGAAGAGAACAGTCTCTCATCCAGCCTCCCTTCAGAGCTGAAATGCTCCATCCCAGGCAACATCTTGATGAATTTCCTTTGCACCCATCCAGTGCAATCACACCCTCCCTATCATGTGGATTTAAGAGCTTCTCACTGTAGTTCTGCTATGGCCTAATCAAGGTTCTATACAGCTGCAATACATGCTCCTTGTTCTTATATTCCGTTGCACACTTGATAAAAGCAAGCATCCTGTATTCTTTCTTAACCAACCTATTAAGTGTCCTGCTACCTTCAGGGATCTGTGGACAAACACCCCAAGATGCCTGAGTTCCTCTGAGCTTCCGACTGTCTTGCTATTCATTGTACTCCCATGTATTGTTCCCTTTCCCAAAGAGGGTCACCTCACACTTACCAGAGTTCATTTCCATCTGCCACTGACCTGCTGATCTGACCAATCCATTCTTATTTTCCTGTACCCTAACACCTTCCTCCTGTCAACCTCCGGGCCAAACTTTGTGTCACCTACAAACTTACTTATCGTCCTTCCCATATTCTCATTGACATCATTTAGGAATATCACAAGCAATAAGGGACTCAGTACAGATTCCGATGGAATGCCACTGCATCTTGAGCTCCAGTCACACAAACAGCCTTCTACCACCACTCTGTCTCCTATCATTAAGTCATCTTGTCAAGTTACTGAATCTCATGAGCCTTTACCTTCTTTATTGGTTTCCCATATGGGACCTTATCTAGGGCCATGCTGAAATCCATATGAACAACATCAACTGCCCTACGCTTATCGCTTCTGAAAAATTCCACCAGATCTGTAAGGTATGACCACCTTCTGACAAAGCCATTCTGTCTATTCCTGATCAAACCTTACCTAACTAAATGAAGGTTAATTTCCTCCCCTACTATTGAGGTTAGACACACTGGTCTATAATCCTCTGGCCTATTTCTATCACCCATCTTGAAAAGTGAAACCACATAAGTTGTCCTCTGGCCCCTCCCCTGTGACCAGAGCTGATTTAAAAATCTGGGTCAGGACCCCTGCAATTTCTTCCCTCATCTCCCCCAGCAGACTGAGATACAAATGGAATTGGAGATTTGTCCATTTTTAAATTTCCAGTACCGCCTCACTTAGAGTCATAGAGCCATAGAGATATACAGCATGGAAACAGACCCTTCGGTCCAACCTGTCCACGCCAACCAGATATCCCAACCCAATCTCATCCTTCCTGCCAGCACCCAGATCATATCCCTCCAAACCCTTCCTATTCATATACCCATCCAGATGCCTTTTAAATGTTGCAATTGTACCAGCCTCCACCACTTCGTCTGGTAGCTCATTCCATATACATATCACCCTTTGCGTGAAACAGTTGCCCCTCAGGTCTCTTTTATATCTTTCCCCTCTCACCCTAAACCAATGCCGTCTCATTCTGGACTCCCTGACTCCAGAGAAATGACTTTGTCTATTTATCCTATCATCTGCCAATGAACTTCACGGTCCAGCATCTCAATTCTGTACTTGGATCAATTAATAAGCTGGTATCTGCCAATCTTAAGCACTACCTTCTGCAGTACAGGAGCCTTTACATTTTGGAGAGGTGGTCATACTGGTGGAGAAGCCTATCAGTGAGATGATACAGCTGAGATGGAGCTCTTTTTGCTTGTGAACAAGAATCACCCATTTCGTTACATGTATCCAATTCTCTTTTGGAACTTCTTATTGAGTCACGCATTGGTGGAAGAAAATGCTCCTCCAAATCCACTTTTCCAAAACTCCGTCCTATCTTTGAAAACCTGCATTCCATCTCCTCTTAACTCTCTCTGAGAATTGCAATTGTGGCTTCTCCAGTCTCTGACCACCATTGACATTTGTTCCATTTCTGGTCCCATTCTGGTTACTCCCATCGGCACCCTTTCTATGGTCCCGACATCTTTAATAGAGTGCAGTGCCCAGAACTGATCACAGTACTAAAGTTGTACCCAAACCATATGATTTCCAAATCATTAGTAATGACTTTACCCCAATCTTAAAACCATGGATTCCTACTTTCACTTTTTAAGCAACTTCATGAACTTATTCTGGAAAAGATTGTTAAGGTGTGTTGTTCACCAACAATTTGTTCCTTGTCCCTTTGAAATTGTGCCACTAATTTTGTGTTCCTTTCTTTTATTATTTCAGGGGATGTGGTAAGGTCATAATTTGTTGTCCATCCCTAATTACCCTTGAATTGTTTGCTTGCTCGGTCTTTTCTGGGGGAGTTGTATTACCTATGTTACTGTAGGTCAGAAGTTACATGTGTGCAAATTTTGGCAAGAGTAGCATTTTCCGTCTCCAAAGGATATAGTCGGATGAATGTCGATAGGTTGGGGCAGTCTCGATGGGCCGAAGACTTTTCTGTTCTAAATGACCCTGACCTAAGTAAACTAGGTGGAATGTTACATGTTTCTATTGCACTTTTTTTTTCCCCCATGACCTCTAATGTTTCTCACAAACTTGTTGTGCAGTACTGCATCAAATGCCTTCAGGATGTCCGTATTCACCACATCAACAGGCTTGCTCTGGACGACAGCCAAGAGCTCACAATAAAAGCGGGAGGTTTAAAATAGCATGAAAACAGGAAGGCTTAAAGCAGTGTGAGAAAGTGGAGAGAATTTACATACAGCACAAGAACAGGGAGTCTTGAAGCAACAAGAGAGAGAGAACGATGGAGAATTTGCTACCAGTGCAAGAGCAGGGAGACTTAGATTAACATGAGACAGTATTGCAGTATTCACATTTGACTGCAGAATGGAGAGACTTAAAACAGACAAGAAAGTAATAGATAGCTTACTAGTATGAGAGTGGAAAACTTTAACACAGTGCAAGAGAGCGGTTAAGAGTTTCAACTAGCATGAGAGTAGGAAAGGTTAAAGCAGTATAACAGAATGGCCAGGGCTGCAGATTGAGCTCAGTCTGTGGGCATTCACTTTAAGAGTGAAGAAATCAAATGTACAATGTCATAGGTAAACAGGTAAGAGATTGGTAATTGAATATTTTGGGTATTTATCATTTGTGTCTCAGCTAATTTACTTGTAATTATAAGTTATTATGCATATTAGTAATGTTTATTAGCACTGTGAGATTTAGTTTTTATTAATTATAAAGCATAACTTGGTAGTTGTTTCACACATGATAAATCTGGCATAGCAGATAATGTACTGAAGGATTTTGGGACATTTCGATTCTTGTGTAGTCTGAGCAAACATGATCTTGATAAGAGCTACAACTGCAGGAACAACAGCTCAATGCCAGAGCTAAGATGCAGACACTGTAGTACATCAGGAAAGGTGAAAGTTATCTGGATACTTTATTTCAGGAAGTGGTCACATCCATTTGATAGGGTGTTTTGGTTTGGTTAGTGGTCAGTTATAGGAGAGTGGCAGGCAGTTTTAGATGATCAGCCTTTGCAATTGCAGAGCGATCCAGGTATATGAGTCACAAAATGTTAACATGGAAGCCACATGGAATTCAGATGGCTAATGAATGCTGTCTTTCGTTACATGAAAAATTGAACATAAGAAAGGAAGCTACCTTTCAGTTTACAGGATATGGTGTGAACACATCTTGTATACAATTTTGATCTAATTATTTAGAGGAAGTTCAAAATGCATTGCAGATGATTCAAAGGAGGTTTACTAGATTGGTATCGAGAATGAACAGGTTCTCGTTTGAGGAAAGGTTGGACAGAATGGATTTGTTTTCACTAGAGCTTAGCAGAGTGAGGGGTGACTTAATTGAATTGTACAAGCTCCTGAATGGACTTGGAAAGGTGGATGTGGAAAGGATGTTTCCTCTTGTGTTGAGAACTGGGTTTGGAGGGTACTGCTTTAAAGTCAGAGGATGCTCTTTCAGAGTTTGTGCGAAGATTTGTAGCTCGGGTGCTCGTTGTTGTGGTTCTGTTCGCCGAGCTGGAAGTTTTTGTTGCAAACGTTTCGTCCCCTGGCTAGGCGACATCATCAGTGCTTGGGAGCCTCCTGCGAAGCGCTTCTTTGATGTTTCCTCCGGTGTTTATAGTGGTCTGTCCCTGCCGCTTCCGGTTGTCAGTTTCAGCTGTCTGCTGTAGTGGCCGGTATATTGGTCCAGGTCGATGTGTTTGTTGATGGAGTTTGTGGATGAATGCCATGCCTCTAGGAATTCCCTGGCTGTTCTCTGTCTGGCTTGCCCCACGATAGTAGTGTTGTCCCAGTTCTCACAGTGCTAATAAACATTACTAATATGCATAATAACTCGTTGGGCAAGCCAGACAGAGAACAGCCAGGGAATTCCTAGAGGCATGGCATTCATCCACAAACTCCATCAACAAACACATCGACCTGGACCCAATATACCAGCCACTACAGCGGACAGCTGAAACTGACAACCAGAAGCGGCAGGGACAGACCACTATAAATACCAGAGGAAACATCAAAGAAGCGCTTCACAGGAGGCTCCCAAGCACTGATGATGTTGCCTAGCCAGGGGACGAAACGTTTGCAACAAAAACTTCCAGCTCGGCGAACAGAACCACAACATGCTCTTTCAGGACAGAGATAGGCAGATTTTCTTTCTCTCAAAGAGTTTGAATTCTCTGCACTGATTAATTTTTGTTAGGAAAGGGAATTGAATCTTATTGAGGGGTCAATGACAATTTGGAATTTGAAACAGGAAGGATCAGTCTGATCTCATCAATTGGTAGAGTTGATGTGAAAGGCGAATGGCACATTTCTGTTCATAATTTATATGCATCTACATATGTATTTACAAATGCACGTCTGCATTTACAAAGTTCTTCTATGGATGAGAGTGAGGGCTGTATTGTAGGTGATTAAACTGATCATGGCACTGTGATACTAAAAGCCGTTCTAGCAGAGTGTGAGATAGGTATGTAGTGATCGTAGGATACTGCACAGTCAGGATGAGAGTTGCAGTTTTCTGTAGCTAAGAGAGAAAGTTCAGGTGGCTGTGTTGCCTATCTGGCACTGGTGTTCAGGACATCTGCACTAGGCTGCAGAGGAATATATAGTGGGAGCGGGAGGATCCAGTGGTTATGCTACATCTGTGTACCAAGACATAGTAGAGCTTGGACAGAGGTTCCACTGAGAGTGTTTAAGGAGCAAGCAGCTACATTCAAAGAAAAAGAACCACAAAAATAACGATCTTTGTATAAATACCTGAGTCACAAGCAAATTAACATAAACGAGCAAAATTAGGGAGAGAAATGTGTGACTCAAAGACTGGTGTAGGAGAAAAGCATTCTGGTTCATGGGACATTGACATGAGTACTGAGGAAGTAGGATCTGTGCTGTTGGGACACTCGACTCCTGAACATTGCTGAACAGTGTTCTAATGAGTTGTAAAATGTAACAGTGGAGAGAGGTTTCCACAAAATTATCGGAGTAAGGAGTCATATTTGGGAAGATATGGGAAATCAAAGTAGTAGGGACAGGCAAGAAAAAAGGTACTATTAGGGAAAGGGTAGAATCATAGAATCATACATGACAGAAGAGGCTCTTTGTATTGTCAAAAATCAACACTATGTACACTGGTCTTACTTTCCCGCACTAAGCCGATAGCTGTGAATGTTATGACATTCAAGTGCACATCCAAGTATTTTGTAAAGGTTGTGCGGTGTCCTGCATCAACTGCCCTTCCAGGCATTACATTCCAGACCCCCCCACCACCCTCTAGGAAAAAAACAACTTTACTCAAATCCCCACTAAAACTCCTGCCTTTCAATTCAAAATTATTTCCCCTGATTATCGACCCTTCAAATAAGGGGAACAGCTGTTTTCTATTCACCTTGTCTATACCCCTCATAATTTAACACCTGTATAGGTCCCTCCTCAACCTTCTCTGCTCCAAAGAAAGCAACCCGAGCTTATCGAGCCTCTCTTTAGAGCTCCAGCCCAGGCAGCCAGCTGGTGGAGCTTCTTTTCCCCCCCTCCAATGCAATCCTATCCTTCATACAGTGTGGTGAGCAGAACTGGACACAGTACTCCAGTTGTGGCCTAACCTAAGTTCTATAGAGCCCCAACATGCTCTTGATCTTATAACCTATGCCATGACTGATAACAGCAAGCATCATGTGTGCATTTTTAACTACGTTTTTAACCTGTCCTGTCACCTTCATGGATCTGTAGACAATCACCCCAAGTTCCCTCTGTTCCTCTGAGCTTCCTTGTGTCTTGCCATTCATTGACTGCTCCCTTGTCTGCTTCCCTCTTCCAAAGTGTGTCACCTCACATTTATGAGGACTTCTTACATCTGCTACTGATTTGCCCTTCTGGCCAATCATTTTATATCCTCCTGTAACACTTTCCTCCTTACTGTCAACCACCCGGCCTATCTTTGTGACATCCACAAACTCATCCCACATTCCCATCCACATTTTTCTGAATATCACATACAATACGGGGCCAAGTGCTGATCCTTGTGGTACAGCCTGGTTTCAATCACACAAACAACCTTCTCCTGCTACACACTGTTCCCTATCACTCAGCCAATTTTGGATTCATCTTGCCAAGCTACCCTGGATCCCATGTTGTTTCCCATGTGGGACCTTGTCAAAGGCCTTGTTGAAATCCATATGAACTACATCAGCTGCTCTATCCTCATCCAAACACTTGGTCACCTTCTTGAAGAATTCCACCAGACTTGTTTATGTAACCTTCCCCTACAAAGCCATGCAGACTATTCCTGAAGAATACTTGCTTTGCTGAATGGAAATTAATTTTCTCCTTCATTATTTTCTCCAATAGTTTATCTACCATTGAGTTCAGTCTCACCGGTCTATAGTTGCCTGATCTGTCTCTACCATTCTTCATGTAAAGTGAAACCACATTAGCTCTTCTATAAGTTTTCTGTCTTCTCCCTTGTGGCCAGAGACAAATTAAAACTTTGGGTTAGACCCCTTGTAATTTCCTTCCTCGTCTTCCACAACAGTCTTGCGTACAAAATTGTCCACTTTTAAATCTGCCAAAACTTCCAAGTCTCCTCATTTCTATATCAATTTGCTCAAGAACTCTGCAGTCCATGTTCTTGAATTCTGAATGCATCCTCCTTCACGCAATTAAAGATAGATATTTAACACACAAATAATGTCCTCTGACTTCACACACAGATTGCCCCTTTGGTCCCTAATGGGACTTTTTCTTTCCCTGGTTATTCTCTTCCACTTGATATGCTTGTAGTATATTTTGGGATGTTCCCTAATCTTGCCTGCCTGCATTTTCTCATGCCTCCTTTTTGTTCTCCTAATTGCTTTCTTCAGTCAATCCTCTGCATTTCCTATACTCCGCTTATATTTGAAAAGGCAAGGACTGATTAGGGATAGTCAACATGGCTTTGTGCGTGGGAAATCATGTCTCACAAGTTTGATTGAGTTTTTTGAGGAAGTAACAAAGAAGATTGATGAGGGTAGAGTGGTAGATGTGATCTATATGGACTTCAGTAAGGCGTTTGACAAGATTCCCCATGGGAGACTGGTTAGCAAGGTTAGATCTCATGGAATACAGGGAGAACTAACCTTTTGGATACAGAACTGGCTCAAAGGTAGAAGACAGAGGG
This sequence comes from Chiloscyllium plagiosum, assembly GCF_037043375.1. Lineage (NCBI taxonomy): Eukaryota > Metazoa > Chordata > Chondrichthyes > Orectolobiformes > Hemiscylliidae > Chiloscyllium > Chiloscyllium plagiosum. Next base: position 39,754,656 of record NW_028270173.1, read on the forward strand.
TGGTGGTGGAGGGTTGTTTTTCAGACTGAAGACCTGTGACCAGTGGAGTGCCACAAGGATTGGTGCTGGGTCCACTACTTTTTGTCATTTACATAAATGATGTGAGCATAAGAGGTACAGTTAGTAAGTTTGCAGATGACACCAAAATTGGAGGTGTAGTGGACAGCGAAGAGGGTTAACTCAGATTACAACAGGATCTTGACTAGATGGGCCAATGGGCTGAGAAGTGGCAGATGGAGTTTGATTCAGATAAATGTGAGGTGCTGCATTTTGGGAAAACAAATCTTAGCAGGACTTAAACACTTAATGGTAAGTTCCTAGGGAGTGTTGCTGAACAAAGAGACCTTGGAGTGCAGGTTCATAGCTGCTTGAAAGTGGAGTCATAGGTAGATAGGATAGTGAAGGTAGTATGCTTTCTTTTATTGGTCAGAGTATTGAGTACAGGAGCTGGGAGGTCATGTTGCGGCTGCACAGGACTTTGGTTAGGCCACTGTTGGAATATTGCGTGCAATTCTGGTCTCCTTCCTATCAGAAAGATGTTGTGAAACTTGAGAGGGTTCAGAAAAGATTTACAAGGATGTTGCCAGGGTTGGAGGATTTGAACTATAGGGAGGGGCTGAACAGGCTGGGGCTATTTTCCCTGGAGCGTCGGAGGCTGAGGGGTGACCTTATAGAGGTTTACACAATCATGAGGGGCATGGATAGGATAAATAGACAAAGTATTTTCCCAAGGTTGGGGAGTCCAGAACTAGAGGGCATAGGTTTATGGTGAGAGGGGAAAGATATAAAAGAGACCTACGGGCAACTTTTTCACGCAGAAGGTGGTATGTGTATGGAATGAGCTGCCAGAGGAAGTGGTAGAGGCTGGTACAATTGCAACATTTAAGAGCCATCTGGATGGGTATATGAATAGGAAGAGTTTGGAGAGATATGGGCTGGGTGCTCCTTGAAAGTGGAGTCACAGGTAGATAGGATAGTGAAGATGGTGTTTGGTATGCTTTCCTTTACTGCTCAGAGCATTGAGTACAGAAGTTGGGAAGTCAATTTGCAGCTGTACAGAACATTGGTTAGGCCACTTTTGGAATAATGTGTCCAAATCTGGTCTCCCTCCTATTGGAAGGATGTTGTGAAACTTGAAAAAGCTTAAAAAGATTTACAAGGATGTTCCAGGGGTGGAGGTTGAATAGGCTGGGGCTGTTTTCCCTGTAGCATTGGAAGCTGAGGGGTGACCTTATGGAGGTTTATAAAACCAGGAGGGGCATGATAGGGTAAAGAGACAAGGTCTTTTCTCTTGGGTGGGGGAGTCCAGAACTAGATAGCATACGTTTAGGATGAGAGGGCAAAATTTTAAAATGGACCTAAGGGGCAACTTTTCCATGCACTGGGTGGTGCATGTATGGAATGAGGAAGTGGTGGAGGCTGGTACAATTACAGCACTTAAAAGGCATCTGGATGGATATATGAATAAGAAGGGTTTTAGAGGAATATGGGACAAGTGCTGGCAAATGGGACTAGATTAGTTTAGGATATCTGGCCGGCATGCACGAGTTGGACTGAAGGGTTTCTTTCTGTGCTGAACATCTCCATGACTCTATGACTCTAAACGACAAATGCAAAAAAGTCACTTATGGGAATGTTGTACATGTCCTTTAATAGTAACCACACAGTCGGATACAGGACAAAGAAGTAATAGTGAAGTTTATCAAAAAGGCATGACAATAATCAACATGTGACTGCAAAATTTAGATGTGCAGAGGTGGCCAACATGAGAAGTTATTGAAAGTTTTTGGGATAACTTCTGAGAACAGCACATTCTGAAAGACAAACAGAAAGTATTCTTATTCAACTTTATATTATGCAATGAGATCAGACAAATTAATGACACCAAAGTAAAGGCACTCCAAGATGGTACTGATCACAAAATAATTGAATTTTATATTCAGTTTGAGGGAGAGAAGACTGGATCCATGACTGGTACATTAAACTGAAATAAGGTTAATTATAGGGCATAAAAGCAGAGTGAACTAAGGAGAACTGGCAAATTTGGTTAAAAGATAGGTCAACAGAGATGCAGTGCCCTTGAAGGGGATGTTTCAAAGAGTAGATATGAAAATGAATGATTCCAAGGGGAGGACTCATGATTCACTATAAAAATTAAAGATGGTATCAAATATAAGATGAAATCATGTAGTTGTGCAAAGAGGGGTAGCAGCTCAGAAGATTGGACATCATTTACAAAACAAACCAAAAAAGATTAATAAAGAAGATACACTTAAAGTCAGAGAGAAATCTAGCTAGTAATGTAAAACATAGACAGCAAATGATTTGATTGACACTCAAAAGGGAAAGGAATTGATGAAGTGAACACTGATTCTCTCGAAAGTGGATTCGGGGAATGGATAATAGAAAATAGCCTGATGGCAGGTGAATGGAACAAATATTTTGCAATAATATTCACTACAGAATTTAACATTAACATCTCAGAATCAGCTGCAAATCAAGGAATGGGAGGGAATGAGTAACTCAAGAATATTACAGTTGTCAGGAAAATGGTGCTTAGCAAATTATTGGAGTTGTAGTCTGACAGATATTTGAGTCTTGATGAACTCCATCCTATGATCTTAAAAGAAGTGATGGTGATGGTCTATTAGTTTTAATTATCCAAGCATTGCTGGAATAGGGAAAAGTTTCATTCGTTTGGTAATTAGTGAATGTAACTCTTTTAATCAAAAAGGGAAGGAGACAGAAAGCAGGAAACCTGATGCCACTTAGCTTAACATCTGTCACAGATACGATGTTAGAAGCTTTTATGAAATTCATTATAGTTGGGTACCTAGATAATCTCAAGTTGTTAGGCAGACTCAATAGCATCTCATAAAAGGGCAAATCATGTTTAAGCAATTTATTGGAGTACTTTGAGGAAGTAACACTAGTTGTAGATATATAGGATGCTTGTCCTTAGATTTCTAAAACTTGTTTGATAAGATGCCACATCAAAGATTATTATAGAAAACAAAAGTTCATAATGAAGGGGCTAGCATATGGCATGGGTGAATATTTGGCTGGTTTTAAGGAAACAGACTGTATGCATAAATAGGAGAAAATGCATAAATAGGCCTTTTTGAGATTGGAAAGTTGAAACAAGTTATGTACCACAGGATTCAGTGCTATGGCCTCAACACACGATGGCTCAATGGTTAGCACAGCTGCCTAACAGCACCAGGAACCGGGGTTCAATTCTAGTCTCAGGCAACTGGCTGCGTGGAGTTTGCACAATCTCCCCATGTGTGCTTGGGTTTCCTCGAGGGGCTCCGGTTTCCTCCCTCCAAAGATGTGCAGGTCAGGGTGGATTGACCATAGTGTTCAGGGATATGTAGGTTAGGTGTATTAGTCAGGGGAAAATGTAGAGGAATGGGACTGGGTGGGTTACTGTGCAGAAGGTTGATGTGGACCTGTTGGGTTGAAGGGCCTGTTTCCGCACTGTAGGGATCCTATGATTCTTTGAATTTCTGGAAATAATGTAGATGAAGGGACACTTCACTGCTGATGACACAAAGACAGGTAGGAAGGCAATTGTGAAGAGGATGGAAGGATGCCAAAAAGGGATAGAGAGAGTTTAAGTGAGTCAGTAAAGATGTAGCAAATGGAATGTAATGTGGGAAAATATGAAATTGTCATTTTAACAGGAAGAATAAGAAAGGAGTGTACTATTTAAATAGTGAGGTATTGCAGTCCTCTGCAGTGTAGAGGGATCTGGGTGTCCTAGTGTATGAATCACAAAAGGTTTGTATGGAAGTCCAAGAAACAATTTTGAAAGCTAATGGTATATAACTTATTGTGAGGGGAATTGATTAAATCAGTAGGATGATTATGCTTCAGTTATGCAAGGTATTTTTGTGGCTGTACTGTGTTCAGTGTTGGCTCCTTTAGAAAGACGTAATATGTTTAAACAATTAAGAAATACCTGGAATAGGTAGATTATTTTATGAGGAAAAGTGGGCAATCTAGGCTTGTATCAGTAAGAGACAACTTGATTGAAACAAATAAGATCATGAGGAGTGTTGACAGGGTGCATATGGAATAATTATTTGCTCTTTTTTTATTAACTCATGGACCATGAGCATCACTGGCGAAGCCAGCATTTACCGCTGATCCCGAGTTGCCATCAAGAAGATGCTAATGAACTGTCTTCTTGAACTATTGCTGTCTATCCCTACTTGTCCTTAACAAGATAGTAGTGAACTGCCTTATTGAATATTTGCAGTCCATTTGCTGGAGGTATGCCCACAATGACATTAGGCAGGCAGTTCCACAATTTTGACCATGTGACACTGAAGGTGCAGCGACATATTTCCATGTCAGGATAATGTATGGCCTGGAGGGGATGATGCAGTTGTGGTGTTCCAATATATCTTATGCACTTGTCCTTCTAGATGGACGTGGTCTTGAGTTTGGGAGGTACGGTCTTTGAATCTTTGGTGAATGGTGCAATGGGTACACACTATGGCTACTGACCATCAGTGGTGGATGGAGTGAATGTCTGTTGCCATCCCTGATTTTGAATGTAGACTAGAATAGAGTGGTGCTGGAAAAGCACAGCAGGTCAGACAAAATCTGAGGAGCAGTAAAATCGATGTTTCGGGTAAAAGCCCTTCATCAGGAATGCAATCTGCCATCCCAGACGGAATATCAGAAGTGAGGACAGTCAAAGTTTGTGCGAAGATTTGTAGCTCGGGTGCTCGTTGTTGTGGTTCTGTTCGCCGAGCTGGAAGTTTTTGTTGCAAACGTTTTGTCCCCTGGCTAGGCGACATCATCAGTGCTTGGGAGCCTCCTGCGAAGCGCTTCTTTGATGTTTCCTCCGGTGTTTATGGTGGTCTGTCCCTGCCGCTTCCAGTTGTCAGTTTCAGCTGTCCGCTATAGTGGCCGGTATATTGGGTCCAGGTCGATGTGTTTGTTGATGGAGTTTGTGGATGAATGCCATGCCTCTAGGAATTCCCTGGCTGTTCTCTGTCTGGCTTGCCCTATGATAGTAGTGTTGTCCCAGTCAAATTCATGTTGCTTGTTGTCTGCGTGTGTGGCTACTAAGGATAGCTGGTCGTGTCGTTTCGTGGCTAGTTGATGTTCATGTATGCGGATTGTTAGCTGTCTTCCTGTTTGTCCTAGATAGTGTTTTATGCAGTCCTTGCATGGTATTTTGTACACTACATTAGTTTTGCTCATGTTGGGTATCGGGTCCTTCATTCTGGTGAGTTGTTGTCTGAGCGTGGCTGTTGGTTTGTGTACCACAACTCACCAATAGGATAAATAACACACTAAGGAATCTACAAAAAAAACGGACAGATAACCAGAGCTGACCTACAAAGAATGAAACCGGAAAGCAACAACACCCCCAGATTCTATGGATTACCTAAAGTACACAAACCAGACATCCCAGTCAGACCCATAGTATCACTGCCAGGGACACCATCATACAAACTTGCCAAAGAACTACAACAGAAACTGAAACACCTGGTCAGCGGATCCAAACACTCTATACAATCAACACAGGAATTCTTGGACATCATCAGAAATATACACATAGACAAAGAAGAAACCATGATATCATTCGACGTGACGGCACTGTTCACTTCGATTGACAAAACCCTAGCCAGAGAAACAATAGCCAACCTGCTGGACATACAGAACAGAAAACAGGACGCTGAACCTATCAACAAAGACGGCATACTTAAACTACTGGACTTGTGCCTCACAACACACTTCACATTCAACAATCAGATTTATGAACAAATCAACGGCACACCCATGGGATCACCAATCTCGGGACTCATAGCAGAGGCAGTTATGCAAAGGTTAGAACAAACAGTCCTACCACAAATTCAACCCAAACTCTGGGTCAGATATGTCGATGACACGTTTGTAATCATTAAAAACACGGAAATAGAAAAAACATATCGGATCATCAACGCCACACTCACAGGAATCCGATTCATGAGAGAAGAAAAGGACAACCAACTCGCATTCCTAGACGAGATGGTACAGAGAACACCGAACGGAGAATTCACCACAAGGGTATACAGGAAAGCCACACACACAGACCAAGTCCTAAACTATGAAAGTAACCACCCCAACACACACAAACGAAGCTGCATCAGGACACTATTCAAAAGGGCCACAACACACTGCAGTACACCAGAACTGCAAAAAGAGGAAGAGGAACACCTACACAAGGTATTCGCCAAAAACAGATACCCGCGCAACTTCATCAACAGATGCCTAAGAGAAAGACCACGGAACGAGGACATACCACAACCAAAAGGACTAGCCACACTACCATACATCAGGAGCATCTCGGAACTGACAGCCAGACTACTGCGACCCCTAGGACTCATAACGGCACACAAACCAACAGCCACACTCAGACAACAACTCACCAGAACGAAGGACCCGATACCCAACATGAGCAAAACTAATGTAGTGTACAAAATACCATGCAAGGACTGCACAAAACACTATATAGGACAAACAGGAAGACAGCTAACAATCCGCATACATGAACATCAACTAGCCACGAAACGACACGACCAGCTATCCTTAGTAGCCACACATGCAGACAACAAGCAACATGAATTTGACTGGGACAACACTACTATCATAGGGCAAGCCAGACAGAGAACAGCCAGGGAATTCCTAGAGGCATGGCATTCATCCACAAACTCCATCAAAAAACACATCGACCTGGACCCAATATACCGGCCACTACAGCGGACAGCTGAAACTGACAACCGGAAGCAGCAGGGACAGACCACTATAAACACCGGAGGAAACATCAAAGAAGCACTTCGCAGGAGGCTCCCAAGCACTGATGATGTCGCCTAGCCAGTGGATGAAACGTTTGCAACAAAAACTTCCAGCTCGGCGAACAGAACCACAACAATGAGGACAGTCAATTTGAAAAGTGGTGTTAGGGGAGCAGGAAATGCATCCAACTCTGTGCAGCTGGCCCAGGAGTGAAATCCATGGCACAGAGTACAAAATTCAGGAGGCAATATTAATCTTACATAAAGTATTAGCTTGTTTCCCATTGGAACAGCCTGCCCAATTCTGGACATCATTTTTTTTGAAGAATACAAAGGGTTTGTGAATATACAAAAGTGATTAACCAGAATGGCTCTGGCGATGAAGTAATTGTAGTTAGAAAGGGAGGCTGGAGATATTCTCTTGAGGTCACAGGTGCCTAATGTGAGAATTTCAAAATATATTTATTCTTTTGTGGATGTGGATTTCGCTGCTGAGGTCAGTTTTCATTGCCCATTTTGAATTACTTTGGAACAGAGAAGCTTGCTATGCCATTTCTGAAGGCAGTTAAGAGTCAATCTGTTGCTCTGGGCATGGAGTCACATGTAAGTCAGAACAGGTAAGGACAGTAGATGTCCTCTCCTGAATATTAATCTACCAGAAGGGTTTGTACAACAATTGACAATGGTTTCATATTCAAAATTAGTATAATTAGCTTTTTAAAATCAAATTACAGATTTGTGAATTGAATTTAAATTTCGCCAGATATGGTAATGGAATTTGAATCTAATTCCCAGAGTTTAAGCCTGGACCTCAAGATTACAAGGAGAAAGTGAGGACTGCAGATGCTGGAGATCAGATGGATGCTGCCTGACCTGCTGCATTTTTCCAGCAACACATTTTTCAGCTCTCATTCCTGAAGAAGGGCTTATGCCCGAAACGTCAATTCTCCTGCTCCTTGGATGCTGCTTGACTTGCTGCGCTTTTCCAGCAACACATTTTTCACCTCAAGATTACAAATCAAGTGAGACTACTGCTATATTACTGCCTCTCTCACTTTATAGGATTCAAGGGTTGGATTCACCACTGCTCTTTCAGATTCTTAGAGTGACGTTAGATGATCTGTCTGGTTTAATTCGATTTTATAGACTTTGTAGCAGTTTGATACAGCTAAGTCACTTGCTCAGCCATATCAGAGGATAGTTAAGAGTCAACCACCTTGCTATGGTTCAGGAGACCCATGTTGACCAAAGCAGGTAAGCATGACATTTTTCCTTCCCTCAAGCACAGTCGTGAATTGATGCTCACCATTGAGTGAGCAGTTAATAGCAGATTTATTGATTAATTTTAAATGTTACCAGTTGCTATGGTGGATTCAGTCTGTATCTTAGAGCATTAGCCTGGGTCTGTGGATTACTACTCTAGTAATTCTACCACCTCACCACTGTCCTTTCCTCTTTTCAGACATCAGTGTGATTCTCCCAACATCTCAAGGGAACCTTCACTGTCCAACAAAAGTGGTGCCATCAGAAAAGGTAAGCAGCCAGTCATATTAAAGTATGCACACAGTAAATCAGGCAATGAAATTAATTTTTTTTTAAATTTCCAATTCTGATTTTATTTTACAGTGAGTGCAAAAAGTAATGTGAACGTATGTTTGATAGAAGCTAAGAACACATTTCTGAAAAAGACTTCAAAAATGCATAATTTTTTTCGGTATAATTACAAAATAGGAAATGGGAAACATTTTTATGGGCCAACGAGGATTCAGCAGTAATTAATGAAGTTAATACAGAATTAAACTTCCAAATTATATCATGTTCAGTGTATCTTTTATCAGCTTTCAACAGATCAGCGATTTCTACTTGGGGTTACATTTCGTTGGTGGTCCCCGCAACAGGTCAGAAGGCCAGGAGCAACCTTACCCCAGCAGATTAGCGATGGGCTACCTGACTTCCACAGCAATACAACAGCTACTGAGCTGGCGGTGATAGGGACAAAAGCCTTCCCCAGGACCTGCCGGCTGAGCAGGGGGCCAGCAACTCTTCTGTCTCAACACTGTCCCCAGGAGTGGTGTGCCCATTGCTGGGACTGCACTGCAACAGCCGAGAGGATGCAGAGATGAAAGCTGTTCTTTCGGCCAAGGCAATTCGAACAACTGGTTCGAATAACGAGATTGACTCTGACATCCAATCCTATGACGTTGCCACCGCCTCCTCCCGTCCTGTTCCAGTAAAGTACATTTCGAGCTCCCACTACCTGCACTATTCTCGCTGTATTAACCCCTGATATAAAACAAAGCTTTCAATTGTGCGGGTGTACACAATCTCTGAATGTCTCAAAGTGCTTTACAACCATTGAAGTATTTTGAAATGTTCTCGTGGTTATAATGGTGGAAATGCAGCGGCCAATTTCAGTACAGCCAGCTCCCACAAACAGCAATGCTATAATTAGCTTGTTGTGGTGTTATATAAGACAGAACTACCAAACTCGGCAATCTTCTTCAAATTGTGCTATGTACATTTTATGGCACAGTGGTTAGCACTGCTGCCTCACAGCACCAGAGACCCGGGTTCAGTTCCCGCCTCAGGCGACTGACTGTGTGGAGTTTGCACGTTCTCCCCGTGTCTGCGTGGGTTTCCTCCCACAGTCCAAAGATGTGCAGGGTCAGGTGAATTGGCCGTGCTAAATTGTCCGTAGTGTTAGGTAAGGGGTAAATGTAGGAGAATGGGTCTGGGTGGGTTGCGCTTCGGTGGGTCGGTGTGGACTTGTTGGGCCGAAGGGCTTGTTTCCACACTGTCATTAATCTAATATCAACATGAAAAGGCATGCTGGGGGCTTGGATGAACGTTTTACCTGAAAAAAAAACGACAACTTCCCACTCAGCAGTGAAGGCCTGTGAACTTCAGGGAAGGTTACTGTGGGAATGCCAAGAACTGGGTGAACAGCCTTCCAAGCTGAATTCTGCAAAACCTGGGTTCCTCTGACATGAAACTTCAGAGCTGGTTTGGAAAGAACAGTTGTCAGATGCCCCATAGTGGCCGCTTTAAATCCAGGCAGCTGAAAGGCTCCTAGCGCGAGATCAGTGAAGCGTTGACTTCCCACACGTTAGGTGGTGTCTTCAGAACAACTGCTGGTTCACTAAAATGTGAACAATTAAAGAATTGCACGTCGGTCAGGATAGATGCACAGATTACTTTATCTGAAATGAGTTAGCTACAGGTTGAATGTTTGGGCTTGATGTCAGTTGTGGCTCACTGGCTGGATGTCTTGTCTCCAAGTTAGAAGGCCGCAAGTTCAAGATCAATATGAGCAGGTAATCCAGGCTGGCATTCTTTGTGCAACACAGAGGGAGTGCGTCGCTGTCAAAGACACTGCCTTTCACACGTTAAGGTAAAACCAACAGTTGTTTCTGGTGGATATAAAAGATTTGCTTGCACTATTTCAAGGAGGTGCAGGGCTATTTTTCCTGGCATCCTGGTCAATATTTATCCCTCAGCCGCTTAAACATAGCTTAAAGGCCATTAATGCTTTAAGCTGGTTTGTGTACACAAGTTGGACACTGCATTTTCCCACATTACAAAGATACAACGATTCAAGGCATAGAAGGATGCCATTTGGTCCAGTACCAACTATTTAAGACCACCATCAGCTCTTGGTCATAGCCCTATAAGTTACAGAGAAAAGCAACTTAGAGAAAGGAGAAAAGTGAAGCAAAGTATTGCTTCCTCGATAGTATAGTGGTCAGTATCCCCACCTGTCATGTGGGAGACTGGCGTTCAATTCCCTGATAGGGACTATAATCATTCGGGCAGCACAGTGGCTCAATGGTGAGTGCTGTTACCTCACAGTTCCAAGGACCGGGGTTCGATCCCAGCATTAGGTGACTGTCCGCGTGGAGTTTGTGTGTTCTCCCTGTCTCTGCATGGGGTTCTGTTGGGTGCTCTGATTTCCTCCCCCAGTCAGTGAATGCACAGGTTAGCCGGATTGGTAAAATCCGGGGTTATTGGGATAGGGTAGATGACCGAATTTGGGTGAGGATGCAGGCTTGGAGGGTTGGTGCAGACTTGATGGGCCCAATGGCCTCATTCCACACTGTGAGGATTCTATGATTAGCAGGGTGAAAAGATATCAGGAATTTGAAACCATGGGGCCTTGACAACATATGCATGTGAATCAATGGTTGGAGTAAATAAAAGCCAGAGATTCTAGAGGCCAGTTGAAAGAGTGTAGAGATGCTGTTTTGGGAACGCGTGTGTGTGTGTGTTTTGAACTCCCCACCCGAGGGAAAAGACCTTCTCTTTTCACCTTGTCGATGTCCCTCATGATTTTATAAATCTCTATAAAATCACCCCTCAACTTGTGATGCTGCAGAGAAAAAGTCCCAGCCTATCCAGTTCTCCCTATAACTCAAACCCTTCATTCTCAGCAACATCCTGGCAAATCTTATCTGAACCCTCTCCAACTTAATAACATCCTTCCTATGCCAGAGCAACCAGAACTGTACATCAGAAGAGGCCTCACCAGCACAACCTCAACATGATTTCCCCAACACCTATACTGAAAGGTCTGTGTGATGAAAGTATGCGTTTTAGATGCCTTCTTAGCCACCCTATCTATGTATGTGAGTTAAGGCACAGACAGTACAGTTTTGGGTTCCCTCAAGTCAATGGTAATGAGAATACTGGTGCTCAGCCAGGTGTTGCGCAATATTCATTAGTATTCTGAAAGGTTTCAAATCTAACACCATTGAGATCACTATCTGGATGGCTGTGGTTCAAAGAGAGGTCTGACCATTGTTTCTAGCTTAACTAGAGATGGGCAATAAAAACAAGCCCTTGTTCTGTGGCGCTGTGGAGTCCGTGGACCACGTGTATATTGGGTGTGGGCGTTTGCACTCCCTTTTTGATTTTCTGAAAAACCTTCTCCTCTGTTTTTGGCTGCACTTCAGTCCCACGCTCCTGATCTTTGGGCACCCGGTACGGAGGAAGGAGGGCAGGTCTGAAGACCTCCTCGTGGGTCTGCTCCTGGGCCTGGCCAAACTGGCCATCAACAGGTCCAGGCAGCGGGCCGTGGAGGGGGTCGTTAGGGCCGACTGCCTGCCCCTCTTCCGCGGTTACGTTAGAGCCCGGGTGTCCTTGGAGAAGGAGCACGCGGCGTCGACCAACACCCTGGAGTTGTTCAGGGAGAGGTGGGCGCCGCAGGGAGTGGAGTGCATCATTTCTCCCTCCAATTCTATTTTGATTTAGTCCCTACCCTCCCCTTCACTGTTTTGATCACACAGCACTGTCCTTTGATGTGAAGGGCAGTGTTTGTCACTGGCCACCCGGGTGTTTTCCTGTCTTCCTGGTGGTGGAAACTGAATAAAGATTCGTGCACTTTGTGTCTTTCACAGTGTCTTACACCTGCACACACACACCATGGGTGCTGGGGATAAAATAAGCACTACCGCAGTTAGGTGGTAGTGTAGGGCAAAGAAAGAAAAAAAAAAAAAAAAAAAAAAAAAAAAAAAAGAGAAAAGAGAAAAGAAAAAAAAAAAAAAAAAAAACAAGCCCTGCCTGTATAGTTCACATTCTAGAATAGACGTCATGATTTGGAGATGCCGGTGTTGGACTGGGGTGTACAAAGTTAAAAATCACACAACACCAGGTTATAGTCCAATAGGTTTAATTGGAAGTACACTAGCTTTCAGAGTGTCGCTCCTTCATCAGGTGATAGTGGAGGGCTCAATCCTAACACAGAATTTATAGCAAAAATTTACAGTGTGATGTAACTGAAATTATACATTGAAAAATTGAGTGTTCCCTCCCAGTTGGGGAACACTTCAGTAGTCCAGGACATTCAACCTCGGACCTTCGGGTGACCAGCCTCCATGGCGGACTTTAGGACAGGCAGCAACAAAACGTGGCCGAGCAGAGACTGATAGCTAAGTTCAGTACCCATAGGGAGGGCCTCAACTGGGACCTTGGGTTCATGTCACATTACAGGTGAACACCATTGCACTGTACACACACACAGACACTCCTACACACACATACTCTCACACACACACACAGGCACTCCTATACACACATACACATGGACACACATATTCACAGACGCGCACACAGACACCCACACACACCCTTACAGACACACACATTCCCACACTCACACATGCACCCCCTCACAGACTTAAGACACTCTACACTCACTACACACACACATACACTTTCTCACACTCACAACCCCCAACCCAGACAGACACACACACACACAGATGGACAAAGACCCACATACACACATATATTTAGTGGGGTGAATTTGTACTTGCAGGGTTACATTGTACTTTGCTCAAAAACTGCATGAATTCACGTAAAACTCTGTTATCTCACTTTTTAGATTAGAATCAATCTAAACAGCATGGCTAAAACAGAGAACACAGGGGGCTAACACCTTCAACATATTGTCTAGCTATTACCCATCGTTACAGCTAACCTGAGAATGCAACTTTTTAAAAAAAGGTTTTGTGATTTACACATGAAAGAAGTGAAACTATCATGGTATTCAAACGGATGAAAGGCTTAACAGACAATCAATTTTTCAATGTATAATTTCAGTTACATCACACTGTAAATTTTTGCTATAAATTCTGTGTTAGGATTGAGCCCTCCACTATCACCTGATGAAGGAGCAATGCTCCGAAAGCTAGTGTGCTTCCAATTAAACCTGTTGGACTATAACCTGGTGTTGTGTGATCTTTAGCTAGAATAGACGTAACACCTTGACTGGCAATCGAGTGGCTCCTTACAGATGTGAAGGATTTTCTGGAGTATTTGTTCTGAGCCATAAACTATGATAACCAAAGTTCTACAAACAACAAGAGAGCTGTTCTGTATTTTCATAAGTTGTCTGCCTCGAGAAGTGAGTTCCACTATTGCTGCAACAATATAGCATCCAATGATTGGGATGGGGCAACCAAATACGTGACAGCTAAATTTGCTGATGTCAGCTAGATGGGTAGAAGCATAAGGGGTCAAGAGGAGGTAGAGAGGCAGCAAAGGGAGATCGACAAGTTTTGAGGGGAAAAAGTTGGTCAGATGAAGTATAGCTTATGTGAATTTGGCCGCTTTGACAGGAACTAGCCTGGCTGTCAGTGGGCATGCAGTTAAAATCAGGGATGCAAAGAAAGCCAGAATTGGACTGGCTGCTGGTCCAGCAGTGCCTCATTTACAAAACTCTCAAATTCATTTTCCAATCCTTTCATGGCCTCATGAGCTTCCTGCAGGAGCCCTGAATTCCTGGGTTGTACGGCTGGAGGTGGCTACAGAGTTTACGAGGTGTGAGGCTATGGGTGGAAGGGAAGATCAGGATGAGAACTGAAAACCTGAGGTGCGTTCATTCTGGAGCCAATGTGAGTTAGTGGCCACAGAGCCGAAAGGTGAGTGGAATGTGGAGGCAAGTTAAGATTGTGGCAGCAGAGATTTGGATGAGATGAAATTTGTAAAAGAGCTTTGAAGTAGTGAAGTCAAGAAAGCAGATAAGAATTTCTTTTGTAAACAGAAAAGTGTTCTTTTATGGGAAGTGAATGCTGATAGCAAGGTCAGCATTTGTTGCCAGTTCCTAATTGTCCTTGAACTGAGTAGCTTGCTCAGTCATTTCAGAGGGCTGGTAAGAGACAACCACATTATAATGCCTCTGAAATTACATGAAAGCCAGACAAGGTAAAAATGGCAGATTTGCTTCTGAGAGGACATTAGTAAACCAGATAGGTTTTAATGTCAATAGTTCCATAGTCACAATTACAGAGGCTAGCTTTATATGTCAGATTTATCATTTGGATTTAAGTTTCGGCATCTACTAACATGGGATTTGAAATAATATAGCCAGCATGTTAGCCTGGACTTCAGAGTTCCTAGTTCAGTGACTTACCACCATCATTGTTTATAGGAGCCTGCTGCAGTAGGATTGGAGAGGTTGACCAGTTTCAATAGATCAGATCCTAATGATGAGGATAGTTTCACAAACAATATATCTGTGCTTCTCTTGTCCATTGTCCACTCAGCATATCCTACTATTGACTGCTCTGCCTTCTGACATCCAGGGTCTGGAATTCCCTCTCTGAGCTTCTCCACCTCACTCTCTTTTCCTTTTTGACATTTCTGAAATGTTATTTGTTTCATCTAGTTACATTTCATAATCTGTCCTTCTTGACTCAATGCCAAATTTTCTCTGATTATGCTGCTTTAGATGCTTTACACCAGCATGTTCACCATGAAAATGTGTCGCCATTGTCGGGTTGAATGAGACAACCTGTTATAAACTGGAAAGCCCATTGGAGCCAATCTTTACTCAGTTTCATATTTAATTATGGAGAAAAAGCATGCACCTGCTAACTCAACCAGCAATAGTTTCACGAAATGTCTCTCTTAAATAATTCCCTCCACATGCATATAATTAAACTCAATTGATATACAATTAATACAACTAGACTTACTGCTGCATGCCAGTGCCAAAGTATGGCCTTTCATCACTTGGTTTGTTTTGTTCATTCATTGCATGAAACTGTCGCTGGCTGGGTCAGCATTTATTGGCATGGGGAAAGTAGTGGTGAGCAGGGGCAACCATGGATGAGCAAAAGCTGCTCCAGGATGGCTATTAATTTAGTTGTTATTTTCATTGATATCGGTCACACCCAAAGTAACACTAGCACTCAAGCTGTCAGAGGCTGCCATTTCCACAAATTGACACGCCGACTGCTGACATTTGATATACAGGGTAGAGAGTGATTACATATTAGAACATTATTATTGGATGTGAGGTGGAAACTCAAAATGCAGAGAAACAATCACAGAAGTAGATGCTTGAGAATAAATGCTGGCATAAACAATGGGTTGAATAGCGTATTTCTGTGCTACATATTCCATGGAAATATAAACTACAACTTGAAATTAGCATATCAAATATCTCCAGACATTTCTCGTGGACTCATGTGGATGGCCTCAGTGTGGACCTTGAGGTGAAGGCTGGAAGGGAACTTTACTCATCAGAACGCAGAAGTTTGAGAGGTGACCTTATAGAGATTTATAAAATCATGAGGGGTACAGATAGGGTTATTGGGAAGTGTCTTTTGCCTAGGATGGCGGATTTCAAGAGTAGGGGGCACATTTTTAAAGGTGAGAGGAGAGAGATTTAAAAAAGCCATGACAGGCAAATGTTTTACACAGAGGGTGGTTCGCGTGTAAAATAACCTTCCTGAGGAAGTGGTGGATGAGGCTATAATTACAACATTTATAAAACATTTGGGTAAATACATAAATAAGAAAGGTTTGGAGGATATGGACCAGGATCAGTTTAATTTGGGAATATGTTTGGCATGGACTGGTTGGACCGAAGTGTCTATTTCCGTGCTGTGTGATACTATGACTCTGAATTCCTTTTTCTGTATTTTTCAAATTATTGCTGGACTTTTATTTCTTTAGTTTTCTCATATTGTACCTAAGAATCTGTACCATGGTTACTAAGCTGGCACCGTAACTGGCAATTTGTAAACTTTTCACTATATGCATGTGAGTACATATGGCATTAAAACTAATTCTAATGCGTGGGAGCATAGTCAATTAAAAAAACACAAAACAGCAGCACAGGATTGTTTTATTGCCCCTTCCAACACCATTTTGATTGAGTACTTTCTCTCTCTCCCTGACTCTCTTTCACCTTTAGGTGGTCTGCTTTGCCATTTACAGGTTTTGCATGTAAATTAATCGTACAAAAAACACCAGTGGTATAACAATGGTGGTTAATTGATGAAAAAAAATGCCGTGATGAATTGGTGATGGAAAAACAGTTGTGTGTAAGAACACTTCTGAACATAAAAGTACAGAAGAAAAGCAAACTGCTCCATAAAAAAAGGTATTAGAAAAAGATTACCAAAAGCTTGATCAAAGAGGTAAGCTTTAAGCAGTGACTGAAAGCTTACTTGGTGTGGGGAGGGAATCACAGAGTTTACAGTATAGAGAAGCCATGGAGGGATTTGAACACAGGGAAGAGAATTATAAATCAAACATTGGTGAATAAGATAGAAATGTTTTCTCCTGCAGGGTTCATCGCAAAAGAAATGTCTTGCACTCACATCACTGAGTGGAGAAATATTATAACCAGAGAAGTAAAGGGAAATGGAACAGGAGAAGGATCAAATAGAGACACAAATGGATGGGGGAAAGCCAGAAAGTGAAAATGTTTCTGCCCCCGGTTTTCTGATGTGGTTTGAGTGAGAGGAGCCCTGTGAGATGCACAAGTGTGAAGCAGGAGAGTCTTGAGTATCTGAAGAGAAAGCTGTAAGATCAGTGTGCATGGATGGACACTAGGCCTTGTTATCTTCCCCTCTGTGAACACTTTTACTTATGAAGGGGTATGCCCCCGAGCACACAATGGGAGTGAGGGACTCGGCAAGGAGCCAGTAAATGTTTTGCTTTTGGTCAGTGACCTTTCCCTTTTGGACACTGAATACAGCAGCTGTTGCCTTTTCGGACTTTAGCCTGCATTTGTGGCCTCCTCGCTTTGCCAAAAAAAAACCATCCCGCCCCCCAATCTCTCACCCTCGCTGTCCCCTGGGTGATCAATCAAACTGATCGATCGCCAAGCTACCGCTGGGAGTCTCGTCGCTTCATTAACAAGTGAATAGCCCGAAAGGAGGGGCTTTGAGAGGGAGGCGGAGATGATGAGGAATCTATTCTGCCTGCGAAAAGAAAGAATTTGCTTTTCAGATTAGCTCGGGTCCATTAAACAGTAGGGGGGTGGTGGCAGAATCAGAAATGGGACTGCGGCTATGGGAAAAGCAAAATAAAAGATTGGGACATTTGCAAACTGAGAAAGAACAGGTCAGAGCCAGGATTCCCATGCATGCCCTGGTTGAAAGTTGGGCTGGCAGATATTAAAGGGAAGGAATAGTGTCATCAAGCAGAATGGTTTCACCGCCGACATGGCTGCTGTGACAAAGGATGCTTTAACTCCTTATCAACAAGACAGAGAGAAAGAGATGCATCATTGAAGGGTGGCTGCTAAGAAGTTCTTTGGATTTGATTTTTTTTTCTTTGTTTGTTTTTGTACTTTTCCTCTTGTCAGACATTCTTCCCTGGATGTCAAGGACTGAGAGTTGGGCAAGTGCTTGACCTGCTTCCATGCTCTCAGGGTAAAGGCCTTCAGGATAGGGTGTTGTTGTGCCATCATTGACTATTTGAGTGGCAGGCCACAGAATGTAGGGGCATAAGAAACAGCAGATAAAGTAGACCACTCAGCCCTTCCGTCCTATTCTGACGTTCAGTACCACCACAGCTAAATTTTCTTTCCTCATCCAAACCTATACTCAAATTGCTTAATACCTTTTATTACCAAAAGTCTAATCACATCTGGTGTCTTGAATATTCTCAATGGCTGACTGTCCACAACTCTCTGGGGTAAAGAAGTCCAAAGTTTCACAAACTTAGAGAGAAGAAGTTTCTTCCAACTCAGTCATAGAGATGTACAGCACGGAAACAGACCCTTTGGTCCAACTTGTCCATGCCGACCAGATATCCTAAATTAATCTAGTCCTAAATAGTCAACATTTCTTTGGGGACTGTGACCCTGAGTTTTGACTTCCCAGGCTGGGTGGGGATGGGTAGCATCATCTACCCCGTCATGTCCCTTAAGATTTTTTAAATGTCCCAATCATTCTTTTAAACCTCCAGCAAATGCAGGTCTAGTCTACACAATGTTCACTTATCCCATGGAGCAGTCTTGTGAATCTTTGTTACGCTCCCTCTGAGGTAAGCATAGACTTCTTTCCTTTGGTAAGAGACCAAAACCTCACAGAGTACCCCACATGCAGTTTTACTGAGGCCCAGTATAATTGTAGTAAGAATTTTATTTTACCTTTTAATCCAATCCCTTTGACATAAAAGCTAACATACCGTTTCTTTTCCTGATTGCTTGCACACACATATATACCAGCACATAACATCCCCAGCTCACATATAATGACATAGCCTCATTGATCACTTGAATATCATAACATATCCTCAATGACATTTAGGATATATGACTTGGAGGTGTAGATGTTAGACTAGGGTAGACAAAGTTAAAAATCACACAACACCAGGTTATCATCCAACAGGTTTATTTGGAAGCACTAGCTTTCGAAGCGCTGCTCCTTCATCAGGTGGTTGTGGAGGCTAAGATCATGCAACACAGAATTTATAGCCAAAGGAGTCCAGTGTCATGGAGATGTGATACAGTAAGCAATCTTAGATTAAAACTTTCATTTTTTATTTGGCCTCCTTTGGGTGACCATCCTCCAAGGTGGACTTTGGGACAGGCAACAATGCAGAAGGGTTGAGCAGAAGCTGAAAGCAAAGTTTGGTATCCGTGGCGTGCACGCGCACACACACGCACGCACACACACACCATGCAGACCCTCCCATACAAACAAATTCTGTCTCACATGCACATACATGCACCCACTGAACTCACACCAACACACGCACCCTCTCACACATATCCCATCACATTCACACACACTTTATCACATGCACTCACACACACACACACACACACACTCACATGCACACTCAATCTGCCACTCCTACATGCGCAGACATATAAGCTGATGGGGTGAATTTGTTTTTGCAGAATTACATTTTATTTTGCTCAAAAACTGCATGAATCCATGTAAAACTCTGTAAAACTATACAGAGGGTTTGTCAGTCTCAGCATATACTTTCCTCATTCCTGAAGAAGGGCTTATGCCCGAAACGTCGATTCTCCTGTTCCCTGGATGCTGCCTGACCTGCTGCGCATTTCCAGCAACACATTTTCATCTCTGATCTCCAGCATCTGCAGATCTCACTTTCTCCTCACAGCATTGTGACACAGACAGACTTCACACCTATTGTTTAAAACGCTGAGCTATCTTGAGAATGTAATTTAAAATAAATTCAGGGATTTACATATCAAAGAACAGAAACCAGCATATCCCATTATAAAAGATGAAAGTTTTAATCTAAGATTGTCTACTGTATCACATCTCCATGACACTAGACTCCTTTGGCTATAAAACCTGTGAGCATGATCTTAACGTCCACAACCACCTGATGAAGGAGCTGCGCTCCAAAAGCTAGTGCTTCCAAATAAACCTGTTGGACTATAACCTGGTGTTGTGTGATTTTTAAATTTGGGGCATAGTTTGATCAGTGTGGAAATGTCCTGTACTAGTGTTTGCTGTAACTCTCTCAGACAGATATTTCAATCAATGTTCATATACCAGACCATGGCATACTGGTCACTCATTTGGTATCACCAACTGCTCACATACAGGACTCACCCTCATTTAACCATTCATATACGAGGACATAGAGTCATAGAGTCATAGAGATGTACAGCATGGAAACAGACACTTCGGTCCAACCTGTCCATGCCGACTAGATATCCCAACCCAATCAGTCCCACCTGCCAGCACCCGGCCCATATCCCTCCAAACCCTTTGCCCTATTCACACTAACTGCTCAATTACCAAGGTAAACCTGGTATGTGAGCAGGCAACATTCATAAATCATGAGATAGCATTACCAATGGGGCATATTCCAGTATATACCCTCAGCAATCGGTCATGTACCAGCGTATGCCCTCACCAACTACTCATCTAGCAGCACGTACTGTTACTAACTATTTATAAACCAGGACATAGCCATACCAAATACGCATAAACCAGGGTATACCTTGACTGACCATTCATGAACTGGGATATGCTCTCACCAACCAGGGCATATCCTCATCAAACATTCATATCAGGGCAGATCTTCATTGATCATTGCGAAACAAGGGCACTGTCACACTGAACTCCAGCATTTCAAATTAAAATCACACTGACCATTTGCATTTCCAGACAGATCCTCAAAAGCTGTTAATCTACCAAGGCATAACCATACAAAGGTATTCACGTACTGACCACTGATATACCAGGACATATCCTCATTTGCCACTTATATAGTAGGGCATTTCCTCACTGATTATTCATACATCGTGACATAGCCACACTTAACAATAATAAATCAAAGCGTACCCTTTGCCACCAAAATTCATAGCAACTTTACAAGGGATTCCAATTGGTCATTTTGGTTAATCAGACTTTGGAACTCCCTCATTGACTGTTCTGGTGGTTCACCTTCCTTTCCTAGGGCTATGCTGTCCTGGGTTTGGAAAGTACTTTCCAACTCAGAAGCACAACTTTAGCTTTTCACCAACAAAGAGCTTCAGCAAGGCAGAACTGCCCCTGGGTTTTGTTTCCTGGGCTCTAACCTGGCTTAGTTGTACAATGAAAGTACTATTAGCAGGTTTCCTTCACCTTTACTTACAGTTGTACTGAATTATCTATAGATCAAGGTTTGGTTTTAGTCCTCATAGCTCTCAGGGCTTTTTCTGAGCTTTAGTACTCCAACACCTACCTGCACCCACTAATTCCAAGAACTTCGTTCTGCACTCTGGCTGCATAAATCAATGTGGTTCAGCCCTTTTCCAGGAGTTCAGCTAACCAGTTATTTTCTGCATCTGGCTGTCACCTACTCCCACAAGCTTTGAACCCAAATCTGCTCCTCAGTGACACCTGAACTGTTTTGTGTGATCTGTGAAAAACCTTGCAACAAGCTGCACCCTTGTTCCGAGGCAAAACTGACTGTAACTAAGTTTTTGAAGCAGTCAAATGTAGGAACCACTTGGAACCCCTGTGTGTTTTCCGAATGCTCCAATGTTCACCAAGCGCTGTCTCCACCAGCGTAAAGTGCATGAGAGAATGAAAAGAATTATATACATTTGAAAGAATGCATTTAGCAGAAGTGATTATTCATTGAAATACAGTGAACGTCTTCCTTTATTTTACATGTGACGTGATCATTGCTATCAAGACCAGCATTTCTTGCCCCTGTAGTGATTGATAGATCACAAACCCTGAGGTCTACTTAAAGAGGACAAGGCAGTGCTACCCATAGCTTCAGGCCAAATTCAAAGGCTTTGATTCTAAGCGCATATAATTACAAGTTGGAACACCATCCAGGAAGCCAAGTAGCAAATGCGGATGCATTGAGCTCCCTCCCATTGACAGATACATCTGACAGTGGTACTGCCACTGGAAGAGTCCTTAATAGTTTTCAATTTTCTGGACACACTTCCAGTCATATTTGACAATATCAGACTTTGGATACAAAAGATCATGTCCTGGCAAAACTGAAACAGCTGATGGTAATGGGGATACTACAGGGCCATCACAACTGGAAATGAAACCCTTTTGGACCCAGAGAAACCAGATTACAGGAGAGGCTGGCATATTATTATGGGGAGCCAGAGTTACTGTCCTAAGCAAAGGTTGCTGCCAGATACTGACTGACCTCAACCAGGGTCATCCAGGAATTTCCAAAATGAAGATATTGGCAAGACATTATGTCTGGTGTTCAGGATTGGATGCAGACATAGCCACATTTTTGGGGCAGTGCTTAGAATGCCAACCAGACAAAAATTGTTACAAGCAGCTCTCGCATACTTGTGGAAATGGATGGGAGAACCTTGGAATCAGTTACACATTGGCAGTACTGGTACTTTCATAGGCTCAATGTTCTTAGTCTTTGAGGATGCCCACTCAAAGTGGCTGGATGTGCACAGAGTTCATTCACTAGAAATGGAGAGGATGATAGAAAAACCAAGAGCATCTTTTGCAATACACCAACTCCTGGAAGTATTGGTCACAGATAACAGCCCATTGTTTATCAACAGGGAATTTGACATTTTCTAAAGTCAAATGACATTCAACATTTAAGAAAGGTTCCATACCAACCATCATCCAGTGGTCTGCTAGAAAGAGCAGTCCAAACTTTGAAAACAGGCTTAAAAAAGCCATCTACAGCTTCACTCTATACCAAATTGTCCCGGTTCCTGTTTAATTACAGGACCATACCTCATACAACTGCAGGGCTAGCTCCAGCAGAATTGTTAATGGGGAGAAGACCCTGCACCAGGTTAAATCTGATCTTCCTGGATCTGGGAGGGGAGAGTGAAATATCAGGAACTATAATGCCATACACAAGACTTTGCTGAGCGAGAGAGACAGCTTACTTCAGGAGACAAAGTTGGATTTAGGGACTTCGGGAATGGTTCTGCATGGGTAAGAGATATGGACGATGCATAATCAGGTCCAGTGGCATATAAAGTTCGGGTAGATGTGATGGTCCTGAACAAGCACATGGACCATATGAAAGCTATAAACTCACAAACAGTGTGGGAGTGAAACATGCCCAGCTTCTTGACTGCCTTCCTGACTGTTTTGGAACCTGTGCGCACTCCTTGCCCATCAAGCTTCGAAGATACTTCCAAATCTGAGGTCGACACTGTGGATGTCAATGCCTCAACACCTTTCACATCTGAAGAAATGAATGAATTCTTTCTGAGATGATCCAGATGCAAGATGTGAGCTACGCAGACCCCATATTGGAGGCTGCATTGGAGGAGCCTGACCCAATGCTAAAACACCCAGGAGAAGCTACAAAGAAAAGACTGGCCTATGTCCTCCGACTCGGGGAGGGGGTGAGATTTAATGATTGTAATCAGGTCAGCCAGGGGAACCATACAGCATGATTTCCCTGATTTTAATCTGGGTCTTTTAACGTGGTCCAATCAGGGAGTCCTGGCTGACAGATAAGAACAGGAGTGTGTGAAGACCTCCTCGTGGGTCTGCTCCCGGGCCTGGCCAAACTGGCCATCAACAGGTCCAGGCAGCGGGCCGTGGAGGGGGTCGTTAGGGCCGACGGCCTGTCCCTCTTCCGCGGTTACGTTAGAGCCCGGGTGTCCTTGGAGAAGGAGCACGCGGTGTCCACCAACACCCTGGAGTTGTTCAGGGAGAGGTGGGCGCCGCAGGGAGTGGAGTGCATCATTTCTCCCTCCAACTCTATTTTGATTTAGTCCCTACCCTCCCCTTCACTGTTTTGATCACACAGCACTGTCCTTTGATGTGAAGGGCAGTGTTTGTCACTGGCCACCCGGGTGTTTTCCTATCTTCCTGGTGGTGGAAATTGAATAAAGATTGGTGCACTTTGTGTCTTTCACTGTGTCTCACACCTGCACACACACACCATGGGTGCTGGGGATAAAATAAGCAGTACCGCACTTAGGTGGTAGTGTGGGGGCAAAAATATAAACAGGAGTGGGAATTTGAATATAAAAAAAAAGAAAAAAAAGCAAAAAAAAAAAAAGAAACAGGAGATTTGGCGACTTGGGTGTTTTCCCTTTTGAGAGTTGGATCAGTATGAGTGTGCACGCACGTGCAAGGACTCTCCTCCTTGAAGGGAAGAAAAAAAAAGAACAGGAGTGTGTGAAGACCTCCTCGTGGGTCTGCTCCCGGGCCTGGCCAAACTGGCCATCAACAGGTCCAGGCAGCGGGCCGTGGAGGGGGTCGTTAGGGCCGACTGCCTGCCCCTCTTCCACGGTTACGTTAGAGCCTGGGTGTCCTTGGAGAAGGAGCACGCGGTGTCCACCAACACCCTAGAGTTGTTCAGGGAGAGGTGGGCGCCGCAGGGAGTGGAGTGCATCATTTCTCCCTCCAACTCTATTTTGATTTAGTCCCTACCCTCCCCTTCACTGTTTTGATCACACAGCACTGCCCTAAAGAAGAAAAAAGAAAAAAAAAAAAAATAAACAGGAGATTCACATACACACCATGGGTGCTGGGGAAAAAAATAAGCACTACCGCACTTAGGTGGTAGTGTGGGGGTTAAAGGGGAAAAATAAAGAATTAAAAAAAATATATATATATATATAAACAAGAGGGCAGGGAGTGGAGTGCATCATTTCTCCCTCCAATAAAAAAGAGAAAATAAACAGTAGATTCACATACATACCATGGGTGCTGGGGAAAAAAATAAGCACTACCGCACTTAGGTGGTAGTGTGGGGGTTAAAGGGGAAAAATAAAGAATTTAAAAAAAAAATATATATATATATATAAACAAGAGGGCAGGGAGTGGAGTGCATCATTTCTCCCTCCAATAAAAAAGAGAAAAAAAACAGGAGATTCACATACACACCATGGGTGCTGGGGATAAAATAAGCACTACCGCACTTAGGTGGCAGTGTGGGGGAGAGAAAAAAAAGATAAACAGGAGATTCACATACACACCATGGAGAAAAAAAAGAAAAAGAACAGGAGTGTGTGAAGACCTCCTCGTGGGTCTGCTCCCGGGCCTGGCCAAACTGGCCATTAACAGGTCCAGGCAGCGGGCCGTGGAGGGGGTCGTTAGGGCCGACGGCCTGCCCAATTTCCGCGGTTACGTTAGAGCCCGGGTGTCCTTGGAGAAGGAGCATGCGGTGTCCACCAAGACGCTGGAGTTGTTTAGGGAGAGGTGGGCGCCGCAGGGAGTGGAGTGCATCATTTCTCCCTCCAATTCTATTTTGATTTAGTCCCTACCCTCCCCTTCACTGTTTTGATCACACAGCACTGTCCTTTGATGTGAAGGGCAGTGTTTGTCACTGGCCACCCGGGTGTTTTCCTATCTTCCTGGTGGTGGAAATTGAATAAAGATTCGTGCACTTTGTGTCTCTCACTGTGTCTCCCACCTGCACACACACACCATGGGTGCTGGGGAAAAAATAAACACTACTGCACTTAGGTGGTAGTGTGGGGGGAAAAGGAAAAGGAAAAAAAAAAAACAGGAGTGTGTGAAGACCTCCTCGTGGGTCTGCTCCCGGGCCTGGCCAAACTGGCCATTAACAGGTCCAGGCAGCGGGCCGTGGAAGGGGTCGTTAGGGCCGATGGCCTGCCCCTCTTCCGCGGTTACGTTAGAGCCCGGGTGTCCTTGGAGAAGGAGCATGCGGTGTCCACCAAGACGCTGGAGTTGTTCAGGGAGAGGTGGGCGCCGCAGGGAGTGGAGTGCATCATTTCTCCCTCCAACTTTATTTTGATTTAGTCCCTACCCTCCCCTTCACTGTTTTGATCACACAGCACTGCCCTTTGATGTGAAGGGCAGTGTTTGTCACTGGCCACCCGGGTGTTTTCCTATCTTCCTGGTGGTGGAAATTGAATAAAGATTCGTGCACTTTGTGTCTTTCACTGTGTCTCCCACCTGCACACACACACCATGGGTGCTGGGGATAAAATAAGCACTAAAAAAGAAAAAAAAAAGGTGAATGTTCCTGGTGGTGGAATTTGAAAAAAAAAGGGACATTAGAGGTGGGCGCCGCAGGGAATGGAGTGCATCATTTCTCCAACTCTATTTTGATTTAGTCCCTACCCTCCCCTTCACTGTTTTGATCACACAGCACTGCCCTTTGATGTGAAGGGCAGTGTTTGTCACTGGCCACCCGGGTGTTTTCCTATCTTCCTGGTGGTGGAAATTGAATAAGGATTCGTGCACTTTGTGTCTTTCACTGTAGGAAAAAAAAGAACAGGAGTGTGTGAAGACCTCCTCGTGGGTCTGCTCCTGGGCCTGGCCAAACTGGCCATTAACAGGTCCAGGCAGCGGGCCGTGGAGGGGGTCATTAGGGCCGACTGCCTGCCCAATTTCCGCGGTTACGTTAGGGCCCGGGTGTCCTTGGAGAAGGAGCACGCGGTGTCGACCAACACCCTGGAGTTGTTCAGGGAGAGGTGGGAGCCGCAGGGAATGGAGTGCATCATTTCTCCAACTCTATTTTGATTTAGTCCCTACCCTCCCCTTCACTGTTTTGATCACACAGCACTGCCCTTTGATGTGAAGGGCAGTGTTTGTCACTGGCCACCCGGGTGTTTTCCTATCTTCCTGGTGGTGGAAATTGAATAAAGATTCGTGCACTTTGTGTCTTTCACTGTAGGAAAAAAAAGAACAGGAGTGTGTGAAGACCTCCTCGTGGGTCTGCTCCTGGGCCTGGCCAAACTGGCCATTAACAGGTCCAGGCAGCGGGCCGTGGAGGGGGTCATTAGGGCCGACTGCCTGCCCAATTTCCGCGGTTACGTTAGGGCCCGGGTGTCCTTGGAGAAGGAGCACGCGGTGTCGACCAACACCCTGGAGTTGTTCAGGGAGAGGTGGGAGCCGCAGGGAATGGAGTGCATCATTTCTCCAACTCTATTTTGATTTAGTCCCTACCCTCCCCTTCACTGTTTTGATCACACAGCACTGCCCCTTTGATGTGAAGGGCAGTGTTTGTCACTGGCCACCCGGGTGTTTTTCTATCTTCCTGGTGGTGGAATTTGAATAAAGATTTGTGCACTTTGTGTCTCTCACTGTGTCTCACACCTGCACACACACACCATGGGTGCTGGGGAGAAAATAAGCAAGAAAAAAAAAGAACAGGAGTGTGTGAAGACCTCCTCGTTGGTCTGCTCCTGGGCCTGGCCAAACTGGCCATTAACAGGTCCAGGCAGCGGGCCGTGGAGGGGGTCGTTAGGGCCGACTGCCTGCCCCTTTTCCGCGGTTACGTTAGGGCCCGGGTATCCTTGGAGAAGGAGCACGCGGTGTCGACCAACACCCTGGAGTTGTTCAGGGAGAGGTGGGCGCCGCAGGGAGTGGAGTGCATTATTTCTCCCTCCAACTCTATTTTGATTTAGTCCCTTCCCTCCCCTTCACTGTTTTGATCACACAGCACTGCCCCTTTGATGTGAAGGACAGTGTTTGTCTCTGGCCACCCAGGTGTTTTCCTATCTTCCTGGTGGTGGAATTTGAATAAAGATTCGTGCACTTTGTGTCTTTCACTGTGTCTCACACCTGCGCACACACACACACCATGGGTGCTGGGGAAAAAATAAGCACTACCGCACAAAAAAAAGAGAAAAAAAAATAAACAGGAGTGTTATCAGGGGAAAAAAAAGAACAGGAGTATGGGGAAAATAAGCATTACCGCTATCAGGCGGTAGTGTGGGGAGGAAATAGAAAGGAAAAAAAAACATGATTGTCAGACATCCTAAATAAAAAAAAGAAAAAGAACAAGAGTGCCAAATATCCTGAGAGTTGGCTCTGAGGGAGTGGGATAGCTGTCAATGACTCTCCACATGTAAATAAAGGGTGACTTGGTGATGAGATATCAGCCTCAGTGGAATTATTTCAGCCCAGCCTTATTGTTCTGAGGCAAACTGGTGAGTTGTCTTCTTGAATCAGTAGATAACATGGAGTTAGGGAAAGCAATTCCAGGGTTTTGATTCCGCAAAGGTGAAAGAATGGTGACATCACTTCAAATCAGAATACTGTTCATCCTGGAAGGGAAATTTTATACTCTGCAAAAACAAATTCACCCCATAAGCTTATATGTCTGTGCACGTAGGAGCGTCAGATTGAGTATGCATGTGAGTGTATGTGAATGTGTGTGCATGCTCCCATATACTTGCTGCCTTTGTCCTTCTAACTGGTAGAGACCATGCGTTTGGAAGATGTTTTTGAAGCAGACTAGATGAGTTAATGCTGTGTTTCTTGTAGAAGGTATACATTTCTGTCATTGTGTTTGGAGGGAGTGAAGGGTAAAACAGGCCATTTGGCTCAATAGGCCATGCTAAGGTTTATACTCCACATGTATTCACCCAACCTATCTGTACACACTTCTATTCCTTTCTACTTATCCAGTGTTCCCTTTAATGATATTTACTTCAGCTACTCCACATTGCACATTATAGACTCCCTCACAAATTGAAACACCTTCTGTACATTTAATTCCTTTCATAATTCTAAAGCTCTCAATCGAGTTACCTTCAACTTTGCACTTCAGCCTCCTTCCTGGTTCCCCCAGAATCCTTTTATGTAAAGAGTCCCAGTCTGCCCATAATTTCCTGATAGGTGCACCCTCTAAGTTCTGGCATCGTGCTTGTAAATTCTTTTTGTGTACCTTCTCCCCCACTATATCCTTTCTGTACCATGTACAACATGACTGCAAGTGAGGTCAAACCAAGGTTCAAAATACATTTAATATATCCACTCTGCTTTCTAAAATTCCTTTTTTCTGGTTGTAACGCCCAGGGGTTTATTTGTTTCTTTATGTCTTTATGAATCTGCATCTCTTCTTTCAATGATTTACGTCGCTGCATCTCCAGAAGACGCTCCTTCTCTACCCTGTTGATTTTCCAAAGGTTTACTAATCTCCTTTTTTCTTTCTGGGCAAAGCTCTGTCACATTAGTCAATCCTTTATCCCCCTTCATGAATTGTAATGTGAAGCTCACACACCAGTGAACAGACAAAAACTGGCTCCCATGGCACCCTCACCACTTGAGCTCACAAATATCTCCACCCACCCCCGTCGTGAGGTGTCATCCAAGACATCAGTGACCCTTTCAGGAAGCCAGCGAGCCTGCTGTCAATTGGCCCAGTACAAAGTGTCTGTTCTTGCAAAAGCGTTGGAACTCTGACTGACCCTTCCCCCCCCTCCTGTTCCCTCGAGCTGAGCAGTTCCTGGGAGTGGACTGGAGGTCAGTTTTACACACCCGCTGTCAGTGACCCATGTAAATGGCTGGGGTCTCTCCCCGACAACAGGCCCATCCTGTCTTCCTCTATTGTCCACCCCAGCCCCGACATGAGGGACCATTTAGCTGTCGGACGGCCAGATGACCGTGAAGGTGACCTGATCCCACGCCTCGACCGACAGCCCTTTCCTTTGATTCCTCCAATGCCCTCTCGAACTTCTGCTTTTCTGAGTGTCTTCATCACCCCTGAGACCACTCACTGGAGGTGTGTGTGGTTTCTTGGCCTGCGAGTACCTGCAGCATGTCACAGTTGAAACTGAGAACATAAGGCATACATTCATATCACACTTTTGTGACTCTAGGATATCCCAAAGCACTTTATATTCAATAACCTTTAAAGCAAAGTCAATATTACAATGTTGGAAATGTAGCAGCTTAATTTGCACACTGCAAAATCCCATGACAGTAATGCAACCCTGACCAGAATTAGTGATGACTGGCTCCGGAGTAAGTATTGACTCAAAACAGCAGGTCGAGCTTTCCTCTGAAATACCATGCTGGGACCCTTCACCTCCACCTATTGGAGACAACAGTGCTTTCGTTTAACATTTTATCTAAAAGACAGCATCTGTAACAGTGCAGCACTGAATGTGTCAGCCTAGTCTATGTTTGCAAATCTTGGGAGAAAGATGTGGGCAGCACGGTGGCACAATGGTTAGCACTGCTGCCTCATAGCGCCAGAGACCCGGGATCAATTCCTGTCTCAGGCTGACACATTCTCCCCGTGTCTGCATGGGTTTCCTCCGGGTGCTCCGGTTTCCTCCCACAGTCCAAAAATGTGCAGGTTAGGTGAATTGGCCATGCGAGATTGCCCGTAGACCTTAGGTGAAGGGGTAAATGTAGGGGAATGGGTCTGGGTGGGTTGTGCTTCGGCAGGTTGGTATGGACTTGTTGGGCCGAAGGGCCTGTGTCTGCACTGTAAGTAATCTAATCTATGCTCAGCAGTGGTGGGCAGGCAACCAGTCCCAGTTCTTAATCTATGCTATGTTGCCCATGGCTCATTATGACCTCTGCGTCACAGGGTTCCAGATTCAGGATCCACTCCAGGTCTTCAGCACAAAAAAAAAATCAAGTCATGAAGTCATAGAGTTGTAAGGCACAGAAACAGACCCTTCACTCCAACTGAGATATCCTAAATTAATCTGGTCCCATTTTCCAGCATTTCGCCCATATCTCTCTAAACCCTTCCTATTCATTTACCCTTTTTAAATTTGTAATTGTACCAGCGTCCACCACTTTCTCTGGAAGCTTGTTCCATATACACACCACTCTCTGCATGAAAAAGTTGTCCCTTAAAAATGTTTCCTCTTTCATCTTAAACCTATACCCTCTAGTTTTGGACTCCACCACCCCAGGGGAAAGATCTTGTCTATTTATTCTATCCATGCCCCTCACGATTTTATAAGGTCATCCCTCAGCATCTGACGTTCCAGGGAAAATAGTCGCAGCCTATTCAGCCTCTCCAAATAGCTCAAATCCTCCGACTCAGGCAATATTCTTGTAAATTTTTTAATGAATTCTTTTAAGTTTAACAACATCTTTGATGCAGCAGGGTGATCAGAATTGAATGCAGCATCCGAAAAGTGGTTTAAACAATGTTCTGTCCAGCCACAATGTGACATCCCAATTCTATAGTCAATGTACTGACCAATAAAGTCAAGTATGCCAAATGCATTTTTCACTACCCTGACTACATGGGACGTCACCTTCAAGGAACTATGAACCTCTACCCCAAGGTCTCTTTGTTCATCAACACAATCTCAGGATCTTACCATTAAGTGTATAAGTTCTGCCCTGATTTGCCTTACCAAAATGCAATAGCTCACATCTGCCAATCTCTTGTGGTCCTGAGACAGTGCTGCCTTGTTGGAGGTGGTGTCTTTGGGATGAAATGTTAAATCAAGGCCCTGTCAGCTTGCAGCATGGTAGCAATGGCACTATTTTGAAGAAGACCAGGAGTATTATTCCCAATGACCTAGTCAACATTTAGAAAACCATTATACATAGGAGTGTAGCTAGGCTATTCAGCTCATTCATGGCTGATCTGATAATCCTCAACTTCATTTTCCTGCTCTTTCCCTATAGCCCATCATCCCCTTACTGATTAAAATTCTGTCTATCTCAGTCATGAATATACTTAATGACCAGGTCATGTTTGGAATACTGTGTGCAATTCTGGTCTCCCTGCTCGGGTTCAGAAAAGATTTACAAAGATGTTGCCAGTGTTAGAGGGCTTGAGCTATCGGGAGAGGCTGTTTTCCCTGGAGCGTCAGAGGCTGAGGTTTATAAAATCAGAAGGGGAATGGAATATGGTGATTAGCCAAGGTCTTTCCCCTAGGGTGGGGGAGTCCAGAACTAGAGGGCATAGATTTAAGGTGAGAGGGCAAAGATATAAAAGGGACCTAAAGGGGCAATTTTTCTCACAGAGTGTGGTGTGTGTATGGAATGAGCTGCCTGAGGAAGTGGTGGAGGCTGGTACAATTACAACATTTAAAAAGCATCTGGATGGATACATGAATAGGGAGGGTTTAGAGGAATTTGGGCAAAATGCTGGCAAATGGAACTGGATTAATTAGGATATCTAGTCGGCATGGATAAATTGGATTGAATGGTCTGTTTCTGTGCTGTGCAGCTGTATGATTCTATTATGTCTATTGCCCTCAGCAGTAAATAATTTCAGAGATTCACTCACTACCTTGGCCCTCAACTCTCCCACAAGGGGAAACTTCTCTGTATCCACCCTGTCAAGCCCCTAAGAATTTTATATGTTTCAATAAGATCTACTCTCATTCATGCTAAATTCCAATAAGTACCCAATCTGTAGCCCAAGCAATTCAACCTCTTCTCATAAAAGTCCCTCCATAACTTGGATCTAGCAAACCTTCTCTGGACTGCTTCCAATGTCAGTATATATTTCCTTAGATAAGGGGACCACAACTGTTCACAGTATACCTGTTGTGTCTGACCAGGGGTTTCAGTAACACCTCTCTATTTGATCCTCCATTCCCTTTGAAATAAAGGGCAACATTCCATTTGCTCTCCTTATTACCTGCCAGCTTTTTGTGACCCTTTCGCTAGGATCCCAAATCCCTCTGAGCTGCAGCTTTCTCCAGTCTTTCTCCATTTAAGTAATATTATTTTTTATTCTACCTGCCAGCCTTACGTTTTCCAATATTGAATTACGTCTGCCAAGTTTTTTCCCAATCAATTAACTTTATTCCTCAAACAACTCCACATAAATAAGTCATCTAGTCATTATTCTGTTGCTGTTCATAGGAGCTTGCTGTTTGCAAATTGGCTACCATGTTTCCTCCTTTCCAGCTTTGGCTATACTTCAGAGTTCATTGGCTGCAAAGCACTTTGTGTTGTCCACTGATCGTGAAAAGCATAATATAAATTCTGGTCTTGACAGTCAACAACACAGAGACAGAGAAAAGATGATCAATGTTACCCCAAATTGAGCCACAGTGAAATAACTTAATAGAGCCTGGTATCCTGTCATCACGTCACCCTTATACGTGGAGAGTCCTTGAAACAGATCCAGCTTCCTCAGAGCCAGGTCCCACAGCAAACATATCCGACGTTCCTGTTTTTTTTTTCTTTTTTCAATCCCCTGCACTACCACTGCATAGCAGTAAACGTTGACTTTTTCCCCAAACATCACAAGTGGATGTATGCGCAGTAACTCACCAAAGGCACTATTGTGCAAAAAAAAATACTTTACTCAATCTTTCTATCACCAGGAAAAAACCTATGTGGCCAGGGAACCAGTACCAAGTTAATTCTGGTTATTCTCTAACTCTATATATAAATCTATACATACAGATGCTGCTTAGACCTGTTTAGTCCCACCCACCGCTTCAGAACGTGGTGAACTGTAACTTTTCAGATGAGGAGGCGGAAATGACGCCATGGGGGCGGACGGCCGGCGGAGCGGAGACAGGAAGTGACGCAACTACCCCCCGCACAGGGGTGGTTTGGCCGTTGTTGTGAGTGCGCGAGACCGAGAGAAAACAGATAAGACGGATCGGTGAACGGCAAGGGAGGAGCACAACGAAGGTGAGAAAGGAGCGAACGAAAGAATCGGCGCAGGCGACTAACAAACGATAAAGCTCTTCACGTATATCTATACGCGCACCTTTTCTCTCTCTCTCTCTGTATAACGTATATAAACGAATAAAGATCCGCAAAGGCCTGGGGCCTACTGAGCAGGCCCCACGGTCGGTGAGCGGCTTGCTCGAGCGGCATCGCCGGCCTTCGGTCAGTCAGGCCAGTGAGCGTGCGCGGAAGCGCGCGCCACCCACTCCCACTCCCTCCCTCCCTCCCTCCAGGTGGGCGGGGCTGTGCGCGCGCTCCGACAGGTGAAGGTGCGACAAGCGTGCGGAGTGCTGTAGCCAATGTGCACGTCACAAGGGGAGCGGGAGCGGGGGGGGGCGAAGGTGAGACCGAGACTTCTCACCTGTGGACTCGAGAGGGGAGGGATAGAGAGAGGGAGGTGTGGGTGTGCCGCTGCCCCGCGCCGCAGGTAAGGAGGTCGCATTCCCCCCCCCCCCCCCCAGGCGCTGTTTACTGCATCCACAGCAGTAATGTGGTGAACGAAGGATGAGAGAGACCTCCCAACCGCTGCTTCCCTTCAACGATGACATGCAGCTGCCGGTGTTGGACTGGAGTTATAGTCCGAACAGGTTTATTTGCAACCACAAGCTTTCGGAGGGTAGCTACGAGGGAATGGGAGCAAAAAGAAGGACCCCCATCGCTGGCTTTAAAGGAATACCCATGATTAGAAAATATTCTTTCTTTTGCAACTGTAAGCTGTAACCAGGAGTGTAAAAAAAATCTACTTTTCTGCACAGACTGTACGGACTTGTGCTGTACTTGGTTTTTATAAATAATTGAATAAGTTTCGTTTTAGAAATTTCAAATAAAGCAGTAATGTTGGGATAGCTGCCAAGATGCAGTGGGGATAGGTCAACATCCAAGTATTTCAACCAAAATATAATGAGGGTCTGCCAATTTCAAGATCCTCTTGTAGCCTTAATGTGAATGTAAATAGTTTCCTTTCATGTTTAGAAAAAGCTTTTGTTGCAATTGGATTGAAGCTGTGATAAGGAATGGCAAAATTCTATATTTTCTGGGCATTACTTGTGTTTATTAACTTATGAATAAAATATGTTTCTGCACTCAAAAAATCTAGCATTTCTATAGTGGACTGTCAAATTCCAGTCAGTGATAGACTCTGAAGATGGAAATGTGTTGCTGGAAAAGCGCAGCAGGTCAGGCAGCATCTAGGGAACAGGAGAATCGACGTTTCGGGCATTAGCCCTTCTTCAGGAATGAAGAAGGGCTAATGCCCGAAACGTCGATTCTCCTGTTCCCTAGATGCTGCCTGACCTGCGCTTTTCCAGCAACACATTTCCATCTCTGATCTCCAGCATCTGCAGACCTCACTTTCTCCTGATAGACTCTGAAGGACAAGGTAGCCTTTCCTGATGTGATGCATGAAACATAGCAGCCAGTTTGCGCACAGCAAACTGGTGCCCAGAAGATCATGTCCCAATGGTTAGTCTACTGTGCTGAAGGTTGGGCATACAGCCTTCATCCATTTGACGCACATGGCTGAGCAATGGGTGTATGCTAATGAAATTAACGTACCAACTTAATTAGATTAGATTCCCTACAGTGTGGAAACAGGCCCTTTGGCCCAACAAGTTCACACAGACCCTCCAAAGAATAACCCACCCAGACCCATTTCCCTCTGACTAATGCACCGAACACTATGGGCAATTTAGATTGGCCAATTGACCTGACCTGCACATATTTGGACTGTGGGAGGAAACCGGAGCACCCAGAGGAAACTTGCGCAGACACCTGGAGAATGTGCAAACTCCACACAGTCGCCCAAGGCTGGAATTGAACTAGAGTCCCTGGTGATGTGAGGCAGCAGTGCTAGCCACTCAGCCAACGTGCTGCCCAAATTCCCTTGTTTTGAGAATGAAGGTGGAAACTGTTC
This sequence comes from Chiloscyllium plagiosum, assembly GCF_037043375.1. Taxonomy (NCBI): domain Eukaryota; kingdom Metazoa; phylum Chordata; class Chondrichthyes; order Orectolobiformes; family Hemiscylliidae; genus Chiloscyllium; species Chiloscyllium plagiosum. The sequence continues at coordinate 39,789,929 of NW_028270173.1, forward strand.
AGCTTTTCTCCTGCCCAGCATGTCAGCTGAGTCTTGCCACTCGAAAGGAGTCCACTGTGTAGACTCAGTTTGTCTTCTCAGTCAGATTGCTGTCTTGGAGGCAGGATATCAGCAATAAAATGACTTTCCTCACTCTAAATGTGGTAGATTTAGCATAGAGAGCAAAATGCTTTTTTCATGGAATGAAAATAGTTAGTGATTGATCAGGTCTTTGGCTCAATGTGGGAGAATAGCATGTTGTAGTAGTGGTTTATGGGTTTTCAAGAGACAGAGATAAGGCAAACATGAGATTAAAATTGCTTGCATGGATAGTAACCAGCAAACTGGATTGGATAGGCCTGTTTTGTTGCAGCTATTTCTAAGCACTTCTGTGAAGATAGTTATTTGCTGAAGGGGTGTGCAGGATTACTGTGTTTTCAAAGGCTAGTCTTTACCTTCCAACAGCAAACAGTACATTAATACCTTAATACATTAATTTGTATGATGTAAAACGTGCTAGCACATTTTGGTAATGATAGCAAAGCATGTATATGTAAGTTCAGGCAGTTGCTCTGTGATAGAAATGGATTGAAAGCTGCCTCTTATTACTAAAGTTACAGAAGGAGGTGGAAGGAGGTCTGAATGTCTGTTTGGATCCAAGTTGCTGAACAATCCCCTTGCCTAATTTTGATGCTAGAATACAGAACAGGAATAGAAAGCCTTCTAGAGATGAAGGGTTCTGAAGAAGGGCCATTGAACCTGAAATGTTAACTTTACTTTCTCTCCATAGATGCTGCTATACCTACTGAGCTTTTCCAGCATTTTGTTTTTGCTTTAGGAGATGGTTTTGGGATGGGGTGGACTGATAGCTAAGTATTTGATTCAGACAAAGGAGCTAGGAGGTAAATATGATTTACATTATGACAGAAACTTCAGGAAGAAACATATAACAAGATCAGGTACAGGTTTTTAGATCCATCCAACTTTAGCAGCAAATAGATAAAATGAGCAGCAGCATCAGTGGGTTTAATTAGTATTGGGAAGCTATATTCATCAGCCAGTGCTTCAGTGAGGTACTTGATGTCATCATCTTTTGTAGGTGATAATTAGCTTGAAATGAAGGCTGCAGGTAAATTTTTTTTGCAGTTCCTGTGGTCTCCTGTATAAAGATTTCATGCATTCACAATTGTGCTTGATCTAGAATCCTTCTGGCAATAATTTCAGAATGCCATGTTGATTGTAAGCATAAGTTTACTTTTTTTTTTGCTGACGTGTTAGCATCATCACAATAATATGTATCTGACAAAGTAGAAATTTTTGAAGAGTTGGATCAGACTTTCCAAACAAAAGACAACTAACTTGGGCAAAAAGACAAGAACTAACTGGCTTGGATTGTGTGGCAAAGTTGGCCAGACCCTGTGGCTTCTGCACACTGCGGGGAGGTAAATTACTTCACCTGGCATGAAATAAGGACCTTGTGTGAAATAGGTTTGACCAGTTGATTCTGTATCCTGTCTGAGATCAGCAAACAGCTGAACTTTGCACACTGCTTTAAAATTGGCAGTCTTGTTCAGAAGGTCACTCTTGTAGATTGTGTAAACATATTACTTGGGTCTTGTGGCAGGGGTTTGATTTATAGCAGAGGGTCATGAATCTAGAAAACACAGGCTGAATACATAATGGATATAAAGCCTTTTCAAAGGAAGATAGATATTGGAATAAAAATATTGAAATAAAATTAACTCCAGTATAGAATGCACATTCTGAAATTGTACAAATTGTTAATTAGGCTGCACCTTGAGTATGTCTGCAGATCTGGTTACCTCATTCCAGAACAGAGGTAGTTGCACAAGCAATGGCGAGCATGTTGCCTGGACTGGCAAACTATAACTAAAAAGGAAGATTGGACAGACTGGGCATCTCCGTGAAACAGAGAATGCTGAGGGGGTGATCTGATTGATTGAGATACACAAAATTGAGCTGATCTGGATAGAGTAAACACTAGTCAATTTGCCTTGAGAGTGCAGTGACCAGGTAGTGCTGATCTAAAATGATTGGAAAATCTTGGAGAGCTGAGGAAAATATCTTTCACCCAGTGGTTCTGAAAAAGATAGTTGAAGCAAAAACCTTTGTTAGATGAGATGCAGTCATGTAGGGCAGCATGGTGTCAGTGTTAGCACTGCTATCTTATACTGGCAAGAATTTGGGTTCAATTCCAGCCTTGGGTACTGTCTGTGCAAAGTTTACACATTCTCTGCATGTCTCATTGGGTTTTTGCTGGGTGCTGTGGTTTCCTCCCACAGTCCAAAGATGTGTATGTTAAATGGATTGACCATGTTAAATCATCCCTTAGTGTCCAGGGCTGTACAGGCTAGATGGGTTAGCCATGATCACTGCAGAGTTACAGGGATAGGGTTGGGAGCCTGGGTCAGGGTGGGATGGTCTTCAGAGGATTGTGCAAATTCAACAGGGTGAATGCCTTTTTCTTCACTGTAGGCATTCTATGAAACATTGTCTTCTGTATTTGAGTTGACAGGGAATATGGGCTGAAAGTGTGTTGCTGGAAAAGCGCAGCAGGTCAGGCAGCATCCAGGGAACAGGGGAATCGACGTTTCGGGCATAAGCCCTTCTTCAGGAATATGTGTGCTACGAGAAGCAGAATTAAAAGTCTTCACCAAATATTGTCAATTATGAAGTCTCCAATTCTTTTGAAAGACAGAACATGCCAGGAAAACTTCATTTTCCCAGATGCACAGTGTTGATATTGGTTTAAGTCAGCAATAAATCTTTTTAGTTGAAACTTTATTGCTGGAACAGCACAGCAGGTCAGGCAGCATCCAGGGAACAGGAGATTCGACGTTTCGGGCACAGGCCCTTCTTCAGGAAACGTCCCGAAACGTCGAATCTCCTGTTCCCTGGATGCTGCCTGACCTGCTGTGCTGTTCCAGCAATAAAGTTTCAACTTTGATCTCCAGCATCTGCAGACCTCACTTTCTCCTCGAATAAATCTTTTTACAATAACTGACATGCACTTAAATTTTGAGATTTTATTTGAAAAATAGTTGCAAGGTATTTGTTACCTGTATCATGTTTTTCTGGCTCCGTTAGTGGGAATTCCTTGATGACAGGCTCCTGTTGGCAGCCCCTCTCCCTCTCCCCTTTTGTAGCTAGTTGATTCTCCACTCCCACCCACTTTGATATCACCTTTCTCCATTCCACCCCCTCCTTTGCAACCAGTTGTTTCTGCTGTTCCCCTTCAGTTGCTCACTTCTCCCTCATTCCTCTCCTCCTTTGCAGCCATTCACTATATATCTCTCCCATTGCTACCCAATTACTTCCTGCCTTGCTGTCTATATGTCTACTCCCCCTATGTTCTTGCCGGACAGATTCTCTGCACCTTTCAGCTTGGCCATCTTAGTTCAGTACTGCTGCTCACCACCTCACTGGTTCTCCACTGACAGGCTGTTTCCATTCCATACCTGATCAACTGCGGAAGGGAACAAGCTGAAAAGTGGCTCCTTTCAAAATTTCACAGTTTTGACTTTGTCTGGTTGGTCACGTTCACAATTCATTTTTCCCAGGTCACTTTCAAGGGTGACTTTGCCAATTACATCCCTGTGTATTTTGAGCGCTGACTTACTTCAGATGGCTTTAAGATGGGTAACTTGTTTTTTGGCCAGCATGACCAAGTGGCCTTTTTCTATTGTAAAGCCCTGATAATTTGACATTAAGAATGTACAGAGTTGAGGGTTGGGTCCTGGATTAAAAAGAGTGCATTGTCATTGGCTAACCTGGTTAAATGGGCTAACATTTGTTACCCATCCCTAATAGTCCTTGAGAAAGTTGTGAGCTGCTTTCTTGTCTGATGCAGGTAAACCCATAGGCAAGGGAGTTCCAAAATATTGACCCAGCGACACTGCAGGAATGTCAGTACAGTTTCAAGGCAGGATGATGTAATGCTTGAATGGAAACTGGTGGTGCTCCTGCTGTCCTTGTCCTTTAGGTGGTGGATTTGAAAGAATGAGTACTGAATTGCTGCAGTACCTCTTGGACATGCTGTTCACTGCCAGTTTGTCAGTGGTGGAGGGAGTGAATATCAGAAGCTTGTGGATGGGACTGTTTTGTCCTTAGTAATACCAAACGACTTGAATGCTGATGGTGCAGGAGTTTCAAATGTTGGATCATGAGGTGGTAGTATAGTGATAATGAAACTGGGCGAGTAAACCAGAGTCTGGATCAGTGGTGCTGGAAGAGCACAGCAATTCAGGCAGCATCCGAGTGCAGGCAAAATCGACGTTTCGGGCAAAAGCCCTTCATCAGGAATAAAGGCAGAGAGCCTGAAGCGTGGAGAGATAAGCTAGAGGAGGGTGGTTGTGGGGAGAGAGTGGCATAGAGTACAATAGGTCAGTGGGGAAGGAGATGAAGGTGATAGGTCAGGGAGGAGAGGGTGGAGTGGATAGGTGGAAAAGGAGCTGGGCAGGTCGGACAAGTCCGGACAGGTCAGGGGATCGAGTTTCTGGAGGTTAGAAGCTAGGATGAGGTGGGGGAAGGGGAAATGAGGAAACTGTTGAAATCCGCATTGATGCCCTGGGGTTGAAGTGTTCCGAGGCGGAAGATGAGGCGTTCTTCCTCCAGGCGTCTGGTGGTGAGGGAGCGGCGGTGGAGGAGGCCCAGCACCTCCATGTCCTCGGCAGAGTGGGAGGGGGAGTTGAAATGTTGAGCCACTGGGCGATGTGGTTGATTGGTGCGGGTGTCTCGGAGATGTTCCCTAAAGCGCTCTGCTAGGAGGCGTCCAGTCTCCCCAATGTAGAGGAGACCGCATCGGGAGCAACGGACCAGCCCCAGGGTAATCTTCTGAGAACATGGTTCTAATCTGACCATAGCAAATGGTAGCATGAAAAGCTAGGTTAATGGGGACCATGTAACCATTGCCTTAAAAAAACCATCTCATTCACTAATTTCCTCGGAAGGAAATCTACTATGCTTGATCCAGCTGATGTGACTCCAGACCCACAGCCATGTGGTTGACTCATCACTACCCTGCAGGCAATAAATGCTAGCCTCACCAGCAATAATCTTTTTTAAAAAAAAGTATACTGCAGACCACAATTTCTTTTGCGTTGACTTGATGCTGGCAGCTTTATATTAAACTGTTTATATGCATTTTTAATGGTTTATCATTTTGGACTCAACGTGATTTGCCTCAACCAGTAAATTGAATTAAATTGAATTGAATTATTGTCACACATACCGAGACACAGTGCAGAGCATTGCTTTGCGAGCAATACAGGCAGATCAGAGTTAAATAGTGTAAATAAGTAAATATAGGTAAACAGCGGCAAAAACAAAAGCACAGGTACAGGCGAATGTTAGGAGTTTGAGAGTCCATTCAGTATTCTAACAACAGTAGGGTAGAAACTGTTTCGAAACCAGTTGGTGCATGTGTTCAGGCTTCTATACCTTCTACCTGATGGTAGAGGTTGTAGAAAAACATTGCCAGGATGGAATGGATCTTTGATAATACTGGCAGCCTTTCCTTGACAGTGGGCCTGGTAGATGGATTCTGTTGATGGGAGATTGGCCTTTTGTGATTGTCCGGGCTGAATTCACCACTCTCTGTAACCACCTCTGATCTTGAATGGTACAGATGCCATACCAGGCAATCATACATCCAGACAGAATGCTCTCCGTGACACACCTATAAAAGTTGGCAATTGTATTCGCCGTCATGCCAAATTTCCTCTGCTGCCTGAGGAAAAGCCTGTCGGGCCTTTGTAACCAGTGCGTCCAAATGAAGAGCCCAAGAAAGCTTGTTGTGGAAGACCACCCCAGGAGCTTGACACTGTCCACTCATTCCACCTGTGAGCTGTTAATGTATTAGGGGGGTACGAGTAACATCCCGCTGAAAGTCAATAACTAGTTTCTTGGCAAGGTTGTTGAGAGCTAGGTTGTTCTCAGTGCACCATTTCTCGAGGTCTTCCACCTCCCCTCTGTAGTCTGTTTTGTCACCATCTGAGATTCGACAGGCTATGGTGGTGTCATCAGTGAACTTATAAATAGCATTAGTTTGGTATTTGGCAATGCAATCGTGGGTATACAGTGAGTACAGTAGTGGGATGAGTGTGCACCCGTGGGGGGGGCTCCAGTGTTGTGTTAGTGAGAATCCTAGAATATTATTTAACCCACTGACTGAAATTTTGCTAAAGGTGAGGCCTCAATTTTATTACATGCATAGATGTAGTTTGTTGATATGTATCTATGTGCATCAGTTGCAGTCGTTCCTTTTCCCTTCTCTTATCTGCAGACATAATTAGCACAAAAATTAGAGCTGGTAAGAATGAAAAACATTGATGGAAAAGCTCAGGTCTGGCAGCAGTGGAGAGTGAAACAGAAGTAATGTTTTAAGTGACTCTTGTATATGATTAAACTGTTTGCACGTATGATTTTCAGTATCTGCAGACTTTTGCTTTTAGGGCTGTTGAGATCTTCCTGATCATTTGCTGTACTGATTGGTAGCATAAGTAATTGGGAGGCTATTACAATCTTTTTACTAGGGTTTATCTTGACTTGTTCACCTACCCAAAAAGTTGTTTGGTTTTGAAGTGTCTGTCACAATAATGGCTGTGTTATATCTTTCCATTGTTTCTGTATGGTTATTTTGTAAATGATATTTATTCTGGCTTGGATTAATGCTATGTTTCTGTGCTTTTCTTCTTTTGCAGTCTGGATGTGTGAAGGCTAACACTTGTAAAATAAAACTTTAAAAATTGCTGCAGTTACTATGGCAGCGCCGGTGAACACTCAGAATCCTAGTAAAACCTGGGAGCTCAGCCTCTATGAGCTACACCGGACCCCACAGGTGAGTAAAACAGGGCAGCTCAGCCTCTACGAACTGCAAAGGACCCCGCAGGTACGTGTGAAGCAGAGGGAATATCCCTTTATGTCTATTTTGCATGTCTGCATGAGAGATATACAAATCTATAAAACAAAAGCCTCTGCAATGTTTTAGTTGCTGTAAAATTCACTCCTGAATGGCATATGTGCGCACAGCAATAATTTTCCAATAAGGCTTACAGTGCTTCTCAGCTCAGTTTTTAAAATTACGCAGTTCCTTTTTCTCTTTTTCTTTGAAACTTTGCATCTATTTTTATTAGTTTCTTCTTTCCTGGTTGCCAATGAAGCTCTCTTTTTATTTGGAAAAGAGAGGTCTTTGTAGTCCTCTTCCTCTTGGTGTATAAAAATCCCTGACCAGGGATTTTGACAAACGTCTGCTGATCTGACGCGTGTTGGTATCCAACCCCTCAATTAATAACTTCGTTATGATTGTACAGGGGCAGGAGTTTGTTTGCATACTCTATGCCTGCCTCTTTAACATGACACCTGTGACTCCCACCTTTTTCTAGCAGGTTTGTGTTACCATGATAAAAGATTTGTCAAGAAAAGGAAAACTTTTTTTGTTAGGGAGTTAAAAGGCTATTTGTTATATAGATCTTTACAATTTAGAATGATGATTTTAATTAAAACATCATTGTGCTCTAAATAAGCCTATTCAATTGGTTATAGCTACATCATAGTTGCAGATAATTGATTCAAAGAGCAGTTTTATGGTTACAATTAGTAGTGTTTCTCATGCAGCTGAGGTGATACATTGTTGTGAATAGCTTCTAATACATTTTTCATTATGAATATTGCAGTTGAAAGTTTTTTGTAATTCTGTACATCTGAGATTAAAGTTTGTTTTGATTTTACTGGCAAATTTTAAAATTAATTCCCAAAAGTAACATTAATTCTTAAAATATGTACACTTCTTACAGAATTGTCATTCAAATTAGAAATGTCCTTTTTCTCATTAAATTTTTACATTAGCTTTTTGATTTCCCCTTTGCAATTCTCGTGAATAGATATACTGAACCTGAGCATGGGTGTTCTTGGAGATGAGTAAAATAAAAATGCAAAGACTATCATTAAATTTCAGATTTAGATTCTTTTTATTGATACACAACAAAACGTATGAGCTTACCTAGGCAAATTTTGTATTCCGCCAGAGAAATTTGATACTTTCCCATGTTTCGTTTAGGAATCCAAATGTTCATCCTGTGGTGCTCTTCACTTTCTAAGTGGTGCTTTTTTTAAAATTAAAAGCCTGTTAAGTGAAAATGGTTGCCGATGCCTGTGCTGCATTAACTCAGCTGAACTCGCATCCTGCCACTTTCCCTCAGATCTCCATGACTGGAGGTCCATCTTCTGGACTTTGAGGAGTGTTGTTGTTGGTTTCATGTCTGAAATTTAAATAGAAAATGTCGCAAATGCATTGAGGGTCAGTTGGCATGTATATGGAGAAGAGGCAGATGATCTTTGTTTTCAAGCTAATTTGGTCAACTGTCCATTGATTAGTATCTGACCAATTCTGCCCTTACCTCAAGCTGTTTATTTTTGAGAAACTGTAAGGTTGCATGCTAGTTATATCTGCTGTGGAATCAATTAAGAAGCATCCAATTGTAACTTGAAAAATTAATACTGTGTGCTGCTATTGGTGGGTGTGCATTAACCGTATGTATATTTGTGGATTTTGCATCTGCAGCTAATTTGAACACTGCACAACAATTAATGTCTGAAAGTCTTGCTGCCTACCAAAGGAAAATTTCATTTATGCAAAGGCCAACTGGATCTTGATGAAGATTACTTCCTATGCAATTGTACAGCACAGAGGGAGACCATTTGGCCCATTAATCCTGAGCTGGTTTTTTGATAAAGCTATCCAATTAGACAGAGTCTGCCTCTTTTTCTCCACTTCCTTTTTAATCTGTCTAGGAGTATGTCAAGTTCCCCTTGAAAGTTGCTATTCAATCTGTTTTCACCAGACAGTGCATTCCAGATTGTACTGGCAGAATCAAAATAAAACTCCCACCTCCTTTGTGTCTCTTCAGCCGAATCTGTAACTGTTGTTGTCTGGTTTCTGAATTTTCTGCTAGTGCAAGCAGTTTCTCTTCTTTAAATATATCAAGGCCTGAATGATTCTTGAACTTTTTTTTGCCTCCCTTCAACAATCCCTGCTGCAAGGCTGGGCAAACCTAACCTGTCCAGTTTCTCTATATAATTTAAGGCCCTCATCCCTGGACCTATTCTGGTCAATCTTATCTCTGTACTCTCTATAAAGTCTTGACACCTTTGCTGAATCGTGGTGTTCGATTGGATACGCATTGCCAGCTGATGCCTAACAAGTCATTGCTGAATCTTTAGCAAAATTTCCTGGCTTTTGTTTTCTGAGCTTTTTTTTGACTAAGTTGTGCAATTGAAAACCTCCCCATGAACATTTTTATTCATCAGTGTGAAGGATAGTTTTTCCACTGTTCAGCCTTTTTGATAACCTTGTTTTTGATTTATGACACTTAATTTACGAAGAGATCAAATTCCTGGCCAAAGCTTGTCTGTTGCATTTTAAATTGTTTTTTGTAGGAACATGGGATGCACAGTCAGACATGCCAATTCTTTCACTGAATGGTATGAAGTCGATTCTAGAGATTCAATGTTTTTTTTTTCAGGCAGCTGTGTGACGTGATCTGGGAAAGTGAGATGGAGGAGTTTTTGGAGGCGGGGGGGGAGCTTCTTGTTAGTTCTGGATCCTGTACATTAGAGCCATGTTCATCTTTGAATGTTCATGGAAATTCTGCTTGCCTGCGAATGCATTGACCAATTTTCCCGAGAAGTGTCATTAAGCAGCTTCATTGCAATGTCCTGGTTGAGAATGTAAATTCACATTAGGGGAAGTTTCAGTGGGCATCTGAGTTAGATGAAAAGAAACTAAATAAAGGGTTAGAATGAGTATGGTAAACACAGATTTAAGTGTGAGCATTTCAGATATATTTATAGTAAATTAGTGAACAAGACGGTTGCTGAGGGTGAGGAAATGGCATTACTTCAATAGCAATAACTCTGCTTTAATTGGGGTAGCGTATATCCCTTATTACAAAATGTTTGGATGAAGTAGAAGTAAAGGATGGACACTTACATTTTTGAAGGATTCTACCACAACACAAGTAGAAATCTCTTGATAGAGTATTTGGAATCAGTTTTCAAAGATTCTGAATTCTGGCAGAACGGTAATTCAAAAAGATGAGTCCAGATAATGAATTCCATAGAGTGGGAAACTAATCTATTGAGGTCAAAAGTAGAATAGAATAAATGCTGGAGCCCAATGGCAGATGACCAAAAAGGCAAAGCTCTGACTACACTCTTTCAAATATCTTTGAATTAAAGAAGCTGATTCAAAGGACTGGAAAGTTGCCAGTATTGCACTTGTGTTTGAGAAAGGAGAAAAAAATTATTGGGTAACTATAGATCAGTGTGCCTAACATTAGGACAAGGTAACTAGAGAGCATGGTGTGGATGAAATCGACTAGTCGAGAAATAAATGAGCCAGTTATGGGCAGTCAGTGGATTTGTGAAAGGCCACTCATGCTTAGTAAATGCAGTACCGCTTTGAGGATTAACTGAGTGAGAAAGGAAATATTGTGGCTTTCATATTTTCAAAGGCATTTGATTGTGATACTGAATCCATGTTGGTTGTGGGGGGTAGGAGTTAGGTGTTGAAAATTGGAAAGGGACGTAGGTTCAAGAGAGAACTAAATGAAAGATTAGAATGAGTATGAAGAAGGGTCTTTGGACCTAAAATGTTAATTCTGATTTTTCTCCACAGGTTCTGCTAGAGTGTTTCCAGCAATTTCTGTTTTTTTTTATTAGAATGAGTATGTTAGCCTTCAGTGACGCATTGGCAAGGACACCCAGGTACCTTCCGTACATCTACCTTTCTAACTTCTTACTTTTAAGAACTTCTCTGCATATCTGTTCTTCTGACCAAAGTGGGTAACCTCACATTGCTCCACATTATGTCCCATCTACCCAATCACTTAGTCCAGACAGATCTCCTTAAAGCCACTTTTCATCTTCCTTGCAGCACATATTTTCACCGACCTCTCTACCATCCATGGACTTAGAATTATTTAATTTAGACCCATGTCCAAGTTATTTAAATTTATTCTGCTGGGGTCTAAAGAACTGATCCTTGTGTTGCCTCACTGGGCACAGCTTGCAAACATGAGAATGACATGTTTATTCCTCCTCTGACTGTTAATTGTTCCTTTATCCATGAAGTACATTACCTCCTAATTGCACTTTAATTTTGCTAAGCTTTCTTCTGTGGGGAACTTATCAAAAGCCATTGAAAATCCAAGTGGAAATCGATGTGCACCAACTCTTTATTCATTCTGTTAATAGAATGCTGAGAAGCATTCCCAACAGATGTGTCAAACATGAGTTTACATTCACAAATCCACATTAATTTTACCCAATCTGATCATTATTATCCAAATATTATGGATCTGTCATAACCTTTATAATAGGTTCTAGCACTTTCCCTACTATTATTGATGTAAGGCTACCAGGTCTGTAGTTCCTACTTTGTCTCTCTAAAATAGTGTAGTGAGATTTGCTATCTTCCAATCTGCAGGAGCATTCTAGAATCTGTAAAACTTTGGAAGATGATCACCAATGCATCCACAATATCTATAGCTACCTGTTCCAACACTTTTGAATGTATAATACTGAACCCAGGGATAGAAAACTTTTGATTCCATTCATTTCTCTAATACAACCTTCCTAGGAAATGCTAATTTTGTTCAAATCTCCATGCACCCCAGTTCCTTAGAGCTCCAATTTTGATAGGTTTCATGTATCTTCCTTGAAGACAGGTTCAAAGTAATTATTCAACTTCTTTGACTTTTTCTTTATTGTCTGTTCTAAATTCTCGTGACTCTGCCTGTATTGGACCTATATTTTTTGAGTCAACCGTCTTTTGATGTACCTTTTTAGAAGCTTTTTATCGTCTATTTTTGTGGTTTGACGCTTGAATTTCATATTATTCATTTATTTTCCATTTCTTCGTATCACTCTGTATTCTAACATTCATCTAACCCTCAGATTTACTGCTATTTTTGACAACTTCATAGATGTGTTTTAATCTGATATAATTCTTAAACTTCGTTTTTGGACAAGATTTACTCACTTTTCTTAAAAGGAATGTATAGTGTGCTGTAAAAATAGAGAAGGAATGATGTATTAATTCTTTGGAGACTATCCATTGTCTGTATACCTTCTCAACTTTTAATACATTTTCCCAATCTAGCTCAGCTGGTATGCCCTCAAACCTTTAATTTCCTTTGTTCAAATTTAACACTTTGGCTTCAGATTGAAATAGCTCACTTTCAAACAAACTATAAAATTCTACGATATATAGTCACTCATCCATAAAGTTTCTTGAAAGATGTAAAATAACCTGTTGTCTCATCAGCTCCTTAACATGCCTCTTCAGAAAATTATTCTTTGCAGTATTTGTGCTCATTTAACCCCTCTATATGCAGATTGAAATCACCATGATTACTGTATGACTTACACTGTGTTTCTCTAATCTCCTGTTGAACACCATGCTCCACACCGCCCTTGCTATTTGTTGACTTAAAAACAACTACCATTGTTTGCTGTCTCTTGTTGTTTAACTCCTCCCAAACAGATTCCACAATTTGATTTTATAATCTGAGATCTTCCCATACTAATGTACTGATACTGTTCCTTATTATCATAAGTTCATATGATATAGGAACAGAATTAGGCCATTCAGCCCATCGAGTCTGATCTGACATTCAATCCAGGCCGATATGCTCCTTGTCCCCATTTTCCTGCCTTCTCTCCATATCCCTTCAATCTATTATCTGTCTACCTCCTTCGTAAGTTTACTCACTGTCCCAGCATCCACTGCATTTTGCAGTAGCCAATTCCACAGATTCACAACCCTTTGGGAGAAGTGGTTTTTCCTCAACTGTTTTAAATTTGCTACCCCTTATCCTAAGACTATAACCTCTCATCCTATAATGCCCCACAAGGGGAAGCATCCTCTCCATGTCTATTTTATTCCCAGCTTTTATCATCTTGAATACCTCAATTTGATCTCTTCTCATTCTTCTAAATTCCAGAGAGTATTGGCCTAAACTGTTCAATCTCTCTTCAAACAACAAACCCCTCATCTCTGGGTTCAATCTACTGAACCTTCTCTGAAGTGACTCCAATGCCACTGAATCTTCCCTTAAGGGGACCAAACTGTGCACAATACCTCTCAGTGAGGTCTCACCAATGCCTTGTATGGTTGCAACAAACTTTCTTACCTTTTTATATTTTATTCCTTTAGCTATGAAAACCAACATTCCATTCGCTTTCTTCATTATCTATGTTACCTGCATGCAAATTTTCTGCGACTCATGAGTGAGTACACCTAGCTCTCTGCAATGGAGCACCCCAAAGTCTCTTCCAATTTAAGATAGTAAATTGCATTCCCATTTTCTCGACCCAAAAGCGTGACCTCACACTTATCCATGTTAAACTCCATGTGCCCACTTTCCTAACCAACCTATATCCATTTGTAAGATTCTTATTTCCTATTGCAATTTACCATCCCCCCCCCCCCCCCCCCCCCCCTCCCTATTTTTGTCATCTGCAAATTTGGCAATAGAGTCTGCTACCTCTGTATCCAGTGCAGTACCACCTCCTTTTTCTTTTTTTATATCCTTTCTCAGTAACCAGTATTCTAGAATATTCAGTTCCTTACCTGGTCATTCTACAGTTATGTTTCTGTAATGGTAGTTAGATCGCACCCATTTGGGGGTGGCACGGTGACGTAGTGTCTTGCACTGTTGCCTCTCAGCATCAGGCACCCAGGTTCGATTCTCGTCTTGGGCGACTGTCTGTGTGGAGTTTGCATGTTCACATTGTATCTGCGTGGGTTTCCTCCGGTTGTTCCGTTTTCCTCCCACAATTCAAAGATGTGCAGGTTAGGTGAATTGGCCATACTGAATTGCCCATAGTGTTAGGTGCATTAGTCAGGAGTAAATATAGGGTTAGGAAATACGTTTGTGTGGGTTACTCTTCGGGGAGTCAGTGTGGACTTGTTGGGCCAAATGGTCTGTTTCCATATTGTATGGAATCTAATCGAATCTAAACTCGAAGCCTTTAAATCATCTCCTTTGTTATGAATATGTTGTGCATTCAGGTAGAGTGTCCCTAACTTTCTTTTTGGAGTGATTCCACGTTCAAAGCTTGGCTGATGCTCACCTTTGTTTTGGCTACCATATAATTGCATTTGCAACCTCTCTGCCTCTGTTACCATCTTTCCTTACATATAATTTGAGCACTTATTGGCTTCCCATCACCCTAAGAAGCAAGTTTAAACTGCCTCCAGTAGTACTGGCAAATCTCCCTGTGATGAAATCAGTTTCTGTCCTGGAGAGCTGTAAGCTGTTCACCTTAAGTCCAACTACCCCAGAGAAATCTAATGACCTCATAATACCAGTTCTCCACCACATGTTCAATGAATCATAGTCATAGAGATGTACAGCATGGAAACAGACCCTTCGGTCCAACCCGTCCATGCTGACCAGATATCCCAACCCAATCTAGTCCCATCTGCCAGCACCAAGCCCATATCCCTCCAAATCCTTCATATTCATATACCCATCCAAATGCCTCTTAAATGTTGCAATTGTACCATCTGCTACCACTTCCTCTGGCAGCTCATTCCATACCTGTACCACCCTTTGTGAAAAAGTTGCCCCTTAGGTCTCTCTTATATCTTCCCCCTATCACCCTAAACCTATGCCCTCTAGTTCTGGGCTCCCTGACCCCGGGAAAAGACTTTGCCTATTTGCCCTGTCCATGCCCCTCATAATTTTGTAAACCTCTATAAGGTCACCACTCAGCCTCTGATGCTCCAGGGAAAACAGCCCCAGCCTGTTCAGCCTCTCCCTATAGCTCAAATCCTCCAACCCTGGCAATATCCTTGTAAATCTTTTCTGGACCCTTTTAAGTTTCACAACATCTTTCTGCTAGGAAGGAGACCAGAATTGCATGCAATTTTCCAACCGTGGCCTAACCAATGTCCTGTACAGCCGCAACATGACCTCCTAACTCCGTACTCAATACTCTGACCAATTTCTATGCTCACTAGCTCTTGGCACTCGGAGTAATTCTGAGTTTACTGCTATCGAGGTTCTGTTTCAAATTTCCTCCCGAATTCCTTAAAACCTGCTTTGGGAACTCCTTCCGCTTTCACACTATGTCAAAGTACCAGTGCAGGTCATGTCCTTTGGCAGTTCATGCTGTTCCTGAAAGAGACCCTGTAGCTGTTTGGTGACATCTGTGACCGAGGGATGTAGCATACCATCCTGGAAACATTTATTGCTACAGAACTGACTGCCTGATTGGAATCCTTAATGCTATTGTTGTGCCACTGTTCTTCCTTTTCTCCATAAGACAGGAGCAGAAGTAGGTGTATTAGGTCTGTCTGTCATTTAGTGAGATCATGACTGATCTGATTTTCCTCAACTCCCCTTTCCTGCCTTTTCCTCCATTACTATTGATGCCCTTACTGATTTAAAAATGTGTCTGTCTCAGCCTATGATTTGGAGATGCCGGTGCTCGACTGGAGTGTACAAAGTTAAAAATCACAAAACACCAGGTTGTAGTCCAACAGGTTTATTTGGAAGCACCGACTTTTGGAGCGCTGCTCTTTCATCAGGTGGTTGTGGAATATAAGATCGTAAGACACAATTTATAGCAAAAGTTTACATTGTGATGTAACTGAAATTATATCTTGAAAAAGACCTGGATTGTTTAAGTCTCTCATCTTTTAGAATTACCATGTTCGTTTCAGTTGTTTCATATGTAATTTGCAAAACCTTTTTTAAAAGTTACATTCTCAAGTGAACTTCAACAGTTGGTGTCATGTCAGCCCAGATAATGCATTTAATGTGTGATCTGCCCTGTGAGAGAGTGTCTATGCCACAATGGTCAGACTGATTCTAATCTTAAAAGAAAACGCATTTACAGAATCTTCCATGGAATCATACAGTTTTTGAGCAAAGTAAAATGTAATTCTGCCAGTACAAATTCACCCCACAATATAAGACGCGTTATAGTTGTGTCTGTGCATGTGTTGGGGGGGAGGTGTCAGCGGATGTTGAGTGTCTGTGAGAGAGAGTGTGTATGTGTGAGAGTGTAAAGGGGTTGAAGTCTGTGAGGGTGCGTGTGGAAGTGTGAGAGCGTATAAGAGAGGGTGTGTGTGTGTACGTCTGTCAGTGTGTGTATATGCAATGGGGTCACTTGTAGTGTCATATGAACCCAAAGTCCTGGTTGAGGCCATCCCCATGGGTACCGAACTTAGATTTGCTACAGTTTGGAGACCGGCCATTTGGCCCAACAAGTCCACATCGACCCTCCAAAGAGTAACCCATCCAGACCCATGTCCCTACTTCACCCCTGACTAATTGGCTATCAGCCTCTGCTCCGCCACTTTTCGTTGTTGTCTGTCCCGAAGTTCACCTTGAGGACGGTCACCTGAAGGTCCGAGGTTGGATGTCCTGGACCGTTCAGCCGAGGATCTACTGAGTGATGAGAGGTCAACAACCTGTGATAAAGAACTTCACAAATGCATTACCATCTGAGAGAAGAAAATTCCTTCTCCTATCTATCTTTAAATGTGTGACCCCTTATTTTGAGATTACACTTTTTCTGGTCCGCAATGGTAAACAATCTTTTTCATATCCACCCTATCAAGTCCCCTAAGAATCTTATGTTTCAAAAAGGTCACCATCATTCTTTATTCCAGTAGGTTGTAGCTCAATCTACTCTAACTGTCCTTGCCCATACTCGGTATCAGAGCTGAAAATGTGTTGCTGGAAAAGCACAGCAGGTCAGGCAGCATCCAGGGAACAGGAGAATCGACGTTTCGGGCATAAGCCCTTCTTCAGGAAACTTCCCCTCCCCTTTCCCCTCCCCTTTCCCCCCCCCCCTTTCCCCCCCCCCCTTTCCCCCCCCCCCTTTCCCCCCCCCCCCCTTTTCCCCCCCCCCCCTTTCTCCCCCCCCCCTTTCCCCCCCCCCCTTTCCCCCCCCCCCCTTTCCCCCCCCCCTTCCCCCCCCCCCCCTTTCCCCCCCCCCCTTTCCCCCCCCCCTTTCCCCCCCCCCCTTTCCCCCCCCCCCCCCCTTTCCCCCCCCCCCCCCCCTTTCCCCCCCCCCCCTTTCCCCCCCCCCCCTTTCCCCCCCCCCCCCTTTCCCCCCCCCCCCTTTCCCCCCCCCCCCCCTTTCCCCCCCCCCCCTTTCCCCCCCCCCCCTTTCCCCCCCCCCCTTTCCCCCCCCCTTTCCCCCCCCCCCCCTTTCCCCCCCCCTTTCCCCCCCCCTTTCCCCCCCCCTTTCCCCCCCCCTTTCCCCCCCCCCTTTCCCCCCCCCCTTTCCCCCCCCTTTCCCCCCCCCTTTTCCCCCCCCCCTTTTCCCCCCCCCTTTCCTCCCCCCCCCTTTCCCCCCTTCTCCCCCTCCCCCTCCTCCCCCCCTTCTCCCCCTCCCCCCCTTCTCCCCCCCCCCCCCCCTTCTCCCCCCCCCCCTTCTCCCCCTCCCCCCCCCCAAAAAACGTTAACACTCCAATCCCTTTTGAAATAAAGGCCAGTATTCCATTTGAATTCCTTACTAACTGCTGAACTTGTACCGTGAATCACAAAAATCTGAGTTCTCCCAAATCCCTTTGCTCTATAGCTTGTTGCAGTCTTTCTCCATTTTAATAGCATTTACCTTCTCTGTTAATCCACCAAAGTGTGTAACCCCTCTTTTCTCCACATATATTTCCAATTGCCATACTTTTGCCCACTTACTTAACATGCCTGTAGCTCTTTTCAGATTCTGTCATCCATACCATTTACCTGCCGCCTTATTGTGTATCATCATCAAACTTGGCTGTAGTGCATCACTTTCCTCATCAAGTTATCATTATGTATTGTAAATAATTGTGACCTCAACACTGATCCCTGTGGCACTTCACTTGTTGCAGGTTGCTAGCCTGATAGTGTGCTCCTTCTCCCAACTATCTGCTTTCTATGAGTTAGTCAGTCCTCCATACGCTAAAGCTGAAACACCTGTGGTGCTGCACATTTTCCTCAGGAAACCATTGCTGTCAGCAGATTCCAAAATCCTGATTTGCAAGCAAGAAAGACTCTGACTCCTGATTTGCCTGGTTCCCTCACTTAAGATTCAGCAGAACGTCGATTCTCCTGCTCCTCAGATGCTGCCTGACCGGCTGTGCTTTTCCAGCACCGCACTCTTTGACTTTGACCTACAGCATCTGCAGTCTTTACTTTCTCCCCCTTCACTTAGATGTCTGATGGTCATTCATTTCCTTTCTGCCTGCGCATTCCTTTCCTGCATTATTGAGCACCTACCTATATTTGCAATCGATGTAGCTCTTTGCCAGGTAGATACATAGCAATGACCGCAAATGCTACTTGTTTTTCAAAATCCAGAGCACAATCTTGAGCAGCTAGCAATGCAGGGAACCTTGATTATCTGAACGAGATGAGCGGGCACTATCTCGTTCAGATAATCGATTATTCGGTTAATTGATTAAATGCCTTTCCTCTCGGGCTTGGAGTTTTTAACGTCTGCTCCCGTTCAGGAGGCTGCAGCAGCACACAGCGTGCGAGACTCTGTACCCAACACCGTTCCCCCGCCTACCCGCAGAACCCCATCCAAAACTGCCCCGGCCCGCAAACCCACCCAGCCCCCGGCTCCCCTCCTCCCCCCCTTCCCCCCTTCCCCCCCTTCCCCCCCTTCCCCCCTTCCCCCCCCTTCCCCCCCCTTCCCCCCCCTTCCCCCCCCTTCCCCCCCCTTCCCCCCCCTTCCCCCCCCTTCCCCCCCCTTCCCCCCCCTTTCCCCCCCTTTCCCCCCCTTTCCCCCCCCTTTCCCCCCCTTTCCCCCCCTTTCCCCCCTTCTCCCCCCTTCTCCCCCCTTCTCCCCCCTTCTCCCCCCTTCTCCCCCCTTCTCCCCCCTTCTCCCCCCTTCTCCCCCCTTCTCCCCCCTTCTCCCCCCTTCTCCCCCCTTCTCCCCCCTTCTCCCCCCTTCTCCCCCCTTCTCCCCCCTTTCCCCCTCCCCCCTGTTCAACCCCGCCCTGCGTCCAAGCTCTGTCTGCTTCTGCACGCTAAACCCGTCCCTTGTCGTCCAACTACACCCCCGCCCCCAAACCCTGTCCAACCCCCGCTCCGAAGTCCATCCAACCCTGCCCCTCTCCTTCAAACCCCGTTTAACCCCGCCCCCGCCTGCAAACCCCGTCCAACACCACCCCAGCCTCCAAACCCCGTCAGTCATTTGGAAGTGGTGCCTGTTTAATCACTAATTTCGGATAATTGGTAATTGGATAATTTGAGGTTCCTCTGCATTTTCTTGGTTTAGGTCACTTGCTGCCTCTGTAACTTTCTGCATGATGCAAGATTTATATTTGTTCAGTTGAGCTGACTTGTCACACCAAAACTTCAGAAAGAAATTGCAATACAATAACTAGACTAATCTATCACTTACTCAGCAATTAGCTTCTTTCCCGTACAGTCTCAGGATTTGAGGTAGGCCATGTTGGACTGAGGAAAATTCCTTCATACAGAAGGTGGTGAACCTGTAGAATTCTTTAATGCATAAGGTTGTAGAGGACAAGTCACTGGGTATACTTAATGAAATAGATTTATAGACGTTAAAGGCATCAAAGTGTATGGCGAGGGCATGAGTATAATATTGAGGTAGAAGATCACTAGGATTGTGTCCAATGACCGAGCATGCTTGATGGGTCAAATGGCCTGGGCCTGGTCCTGCTCTTATTTTCTCTATTTTATGAGCCAATTACTGTAAAGGTGGAGGAGGAAAGTTGCAGCTCCATCCTCTTGTCACCAAATTTCAGGTTGCAAAAAAAAGGCTCTGTGAAGAGGGAAGCTTCTGAAGTACAAAAGGAACCCTCTTTTATCCTCTGCCAAAAACAATTGATCTCAGTTTCTGAAAACCAGTTTTATTCCATTGCCTGACTAATACGTCAGAGCTGCGCTCTCAGAGCTTGCATACAAATTTTTAAAATTATAAATTATAAAGCTTAATTTCTCTAACTTAAATCATTCCTTTATTGCTAAGATAAAGGAAACCAAAAACTAACCCTTCTATCTCTGTCAATAGACAATAGGTGCAGGAGTAGGCCATTCTGCCCTTCAAGCTAGCACCACCATTCATTATGATCATGGCTGAACATCCTCAATCAGTATACTGTTCCTGCCTTATCCCCATAACCCTTGATTCCACTATCCTTAAGAGCTCTATCCAACTCTTTCTTGAAAGTATCCAGAGACTTGGCCTCCACAGCCTTTTGGGGCAGAGCATTCCATACACCCATCACTCTCTGGGTGAAGAGGTTTCTCCTCAACTCTGTTCTAAGTGGCCTACCCCTTATTTTTAAACTGTGTCCTCTGGTTCGGGACTCACCCATCAGCGGAAACATGCTTCCTGCCTCCAGAGTGTCCAATCCTTTAATAATCTTATACGTCTCAATCAGGTCCCCTCTCAGCCTTCTAAACTCAAGCGTATGCAAGCCCAGTCGCTCCAATCTTTCAGCGTAAGATAGTCCCGCCATTCCGGGAATTGACCTCGTGAACCTACGCAGCACTCCCTCAATAGCCAGAATGTCTTTCCTCAAGTTTGGAGACCCAAACTGCACACAATACTCCAGGTGCGGTCTCACCAGGGCCCTGTACAGCTGCAGGAGGACCTCTTTGCTTCTATACTCAATTCCTCTTATGAAGGCCAGCATGCTATTAGCTTGCTTCACTGCCTCGTGTACCTGCATGTTTGCTTTCATTGACTGATGTACAAGAGCACCTAGATCTCGTTGTACTGCCCCTTTACCTAACTTGACTCCATTTAGGTAGTAATCTGCCTTCCTGTTCTTGCCACCAAAGTGGATAACCACACATTTATCCACATTAAACTGCATCTGTCATGCATCCATGTACTCACCTAGCCTGTCCAGGTCTACCTGTATTCTCCTAACATCCTCCTCACATTTCACCATGCCTCCCAGCTTTGTGTCATCAACAAATTTGCTAATATTACTTTTAATGCCTTCATCTATATCTATGTTGCCAGCTCTCAGTGCAATCTTTTGCCGTCTTGCTAAGGGATCTGCTGCCATGAAAAGTGGAGGTGGACGGTAACACCAGGCATACCTCATTTAGGTGTCAGCTTGGTAAAGCTGGAACACCAAGTGCAGCAGCATTTGTTAGAGCAAAGTAATCCCACAGAGCATATTTAAGCTAACAGACCTGCCACATCCAATCATTAATGGCAATGGGCAATTAAACTTCCGAATGGAGGAACGGAGCACCACTGATATTTCTATTCCCTATTATCCTGGTGCCAGGATGTTAGTACAAAAGACGAGGCTGAAACATTTGAAAATACTTTTCTGCCAGAAGTTCCAATTGAATCTTAGCCTCTCCTGAGGTCCCCAGCATTAGTGTCTGTTCAGTCTGGGTGCTGTCAAGAAACGGCTGGCTATGCTCTATATTCAAAAGGCTAAGGACCCCTGACAACTACTCAGCAGTCATGTTGAAAATTTGTTCTCCAAGCCAAGCTGCTCCAAGCTACACTGGTGTGCACACTGAAATAGCCAGTTACGTCCTAACCACAAAAACAGGTCAAATACAATCCAGCCAATTACCATCTCATCAATCTACTCTCAACCATCAGCACATTGTTGGAAGGTTTTGTCAACAGAACTCTCACTGGCACTGCATGGAAATAATCAACTTGTTTATGCTCAGTTTGGGTTACACCAGGGCTACCCACATTCTCGCCTAACTGCAGCTTTGGTCCAAAAATTGACTTAGGAATTGAATTCAAGTAGTGAGGTGAAGGAACTGCATTGACGCAAGGCAGTGTGAAATCAACGAGTGCTAGGAAGAGATGTCAGTGTGAATCAAGGAGAACACCGATTACGAGTTAGTTATACCTAGCTATCAGGAGTGATAGTGATAGTTGACAAAGTTGTTGCTTGTTTAAAGCACCTTACATTAAAAAAATGAAGATCATAAATTAGGTGTAGTCAAGATGTTCTGACAGTGGCAAGAAGGCAAAACTTTAGTTGTGAAGAAAAATTTGCATAACTGAGAATGCGAAGAATAATTTCAAATTGTAAAAATTACAGTTCTGCTATAATGCGCATTTCATCCGCGCAAATTGGTTATAACATTAATCAATTATGGATGTTGTTTAGATAATGTGAACTTTCTACTGAACAGATATAACAATTTTCTATTAGTGGTCCTCTAAAGTGTGATTTTCTTCAGTTT
The DNA here is from genome assembly GCF_037043375.1 of Chiloscyllium plagiosum. Classification (NCBI taxonomy): domain Eukaryota; kingdom Metazoa; phylum Chordata; class Chondrichthyes; order Orectolobiformes; family Hemiscylliidae; genus Chiloscyllium; species Chiloscyllium plagiosum. The sequence goes on from NW_028270173.1 coordinate 39,812,149, forward strand.
TCCTTAGCACAATTTTCTATAGGATGAGGCCACAGAGCATCACAACTGTTGCATTATCGCAGAACGACCTGTATTTCCATTTATCAATGACTGGAGCAAATGTAAGATTACGATGAAAACAAAAGGGCGGGTGAGGAGAAGTTCGTGTAGTGGTTCGTATCATGTGCACTCCTATCAGATGTAATGCTGGAAGCAAGATAAAGCAGGTTTTGGAATGGATGTTGGTAAATATTAAACGAGAATTTAAAAGACAGTGGAAAAAAACTTGCATAGTTCTTTGGGTACTTCCAATGGTTTCCTTCTCTGCTGTGACATCATTCGATTCTAAGTAATTATTCTAGTGTACACTCAATAATTGCTTATTAATGACCCACTATTTTTATTTAACTTAGCAAATGTATAATCTGTGGCCCACAAATATTCATACGCATGTGAATGTAGGCACTATAAATTATAAACAAAATGTGGAATGACAATGTGATACGTTAGCATTTTAAAGAAACATGGACTGGAAGTCTTGGTGTGATTCTTTATCTCTCTTGGTAACTCCCACCTGCAGCCCCCTCTCTCTGGCTGTGCTTGTGCTCGTGCTGTCTTTGCCCCCTCTGGCACTACTCCATGCATGTGCGCTCACTTTGCTCTCCTGCTGGTGTGAACACCCTCCGTGCCCATGAATCCCCTGTTAACACACTCAATTGCCCACTGGGGCTGGTGTTCTCTGTTCTCGTTTGCTTTCTGTTGCCCACCCCTGTACTATTTCCCGTTTGGCCTTCCTGTGCTTGCTTTGTTGCTGCCCTGCAATGTGAGCTCTCACTGGCTCTATCTGATGCCTCTGTGGGCCTCCCCAACCTTGCGCTTGCCCAGTCTCTTTCCACGCACTGTATCTGGCTCCTCCCTCTTTCTGATATACCCAACCGCACTTTCTGTTTTAATTTTAGATGAGGTTGTAATTTTGTCGCAAGAGTGCTGGAGTCCTCAAAATCTCAATCCCCACCACTTACAGTACTTGGCGTTATAAATTCAGAATTGCAAGGTTGGAAATTAAAGCTGAATGACTGCAAGCTAATGGCAACAGAAGCTGCCACCTTAAAATTAAAATGTATTCTCACTGCAACTTCTGTGGGTCTGGAAGAAATGATTTGGCTTCTGGAGTGTGACAGTTATTGGGCCAGCAATCTTGATTGTGGAACGTTATTAAATTTAACCAAATAAATCTTTGTTTTTTTTATTACTGCAGAAACTGGCCATTAATTGTCAAAAACACAACTGGATTACCCTGTTGCTTCACTTTACAATTGGCTAGTTCATACTGTGATGTCACGGTGAGACATTGAGGTGACTCAGCAAGTCACTTGTTGTGCTAACAGTTGATCTTATTGGCATGCCAGTACCTTTTCAGAGCAGCTAAGGTTGAACAAACTTAACAGTCTTGCTAATTTTGCCCAAGAATGAAAAATACAAGTTTAAAAATAACTGTTTTCACACTTGGGCAATTATTGCTCAGCTTTAACTGATCGGTGGTCTTGACGATACTCCAGACAAAATTACAACCATGCAGATCCAGTTTATAACAATTTACCTGATACGCCTCTTGTCTCTTTAGTTTGCAGATATGATGGCTGCAGAAGGTTGGCCTATTTCAGTGACTGCTTTTGTCTTTTTCTTTCAGGAGGCAATTATGGATGGGACAGAGATTGCAGTGTCACCTCGGAGCTTGCATAGTGAGCTGATGTGTCCCATCTGTCTGGACATGTTAAAGAACACCATGACAACGAAGGAATGTTTACACCGCTTCTGCTCGGACTGTATTGTCACTGCACTCCGCAGCGGGTAGGGGACCATTGTGCACTGCCAGCTTTGGATATGTGACTTGCGTTTGAAAAAGAAGTGCACCTTAAGCAATATTTTCAGAGGCTCAGAAACAAATTTGCTGACTAATGTGCTAGATGTTTCATGAAATGAGGTTTAGTGAGTTGCGGCCTAGAGTTTAGTAATGCAGTATGGGCTCTGTTTCCATGGACTGGTCACTCCTATAAGGCAGCAAGCTTGATTTATTACTAAATGCAGTTTTAATTGACGTGCTTTCTGCAGCAGCCTTCAGTAGGAGTTACAGCACCATCCAGTGATAGGGATCAGTTACTACAACAATTACTGTTCACAAATGGAGAGAAGAACAGAATGAACAAAGAACTTTTAGTCTTTTATAGTGTAGTAACCTTCACATCCTAGAGCTATTCCAAAACACTTCCCACTGAAATGCATTTAAAATATTGGCACTGTAATTCAACGGCTATTTTGAGCATTGCCGGTTCTAAATGATAGAAATAACTGAAATGTCCAGTTAATTTGCTTTGATTTTGGCTGAACATTGATGTTTAATTATAACAGTAGTACTACATTTGATCAATTAAGGTTATTGTCCCATTACTTTGTTGCGAACAGGGTGAATATATTTCTCCTCAGCTGATCTTAAATCTTTATTTTCTGGTTACTGATTCCAGTGGAAACTTTTTTTGTTGTTTATTTTGAGTTGAAATTTTTTTCTTAATTATTGTCCTGAACCAAAGATCAGCAACTGAGCCCAGCCAGTAAGTGAGAGAGTACTTACCAGTCAAAAGTATTGCAGGTGATTCTCATTCTGTGTGATGCCTATGTCAAGTGGTTTTGAAGGTATATAATGATGAAAAATATACTGAGACCATCTCAGCACCACTGTGCCATTGTATCACTTGCTTCATTGCTTGTCCTATAATTGAGTGAGATTGTCAATGAGAGGTAAAGCAAGTTTAGGTTGCGGACCTATTTTCACTCAAATTTACATTTGACACAATTTATTTTTGTGAATTTGTTTTTTGTTCAAATACGGGTCAAGGGCATCACTGGCGAGACCAGCATTTGCTGGCCATCCCTAATTGCCCAGAGGCCAGTTAAGACTTTGAGTCGCATGTAGGCCAGACCAGGTAACGATGGCAATTTACTCAGCGTCCGAGAGCTGTACAGCATGACAACATACCCTTCAGTCCAACTTGTCCATGCCGACTAGATATCCTACATTAATCTTGTCTCATTTGGCAGTATTTGACCTCTCTCCCTCTAAACCCTTCCTCTTCATATACCTATCCAGATGCCTTTTAAATGTTTAGTTTAGTTTACATTACAGTGTGGAAACAGGCCCTTCGGCCCAACAAGTCCACACCGACCCGCCGAAGCGCAACCCACCCATACCCCTTACCGAACACTACGGGCAATTTAGCATGACCAATTCACCTGACTTGCACATCTTTGGAGTGTGGGAGGAAACCGGAGCACCCGGAGGAAACCCACGCAGACACAGGGAGAACGTGCAAACTCCACACAGTCAGTCGCCTGAGGCGGGAAATGAACCCGGGTCTCAGGCGCTGTGAGGCAGCAGTGCTAACCACTGTGCCACCGTGCCGCCCAATGTTGTAATTGTACCAATGTCGATCACTTCCTCTGGCAACTCATTCCATATGCGCAACCCTCTGCGTGAAGAAGTTGCCCCTTAGGCCCCTTTTATATCTTTCCCCTCTCACCCTACACCTATGCCGTCCAGTTCTGGGCTTCCCCACCCCAGGGAAAAATGTCTTGTCTATTTGCCCTATCCATACCTCTCATGATTTTATAAACTTCTATGAGGTCACCCCTCAGCCTCTAATGTGCCAGGAAAAACAAGCCGAAGCCTATTCAGTCTTTCCCAATACTCAAACCCTCCAATCCTGGCAAGATACTTGTAAATTTTTTCTGAATCGTTTCACAACTTCCTTCCTGTAGGAGGGAGAGCTGAATTACACACACTATTCTAAAAGTGGCCTAACCAATGTCCTGTACAGCTGTAACATGACCTTCCAACTCCTATACTCAATGCTCTGACCAATAAAGGAAAACATACCAAATGCCGCCTTCGCTATCCTATCTACGTGTGACTCCACCTTGAAGGAACTATGAACCTGCACTGAACACTCCCCAGGATGTTACCATTAAGCTAATACTCCTGCCCTGATTTGCCTTTCCAAATGCAGCATCTCGCATTTATCTGAATTAAACTCCACCTGTCACTCAGCCCATTAGCCCATCTGGTTAAGATCCTGTTGTTACTCTGAGGTAACCTCCTTCGCTGAGCACTATACCTTCAGTTTTGGTGTCATCTGCAAACTTAGTGACTGTCTCCTAGGTGGTAAACATCCAAATCATTTATATAAATGACGCAAACCAGTGGTCCCAGCAGTGATCCTTGTGGCACGTCACAGGCCACCAGCCTGAAAAGCAGCCTTCCATCACTATCCTTTGCCTTCTACATTGAAGCCAGTTCTATCTCCAAATGGCTAGTTCTCCCTGTATTCCATGTGATCTAACCTTGCTAACCAGTCTACCACTTACCTAAAGGACTTCAGTGAACCAGGTAGGTTTTTCAATCTGTATTAGGTACTTATTTCTAGATTTTTTTTATTGGATTCAAATTCCACTATCTGCCGTGGTGGGATTCAAACATGGATCTTCAAACCTGGGTCTCTGTATTATCAGTCCGCTGATAATATCACTAGTCCATTGCTTTCTCCCTATCTGTCTAGTCTGGATTAGAATCCATGTGACAAGCCAGTACTCAACACATTGCACTGTTTTGTTTCCTGAAGTCCATGTCTTTAAATGTTCATCATTCCTTTTTGTTTATCAGCAAGTGACTTCTTACCCTTCCCAAATTTTAGGTTTTCCTTCCATTATATACCAAGCACAAAATGAATGGTTGAACAGGTCTTTAATTTTCAATGTGTATAATTTTGTCTTATCTGTTTCACTACATTCTAGTATTTGCTATGGAACCACCTTAGCCTGAAATCTCTTACTGCAGCTAAATGTTGCCATTCCAGGCTGGCTAACATTACATAGAACATAGAACATAGAAGAATACAGCGCAGTACAGGCCCTTGGGCCCTCGATGTTGCGCCGATCCAAGCCCACCTAAACTACACTAACCCACTATCCTCCATGTACCTATCCAATGCCCTCTTAAATGCCCATAAAGAGGGAGAGTCCACCACTGTTACTGGCAGGGCATTCCATGAACTAACGACTCGCTGAGTGAAGAACCTACCCCTAACATCAGTCCTATATCTACCCCCCCTTAATTTAAAGCTATGCCCCCTTGTAATACCCGACTCAATACGCGGGAAAAGGTTCATACTGTCGACCCTATCTAACCCCCTAATCATCTTGTACACCTCAATCAAGTCACCCCTAAACCTTCTTTTCTCTAGTGAAAACAGCCCCAAGTGCCTCAGTCTTTCCTCATACGATTTTCCTTTCATACCAGGCAACATCCTGGTAAACCTCCTCTGCACCCGTTCCAATGCCTCCACATCCTTCCTATAGTATGGCGACCAAAACTGCACACAATATTCCAGATGCGGCCGTACCAGAGTCTTATACAACTGCATCATGACCTCAGGACTCCGGAACTCAATTCCTCTACCAATAAAAGCCAGTACGCCATATGCCTTCCTCACCGCACTATTTACCTGGGTGGCAACTTTCAGAGATCTGTGTACATGGACACCAAGATCCCTCTGCTCATCCACACTACCAAGTATCCGACCATTAGCCCAGTACCCCATCTTTTTGTTATTCTTCCCAAAGTGAATCACCTCGCACTTAGCTACATTGAATTCCATCTGCCACCTTTCGGCCCAGCTCTGCAGCTTCTCTATATCCTGCTGTAACCTGCCACATGCTTCCTCACTGTCAACAACTCCTCCGACTTTCGTGTCATCCGCAAACTTGCTCACCCAACCTTCTAACCCCTCTTCCAGGTCATTTATAAAAATGACAAACAGCAATGGTCCCAAAACAGATCCTTGCGGAACACCGCTAGTGACGGCACTCCATGAAGAAACTTTGCCATCAACTACTACCCTCTGTCTTCTTCCATCCAGCCAATTCCTAATCCAAACCTCCAACTCACCCTCAATGCCATATCTCCGTATTTTCTGCAGTAGCCTACCATGGGGAACCTTATCGAACGCCTTACTAAAATCCATATATACCACATCTACCGCTTTCCCCTCATCAACCTCACTTGACCTTCACTGAAGAATTCAGACTAGGATGGTGGCTGGTATGTTGAACTGATATTTTTGAACTGATATCAGTCTGTTGAACTGATATTTTTGGCTACTTTTGCGTAGAAACAAAGAATGCCCCACATGTCGAAAGAAGCTGGTGTCTAAACGATCTCTCCGACCAGATCCTAATTTTGATGCGCTGATCTGTAAGATCTATCCGAGCAGGGATGAGTATGAAGCACATCAAGACCGTGTGCTTGCACGATTGAGCAGACTCCATAACCAACAGGCTCTAAGCAGTAGCATTGAGGAAGGGCTGAAAATGCAGGCCATGCACAGGTAAGAGGGTCCTCGTCCTTGGATGTATATAGTGCGTATATTTCTCTCAGCTTCTCATTTGAACCTTTTCAGTCAGGTCTCTGCTCCTGACACATCACTGAAATACCTTTTGTAATGGTCACAAATTAAGGCTTATATGACTCTGACTGTCCTCACTACACCTTTTTTATTCGTGTTTACTTGTAATAAACCTTTTACATTGGTCGATCGCATCATCCTTTTCCATTGTCCAGTTGGGTGCAGCTGCTCTCAACTGTTCCTGCTCCTTTCCCATTGCAGCCAGAGATCCTAAGGCAAATTACTTACCTTGTGTTTCCCTTCCATGAAGGATCTGTCCTCGGGCCTCCTGCTATTTCGATGCTCTAGATGACAATAAATGGTGGTGCATTGTCAGAATCCACAGAATATACTCTGTGCGAGGGTAGAGCTGCGTACCATTAGTTCCCTCAGATTTGTCACACTGTCTGGCATTTAGTATTGGATGAACAGAGTTCCTCAAGTTTCTCCATCAATCTATATTGAGGAATTAAGAGGGCTAAAAGGGGTCTTGAGATATCTTCAGCAAACAGGGTTAAGGAAAATCCCAAAGCTTTTTTTTTTCATTTTTAAGGAGCAAGAGGGTAACTCGAGAAAGGGTCAGCCCCACTCAAGGACGAAAAAGGAAAGTTATGTGTGGAGTCAGAAAAATAGGTGAGACTCTTAATCGAGTACTTTGCATCAGTATTCAAGGAGGAGAGGGACATGAGAGATGTTAAAGTTAGGGATAGATCTTTGAGTACTCTAGGTCAAGTCGGCATAAGGAGGGAGGAAGGTTTGGGTATTTTAAAAGGCATTAAGGTAGACAAGTTCCCAGGTCCCGATGGGATCTACCCCAAGTTACTGAGGGAAGCGAGAGAGGAAATAACTGAGGCTTTAACAGATATCTTTGCAGCATCCTTGAACACTGGTGAGGAGCTGGAAGACTGGAGAATTGCTAATGTTGACCCTTTGTTCAAGGAGGGTAGCAGGGATACTCCTGGTAATTATCGACTGGCGAGCCTGACGTCAGTGGGAGGGAAGCTGCTGGAGAAAATACTGCAGATGGCACTAAGATTGGTGTAGTAAAAGATAGTGAAGGGACTTTCAAAGAATACAGCAGAATATAGATTGGAGAGGTGGGCAGAGAAATGGCAGATGTGAGGTGATGCATTTTGGAAGATTCAAATCAAGAGCGAACTATACAGTAAATGGAAAAGTCCTGGGTAAAATTGGCATACAGAGAGGTCCATTGTTCCCTGAAGGTGGCAACGCAGGTCAGTAAAGTGGTCAAAAGGCATATGACATGCTTTCCTTCATTGGAATGGGTATTGAGTACAAGAGTTGGCAGGTCATGTCACAGTTGTATAGGACTTTGGTTTGGCCTCATTTGGAATGCTGCATACAGTTCTAGTCACCACCAAAAGGATGTGGATCCTTTGGAGAGTGTGCAGAGGAGGTTCACCAGGATGTTATCTGGTATGGAGAGTGCTAGCTATGAAGAGAGGTTAAATAGATCAGGGTTATTTTCATTACAAAGACGGAGGTTGCAGGGGGAGCGGGAATCCTGATTTAGGTCTACAAAATCATGAGAGGTATAGATAGGGTGGATAGTAATATGCAGAAAGTGATGGGGGCCTGGAATGCATTGCAAATGGAGGTGGTAGAGGCAGGAACGATAATGTCATTTAAGATGTATCTAGACAGATACATGAATGGGCAGGGAGCAAAGGGATACAAATCCTTAGAAAATAGGCGGCAGGTTTAGGTAGAGGATCTGAATCTTCATCACTTGGAGGGTTGAAGGGCCTGTTCCTGTGCTGTAATTTTTTGTTCTTTGTAAGTTAAATATTGAGTAAATAAAATGCAGTTGCCACTTATTCCACCTTCTCGCCTCTAGTCTTATCCCCATCCTTGGCTATTGTCTGGCTGATTGTGACTGTGGTGGCAAAATGCTGAGCTTCAGTATCCATGTTCCGTCCACCTCCATAATGTCATCTGTGAGAGCACTGTGTCAGCTCATTGTTTCTGAAATCCTTATGCTTTTTATAATCTGAGGTTGCCTCTTTCAACTGGTGGGCTTTGGCATTCCAGAAATTTCAGTGCGTCCAAAACTGAAGTCTGTGATGTAACTCTCTGCATGTTCTGCTCATGTAATATTGCATGCCTGCTGATCTGCATTTAATTTTCATTCTTACATAATGCCAGATTTAAAATTCTCAACCCTGTGTTTAAATCCATGCACTACTTCACACCTTCATATATTTGCAGCCTCTTCTGGCTCTTTAGGGCTCCTGGATTTTTGTGCTCCAAATATAGCTTTTTGCACATCCTATGTTTCCATTATCTGTCCAGTAATGCTCATGGCACACAAGGAGGGCACAAATTTTCAACTGCTTGGGCCTTTGAACTTCCTTTTTTAACCACTTCTAAAATTGATTACTTTGATCATATTTTCTAGCAGTTTTTATTGTGGTTCAGTCTCTCAAATTCTATGATTACACTTTGTGGTGAAGTGCCTCAGGATGTTTTCTTGTGTTAAGTGATATAAATGCAAGCTGTTGTTGTGAGGGTAGAAGAAGGGCCCTGCATTCTTAGGTGAAAGAAAGAAGCCAAGAGTCAATCTGATTGACGATGACAAAAAGTAGCCATTTTTGAAGTTGGTGGGAAGGGTTAAAACAAGACTTATAAAGACATGAGCGACATAGGTGAAATTGGAAAATTTAGAAGGTTCACTGTTTAATAGATATTAAATAATGGGTGGGAGGAAAAAAATCTGAAAGAAATCCGTTCATAACTTCTGCATCACATTGTGTATTACAAGTCAGTATTCTGAGAGAGATTAACTTTATTAGAAGGTATCAGCAAATTCGACTGTTTGTCATTGAGTGTAGAGATTTGAAAGTTAGAATATGTATATATTTTTCTGTTAAGTCTTTGAAATTGCATCTTGGGGTAATTGTTTAAGAATATTGCTTTAAAGTTTCTGTCTGTTACTTGAATAGAAGTTTTAATCATTATTTTAAAGACGTTTTATTAAGACATTGTCAGTCTTACATCTGTGGTCAGCAAAGGTTTGGAAAGAATTTTGAGGGATAGGATTTATGACTATTTGGCAAAGCAGAGTGTGATTTAGGATGTAGGTTTGCTCGCTGAGCTGTAGGTTTGATATCCAGATGTTTCATTACCTGGCTAGGTAACATCATCAGTGGTGACCTCCAAGTGAACTGAAGCGAAGCTGTTGTCTCCTGCTTTCTATTTATATGTTTGTCCTGGATGGGGTTCCTGGGGTTTGTGGTGATGTCATTTCCTGTTCATTTTCTGAGGGGTTGATAGATGGTATCTCGATCTGTGTGTTTGTTTATGGCGTTGTGGTTGGAGTGCCAGGCCTCTAGGAATTCTCTGGCATGTCTTTGCTTAGCCTGTCCCAGGGTAGATGTATTGTCCCAGTCGAAATGGTGGTTTTTCTCCTCCATGTGTAGGGCTAGGAGGCAGAGAGGGTCGTGTCTTTTTGTGGCTAGCTGGTGTTTGTGTATCCTGGTGGCTAACTTTATTCCTGTTTGTCCTACGTAGTGTTTGTGGCGGTCCTTGCATGGAATTTTATAGATGACGTTGGTTTTGTCCATGGGTTGTACTGGGTCTTTGAAGTTTGTTAGTTTTTTGTTTGAGCGTGTTGGTGGGTTTGTGTGCTACTAGGATTCCAAAGGGTCTTAGTAGTCTGGCTGTCATTTCTGAAACTTCTTTGGTGTATGATAAGGTGGTTAGGGTTTCTGGCTGTGTTTGGTCTGCTTGTCGTGGTTTGTTCTTGAGGAATCTGCGGATTGTATTATTTTGAGTATCCGTTCTTCTTGAATATGTTGTATAGGTGGTTCTCCTCTGTTTTCCGAAGTTTGTTTGTGCTGCAGTGTGAGGTGGCTCATTGGATTAGTGTGATTAAAGGCAGTCAGCATGGCTTTGTGTGGGGCAGGTCATGCCTCACAAATCTTAAGTTATTTGGGGAGGTGACAAAGCAGGTCGACGAAGGTCGAGCAGTGGATGTGGTGTACGTGGACTTTCGCAAGGCATCTGATAAGGTTCCCCATGGTATGCTCCTTCATAAAGTCAGGAAGTATGGGATACAGGGTGATTTGGCAATCTGGATTCAGAATTGGCTGGCTGACACAAGGCAGAGAGTGGTTGTAGATGGAAACTATTCTGCCAGGAGGTCAGTGTTGAGTGGGGTCCCGCAAAGGTCTGTTCTTGGGCCTCTGCTCTTTGTAGTTTTTAGAAATGATTTGGATGAGGAGGTTGAGGGGTGGGTTAGTAAATTTGCAGATAACACAAAGGTTGGAGGTGTCGTTGATTAGCATAGAGGGCTACTGAAGGCTGCAGCATGACATAGACAGGATGCAGAGCTGGGCTGAGAAATGGCAAATAGAGTTCAACCTGGGTAAATGCGAAGTGATGCATTTTGGAAGGTTGAATTTGAATGCTGAATATAGGATTAAAGACAGGATTCTTGGCAGTGGGGAGGAACAGAGGAATCTGGGTGTGCAAGTACATAGATCCCTCAAAGTTGCCACCCAAGTGGATAGGGTTGTTAAGAAAGCTTATGGTGTTTTGGCTTTCATTAACAGGGGTCTCGAGTTTAAGAGCCGTGAGGTTTTGCTGCAGCTCTACAGGTCCCTGGTGAGACCGCATTTGGAGTATGTGTCCAGTTCTGGTTGCCCTACTATAGGAAAGATACAGAGGCTTTGGAGCGGGTGCAAAGATGGTTTACCAAGATGCTGCCTGGACTGGAGGGCTTGCCTTATGATCAAAGATTGAATAAGCTTGGACTTTTTTCTCTAGAGAGAAGGAGGAAGAGAGGAGACCTGATTGAGGTATGCAAGATAATGAGTGGAATAGATAGTCAATAGCCAGAGACTTTTCCTCAGGGCAGGATTGACTGGTACGAGGAATCGTAATTTGAAGATATTAGGAAGAAGGTACAAAGGAGATGTCAGAGGTAGGTTCTTTATGCAGAGAGTTGTGAATGCATGGAATGTTTTGCCAGCTGTGGTGGAAGCAGTCACTGGGAACATTTAAGTGACTGCTGGACGTACTCATGGATAGCAGTGAGTTGAGGGGTGCGTAGATTGTTAACTATATTTTACATTAGGATTAACCTCGGCACACCATTGTGGACTAAAGGGCCAGTTCTATGCTGTACTTTGTTCTATGTTTTCAGTTTATTAAAGCAAGGAAATTTGAGGCATTAAATGTGTGCTGATATCTCCCATTTAGTTTTGCATGTATAGTATTGTCGGAGGCATAACGTAGGACCTCAGTGAAAATGATTTGCAACTTACTGTTAACTTGCCAACGTTTTTGAAGACCGGTGACCTTTGCTAACTCTCAACACAGTCAAGGGGATAGGCTCACTTGCAGATTTCTAGTCAGCCAGGTTGGTGAAATTATCATATTCTGTTTTCTTGTTTGTATGCTATCCAGCATTAATTATTGGATAGTGATCTTTGTGCACCTGAGAGGCTCCAGAAGTCAACTCCGTGTCTCTACTGTCTTGGCTGAGATAAGATAAGCAAATATATTGACAAACCTTGAACCTTTGTGGCATCCTGCTCACTCAATTCTGTACTGTATAGGTCAATGGGTGGGCAGAAACTGTGGGACCTAAGGTAGTTTTGACAGATAATTCAGATGCTTCATTGTCGGATTTTAAAACATTGTTCTTGTGGGTACCAGATGACTGCAATCAGGCTCTGTAGATGCATGTATTTTTAAGTATGCTGATTTTCTGCCACCCTCACTGCTAAATTCTCTTTTTGTAGAGCTCAGCGAGTAAGGAAGGCGCAGCACGAATCAGACAATACCACTTTCAGTGGTGGTGAGGACAACTGTGACAGCCGCTCTCATGTCAGCAATGTGTCTACGCACAGCAATCAGGAGGCTGGTCCAAGCCGCAAACGCTCTAAAGCTTCAGATGACTCTTGTCCCGATCTGGATAACTCACGGGAAGGGGCAGGAAGTCCAGATGTAGGTGTGGACTCCTGCAGTGAAATCGAGCTGGTGTTCCGACCTCACCCTGTGCTTGTGGAAAAAGATGAATATTCCCAAACAAGGTATGGGCAGTGGCATGTGCAGATAGATTCCAGTGCAAAGTATTGGATTTCTTGTATTGAGATGACCGTTTCTGTTTTGGCTCAATGCGGCATGGTGGTTAGCACTGCTGCCTCTCAGCGCCAGGGATCTGGATTCAATTCCAGTCTCTGGCGACTATCTGTGGAGTTTGCACATTCTCCCTGTGTCTTGCATGGGAAGTTGCCCATAGTGTTAGGTGCATTCTTCAGGGGTAAATATAGGGTTGGGGAATGGGTCTGGGTGGGCTACTCTTCGGAGAGTTGGTATGGACTTGTTGGGCCAAAGGGCCTGTTTCCATACTGTCTAATCTAATCTTTATGGGCAGCACGGTGGCTCAGTGGTTAGCACTGCTGCCTCCGTGTCAGGGACCCAGGTTCAATCCCTGCCTTGGGTGACTGTCTGTGTGGTGTTTGCACATTCTCCCCGTGTCAGCGTGGGTTTCCAGCGGGTACTCTGGTTTCCTCCCACAATCCAAAGATGTGTAGGTTAGGTGATTTGGCCATGCTAAATTGCCCATCGTGTTACGTGTATTAGCCAGGAGTAAATATGGGGAATGGATCTGGGTGGTTACTCTTTTTGAAGGGTTGGTGTGGACTTGTTGGGCCGAAGGACCTGTTTCCATACTGTAGGGAATCTAATCGATCCCCCAGTTGCTCTTGCTGTTTCTGAATTGGCTATGTTCTAATCAGTCAATGTGATTCTGCATGCTTCTCTTGATTGTAGGCAGAACTACTATGCAAAGTTTTTGAATTTTTTATGCCATTAAGGAGGATGAACGAGCGTGAATGCCACTTTAGCAGGTGTAATTTTGCTGTAAGCAAGGTAACAGAGAGAAAGAGAGAGGGAGAGAATGAAGCATATGGTGCCTTTCATAGTCAATGAATTACTATCACTTTTAGGAAGCAGATGTGCAAAGTACGTTGTGCAGAGCAAAGTTCTACTGTAATGAAGTAAATGCCCAATCAATCTAGTAAAACCAAGGTACTGCAAATACTGGAGGTTGGAAATAAAAACAGAGGTTTGGAAGAACTCAGCTGGTCTGGCAGCATAAGTGGAGAGAGAAGCACAGTTAATGTTTCATGCCCAGGTAATCCATTTTGGTGTAAGCAAACTGTGGGCAGATGGAAGTGTTGAATAAGACACCAGACGTGACTTTATTTCTTGATTTCTCAGGGCTGATCCATCTGTTTAACGGAAAATGACATAATAAGCTGCAAAGTTGGTAATGAGAGCTGTTGCTCCATAAGTCATTGGAGTAGAAGTATGCCATTCAGCCCACTACATCTCCATTCAATGAGATTATTGGTGATCTGATAATCCTATGGACCACTTTCCTTCCCTTTTCCTGTAATCCTTGGTTCCGTTGCTGATTTTTAAAAAATCTTTCTATCTCAGCCTGGAACATTCTTAATAACCCAGCTTCAACTACCCTCCGAGTGAAGAAATTCCTTCTCACCTCTTTTATTAAATGTGTGTGACCCTTTAGTCTGAAATTGCGCTTTCTTCACCTTGACACACTCAAGGGGAAGCAACCTTTCCATTTCTACCTTGTCAAGCCGCCAAAGAATCTTGAATGCTTTAGTAATTTTTCTGTTGTTCTTCTAAGTTTAAATACAGTCACAACCTACTGAACCTCTCCTGATAAAATTTCTCCATACCCGGGGTTAACTTGGTGAAAGTTCTCTAGATGGCCTCCAATGCCAATTTACCTTTCTTTAGTTAAGTGGGGGGCAGAACTGTTCACAGTATTCTAGGTGTGGTCTGACGAGTGCCTTGTATAATTTTAACAAGACTTCCCTCATTTTTATTTTAATATTCCATTCACTTTGAAATAAAGGCCAATGTTCCACCTGCCTTCCCGATTACCTACTGATCTTGAATGCGAGTTTTTTGTAACTTAAGCATGTAGATCCCCAAATCCCTTGTGCTTCAGTTTTTCTCCATTTAGATTAATCTCCTTTTTCTGACCAAAGTGTGTAAGCTCAAATTTTCCCAATTTATATTCCATTTGCTAAGATTTTTCTACTCATTTAATCTATATATGTCGCTCTGCTTACTGTTATTCTCACGGCTTGCCTTCCCACTTGTATTTATTTCACAAACTTAGCGACAATGCATTCACTTGCAGCATCCTTGTGCTTAATATATTTTGTAAAAACTTGTGGCTTTAGCAGTGATTGGAACTTTTATTGCATGTTACCATTCTGAAAATGTCCCTCTTATCCCATCTCTGCCTTCTGTTAGTTAGCCAATTCTCTGTATTCATCTATTCTTAATGCGGTGCTATTACATTCCATGTAATAGTGTGTAACATATTCCCAGCAACAGATGTTAAATTAAACTGGCCTAGAGATACCTGTGTTTTTTTTTGTCTCCTTCCTTGTTGTGTAGTTTACTTTACAAAATAATCTCAGAAACGTCAAGGTATAGACCATGATAGTTTGTTGAGCTAATGTTGAGAAAGTCGACCCCAGAAAAAATTTTAAGGTAGGAGTCTTAATGAGGATTCATCAAATATTTATATGTTGTAAATAATGTAGTACATTACGTAAATTCTAAAATGGCTTGTTTTACACAAACACCTTGTTTTTTGCACATTTCAAAAGCGTCAAGGCTCCTGTTACCTCCTGGTCTGACCATTCAGTTTTCAGGTGTTATCCTATCTTCTGCCTGAAGCTGATGTTTCATTCCCATTCTTGACTAAATCCCATCGCTTTGTCTTTCTCAGTGTGATGGGGTGTCATCCTCGCATTCTATTTCCAAGTAAGGCCTCATTTAACGTTAGTTCAGCCATATTGCTTTCACAGAAATGGTCTATCTGCTGCATCAGCATCTGAGGGTGTTTATGCTGTTTAAATAATTTTCTTTTTAACCTGACTACTTTCTTGAATAAGAAAAAATGAAAAATGATTCTTTAAAAGATTATTACTTATGAAATTAATTAGAACATTCTTCCCCATTCTAATCCAGCTCAATTTTCATGTGGATTCACAGGTTAACATGTCATACCCACATTGCCCTCTAACATTATCATGCAGTCCACTGTTTCTGTGCCAAACAGCAAACACCAAACTGCACTAATCCTGGTTACCTACAAGTAGTCCATAGCCTGGTATACCCTAGCATTATAAATACTCATCCAAATGCTTCTTAAATTTTGTAAGAGTACCTTCTCCCACCAACCAACCCCCGAGGCAGCACGTTCCATATTTCTGCAACCCTCTAGGTTGAAAAGATTTTCCTCACATCTCCTTTTAAACCACTTGCTACTCACCTTAAACTTAAATCCTGTATTCTTTGATACATCTGTCATGGGGAAAAGATTCTCACAGTCTACCCAGTCTGTGCCTCTCAAAATTTGTATTCCTCAATCCGAACCTCCTTCAGCTATCTCTGCTTTAGGGCAAACAAAATCTGCCTCTCCAGTCTCCTCATTACTGAGATTTTTCCATCTCAGGCCACATCCTGGTGAGTCTCCTCCGCACCCCCTCCCAGTGCAGTCATGACCTTCCAATAGTGTGGCAACCAGAATTGCACACTGTATCCTATCTATGGCAAAGTAATGTTTTGTAAAGTTGTAACAAAGACTCTGTGTCTGACCTTTGTATTCTGTGCCCCGACTGAAGGCAAGTATCCCTTCTTCATCTCTCTCTCTACCTGTGCTGACATCTCCAGGTATCTAGATTTGTTCACCAAGGTCCCTTTGTTCCTGAGTACTCCCTTGGGACGTACATCTGTTACGTATTTACATCGCTTATTAGACCTCCCAAAATGTATGATCTCACACTTAACAAGATTAAATTCCATATGCGATTGCTGTGCCCAATTTAACAGCTAATCAAATCAGACTCTAGTTGAGAGCATTCTTCTCACAGTAAGCAATACCATCAATTTTGCATTATCTGCAAACTTAATAAGTATTCCTTTTGCACTCACATCCAGGTCGTTAATGTACATAAACAGAATGGGTCCCAGCACGAATCCCTATGGTACACTGCTGGTCACAGGTTTCCAAACATATCTTCCACTGTCATTCTTTGCCTCCTATTTAGAAGCCAATTTTGAATCCAGTTTACTCTTACCTTTTGGACCAGCCTTCCATTTGAAACCTTGTCAAAAGGCCTTATTGAAGTCCTTCTAAACCACATTAACTGCATTGAAAAAACAACTTTGACTCCATTCCATCTTAAATAAGAGGTTATGTCGGCAATTTTCAAATTCTGTGGAACGTTTCCAAAACCTAAGGCTTCTTGAAAGATTACTACCATTTCTGTAGCTACTTCCTTTAGTATCCTAGAATGCATCCAGGGGGCTTGTAGCTTTCAGTCTTTAGTTTTCCTATTACCTTTTCTACGTTGATATGAATTGTTTTTATTTCCTCCTGCTTTTTTGACCCTTGTTTATTTAGTATTTTGGAATACTATTCATGTCTTCTACAATGAAAACTGATGTGTAATAGTTGAATAATTGCTATTTCCTGGTTCCTTGCTATTTCCCTTGCACATTCTGTAAGGGGTGGATGTTACATTGGACCTCACATCTGTTTCATTAGCCACTGACTGATCCAAAATAGCCCAATCCTGTTGCACCCATGGATGCTGTCTTAAATAAACAGATGAATTCTTCCTTGTGACTGTCTGCCAATTTGACTTTCCCAATCTAGTGTTACCAGTGATTAATGTGTTGACATTTTTACAGGTCTTCCTTTTATCTCATGAATTATACATTGTTCTATTCAATAGCTATTGATAGGCATCCAATAGTCGTCTTCTCCTTCTCCTCCACCCCGTGCCCCACCACCACCAAGATCATCTATCTCTGGTTATCTCTTACCGCCACCTTTATGGGTTTTACAACTCCAAGTTGGATCTGAATTTATTCTCAAACATTTTCTACAGGTATTGCTTGCTCTGGTTCACCTTAGTGTCTGACAGCTTCCTCATACTGCAGCAGCAGATCACCAGTCCTGCCATCATGACAATTTGTGATTTAATGACTGTAGATTCCATAGTTTTTACACTTTTTACACTTTTTAATTCACCCAGAGAGCTGTGAGCCTGTGGAATTCTCTGTAGTAGAAAGTGGTTGAGGTCAAAATATTGAATCTTTTCAAGAAAGCATTAGATATATTTTGGGGGCAAAAGACATCAAAGGGTGTGGGACAAAAGTGTAAATTAGGTATTGAATGAGATCCGATTGAATGGTGGAGCAGGGTTCAGTGGCCTACTCCTCTCTCTTTTTTCTATGTTTCTATGCAAAAACTGCCCCCTCTGTCATTGAACTCTAACCATTAGACCCACTGTTTTGTAGATGTCAGTTTTGGTGATTGTTTGAGGAATGTCAACAATATATGTGAGAAATGTGAACATTCTCAGAATATCTCTTCGTTACTTTGATTTGTATCAGATGAGAAATAGTTCTACTCATCTTCATCTTTGAAGAACATACCTTGAGTTTTATTGTTTCATTTTTCTTTTTTCCTCTTTCCTATCTAATTCTGCAACCGTGATGTGCACTGTTGGTTCAGATATGTGAAGACTACTGCAAATGCCACTGTGGACCATTTGTCTAAATATCTTGCGTTAAGGATTGCTTTGGAGGAACAGCAGAAGAGCCTTGGGAATAATGCTGTCAGTCTCGAGGAAGTCAGTGAGAAGCAGTACACAATCTACATCACCACCTCAGGGGGCCAGTTCACGGTAGGTCCATAAAATCCACGTTTTGACCCATTGTATGCATCTGAATTGAAAGGTTCTTCTGCTGTTTCTGATTCTCTTATGTTCCACTTGTCTCAACTTACATGTCTTTCAGACCTATTTCATTACTGGACTTGCAACATGAAGTGTCTGGCTCTAACTTGTTCTTCCCCTGATCAATGACACTGTTTCCTCATGTCCTAACCTCATCTGTCCCTCTTGTTATGCAAGCTTTAAAGTCTGGTTTGGATTCACCTTTAGTTTATCTTGTCTTCACATTTTCATGCTTTGGGCTTTGGCCTTGGCCTTTAAGGTTTTCCAAAACAAATTAAGGAAAAGCTGGATTTGTCACAATGAAGTGTCTTCTGCACATGTAGGAATGAGAGAAGCCACAGTTTCTGCATTGTTGTCAGCACCAACTCACTAAGGATATTTGTTGTTGAAATGCCTATGCCTGTGGTAAGACGCAGCACCCTAAGTAGGGACATGACAACACGATTCACAGCTGTCCTGCTCTCCTAATCAATTTTTCTCCTCTTTCTCTGCTTCCCACCCCCCCCAAAAGATGCTGATTAATGGTCTTTAGTCTATCTAACTGGTCATTCTCCATTTATGAGCAGACATGTTGAACTAGAATGGTGACTTACAAGCTCAGTCTCAAAATTCTCATCCCAACCCCGACTCTATTTCTTTCATCTGATACAATCCTCTGAGATCTGTTCCTGACAAAGTTGCCTCTTACCCATTCCTGATTATAGTCTGTAATAACTGTCTCTAAGCTGCTTGGGAATTACCTCCCTAAGTGCCTGTGCTTCTCCACTCCCTTTTTTTTTTAAAAGATATTCTTTAAAACCTGCACTTTGTCACGTTATCATATTCAAGGTTTGTGAGAAGATTTGTAGCTCGGGTGCTCGTTGTTGTGGTTCTGTGTGCCGAGCTGGGAATTTGTGTTGCAGACGTTTCGCCCCCTGTCTAGGTGACATCCTCAGTGCTTGGGAGCCTCCTGTGAAGCGCTTCAGTGATCTTTCCTCCGGCATTTGTAGTGGTTTGTCTCTGCTGCAGTGGCAGGTATATTGGGTCCAGGTCAATGCAGCGGGCAGCAGGAACTGACAACCGGAAGTGGCAGAGGCAAACCACTATAAATGCCGGAGGAAGCATCACAGAAGCGCTTCACAGGAGGCTCCCAAGCACTGAGGATGTCACCTAGACAGGGGACGAAACATCTGCAACACAAATTCCCAGCTCGACGAACAGAACCGCAACATGTTATCATATTTTCTTGTGTTAAATACTTTTTGTTTATGCTCCCTCAAAGGGCTTTGAATTATTTTGTTGTGTTTAAGATGTTAAATAAAAACATGTTGCTGTTTCGGAAACAACCGACCTTGACCAGAGATCAGGGGTGAACTGAAATATCTCTGGCTCTCGGTAGAAATTTGAGACAGAGTCAGTTCTTCTACCTTGGATCACTATCCTGAGAAGTTGTATCACCCCAGGTGAGATCAGCTAATCCAGAATGTAACAGACCGCTGAGCTGTTTTGCTGCAGTAGGTAGCTTGTTTAACCAATATTTTTCAGTTCTTCAGGGAACTTTCTTGATGGGAGATCTCTATTTAATTATGTCTTTGAATTTTCTGCAGACGTTGAATGGATCATTGACACTGGAATTGGTAAATGAGAAATATTGGAAGGTCAGCAAGCCTCTTGAGCTATACTATGCACCCACCAAGGAGCAGAAATAGTGAAGGAAGGAAGAGGACCAGAAGAAAACTGCTATCTGCTTGCTTGCTCCTTCCATATATTTGCCATAGTAAGACTGCAACAGCTTTTTTGGCATTGGAGATTGTGGAAGGGACTGTGCTGAATCCCAGAAGAGAAGAACTGGCTTGAAAATTTGAATGCGGGGCCAATGAGAGGACATTCTCTTGCAGTCTGGGTTGGGGTATAGAATAAATATGAACTGTTACATACCATTACTCCTGTGTCCTCTAGTGCTGGGTGCGAATGTGTATTTTGAACTCAGGATCACATTTTGAGGTTTGACCTTATTTCTTCTGTGATCATTCGGCCATCTAGCTCATGAGTAGGTGTTCATGGAGCCCTGTGATTCTTGTGCAGGTTCCTTTTCTTTGACAACTTCTGATACTTTACGTGTATATGGCTAACTAAACCCATTAACTGAAACTGAACATTGAGGATGCACAGTACTGATAGTGCATACCCTTCTCCTGGTTGCAGCTAGTGAGGAGTTAGTGGACAAATGAGAAGTAGATGAGTTTAACCATTTTAAAATTTACAGCCCTGAAAGCCATTTTCGTGTCAGATTTGATTTTTTTTTGATGTACTGTTTCTCATTTTTCTATTGTTCCTTTTGTGTGTTTATAACATGCATGACTGCGTAATATTCACCATTATTATGTATCAAAATCCATAGCTCTGTTTATTGCTGATCTGCATTATTTTGGTTAATCCTTCTAGGTTTTATTTACATCAACCTTTGGCAAAAGAACTCTTGAAAGTCTTGTGCTTAATTTATAAGATGCTCAACATTTTCAGCTAATCTTAAATTCCTCCTCTTCCTCCTCCCACTCACCATTTTGTTTGCTGAGCAGTTGATTTCCTTTCAGCTGTTTCACTAAGAATAACCCTGAACTTTCTGGGTTTAAATAAAGTGCCTGTGCCAGTTGGCCTATGCTTTTGACCCCCCTTACATGCCTGGCTTAATGTTTTTGTTTTATCTCTCTTTCTTATTTGACTCTGTATTTGAAGAGTGTGTTGGTGAGCAGAAGTTAGCTGTGTTATGTGTGTTTTTGAGATTGGTTTGCACCACTTTTTGTAATATTGCTCAATTGACCTCTGACACCATTGAGGTGATGTATCCATTTCATGCCTGTTGATTTTCCATTCCAAAGCAATCTCGTAATAATTTTGTCTGTCACCTTGTATTGGATTTGAGGGAGGAGGAGCGGGGAAGGGGTAATTTTTTAAGGGTTAATACTGCTGTGCGCTTTCTTACTGTATCACATGAGTTTCATATCGTGTGATTAGAAGATGTTTGAATATCCAGAGAATAAAATTTATTGGGTGAGTTTTGTTTTAATAGAAAAAGACATGCATTTAAAAGATTCACTCTGCTGCTTTTTTTATTTCTCTGCTTTCTGAAGCCATTGACTTTTTTTTTCAATACTTCACTCTGGCTGTTTGCACCAGCGATGCTGTTGAGCCGAGCCTCTTCCAATACGGCTGAAATGCTAGGTGGAGAAAATAGTAATCAAGTGCAGTATCCTGCGATAATTGTTCTTCTTCCTAACCCAAGACCATCATTGTCAACTGCAACTCATCACTGTTTTTGACATAGTTTTGCTAAATTAGGAGAGAACAAAGATTGTCTGACTTTGATACTGAATAAACCTCCTGCTAATTTTGGCTTTATTGTGATACCACTGTGCTCCATGCTAGTTGTTCCCACTGCTTGAAATACTCACGCTGCATACAGTACTTTATACACTCTGATCCTTATAAATAGGTTTTGATGAAATGAAATATAAATCGATAAAGTTGAAACTTTGAGAGAAATTGAACAGTGAACCATATATTGCATAATTCAGAGGGAAAATAATCATGTCAGATATAGTTTTCCTGGGCAGAACCTGCTGAAAATTATGATCCTATTTTCCTCAAGCTGTTTGGAGTGAATAAATCCTGTTTGACCAGTAAAATGAGCAATTTGCCTGATTGGCTGCTATTCAGGATGAAAACAATTCACATCCAGTTCTGTTGTTAAGTGAAAGTAAATATTTATTGTAACACTTAACTTTCACATAAGTATGGAAAAGAATTTCTGAACTTCTATGCAACTCAAGCTAAACTCCTCCAGAAACCCCAAGTACTTGCATTCTTAGTCAAGCTTGAGAGACAAAATACAGGTATTTTGACACACTACATGAATAAAGAATACATGGAGTAAGCAGATTCTGAAGGTTGAAATTGGATTTGGAAGCTGTATTTTGGAAAGGCAAATCACAGCAGGACCAATAAACATAATGGTAAGGTCCTAGGGAGTGTTGCTGAACAAACTGACCTTGGAATGCAGGTTCATAATTCCTTGAAAATAGAGTTGCAGGTAGACAGGATAGTGAAGAAGGCATTGATATGCTTGCCTTTATTGGTTAGTGCTTTGAGCATTGGAGTTGGGAGGTCATGTGGCTAAACAGAACATTGATTAGGCCACTTTTGGAATACTGTGTTCGATTTTGGTTTTCCTGGTATAGGGAAAATGTTGTGAAACTTGTAAGGGTTCAAAAGGATTTGCAAGGATGTTGCCAGGTTGGAAAGGTTTGAGCTACGGGGAGAGGTTGAATGGGTTGGGGCTATCTTCCATGGAGCATTGGAGGCTGAGGGATGATCTTGAAGTTTATAAAATGACAAGGAGCATAGATATGGTGAATAGCCAGGGTCTTTTTCCCCGGGCTGGGGGAGTCCAAAACTAGAGTGCATAGGTTTAAGGTGAGAAGGGAAAGATTTAAAAGGGACCTGAGGGGCAACCTTTTTCACACAGGAAGTGGTGCATGTATGGATTGAGCTGCCAGAGGCAGTGGTACAGGTTGGATAATTACAATATTTTAAAAGGCATCTGGATGGGTACAAGAATAGGAAGGGTTTAGAGGGATATTGGCCAAATGCTGTCAATAGGCCTAGATTAATTTAGAATACTTGGTCGTCATGGACAAGTTGGACTGAAGGAAATGTTTCCATTTGTACATCTCTATGACTCTATGGGTTAAATGATCTCCTCCTCGATTTTAGTACAGATGTCTGAGGACGATAGTTTTTCTTCAAGTTGATAGTTGTGTGGACCTAGAACTCAAGATTCTTTATCTTAGCTTTCTTGGTTTTCTGTCTCCTCTCACGGAAGGAGTAGTGTTGAGATGGATGCTATCAGTTTGAGGACGGTGATCCTGTCATCAGGCAGA
Source organism: Chiloscyllium plagiosum (assembly GCF_037043375.1). Taxonomy (NCBI): domain Eukaryota; kingdom Metazoa; phylum Chordata; class Chondrichthyes; order Orectolobiformes; family Hemiscylliidae; genus Chiloscyllium; species Chiloscyllium plagiosum. The sequence continues at coordinate 39,835,369 of NW_028270173.1, forward strand.
ATTTCCTTAACTCAAGACTTTTGATGTCACGGTCTCAGATTTAGCGGTTCACCTTCTAAGAGCAAAAATGCTAACGTTTTGCTTCCTGTTTGAAATGCTCTAATGCAGCATTTTTGTCTATCCTTTCATCTTTGCCTATAATTTTAAAAGCTCCTTTGCTGATTTGTGCATCTGTGCATTTCTCAAAGAACCGATATATAATCCAATGTTGAGAATTCATTTTGCCATTACAAATACATAGTCATAGAGTCATTCAGCATGGAAATGGATCCATCAGTCCAACCAGCCCATGCTCATCATAATCCCAAATTAAGCTCGTCCCATCTAACTATGCCTGGCCTATGTCCCTCTAAACCTTTCCTACTCATTTAGTTATCTAAATATCTTTCAAATGTTGTAACTGTTCCCACATTCACCAGTCAGTTTGAATGATCTAAACCCAATAGGTTCACCTTTGGAATCTCTGGTTGTAAATAATAAAAAATGTAATACTTTGTCCAAATCCTGTTGATTATTTGTGACTATCAATTTTAATTATTGCTTTTTGAATCCAAAGCTTCGAGTGGTTAGTGGGTCACACGTTTCAACTGTATTATATCCAAATTGCTTAGCCCTTGAAATTTGAGACACAAAGTTCAAACCTGATCCGACTCTATTAAATTAGTAACAAGCGGTTTCTTCCACCACTGCCTCTGCTGTAATTGCCCTAAAAGGAATATCTTTAAATTGCATTTTCATATCCAAATGGGAGTACTGGTATCCTGCTTTCATTTTCAGTTATGGTCTTAGCCAATCCACTAACTCATAACAGCCACTTCACAAGCGGGTATGGTTAATAAAGGTGTCCGTTTGATTACATGTTGAGATTTTCCTATTAATTGCGGCAATGCAGTTCGTAAAACATGCTAGCTACCGCTATTCTTATGAATTCTTAGGTAAAATGCCCATTTATTGATATTGAGGTTTCTGTAATTATATGTAAGCTACCAAGTGATATTTGAAAGATCTTATGATATTTAGGTTATATTACTATCTAATGAACAGCCATTAATTTTTCATCTATACATTGGAGATATGTCCACTTCCCCATCAGGACCGTTTTCAATTTAATAGAATGCTGGAATTCCTTCACCCATTTTCAGTGTGAAGTTCTCGTATCAGCAAACTTGTATTTGAATCTGCTGTCTGAGTTTAATTAACAAAGACTCTTACGCTGAATCATACTCATCCTTAAATAATATTTTTGTTATTTAGACATCTGTTTGTGAAATTGCTTTGATCTCTGGTGATGATATTTGCCCTTTGCTCTGCTCACCAATACAATAGGAAAATACAGGCTTGCTGTGATTATAGGCAAAGCTATAATTTTACTCCGGACACCTCATTACCTAGGATTGTCAAATTCATCTATATATGTTTTCTTAATAACTTACCACCACTGTGCCATGCAAGCCCATTCCAGTTACACCTTGCACTGTGGAGTTGGGATATAGTCTTCACGTTCCTTTTATTAGGAGTTTTGGCTTTCATTGCACTCTGGCAGCAAATGTGTTTAGTGGCATTATTTGAAGAAAAAAGGGGTATCTTTTCCATTTGACAAATGTCTTTTGGATTTCTCATTTATTGCATTCACCTTCTCTGCATTAGCAGCAGTATCTATTTCTGTTTTCCTGTTCTTGATAAAGTCATAATTTGATCCTTGATGTTTTATTTTTACTTCCCTTTTTGGACTCTCTCGGGACGCAGTAAGTTCCATGGACTTGCCATGTAGCTTCCAGGACTATGAACAAAGGTGGTCTGATTTTGTCGCAATGGAAACACTTAGGGTTTCGATCATCACTTCAACCTGCATCACCTTACTTTTTGTTCTGAGGGGGGAGATCTTAAGGTATTACCAGCTGCCCTTTATCTAACTCCTTATGCTACTTAACCCATTGCTTACTTGTCCTCTCTTTTCAAGTGTGAGACTGCCTGAGAAACAAAACTTAGTTTTATGGATTAGTTCATATTTGTCAAACATTGCTGTCACCTGTCTAGTAGAAATACCATTTGGTGTTAAATATTAGTTCTAATTGCAAAGGTAGTCACTTGTTAAATTAAAATTTGTGAGAAGATTTGTAGCTCGGGTGCTCGTTGTTGTGGTTCTGTTCACCGAGCTGGGAATTTGTGTTGCAGGCGTTTCGTCCCCTGCCTAGGTGACATCTTCAGTGCTTGAGAGCCTCCTGTGAAGCGCTATAAATGCCGGAGGAAACATCACAAGCGCTTCACAGGAGGCTCCCAAGCACTGAGGATGTCACCTAGACAGGGGACGTATCGTCTGCAACACAAATTCCCAGCTCGGCGAACAGAACCACAACTTGTTAAATTAAGAAGAAAAATCTGTTGATGCTAAAAATCTGAAACACAGAAAGAAAGTGGTGGTGAAACTTAGCAGGTCTGGCAGCATCAGTAGAGAGAAAACAATTAATATTTTGAGACCAGTGACCCTTCATCATGAGCTCTGTTTTATCAGTAAACATAGGATACATTACTCTGTCTCTTTATCTGACCCATTGAAATAGTAGTAAGTAGCTGAGGCCTACACTTTGATCCTTGGGCTAGTGGTGTTGTGGTAACTGGCCATTAGTCTGGTAACCCTGAACCTCAGGTTAATGTTCTGGGACATGGGTTCAAATCCCATCTGGGCTGATTGTGAAATTTGAATTCAATAAAAATCTGGAATTAAAATAAAATCTAATGGAGACAGTATAGTCACTGTTGATTTAAAAAGAAAACTTGGTTCGCTAAAGGGAAGGAAATCTGCTATCCTAGACTGAGAGACTCTTGAACCTGCAGCAAAATTGGTGACTCTTAATTGCCATCCTGAATTGTCCACAGGATGATGGTTGTCTGAGTGATATCCACATTCACTAACTTTAGGAGAAAAAAGGCCTGTGGAAATAAAGCACTTAATGATATCAAATTGAAAGAAAATGTATGCAAAATGTCTAGACTCTTGGGTGGCCAGAACATTTTGAGAATTTGCAAAGGGTGACTAAATCAAAATTAGTGAAGAGGGAGAAATTATAATTAGTGTTAGCTAGAAAGAATTATAAAACAGACAATAAAAGTTTCTGCAAACGCATAAAATGTAGAGTAGCTAATGTAAATATGGACTGGGAAACTTATCATGGAAAAGGGATTTGTTAATGAATTATTGACTGTGCTTTGAGACCTGACTTCATGTCGGGAATGAAGAGTCTACCGAAGGTTTACTTGTAGCTTATTTAGCATGTTACTGTTGTGATCTATACAATGACCACTGCAACAACAGCTCCCACTGTAGCATACAATGAGAGTTATAGGCTAAAAAATTGAAATACCAAATTAACTTTTGAATGCATTTTCTTTTAAAATATGCTAAATATGATGTCTGTGTAATGTTCATTTGTTGAAATGTTTCCCAGATTAGAATTTATGATGAAAAGGAATGCTCAGGATGAAAATTCTAAGTGATGAGCATTCTAAACTCTTTTGCTGCAGTGGAATCCTTCTGTCCATTTTCCTTTCCTTTCTTCCCTCACTTTGCGTGAAAGCAAAATTTGGGGGAAGGTGTTTGAGATGTTCAGGTCAGTGGTAATAATACTAGGTACTTTGCTACTGTCTGTGAAGTGTCCTCTGTACCTGACAATAGAAGGTTAGAAAGTATAGAACTACAAGGGTGTCCTCATTAAGTAAGTAAGGTTAACATGCAGATGCAGCAATCTATTAGAAAGGCTAATGCAATAAAAATCAACCTGTATTGCATGAGGATTTGAGTACAGGAATAGTGAGGTCTTGTTTCAATTGTAGAGGAACTTAAGTACACTGTGTACAGTTTTGGTCTCCTTATTTCAGGAGAGATGTTATTGTCATAGAGGTACTGCAATGAAAGTTTACCAGTCTTGTTCTGTGATGGTGGGACTGTTCCACAAAAAGAGAGATTGGGTAAACTGGGTCTGGATTCCTTGGGGTTTTGAAGAATGGCAAGTGATCTGATTGACACATATAAAATAATGAAGGGATAGACAGAGTAGATTCAGTTGAGATAATTCCCCTGTTTGCTGTGTCCAGAACCAGAGAAGAAGCTATAAATAGAGAAAATGTCACTGAGGTCTGAGATGTTATTTTATTATTTGTTCTTGTTGTTTATTTTTTGAGATGATGGAGGGTTTTTTTTTTCAGACTGGAGGCCTGTTACCAGCAGTGTTCCTCAGGGATCGGTGCTGGGTCCACTTTTATTTGTCATGTATAATAATGATTTAGATGAGAACATAGAAAGCATGGTTAGTAAGTTTGTGGATGTCTCCATGATTCGTGGTATAGTCGACAGTGAAGGTTATCTATGATAAGAGATCTTGATCAATTGGGTCAATAGGCTGATGAGTAGCAGTTGGAGTTTTATTTGGGTAAATGCGAGGTAATACAGTTTTCATAAAACAAACAAAGGCAAGACTTGTACAGTTAACAGGAAGGCCTTGGGTAGTGTTGTATAACAGAGACTTGAGGGTTCAGGTATATAATTTTGTATTTGCATTACATATAGAGTGGTTCAGAAGGTGCCTAGCATGCTTGCCTTCATTGTTGAGACCATTGTGTCTCAAAATTGGGACATTATGTTGATGTTGTACAGGATGTTGGTGAGACCCCTTCTGGAGTACAGTGTCCTGTTTTGGTCTCGTTGTTATAGGAAGGATATTATTAAGCTGGAGAGGGGTCGGAAGAGATTTACCAGGATGCTGCTGGGAATGGAGGGTTTAAGTTGTAAGGAGTGGTTAGATAGGCTGGGACTCTTCACTGGAGCGTAGGAGGTTGAGAGGTGATCTTAGAGGTTTGTAAAATCATGGTCATAGCTAAGATGAATTACTGGTATGTTTTCCCTAGGGTGGCAGATTTCCACTAGGGGCATACGTTCTAAAGCGGGAGGAGAAAGATTAAAGAAAAGACATGAGACAAATTTTTTTTGCACAGTGAATGGTTTGTGTGTGGAGTGAACTTCCAGGTACAGTTACAACATTTAAAAGATGTTTAGGTAAGTAAATGAATAAGAAATATTTGGAGCATATGGGCCAAGCATAGGCAGGTAGGAATAGTTTAGTTTGGGATTATGGTCGGCATGGATTTTTTGGACCAGAGGGTCTGTTTCCGTGCTGTGTCACTGTGACTGTATGACTGTGATTCTACTCAGTGTTGTGAGCCTTTGGAATTCTGTACCACAGTGGGCTGTGGAAACTCAATTCTTGAGTATGTTTATGGTAGAGATTGATAAATGTCTAATTATCAGTGGCATACAGCTATGCTCCTTTCCAGTTTTCCTGGTTCTGCTACACCTCTGCAGTCTGTTAGCAGCAACAATTTCTGGAATCTGATGTCAATGGGTGTGTACACTGATCAACTGCATGGCTGTGCAGCTTCGATGGAACTTTGGGGATTATGGGGATGGAATGGGCAAAAGTCATTGAAGGGCACAATCAGTCGTCATATAAAATGGCAAGGTAGTTTTGTTGGACTAATAACCTCTTATGCTCCTATTTTCAAAAGGTTAATACCAATGAAGTGCTGTACTGTTGGAGGGTCATTACTAAGGTCAGAGGGTAGGTACTGAGGGAGCACTGCATGGTTGGAGGGTCATTACTGAGGGTACTGTTGGAGGGTCATTACTAAGGTCAGAGGGTAGGTACTGAGGGAGCACTGCATGGTTGGAGGGTCATTACTGAGGGTACACTGGAGTGCAGAAAGGTTCATTATTAAGCAGGTTTGTAGAGGGAACATTGGTGTATAGGATTGTGGGGATGGAGTGGATAAAAATCATTGAATACTTCAATCTGACGTGATTGTACAGAATCATCAGGCAATTTTGATGCACTGAATGGCCTACTCCTGTTCCTATCTTCCTAAATCTGAGGGTCAGAATTGTGGCAGTGCTGCAGTGAGGGAATTCCATGCTGTCAGAGAATCAGTGCTGTCATGAGCTACGTTGTCTCAAGAGAACCACCTACAAATTTTGTTCTCTCCAATTTATATTGCCTTTCTTCATTGTTCCTTTTGAAATGTATCAGTTCACATTTCTTTGTGCTCTGTATCATATCTTCAACATTGAGTAATGGAGGTTTGGCCTTTGACTCAAGGAAGCTGCAAGAACAGAATATTGTTCAGACCTCATTTGTTTCAGTCAATTTTCTGTACAGCAATTCAGGAAGTTTTGATTGACCTTTGAGAGGCTACTGGATCTTTGCTAGAATGATGCCAGGGCTTGATGGGATGTTGAATGAACATGTCTTACGTTGCCTGTGGTTTAAGGGGTGAGCAGTTTAAAATGTTAATGTTTCTGTATCTACATTATTTTATTTCCTGTGGTGGAGAAACCAATACTGAAATAATTGTTGAAATGCGGAGCAGCAATGATCTAATTGAAGCACATAGCATGCTCATTGGGCTTTGATGCTTTTCTGTCACTGTAATGTATCTCAATCTACTTTAAATTTACTTAATTTTTTCCTCATAATTAGCAGTGCAACTGAAGCTATTTATGTGATTGGTTAATTTGCAATGTTTTAAGTTTTTTTTTCTGACCCCGACTCAACTCAACTACAACACACTCTCAGGTCTCACTTGGAAGCTGAATTAGATTACATTACAGTGTGGAAACAGGCCCTTCGGCCCAACAAGTCCACACCGACCCGCCGAAGCGCAACCCACCCATACCCCTACATTTACCCCTTACCTAACACTACGGGCAATTTAGCATGGCCAGTTCACCTGAACTGCACATCTTTTGGACTGTGGGAGGAAACCGGAGCACCCGGAGGAAACCCATGCAGACACTGGGTGAACGTGCAAACTCCACCAAGTTAGTCGCCTGAGGCGGGAATTGAACCCGGGTCTCCGGCGCTGGTGAGGCAGCAGTGCTAACCACTGTACCATCATGCCGCCCATTCTAGAATTCATTCTAATTAGATTGGTTTGACAGTGACAAATCAGAATAGAGCTGTTTGAGCAATCAAAAAATGCTGGTTTAATATCATCAGTATAGAGAACAGACAGATAATTATTAACAATGTATGGAACAGCTTCCTGACAGAGAAATTATAAGTGCAGGACGCAACACACAACTGAGATGAACAGTGTCAGGATAGGACAAAGTTCCCAGGCTAAAGGGGACAGTATGACATTGACTGAGAACACAGGAATTATATGGTCCCGATAGTTTGAGAAGAAACCCTTTCTTGGGGAAGAAGTTCCTGCAAATCTATTGAAGCAGCAATAATCAGACTAATATTATTCATCCTGTGTGAAGAGGTCTCTGTTGGTCAGTCATCAAATTTGGAAGTCAAGTGCTTGGATGGTTACTGGGGCACTCTCCCTTGGTCAGTGGGTCGTGGAGTTTCTGGGTGGCATAGTGGCTCAATGGTTTGCATCTCTGCTAACAGGACCAAGGGACTGGAGTATGCATTGATAGGAACATAGTAACAGGCGAAGCCATTCAGTCCTTCCAACACAGAGTCAGAGATGTACAGCATGGAAACAGACCCTTCGTCCAACCTGTCCAGGCTGACCAGATATCCCAACCCAATCTAGTCCCACCTGCCTCTCAATTAGGCATAGCTTAGCCGGACTACACCTCCACTTTCCCATTGCACTGATGTAATGAAAGTCTATTGCTCTGAAGTTTGAGGGCTCTTTCAACCTGGGCATCCATGGTTTTCTGAAGGGTTGAGTTTTCGATTCCCACTATCCTTTGCGTGAAAAGTTGTTTCTTGATGTAAGTCTTGCTCTCATTTTAAGATTCTGTCCACTACTATTTCATTCACATACTTCACCAGTGAAATAGTTCCTCTCTCTCCTGCTTGATGAATCATTTTAAGGTCCTGATGAGCTCACCCAGCCTTCCAAACCAGGTTTGTTGGCTCAGAAGAACAATTTATTAAAGGGTCTTTCAGAATTACAGAATCCCGAGAGTATGGAAGTAGGTCATTCAACCATTACCAGCACTTTGAAGAGCATTCCACCCAGAGCAACCATGTCTCTGTAATCCTGCATTTCCCACAGCTAATCCACCCCACCTGTGCATCTTTGAATTGTCGGAAGAAAGCAGACCAGCAGCAGCAACCACCCACCCGTCTCTTTCCCCCCCCCCCCCCCCCCCCACCCCCACCAAAACCATAAATGGGGAGAATGTGCAAACTGTACACAGTCACCCAAGATTGTCAGAGACTTGGATTCAATTCCAATGAGGCAGCACTTTTAACCACTGAGCCACCCTATGCACTCAACCACTAATTCAGTAGATGGAAGTCTAGGATTAAATGTTATACTCCTGGATTGTGCAAACTATGATCTTTCTCTAGGTTGCTCTTAATTGATTTGTTTGTTAGATAATTTAATAATTATTGTAACTGGATATTTCACCACATTCTTTAACTGCTGTCTGAATTTTGACTGAGTCACACCATAAATAAATGTATTCGTGCAGCAACTTAAACTCTGGAGCATGGATCCGACCTGGTGAAAGGTGTATAAAGAATATCTGTAATAATTCAGGGGTGCTCCTGTAATGATAAATAATAAATATATAACATATGTCAACCACAGGAGTATGAAGCTGCCAGATATGCAGAAAAGTAAAATTATGGACTTCCTCCTATTCTCCATCTCTGGGTCACTGTCGTTTTCACTCCTGTTCTGTCCTCTCAGCCCCTTACGAACTTGACTGGTTGTTAAAATGTGTCTGACTGTCAGAACGTTGAACAATAAAATGAAAGCAAATGGAGGCAACGGAGTTAAAAGTGTATCGAACCAATCAAATCCTACCCATCCGGGCTCAGTGAAATAACTTTGTTTTGTATGGCAGAACCACGGCACATTGTTGATCACTTCGGTAGGTTGGAGTGTAAAGTAGAAGGGAACATTTTTTAAACAGAGCAACACGGCAGTTGTTGCGAGAACCACGGATACGGTTTTCTTAGTGCAATATTTTGTTTTTATCTTCTGACAACAAATGGCCACAAATCGATCAAAAGTAAAATTGACGGTGAACCAGACAGAACAGTCTGTGGCTGCATGTCCTAGGACAGCACGAACACTGCAGATGGGGGTGATGTTCAAGAAAAACATTATTGGGAAATAATAGCCATTGATATAGCGTAGTATGACTTCAGTGACAATGACCATTAAATCTGCTGCTGCCATGGCAACCAGATAGCACGTGGTGCATACTGAAAGTCCACTCTTTCCCCGAGACAGGATCAGAATTGTAATTAAGTTAACTGCAAAACAAAAGACAAGGGGAAAGAGGATGGAAAATCAAAATTAAACTTGATATATTTCCAGTCTAATGTAAAGTTTCATAAAATGTAAGTCCTTTCATTAAAGTTTTCAGACTACCCACTTTCAGGTTGAAAAAGGCTGGAACGGAGGATGGGACATCCAGCCAATCCGAGGTTAAGTGTTGATAATATAAGTATTCATATGACGTCAATTTAATGTTGTTAGCTCCAGTTTCTCAGTCCATAGGAAACTCTAAAGGTGAAGGTTAGTCAGCAGAGGGGACAACTGCTTTTACAGAAACTGCTTTTTCTCCAGAGGAACAAGATTGTTCCCACCTCTCATCTCTGACAGGGAATACTTGTGGACACAGAGATGGGCACAAGTGCGTATATTTCAACGCAAGGAGTATCAGAAATAAGGTGGGTGAACTTAAGGCGTGGATTGGTACTTGGGACTACGATGTTGTGGCCATCACGGAAATGTGGATAGAAGAGGGACAGGAATGGTTATTGGAGGTTCCTGGTTACAGATGTTTCAGTAAGATTAGGTGGGGTGGTAAAAAAGGAGGGGGGTGGTGTTGCTAATTAGAAATGGTATAACGGCTGCAGAAAGGCAGTTCGAGGGGGATCTGCCTTTGGAGGTAGTATGGGCTGAAGTCAGAAATAGGAAAGGAGCAGTCACCTTGTTGGGTGTTTACTATAGGCCCCCCAATAGCAGCAGAGTTGTGGAGAAACAGATTGGGAAACAGATTTTGGAAAGGTGCAGAAGCCACAGGGTAGTAGTCTTGGGCGATTTCAACTTCCCAAATATTGCTTGGAAGCTCTTTAGATCAAGTAGTTTGGACGGGGAGGTGTTTGTGCAGTGTGTCCAGGAAGCTTTTCTAACTCCGTATGTAGATTGTCCAACCAGAGGGGAGGCCATATTGGATTTGGTACTTGGTAATGAACCGGGACAAGTGATGGGCTTGTTAGTGGGTGAGCATTTTGGTGATTCTGTGATTTTCACCTTGGTTATGGAGAGAGAGAGAGAGATAGGTGCGTGCAACAGAGCATGTTTTACAATTTGGGGAAGAGTAAATACGATGCTGCAAGACAGGATCTGAGGAGCATAAATTGGGAGCATAGGCTGTCAGGGAAGGATATCGTTGAAATGTGGAACTTTTTCAAGGAACAGATACGATGTGTCCTTGATATGTATGTACCTGTCAGGCAGGAAAGAGATGGTCGTGTGAGGGAACCTTGGTTGACGAGGGAGGTTGAATGTCTTGTAAGGAGGAAGGAGGCTTACATAAGGTTGAGGAAACAAGGTTCAGACAGAGCCTTAGAGGGATACAGGATAGCCAGGAATGAGCTGAAGAAAGGGATTAGGAGAGCTAAGAGGGCATGAAAAATCTTTGGCGGGTAGGATCAAGGATAACCCCAAGGCCTTTTATGCGTGTGTGAGAAACGTGAGAATGACGAGAACGAGGGTAGGTAGTGGGAGACTGTGTATTGAGTCGGAAGAGATAGGAGAGGTCTTGAATGAGTACTTTTCTTCAGTATTTACAAATGAGAGGGACCATATTGTTGAAGAGAGTATGAAACGGACTGGTAAGCTAGAGGAGATACTTGTTAGGAAGGAAGATGTGTTGGGCATTTTGAAAAACTTGAGGATAGACAAGACCCCCGGGCCTGACGGGATATATCCTAGGATTATGTGGGAAACAAGAGAGGAAATTGCAGAACCGCTGGCAATGATCTTTTCGTCTTCACTGTCAATGGGAGTGGTGCCTGGGGACTGGAGAGTGGCAAATGTTGTGCCCCTGTTCAAAAAAGGGAATAGGGATAACCCCGGGAATTACAGGTCAGTTAGTCTTACTTCGGTGGTAGGCAAAGTAATGGAAAGGGTACTGAGGGATAGGATTTATGAGTATCTGGAAGGACACTGCTTGATTCGGGACAACCAGCACGGATTTGTGAGGGGTAGGTCTTGCCTTACAAGTCTTATTGAATTCTTTGAGGAGGTGACCAAGCATGTGGATGAGGGTAGAGCAGTGGATGTAGTGTACATGGATTTTAGTAAGGCATTTGATAAGGTTCCCCTTGGTAGGCTTATGCGGAATGTCAGGAGGCATGGGATAGTGGGAAGTTTGGCCAGTTGGATAGAGAACTGGCTAACCGGTTGTAGTCAGAGAGTGGTGGTAGATGGTAAATATTCAGCCTGGAGCCCAGTTACAAGTGGAGTTCCGCAGGGATCAGTTCTGGGTCCTCTGCTGTTTGTAATTTTTATTAATGATTTGGAAGAGGGAGTCGAAGGGTGGGTCAGTAAATTTGCAGACGATACGAAGATTGGTGGAGTTGTGGATAGTGAGGAGGGCTGTTGTCAGCTGCAAAGGGACTTATATATGATGCAGAGCTGGGCTGAGGAGTGGCAGATGGAGTTCAACCCTGTCAAGTGTGAGGTTGTCCATTTTGGAAGGACAAATAAGAATGCGGAATACAGGGTTAATGGTAGGGTTCTGAGTAAGGTGGAGGAGCAGAGGGATCTTGGGGTCTGTGTTCATAGATCTTTGAAAGTTACCACTCAGGTGGATAGAGCTTGTAAGAAGGCCTATGGTGTATTAGCGTTCATTAGCAGAGGGATTGAATTCAAGAGTCATGAGGTGATGTTGCAGCTGTATAGGACCTTGGTAAGGCCACATTTGGAGTACTGTGTGCAGTTCTGGTCGCCTCATTTTCGGAAAGATGTGGATGCTTTGGAGAGGGTGCAGAGGAGATTTACCAGGATGTTGCCTGGAATGGAGAATAGGTCATACGAGGATAGGTTGAGAGTGCTAGGCCTTTTCTCATTGGAACAGCGAAGGATGAGGGGTGACTTGATAGAGGTTTATAAGATGATCAGGGGAATAGATAGAGTAGACAGTCAGAGACTTTTCCCCTGGGTACAACAGAGTGTTACAAGGGGACATAAATTTAAGGTGAAGGGTGGAATGTATAGGGGGGATGTCAGGGGTAGGTTCTTTACCTAGAGAGTGGTGGGGGCATGGAATGCGCTGCCTGTGGGAGTGGCAGAGTCAGAATCATTGGTGACCTTTAAGCGGCAATTGGACAGTTACATGGATAGGTGCTTAAGCTAGGACAAATGTTGGGCACAACATCGTGGGCCGAAGGGCCTGTTCTGTGCTGTATTGTTCTATGTTCTTTCCACATTCACTCCCTATCAGTCAAGCTCCTCCTGCTCTGAAGATGTTTTCTCTCTGGGATTAGAACACCTATATCCACAACTGATCATCTGAGAGTTGATCAGCCATCAGACTTCTCATATTCACCTACCCAATGCTGCAGTCTGCCCTTACCTGCATAGAAGTCATAGACACATAGAGATGTATAGCATAGAAACAGACCCTATGATCCAACTTGTCTTTCTAGATTAATCCAGTCCCATTTGCCAGTACTTGGCCCATATCCCTCTAAACACTTCCTGTTCATGTACCCATCTAGAAGCCTTTTAACCTGTTGTAATCATACTCTCTACCACTTCCTCTGGCTGCTCATTCCACCATCTACATGAAAAATGTTGCCCCTTAGATTCCATTTACATCTTTTCCCTCGCACCTTAAATTTATGCCCTCTAGCTTTGGACTCCCCTACCCTGGGGCAAAGACCCATTTTTCACATCAATGGCAGGGAAAATAATCAAGGACAGAAGTGGCATTGTGATGATTCATAATTGCTCAGGGTGTGGGTGAATAACACTTGTTACAGGTGTCCAGTTCAAAAAACAATCTTGTACAACCACCCTATGTTCCCTTTCCCCCTTCTGCAAAGACCATTCCCTCCATGACTACCTGGTCAGGTCCATGCCCCTCTACAACCCACCCTCCCATCCTGGCACCTTCCCCTGCCACCGCAGGAATTGCAAAACCTGCGCCCACACCACCTCCCTCACCTCCATCCAAGGCCCTAAAGGAGCCTTCCACATTTATCAATGTTTTACCTGCACATCCACCAATATCATTTATTGTATCCCTCGCTCCCGATGCGGTCTCCTCTACATTGGAGAGACTGGATGCCTCCTAGCAGAGCGCTTTAGGGAACATCTCCAGGACACCCGCACCAATCAACCACACCACCGCCCTGTGGCCCAACATTTCAGCTCCCCCTCCCACTCTACTGAGGAGGTCCTGGGCCTCCTTCACCGCCGCTCCCTCACCACCAGACGCCTGGCGGAAGAACGCCTCATCTTCCGCCTCGGAACACTTCAACCCCAGGGCATAAATGTGGACTTCAACAGTTCAACAGTTTCCTCATTTCCCCTTGCCCCACCTCACCCCAGTTCCAAACTTCCAGCTCAGCACTGTCCCCATGACTTGTCCTGCCTGCCTATCTTCTTTTCCACCTATCCAATCCACCCTCTCTCTCCTCCTTCCCCCCCCCTCCCCCCACCACCGACCTATCACCTTCATCCCCTCCCCCACTCACCTATTGTACTTCATGCTACTTTCTTCCCACCTCCACCCTACTCTCATTTATCTCTCCACCCTTCAGGCACTCTGCCTGTATTCCGATGAAGGGCTTTTGCTTGAAACATCGATTTTCCTGCTCCTCAGATGCTGCCTGAACTGCTGTGCTTTTCCAGCACCACTCTAATCTAGAATCTCGTTTCCAGCATCTGCAGTCATTATTTTTACCTGTGTTCCCTACTGTCAAGTCAATTTTTTTTACCCAATTGGCTAGTTTTACTTGGATTCTCCACGATTTGCATTCCTAACCAGTCTATTATGCGGAACCTTGTCGAAGGCCTTACTAAAGTCTATGTCGACAATGCCTTTTACGCTGCCCTCATAATATCTTTGTCGATTAATCTCTGTATCTCCACCCAATATCTCAGATTTTTCCCTTTTGTTATCCTGCTCCCACTTCCCAATTTCAACACTATTCACCCCTTCCTTCAGTTATGAATGTGATTCATAGTCCACTCAGGATGTGAATTCCTTTTCTCCTTCCACAGATACTGCTGGACCTGACGGATATTTGCAGCAGAATCTGAAAGACCCTGTTTGGCTCATCAAGTCTGCACCTATTATCTCAAGAGCATCCCACCCAGAATCACTCTTCCCAATCTGCATAACCCCTTAATTACTGTGATTTATCCACCTAACCTACACATCCCTGGACCCTATGGGCAATTTAGCATGGCCAATCCATCTAACCTGCATTTAGTTGGACTGTGGGACAAAATGAAAGTAATCAGTGGAAATACATGCAGACTTGCAAACTCTAAAGAGACAGTCACCTAAGGCTTGATCTCTAGCCACTGAGCCACACTTTCTGCTTTTATTTTCTTTTGGTTTCTTGTCCACAACACTTATCACGGTCTATGTGAAACAACTTTCATTATTATCCACTTCTAAGTGTTTTGAAAAAAAATAAAAAAAATTGAGCCCCCCCTCCCAAGATAAAATAATACAAACAACATAGAATGCTGAAAAGAACTAGTTCTGTGGATACAGAAACAATGTTAGCATTTGAACTTGACAATCTTTTAACAGAACTGGACACAATTAGCGATAAATGGTATTGTAGCAACAGTAGTGTTGTAAGAAAATGCAATAGTAGAGGAGAATACGAATCTGTGTCCGGTCACAGATTCGTAATGATGAAAGAAGTAATAGCATATAGATTCAGGGGAGGTATATATGCTTATAGCGGAGTAATTGAAATGAGGGACTCATGGAAAACCCGATCAAGATGAGCAAAGTTTGCAGTAGTTCTGAATTGCATTCCCAGGAATGCAAATTAGTTGACCCAGTCAGCATTCATGGATCATCCTAACCTCCAGTACTAACCCACAACACTCCCACTTCCAATGGCTCTGTGCAGCCACTGTCCATCACCTGACTTGTAGACCAATGAGCATAACTGTGTGTCAAACATAGAACGGACTGGTTGCTCAAAGATGTAACGTGTAACATATGAGATGTAGTGAGAACATATTCCAAAACGGAATGTCCAGTGCATATTGCCCCACTGAATTCTTTGAATGAGTAGATGAGCATGAAGATATCGATGTGATTAATTTGTTTTTTTTTTCAAAGGGTTTTGTAAAGGATCATATTCAAGATTCTTGAACCATTTCAGAGTAATTGGTGTTGACGAATCTCACTTGTAAGAAAGCAAAAACCTAAGGTAGGAGCTCAAAGTATTGATATAATCTTTGTCATTGGGCTTATCCACCTAACCTACACACCCCAGTCTACAGTATAGATTCTATTTTTTTAGAGCAACGCTGAATAATAGTTTAAAAAAAAATTAAGAAAGAAAGAAAACAGCCCTGGGCTTCTGTCCTACATGAATAGGATTGAAAAACAAAAG
This sequence comes from Chiloscyllium plagiosum, assembly GCF_037043375.1. NCBI lineage: Eukaryota > Metazoa > Chordata > Chondrichthyes > Orectolobiformes > Hemiscylliidae > Chiloscyllium > Chiloscyllium plagiosum. Next base: position 39,851,007 of record NW_028270173.1, read on the forward strand.
AGAGGCTGTTTAACTCATTTAGCAACTTTTTAGTATCTAATCCTTAGCAGACTGTGCAAAGAGTGCTTGTTTCCACACTACAATCACACGATATGCATTTAGCAGTCAGAAGCACACATTCAAAATTAGTGTAGAAACCAAAAGGAAGAGTTCAACTAGTTCTGTGGAAGAAACCAAAAAATAATTGAAGCTCTTCAGAAATAGTCAAAGTGGGATTCAGAATGGTAAATGGATCTTAACATTGCTACGTGTAAGGTTCTGCATCTTGGTAGGAAGAATAAGGTACTCATTGAAAATAAAACTATGTGAACAGTGTAAAGGGACCAAAGCTTTCTACAGTATAGATTCTATTTTTTTAGAGCAACGCTGAATAATAGTTTTAAAAAAAAAATTAAGAAAGAAAGAAAACAGCCCTGGGCTTCTGTCCTACATGAATAGGATTGAAAAACAAAAGAGAGGCTGTGTTTTACTCATTTAGCAACTTTTTAGTATCTAATCCTTAGCAGACTGTGCAAAGAGCGCTTGTTTCCACACTACAAGCAGGTTACTGACACCCTGGAGATTTATCAGAGTTGCAAAATGGTAACTATCAGCAGCAGAATGTTGAGGTATGAAACCCTAAAGTTGCTAAGAAGGATGATCGGATGAATATGGAGAATGTATTTCCACTTTTGGATATAAGATAGCCTATAGTCAATTCAACAAGGTAAATTCAATTATACAAAGGCTAAATTGTGGATTTTGCTGCAAATTTGAGTATCTAAGGTGGCTAGCATAGATGTATTTAAGAAGACACTGCATACATGAGAAAGAAGGGGATAAAATAAATGTTGATAAGTTTATTTTCATTCAGAAGCAGATAATGTCCATAATATAAGCCATTCGCACTTTGCATTGGGCCTGGTTCTGAGGAATTGCAGTAAGTTTGTTAATTCATCTTTGGCATGTGAGATCAACAGAAACTGACAAAGTTAAACAGAGCAAGAAACTTGCATACATTCTATTAAGTGAAACTAAATCACTGTGCAATTTTCCAATCATCATCAGATGCAATGTTACCAATGAATGAGCAAAATCAGACAGCAACATACTCACAAATGTATACAATAGAAATACTTATCTTTGCTTACCAGGAACACCAACAACAGCCAGGATCACATAATATATTTTCACAATACTGTCAATTGGAAGGTGCATTTTCTGTTCGAAGTGACCTGTCCTGTTGTGTGGCAAACATTCTCCCTAACTTAAAATTTAAGGTAATAGATTTTCCACAGCCTTCAATTTATATGCTATGGGCCCTCCACTGGGACAATCATTAGATTGTTTTTTGAAAGTTGCACACATTATGACTGCCAAGGTAAGTCCCTTTGGTGAATGAATGCAGTTAGCACTGAAATAGATTGAGAACTCTTCTCTTCCCCCCCACCCCCTCCACTCCTCCAACCACAAACATACACACCCAAACCCTCAAAGAAAAGAGTTCTGACTGCATTAATGAATGAAAGAATGAACGGAGGAAATGGATGAATAAATGAATTAATTAATTGATGAAATTTGAACTCTATTCATGCAGCAATGGTATTAATGCTGATAGGACAATTAGATTATTCTCAAGATTTCACATCGTTTTGAGGATGTCACTTCCCCTTCCTCTGATAATTCCTTATTTAAGTTCTAAATGTTCTTTGAAGAATGTTCTATTGCATCCTGGATTGCTGTTGCACTCTTCAACCATGACCAAGGTAATGCAGATGAAGTAGCTTGACTTAGAGGAAAAAGAAAGGAAGAGAAGATTCTTAGCGGATCAAAGAGAAAGAGAGAGGGGAGAGAAAGGAAGAGAGAAGGAAGAGAAAGAGAGCGACAGTTTGAACTTCAGATGTAGAAAATTAGGAAAGTCAAGTTAACAGGATGGAGATGAAGGGAAAAGGTAAGGATGTGTACAAATATGTTAAAATGCTGCCATATTTCGATGAGAAAGATGTCAAAGCCTTTTGCATTTCATTTCAAAAATTTACTAGGCAGATGGAGTGGCCAGAGAACTTGTGGGCAACGCTAGTTCAAACTAAGCTGGTGAGCAGCACCATCAGATGAGGGGTCGGAGATTTTGCAGATGTTAACCAGGCTATTTTGAGTGTTTGTGAATTGATGCCAGAAGCATATAGACAGCAAGTCAGAAATATAAAGAAGGAACCAGGCCAGAGTTCATTGAGTGAGAAAGAATTAAACATAGGCTTACCTCACCCATCTATTAAAATTGCTGTGATGATGCTGCTTCTTTAACAAGGTGATATTGTCCTTGACTTTTTTTTTATTCAGTGAGATTGTGAAAGCAGTGATTCTGAAATGTCTTGCTTGGATAGGTTTTAGGGGCAAGTTGATTGTAGCTAACAGATACTGCCTCTGGCAAAAGGCTGTTATGTTTTGTTAAAAAAAACACTTGTACAATGATGCGGGAATGATCAGTTCTCCCAGCTCTTCTCTGGTTTGGTTTGGTTTTAGCCATCTGGCTGTTCACTGAATGCCTCAGTTTAGTTTGAGGCTGCTGATCCAAGAAACAGCTACATGGACGAAAGTGTTCCATGCTGTATCTCTCTGCCCTCTCTGTATCTCCTGTAAGACCTTGTGTTTTCTGGGGGTGAAGTAAGTGACCTTGGGGGTTTTGAAAAAGGTGGTTAAGGCCAAGCTGCTGGAATTAGCAGACAAGCTGGAGCTGGAGTTGCCTCCTTCCGTGAGGAAGGGAGAGATAATTACAGCAGTAGCTCCACGTTGAAATTTGCCTGGAACACCATCAAAATCTTTAGAGATGGCTAACATTCAATTGAAAATGGAGCAGCTAGAGGCAAAAGACAAGGAAAGGGCAACATAAATGAAGAAGTTTGAATTATGATTTGAAGCAGAAGAGAGAGAAAAGGAGAAAGAGAGTTTAAACTTCAGAGATTAGCACTTAGACAGGAAAGTCAGCTTAAAAGGATGGAGATGAAGATTGGAGGTAAGCTTAATAAGAGATAGAGTGAGGATGAGCAAAGGCCTAGTGAGAAACTGTTTAAATATATACAAGCATTTATGAAAATGAATTTGATGAGAAGATTGTGGAAGCCTTTTCCATCGCATTTGAAAAGGTGGCTAAATAAATGCAGTGGCCAGTGATCATGCAAACAGAACTTGTAGGTAGAGATAGTGAGGTATTCACATCACTATCAGCGAAGGTAACCTGGAGTGTATGAGGTGAAAAAACCATCTTAAGTGCCAATGAGCTTCTGCCAGAAGCCTACAGACAATGTTTCAGGAATCTAAAAAGGGACCCTGGTCAAACCCACTTTGAGTTTGAAAGGCTCAAACGAAGTAATTTTGCTAGTTGGTTAAGAGCATTCAAAAGAAAACAAATCTATGACACCTTTAGAGAGACTATTATTTTGGAGAAGTTCAAACATTCACTTCCTAAAGTAATGAGAACTCAGGTGGAAGAGCAAAGAGTTAAAACGGCAAGATCAGCAGCTGAAATGGATGATGACTATGATTTGTTTCATAAATCAAAATTTGGCTTCCAAAATCAATTTCAATCTGTGAGAGATAGAAATTGGGGAAAAGAGAGATGTTCATGTGGAAAGGGGGAGGTGGATCACGGTGATGATCATAAGGATAACTTACTACATTGTAAAAAGGAAACCCTTGAAGGGGAAAGAGAAGTTAAAAAGCTCCAGTGTTTTCACTGCAATAAAGTAGGCCAAATGAAATCAGTGTTGGTGGGTTAGGAAAAGCACTGGGAAGACAGACGTAGGAAAACAGGATACCCCAGTGAATATTGTTGGAGTAATAATGGAAAGCAGAGTGAAGGCTAGAAAGCTGCACCAGAATGTACAAGCTGGTTGGAGGTTGGTTAAGGCAGAAGTTCCAGGTCTTCTTAAACCATATATTTGTGAAGGTAAAGTTTACTTGCATAGGCCAGGAGCAGCAGCTAAAGAGGTTACAGAATTTAGCGATACAGGATCCTCTCAATATGTGATGTTGAAAGGTGAGATATGTACATCTGAAGGACTACTGCCAGAAAATGTGCTTGTACTGGGAATTCATGGTGAGACAAGGAGCATTCAATTATATAAAGAACGGTCCAAGTGTCCAGTGAAGAGTGGAAAAGTCATGGTAGAAGTATTGGACAAACTTTTGGTTCCAGGAAAGCAATTTGTCCTTGCTAATGATATAGCTAGTACACAGGTTGGAGTGCTGCCTACTGTGATTGAAAAGGCAGTGGAAACTGAGGCAACTGAACCATTGCAGGATACATATCTTGGTATTTTTCTGGACTGTGTGGTACCAAGGTCAGAAAGTCATCAGTTGAAACAGGAAAGATCGAGGAGTACAGTTAAGAAAGTTGAAGTAGAATTAGCAGACACTCTGTTTGATCAGATGGTTGACACAAACAAGGAACAGATAGATGAAACAGCAGGCATCTATAGTTCAGATAAATCAACTGAGTTACAGCAAAATTTAAAACAATTGTATCAAAAGGCACTGACAGAAATAGAATCCAAATGTACCCCTGAATGCTATTATCTTAAAAAATGATGTCTTAATGAGGAAATGGAAACCATCACATAATCAGGCAGATGAGAATTGGGCTGAAGTTCAATAATGTTATGTTGCCAGTGGGTTACAGAAAGGAGGTGTTGTGTGTAGCAGAAGAACGACCCCATGGCGATCATTTAAGAGTGAGAAAAACTCAAGTTTAAATGCAAAAGCATTTTTTATTCACCTGGACTGCACAAGGATGTAGTTGAATTTTGCCAGACATGTCATACATGTCAGCTAATTGGAAAACCACAGGTAGTAATAAAACCCATTCCTATTCCTGCATTTGAGGAGCCTTTTGCAAGAGTCTTAATTGATTGCATAGGACCCCTTCCTGAAACAAAAAGTGGGATTTAGTGTTTAGTAACAATAATGGATGTGTCCACTAGAGTTCCAGAGGCCATTCCATTACACAATATCACACCTAAAAGGATTGTAGAAGAGTTACTCAAAATTTTCACTACATATGGACTACCCACAGAGATACAATCAGATCAAGGGTCGAACTTTACATCAAAATTATTCAAGGAAGCTATGGACCATTTAGGAATAAAATAATTTAAATGTACTGTGTACCATCCAGAATCATTGGGAGCACTAGAAAGATGGCATCAGACATTAAAGACCATGTTGAGGGCTTATAGTCAAGACTATCCCGATGATTGGGATAAGGTGTTCATGGTACCTCCAATGACAGGTGAACCTTTGAAAGCAAGGTTTAGTGGACCTTATCAAGTCAAGGGGAAATTAAGTCAGTTGACCTATTTGATAAAGACTCCAGAAAGAAAGCAATCTCACACAGTAGGTCATGTGAATATGTTGAATCGGTATTTTGACAAGGAAGGAAAGTCAAAGGAGACTGTATTATTGGTCACAACACAGAGGGAAGAACCAAGTTCCTCAAAATAAATTGGACAATGAGGAAGTTGTCAAAAATTTGGTTAAATTGTTGAGTTACTTTCCAGAGGAAAATTGAAACGACCTGGAAGAGTTACATGGGGGCATTGTGGAAATAAGCTGTGAGGGATGAACCTAATCATGCATGATGTAGATATAGGAAATGCTGTTCTGAATTCACAACATCCTTATAGGCATAACCCTCCAAAGATGGCATAGGTTCAAAAGGAGATTGAATGCATGCACCAAGATGACATAACTGAAGTGAGTCACAATGACTGGAGCTCACCCGTAGTAATGGTGCCAAAGCCAGATGGTACACAAAGTCAATGCAGTTACAAAGACTGATATATATCCAATTCGATGTCTGGAAGACTTTGTTGAAAAGGTAGGACAAGCAACGTATTATTCTAAGTTGGACTTGCTCATAGAATACTAGCAGATATCTCTCTCTGAAAGAGTGAAGGCAATTTTGACTTTTGTAATGCCAAATGGACTGTACAGTTTAAAGTCATGCCATGAGGTATGAGAAATGCACCAGCCACATTTCAGAGACTAACCAATAAGGCCATTGCCACAATACAAAATTGTATCATATGCATTGATGATCTGCTGACTTTTAGTCACAAATGGAAGGAACATTTGCCACATTTATTAGACTTGTTTAATCAACTTCAGAAGGCAGGCTTGGGTGATAAACCTGGCTAAACGTCAATTTTACAAAGCTCAAGTCACCTTCCTGGGCCACGGATTGCAAAAACAAAATTAATTGGGGAGTTTCCCATACCATTGACGAAAAGAGCAGTACTACGATTTCATGGATTTTATTGAAAATTTGTTCTGAACTTTAGTGGTGTGGCTACTCCACTCACTGAATTGCCAAAGAAATGCAAAAGGTTTCAGTGGACAGCGGACTGTCAGAAGGCATTTGACAGCCTGAAAACTATATTAACCACTGGCACACTATTCACCACGCCTAATTATGCAAAGCTATTGAAGGTGGCTATTGATGCAAGTGATGTGCTGTGCACTTGCAAGAAGACGATGAGAAGATAGAAAGACCTACTGGCTATTTCTCCAGAAGATTGAACGTTCATCAGCAGAAATATTTGACAGTTGAGAAGGAGACTTTGAGCTTGGTATTAACGTTACAACATTTCAATGTTTATGTTACCACTGATGTGACTGAGATAATTGTATACACTGACCGTAACCCATTGAAGTGTGTGGAGTAATTTACAGGCAAAAATGCCAGACTGTTTAAATTTCAAGGAATTGCTGTGAAGTAAATGTGGCTCAGTGGTTATTACTAAATGCAAAATGACACTACTCCTTGTTCAAAACATTGCTACAGTTGGCAATGCCTACAATAGTCAAGAAGAGTTATTTGGCTTGAAACATTAACTTTCTTTCTCTCTCCATAGATGCTCACAGATCTGCTGAGTATTTCCAGCACTTCCTGTTTTTAGTTCTGTACAGAAATTCATTGCTATTTGGACATATGCTCGACTGTTTGTTTAAAACAAAGTCAGAAGTCACACCACACTAGCTCATAAACCCATTGGACTATTTGCAATCACAAGTTTCCTGACCAAGGAGCAGTGTTTTGAAAGCTAATGATATCAAATAACCTGTTGGATGACAACCTACTGTCATATGACTTCTGACATTTTGCAACATAATCCAAAACCACTAACTCCACACCATGTCTCAAACAATAAGTTGCACTTACTTGAGTCACAACACGAGGGAAATACTGCTGATATGCCGAATGCAGTTGAGTTATTATGAATTCCAGTGTTGCGTCACCCGAACGATATGCTTTATAATTGAAGTCTGCATTGATTGATAGGGTATCTGATGCATTTAAACTTTTAGCGTGATCAGGCACAACCTATGTGGTCTCCTAAAGAGTAGACCTGAGAACCTGAAAATGATTGAGTGCTTTGAAGAGAAGGCAAGTGTAACGTAAGAGAAAATGTCTCTTTGTGTATTGATTCCTCGGGGGCATTTAATAAAGTCCATCATAATAGATTCTTGGGTAAAGTTGGTCAAAAAACCAAATGAAGTGCGGATGCTGGAGACCAGACTAATACAGAAATTGCTGGAAAATCTCAGCAGGTCTGGCATCTGTGGAGAGAAATCTGAATTAACATTTTGGGTCCAGTGACCACGCCAGGCCTGCTGAGTCTTTCCAGCAATTTCTGTTTTGTTCTGATCTCCAGCATCCGCAGTTCATTTGGTCTTTTGATCAACTTTATCCAACAGCCTAGTATGATGGACTTCATTAAATGCCCCCGAGAAATCAATACACAAAGAAACATTTTCTCTTACGTTACACTTGCCTTCTCTTCAAAGTACTCAATTGTTTTCACATTCTCAGGTCTACTCCTCAGGAGTCCACATGGGTTGTCTCTGATCAAGTTAAAAGTTTAAATGCATCAGATACCCTATCAATAAATGTAGACTTCAATTATAAAGCATATCTCTAGGGTGATGCGACACTAGAATTAATAATAACTCAACTGCATTCGGCATATCAGCAGTATGTATCCAGCATTCTTTCCCCTGTTGCCTGACACTCAATTAATTTCATAATCACTATTTTCATGAGAATCAACTTTATCTAAACAAAACAGAAATTGCTGGAAAGACTCACCTGGCCTGGTGTGGTCACTGGACACAAAATATTAACTCCGATTTCTCTCCACAGATGCCAGACCTGCTGAGATTTTCCAGCAATTTCTGTTTTTTTTAGATAAAGTTGATTCTCATGAAAATAGTGGTTATGAAATTAATTGACAATTGTGTCCTACAAAGATCTGCTCTTTTGACTCAAAGATTCTCAATTCTATTTAGCCTCGAATAGTGGAATAGGATGTCAAATTTGTCCACAACAGAAAGACAATTTCTGTAATTTATGTACATAGACGCATGTCACGATAAAGAGTTGTTGATGGATTAGGTGAACGTCAATAACTGTAGGAAATGGTTTTCAGTAAATATCAGGTTACCCAACTGGATAATAAAAGATGAAGATGATAATTTCTAACTGGTTGAAGTCTTAAAACTGTAGTGATTCAAATAAACTGGTTGACCAGGCATATAGATGATTAAATGGTTGGCACTGCTGCCTTGCAGCACCAGGGACCTGGGTTCGCTGCCAGCCTCGGGCGATGTCTGTGTGAAGTTTGCACATTATCCAGGTATTCTGCATGGGTTTCCTTTGAGAGCTCCCATTTTCTCCCACAATCCAAAGATATGCAGGTTAGGTGAACTGGCCATACTAAATTTTCCATTGTGTTCAGGGATTTGAGGCTTAGGTGCATTAGTCAGGGGCAAATGGAAATGAATAGGATAGGGGAATGGGTCTGGGTGGCTGACTTTCAGAGGGTCAGTGTGGTGTTGTTGGGCAAAATGGCCTGTTTCCACATTGTCGGGATTCTATAAGTTCTATTCTGTGAATAAATGACAGGACCTTATGCAGAATATAATCTAAAGGCAAACGAGAGGCTCAGATTTAACTATAGAGAAAGAAAAAAATGATAGAAGTCATGATTAAATTATTAAAGCCTCAGTGACACCTCACTTTGATTATTGTGAGCAGAGTTGACATCACATCATAGGACGGATGGATGCATCTTTGAGAAAATACAGTGCAGTTGTGTTAAAATGGTACCTCGTTATATTATAATTAATAAGTTAGGCTTTCATACCCTGGAATTTCGAACTTAAAATTAGATTTGAACAAAACGCTCAACTGTTGATGTCGGAGCAAAGTGTTGCAGATGCTGGAATCTGTACTGAAAACAACAAATGCTGGAGATCACAGTGAGTGAGGCAACATCCATGCAGAGAGAGCAAACTAACTTTCTGAATGAAGATGACACTTCATCTGAGCTGAAGTGAAGTGTGGAGTGTGACAATGCTGCTCTTTTAACAAGATTAGATTGACCTTGCTTCGTTTTTCTCCGAGGGGTCATAAATGCATAGAGTATGATGTGGCTGGTTTGGATGGATTATCAGGCCAATTTGAATATAGCTAAAAGATAATGCCTCGGGAAAAGGCTTTCAATTTTAAGAGAAACCCCTTACACAATAAAAGGAGTGTTCCCACCTGTTTTTATGTAGTTTGGTTAGGTTTTAGAAGTTCTGTCTGTTCAGAGCTGTGGGGTCAGTTGTTAGCTGGGAATCCAAAGAAACAGTTACATGGAAGAAGGTGTTCCATGCTGAATCTCTCTGCCAACTCTCTCTCTCTCTCTCTTGTAAGACCCTGTGTTTGATTTTGCCCTTTTTGCCAAGGTGTGTTTATGGAAATTGTTACGGGATTTTGGAACGTTGTTATTAAATTGAGATAATCAATTCAGTTTTCGGATTAGATCAAGTTATTCTATATTCTGTTCCCTTTTGTTTTTATTTCATTTGGTAATCTTGTAAATAAATTCTGTTTTGTTTAAAATTGAGGAATTTGAACAGCTTCATCACTCCTGAAATATTCACATGACATATGCTTACAACAACTGGAAAGGTTAGGGTCTGTGCTTCCTCTTTGAAATGTTTTGAGGGGGTCTGGCCTTGTCCACAACAGGAGGGGCAGTATGAATACTATAGTTCAGAGGGGGAGGGGGTTTGGGGTAGCTGGTAGTGATGGTGGGAGGGGTAGTATGTGTACGGTGCTGTTGGAAAAAAATGTTAATAGTTTACATTAAGTGATCACGTAACATAACCTACTAGTATCTTTTTTCTACCAGCACCCTACACCCAGTACCACCACACCCACCTCACTCGCACCCACACCAGAACTATAGCATAAATGCTGTCTCTCCGCACTTCACTTCAGCTCTGATGAAGAGTCATCCTGACTTGAAACGTTATCTTTCTGTTTGCCCATGGATGCTACCCGACCCACTGTGATCTCCAGCAATTTTTGTTTTCAACTACTAATGTGTTTGATAGAGGAAAATAACTTTGGGGTTGGTGCAGAGCCACTGAAGAGGAAATATGGGCTGTGAAGAATTGAGCTATTCAGGAGCAATATTAGGAAACAATGTTCGCATGGACAATCCATCCATAACTGATAATCTAAATTTAATTATGAATAGAAAACCAGGTATTTCGTGTTTTTTGTGATAAAAATCTGGAGTAAAGTTACAGATCAACCAAAATGGAAAGGACACACTGAGTAAATGTTTCACTGTTTTTCTTTTGTGACTTTACCGTTAGGTTGGGAAACTAGAGGTCAAAGTCAATGTCATAGTTGAGTACTGTGAGCAATTTTGGGGACTACACGTCAGGAAAGACAACTTGCCAAGAATGGGATGCAAAAAAGGAAAACAAGAATGATACCTCAATTCCAAGGGTTGAATAGTAAGTAGAGAATATACATGTTTGAGCTTGTATACACTTGAATTTACGAGTTAGCAGATAATTTGATAAACATTTTCACAATAAAAAGCATAGGTAGCTAGGCAGGAAGCATTTTCACTGGTAGGGGAGTTGAGGACCAATGATCACGTAAGTAAGAGTTAAAGGCAGACTTTTTAAGAGTGAGATTAGTGAACACATCTACATAGAACAGTGTTAGAAGTTTGCAAATATCTTCTGCAAATGACGTGATGTTCAGACAATTGTAAATGTTAGATCTGTGAATTAAAGTGTTTTCTATTTGACAGAAATTTAGAGTATGGGGCAAAAGCAGGAATAAGTGGCAAAGAGATAGTTCCTCAGTGAACTCTGATGGTGCACGACAGGTTTGATCTCCTAAATGGTCTGCTCTGTTTTTATGCTGTTATATGCATTTCACTTCTAACATAATCTAGGGATTCTGAGACGAATTGCCACATCTGTGTTGGTGTCCTGAGATAATGTCATCTCAGTTCCAAGTGGGGGTGAAAAAATGATATCACGTATGTTTAAGTTCTGTGAATCTTAATGAAAATGCTCCTATTGCATTGATGTTATCCAAAATGTTGTTAGTCTTCATTAAAAAAATAAGTCATCCTCTCTAGGTCCCATTGCCTTTAGCCTTGGAGATACCTTTCTAAGACAGAGTTAAAAATCACACAACACCAGGTTATAGTCCAACAGGTTTAATTGGAAGCACACTAGCTTTAGGAGCGACGCTCCTTCATCAGGTGATTGACAATCACCTGATGAAGGAACGTCGCTCCGAAAGCTAGTGTGCTTCCAATTAAACCTGTTGGACTATAACCTGGTGTTGTGTGATTTTTAACTTTGTACACCCCAGTCCAACACCGGCATCTCTGAATCATGATTTCTAAGACAGGTCAGCTTCAGGGATGCTTACCCTTGATCCAAGGCATGGAAAAGGGTCCTGTAACAGATAGCAGCTGATAGCAAATTTCTTTCACACTGTCCTCTCCTGTTCCATATTGAGTCATTGTCATCAACTCTATTAGACTTAACTGGCATCTCTTCACACTCTTCACCATATTGACTATCCTCTGTCCACGCTCTTATCATCTCATTACATCTTCTGATGTTGAAACCCAACATCTCCGTTTATCCATGTTGCAGTCTACAGTTTAAAGTGCCTGTTCGGTGGTTGCTTGAGAATTGTCTGGGTGTCCATGCAAATCCAGAAACCATGCTTTACAATATATAAGTAAAATAGATATATACTATATAACAAATTTCCCATCACACTATGCCGCTAGCAATTTATTACATTAACTGCATCAATTGTCTTCTATAATGCTCCTTAGCAATGTCTTCCGAATCAAGCATCCGTATCGTTAGTGCCTTAAAATCGGTATCAACATGACTGATGTTGAAGTATGATCACAGCAATATCCAGGATTCTTCTTTCTGAAAGTAAAATGTTGAGCTGGTTGATTCTACTTCCGAGTCGGCAGGAGTAGAGAAGGCTTGGGTTAATCTGTTTGTTCCAAGGACTGTAATTAATGTCAGTTGTGCAATACTCTTATGGTTTCTTGAAGTTCCTCTCCTGTATAAACGAGATCAGTTTTGAAAATGGAAGGATAGCTTTGCTTGTCCATTACATTAGCATGCAGAGTCATTTCTCTCTGAATATGGAACAGCCAGTAATCATACAGATAGAAAGGATTTACTACCCAATTCTTGCAACACTTGGAATCCCTGGTGAGTAATTGTATTTAGTTAATATTTATAGGCAACCACTTTTAATAAGCATTATTGCTACTCTAAGTGCTGCTTATGTTGCTCAACACTGCAGGTTATATCACTATCAATAAAATATTAATAAGAATGCTATCATGCTTACATTTTGGTCAGAAATGGGTAGTTATATAACTTGCTCTCAATTTGGATCGAAGCATTTATATTTGGCATTTTTGTAGAGACTTGGTTGTCTGTCAGTGTCCTTTAATTGATGTCTTTTGGCACTGGACCCTTCTCTCAATGTACATACTGCCACTTATTCCACTGTAGGTCTCTCATGATTTTGGACACATTTATTACATTTCTTGCCAAGTTTCCCTAAGTTAAAATTAAAAAGGAAAGAAAGGCTTTACAAATATTTGTACCTAACGTTCCTCGTATGTGGACCCAGTCCTGCTAGACCTTTTTACATCATCTTTGAAAACATCCACTTGCTTCCTCATAAAAGATTTTACTAAACACCAAGACAGTTTATAATTTACTTGATACCTTCAAGGCTGTTGCATTCCATGTGTCTGTTCTTAAATCCCAGGATTCCATATGATTCAAAAACAGATTTTTTAACTTCCAATGTCCACCTTAACCAATATATTCCTACGCGTTGGTGCTCCTGAAGTGGCCATGTTGAATTGCCCATCGTGTTAATTTTAAATATTTCTATTGCTCTACTTAATGTAATACGGATGCTTCTAAAAATAAACCATGCAATACTTTTGTGTTGAATTTCAATTTGCTAATACCCATCTGTTCCTCATGAAATTTATCTCCTAGATTTCTCAGTATTTTTGAACACATTCCATTCCAATTCTGGTGACATATATACTTCAAGTACAGCCACTGTTTTTAATATCTCATTTTGTCATTCCTTTTATCACCCATTTGATATTATGATTGTTTCCTCCTCCTTCCTTTACCTTGGTAGAAACAACTTCTTTCTTAGTAAAGTCAGACGCAAATGTTTCACTTAGTAACTCAGCCACATTCTGTGCCTTCATGTGTAAAGCCATTTTTGGCCTTTCAGTATATCTGCCGTTTCATGTCTCTTTACCCCTGTGTCTACAGAAAACTATTCGGCTCCCTTTGACATCAGCTATCAATCTCCTCTTATAGATCTTCATCACTTGTCATGTTTCCGTCTACCCCTTCTCTTTGAATCAATCTGCTTCTTATTTGTAATATTAACACAACATCTGTCATATGCCACACATGGTGGTTTAACAGTTAGCACTGCTGCCTCACAGCCACCTGGACTGGGGTTTGATTCCTGCCTCGGGCGACTGTCTGTGTGGAGTTTGCACATCCTCCCTGTGTCTGCATAGGTTTGCTCCCACAATCTAAAGATGTACAGGTTAGGTGAATTTGCCATGTTAAATTGTCCATTGTATTCAGGAATGTGATAGTTAGGGGTAAATGTAGAGTAATAGTAGGATAATGGGTTTGGCTGGGATACTCTTCAGAAGTTCAGTGCAGACTTGTTGAGCTGAAGGGCCTGTTTCCATGATGTGTGCCATCCTAAATTTTATTTCAGTTGACTGTTGTTAACCACAGAGTTCTGTGCTTTTTTTGCTGTCCTGTCCTTCCTACTTGCATGATGTGCTTTGACTGTTTCAACATCTCTGTACCGGCAGTGGATTATTTTAATAGATTTTCTGGATCATTCTTTGATCAATGTTTATCTAGACAATTCAATTTTCATCCTGTTGAGATTTAATATTTTCACTTTTGCTTGGTCTTTGTCCTGTATTTTGACCATCAAAAACTACGAATAGATTATCTTCTGAAACATTAATTATACTTCATATATACTGTGTCTGCTAATGAGTATTTTCAGACATTTTCCAAGTATTTACATTGTCCTTATAATGCTCACTGTGTCCAGCAAATATATGACATTCAATACCAATCTGTTCTCACGGTTATGAACTTAAATCCCTATTCTGATTGTTCTAATTCTATCTTCGTCATTTGCTCATTTAAGTTCCCCCACATATAACCATGACATTTAAATTGTGTTATAATTATGCTAGCAAGTTCAACATTCTGATGATATTCTAATTTATATCTTTTCCTCCTTGCGGAATTGGATATTTGAGGATTTACTTTATATTTATGGCTCCTGACTCTCAATGAAATTAATATTTGCAACAGAACTTTCTACCAATCATATCTAAAACACAAAAGCACCTACTAGGTTATTACCCTGGAGAAAAGAGACCTTTTTACATTTTTCCTCCATAGGTATAATCATATATTTCTGAAGGCATGACAGCAGAATACTTTTGCATCAACTCTGCCTTATCTGTTGCTGATGTGATTTGTGACCAGAACAATGCCAGGTAATCCACGTAATACAATTCAGAATCAGTCTCCATGAATATTTAATATAACTTTCAAGTTTTTCAATTCCATTATTAAAGATTTGAAGTTGAACATTTAGTGGCCTTGTTGTCGCGTTGATTATTTGATTATTTATCCATATGGAAAACAATTTAATTGTCCATTTGACATGCAGAATGCATAAACTATATTATTTGTGTCAATTAATATCATTTTGTGTTTAAGTCCATCTCACACCTACAAGCTATGGAAAAAGTATAAGTCTGTGCTTTGTCTATCTTCTGGGTTTCCAGACGGCAGGTGCCCATATAGGATGTTGTGTTAGTGTGATACTGAGCAAACAATTGGTGTCTTTGTGCTGCGAATTTGCAACCGTGTATGTGTACTCAAGGCTGTGGAAGGATGACAAGCGAGTTGAATTTTGGTTTTGGATTTATTTTTATTCATTCAGAGGATAGGGACATCACTGTCTAGACCTGAAATTATTGTTTATCGCAAATTGCCTTGGAGGACATGGGTAGTGAGTTGCATTCGTAAACTACTGCTGCACTTGGAGTGTAGGGGCGGCAACAGTATTTTTATGTGGGAAACCCCGGAATATTAACAATGAAGGAACAGCAATATATTTCTATGCCAGTGTGAGATCCAGAGGAGAACTTTCACACCAAGGTGTTCCCATGCATCAGATGCCATTTTTGCTCTCGGTTGTAGAGATCGCTAGTGTGAAAGGTGTTGTCAATGGATCCTTCGTACATTAGTCCAATGCATATTGTTAAAGGTACTCACAAATGCCACTGCGCATTGGTGGTGCTGGATGGAATGAATATTGAAAGTATTAGATAGGGTGTCAGCCTGCTTTGTTCTGGATTGTGCTGATCTTCTTGAGAGTTGTTGGAGTTGCACCCATCCAGGCAAGCTCAGTAGTTCCTTCATATTTCTAACTTATGCTTTGAAGATAATGGGCAACATTATGAAAATAGGAAATTTTGCATTTTGAAGCAACAACGCGAGCAGTGAGAGTCAGGATCAGGGACTGCCGGAAGGTAAATCACCCATTTAAATAACTTACCTCATGGAATCAGCGGCTTCCATCTTCCAGCTGCAGCGGGACTGGTGAGAGCAAGGAGCTGAGTGAGATTGGTTGAATTACACCCTGGGAAGGTGAGTGAACTGATATATTTGGGCAGTGGACAGTAAAGAAGTAGTAACTAAAGCCTGTAAGCCTAGATAATGAAGTCAGCATGACTAAGGGGAAGAGTAGGTACAGAGCAGATGAGGTAATTCAAAGGGACGCAGGTGTTCTGAGGCGTATTTGTTTTAATATGAGAAATGTAGTAGATAAGGCAGATGAACTTAGGGCAGGGATTAGTACCTGGGATTATGATGTTATTGCTATTCCAGAGATTTGGTTGAGGGAAAGGCATGATTGGCAACTAAATACCCCAAGATATCGATGCTTCAGTGGATAGAAAGGGAGGTAAAAGGGGGAAGGAGTTGCATTATTGGTCAGAGAGGATATCACAGCTGTGCTGAAGGAGGGCACTATGGGGGATTCGAGCAGTAAGGCAATATTGGAGGAGCTCAGAAATAGGAAGGGTGCAGTAATAATGTACTACAGGCCGTCCAATAATGAGCATGAGTTAGAGGTACAAATATGTAGGAGAAAGTGAGGACTCCAGATGATGGAGATTTAGAGTCGAAAGTGTAGTGCTGTCAAAGCACAGTAGGTTTGGCAGCATCAAGGTGCCAGAGAAACATCATTTCAGGCATAAGCCCGTCATCAGATTATAGAAAGATATAGGAGCAACAGGGTGGTGGTGATGGGAGGATTTTAATTTTGCCAACTTTGGCTGGTATTTACTTGGTGGTAGAGATTTAGATGGAGAAGAATGTGTAAGTAGCCTCCAGGAGAGTTTTGTAGAGATGTATTTAAATAGTCCAACTCAGGAAGGGGTCATACTGGATCTGGTGCTGGGGAATGTGCCCGGCCAGGTGGTTCAAGTTTCGGTTGGGGATTACTTTGGGAATGGTGATCACAATTCTGCATGTCTAGGAATATTCATTGGCAAAGGTGAGAATGGTCATAAAAGAAGAGTGCTAAACTGGGGAAAGGCCAACTACAGCAAAGTTCGGCAGGAGCTGGAGAATGTGGATTGGGAGCAGCTGTTTTAGGGTAAATCTACATTTGATATGTGGGAGGCTTTTCAAGAGAGGTTGGTTAGAGTGCAGGACAATCATGTCTATATGAAAATGAGGGATAGAAATGACAAGATTAGGGAACTATGGGTGGCAGATGAAATTGTTAGACTAGCTAAGAGGAAAGAGGAAGCATACATAAGGTCTAGATGACAGAACACAGATGAAACTTTGGAAGAATATTGGGGATGTAGGACCAATCTGAAATGAGGAATTAAGAGGGCTAAAAGGGGTCATGGAATACCTTTAGCAAATTAAGTTAAGAAACATCCCAAAAAGCCTTTGATTTGTGTATAAGAAGCAAGAGGGTAACGAGAGAAAGGGTTGGCCCACTCAAGGACAAATTATGACAGTTATGCGTGCAGTCAGAGAAAATGGATGAGATTCTTAATGAGTAATTTTCACTGAGGAGAGGGACATGATGGATGGTGAGGTTTGGGATAGATGCTTGATTACTCTAGGTCAAGCCATAAGTAGGGAGGAAGTATTGGGTATTTTAAAAGGCATTAAGTGGACAAGTCTGCAGGTCTGGTTGGGATCTATCGCAGGTTACTGTGGGAAGCGAGGCAGGAAATAGCTGGGGCCTTAACAGATATCTTTGCAGCATATTTGAACAATGTGAAGTCCCAGAGGACTGGGAAATTGCTAACATTTTCCCCTTGTTTAAGAAGGTAATTTCTTCAAATTCCAGGTGGAGCAATTACTGTTTTATATGCTATTGCATTGTTTTGGAACTTACACTTTTAGAAAGAAGAAAGACAGAAAAGGCATCAAGCACATGGTCAGGAGAGAGAGAGAGAAAAAAAACTACACTGCGAACTGACACAACAGTGAATCCGCATAGTTATTGCCTTTGCTGTTTGTATCTCTGAGCATTGGAGTGAGTCTACAAAATATTAACAAACAGCGAAACTCACAATTGTCCTTGGAGGAACCTATGTGAGGGAGCTCACAGTACAGGACAGATAAATGCATAGTTTTTAACGAATAACCGTGCTGCATGTCTTTAGCAGTGAATAGAGTATGTTTTTTTTCTTGATTATTTGTTTATTGAAATCTGCCTTTTGATTAAATTATAAAGAAATGTAAACCATATGTATTAAGTTAGCCTGGAGCACTATTGTTAGGGCAAACAGATGGTGCTTTGTGTGGGTCTGTAGATTATGAAGGAGCAAAGATGGAATTTCGTGCAGTGATATGTTCTTCCTGTCAGATGTGGGAGTTTCCATGTTACTGTTGATTATGTCTGCACTAAGTGTGTTTGGCTGTGAATTCTGTTGGATTGCATTGATTGTTTGGAGCGACAGTTGGACACAATGTGGAATTTACAAGAGTTACAAGGTGTGATAGGTGGCAGTTATAGTAAGGGAGTCATGATTTGGAGATGCCGTTATTGGGTACAAAATTAAAAATCACACAACACCAGGTTATAGTCCAACAGGTTTATTTGGAAGTACTAGCTTTTGGAGCGCTGCTCCTTCATCAGGTGATTGTGGAGTATAAGATCATAAGACACAGAAATTATAGCAAACGTTTACAGTGATGTAACTGAAATTATATAATGAAAAGGCCTGGATTGTTTGTTAAGTCTTTTATCTTTTAGAATGAACATATTGGTTTCAGTTGTTTCATATATAAATCGCAGAACATTTAAAAGTTACGGTCTCATGTGAACTTTAACAATTGGTGTCATGTCGGCCCAGATAATGAATTGAAGGTGTGAGCTGCCCTATGTGAGACTGTCTGTGCCACAATGGTCAGACTGATTCTAATCTAAAAATGGATTTACAGAATCTTACATGGATTCATGCAGTTTTTGAGCAAAAGAAAATGTAATTCTGCGTATACAAATTCACCCCACAAACTTATGTGTTTGTGTGCATGTGGGTGTGTGTGTGTGGAGATGGGGCAGGGGTTATGAGTGTCTGTGAGAGAGTGTGTGTATATGTATGAGTGTGAGTGTAAAGGGGTATAAGTCTGTGAGAGGGCGCGTACGTGAGTGTGGGCGTGTATATGTGAGCATATGAGAGAGGGTCTGCGTGAGTGTATAGGTCTGTAGGAGAACGTGTGTGTCTGTAGGAATGTGTGTGTGTGTAGGAGTGTGTATGTGCAGGAATGTCTGTATGCCTGTGTGTGAGCATCTTTCTGTGTGTATGCCAATGTCTGTGTATGTGTGTCTTCTGTGTTTGTGTACAGTGCAATGTAGTGTGACATGAACTCAACGTTCGGGTTGAGGCCATCCCCAGGGGTACCCAGGTTTGGTATTCCAGATTACTGTGGAGAAGGACATAGAGGATATGGAACGTGAAGAAATCGATTGTGACACCTTGAAAAATGTCCATATTATAGAGGAGGAGGTGCTGGATGTCTTGAAATGCATAAAAGTGGATAAATCCCCAGGACTGGATCAGCTTTATCAGAAAAGTGGGAAGGTTGACAAGTTATTGCTGGGCCCCTTGCTGAGATATTTGTATCATTGATAGTCACAGGGGAGGTGCTGAAAGACTGGAGGTTGACTAATGTCATGCCACTGTTTCGGAAATGTGGTAAGGACCAGCCAGGGAACTGCAGACTGGTGAGCCTGATGTCGATGGTGGACAAGTTATTGGAGGGAATCCTGAGGGACAGGGTGTATATGTATTTGGAAAGCAAAGGACTAATTAGGGATAGTCAGCATGGCTTTGTGCATGGGAAATCATATCTCACGAATTTGATTGAGATTTTAAAAGAAGTAACAAAGAGAATTGATGATGGCAGAGCAGTGGATGTAAACTATATGGGTTTCAGTAAGACGTTCAACAAGATTCCTCATGGGAGACTGGTTAGCAAGGTTAGACCTCAGTGAATGCAGGGAGAACTAGCCATTTTGATACATAAGTGGCTCAAAGTAGAAGGCAGAGGGTGGTGATGCAGGTTTGCTTTTCAGACTGGAGACCTGTGACCACTGATGTGCCACAAGGATCGGTGTTGGGTCCACTACTTTTTGTCATTTGTATAAATGATATGGAAGTGACCATAGGAGGTATAGTTAGCAAGTTTGCAGATGACACCAAATTTGGAGGTGTCGGACAATGAAGAAGGGTACCTCAGATCACAGTGGGATCTTGATCAGATTGGCCAGTTGGCTGAGGAGTGGCAGATGGAATTTAATTTAGATAAAAGTGACATGATGCATTCTGACCAAGCAAATCAGAGTAGGACTTCGAGTGTAGGTTCACAGTTCCTTGAAGGTAGAGCCACAGGTAGGCAGGGCAGTGAAGACGACATTTGGTATGCTTTCCTTTATTGGTCACAGCATTGAGTACAGGAGTTGGCAGTCATGTTGCGTTCATACGGACATTGGTTAGGCCACTTTTGGAGTATTGTGTGCAATTCTTGTCTCCTTCCTACTGGAAGGATGTTGTGAAACTTGAAAGTGTTCATAAAAGTTTCATGAGGTCCAGTGTGTACTAGCTAGATGTGTAGATAACTGGCTGGGCAACAGGAGACAGAGAGTAGTAGTGGAAAGGAATTTCTCAAATTAGAGAACTGTGCCCATAGTTGTGTTCCACAGGGATCCATGCTGGAACCACTCTTGCTTGTGACACGATATAAATGATGTGGCGGAAGGTCTCGGTGGTCTGATTACCAAGTCTGCAGATGACACTAAGATTGGTGGAGCAGCAGAGAGTGAAGAGGACTGTCAAAGAATGCAGCAGGATATAGATAGATTGGAGAGTTTAGCAGGGAAATGGCAGATTGAGTTCAATCTGGGCAAATGAGAGGCGATGCATTTTGGGAGATTCAATTGTAGAGTGAGCTGTATGATAAATGGAAATGCCCTGGGGAAAATTAATGTGCAGAGAGATCTAGGTGTTCAGGTCCATTGTACACTGAATGTGGCAACGCAGGTTGATAGTGTGGTCAAAAATGCATACACCATGTTTTCCTTCCTTGGACAAGGTATTAAGTACAAGAGTTGACAGGTCTTGATACAGTTGTATATGACTTTGGTTTGACCACATTTGGAATAATGCGTATAGTTCTGGTCGCCACATTACCAGAAGGATGTGGATGCTTTGGAGATGGTGGAGAGGAGATTAACCAGGATATTGCCTGGTCTG
Source organism: Chiloscyllium plagiosum (assembly GCF_037043375.1). Taxonomy (NCBI): domain Eukaryota; kingdom Metazoa; phylum Chordata; class Chondrichthyes; order Orectolobiformes; family Hemiscylliidae; genus Chiloscyllium; species Chiloscyllium plagiosum. The sequence goes on from NW_028270173.1 coordinate 39,872,270, forward strand.
GAGAGCGCTAGATATAAAGAGAGGTTGAGTAGATTAGGATTATTTTCATTAGAAAGACAGAGGTTGAGGGGATCCTGATTGAAGTCTGCAAAATCATGAGAAGTCTAAGCAGGATAGCAAGAAGCTTTTTCCCAGAGTGAGGGACTCAATTACTAGGGGTCATGAGTTCAAGTTGAGAGGGGAATAGTTTAAGGGAAATATGCTTGGGAAGTTCTTTATGCAGAGCGTGGTGATTATCTGGAGTACGTTGCCAGCAGAGGTGGTAGAGGCCGGCACAATAGCGTCATTTAAGATGTATCTGGACAGATACATGAATGGGCAGGGAACAGAGGGAATCAGACCCTTGGAAAGTAGGCAGCAGGTTGAAATAGAGGATCTGGATCAGCACAGGCTTGGAGGGCTGAAGGGCCTGTTCCAGTGCTGCAATTTGCTTTGTTATTTGTTCTTGACCCTTTATTCGCTGCAGAATTCTGAATTCTTGACCTACTCTTGCAGCTGGAGTTTGTATATGGAACCTTGTCATTGTCCTGTCAAGTGCACCATTCCATTCAATACTATTGTATTCTCATTCCTCAGGAAGCTTTTAGTAACAGTATAAGGAATATGCTAATATTCAGAAAAAGATAACTGTAGACTTATGATTTTTTTCAACAGTTGGTAATTTTTATCCCTCCTTTCATTGCAGCTAATCTGGTGACAATTGTGATTCTCTCTGGTGGCCATTGTGAGCTGTCCAAATGCATCACGCGATACCTGGTAGCAATGGCAGCAGCAGATCTATCTGTGCTGATATTTGATGTCCTTTTTTTTGAGATTAAAGATGCCTATTTTACATATTCGTTTCTGAACTACACTCCAATTTGCTGTCTTAACTTGACCCTACTTTTTATCTCCATTGATTGCTCTGTCTGGTTGACTGTCATTTTCACTTTTGACCCGTTTGTGGCCATTTGTTGTCAGAAGTTACAAACGAAATATTGTACTGCTAAAACTGCAGCTGTGGTAATCGCATTGGTTTGTTCCTTGAGCATTTTAGAAAGCATTCCAATCTACTTTGTATATGAACCTCGGGAAATAATTGATAATGTACCATGGTCCTGTTCGATATCATCACGTTTTTATAGCCTACCCATATGGGTCGCATTTCTTTGGTTGGAAACCATTTTAACTCCATTTCTTCCATTTCTTTTGATCTTATTGCTTAATGCAATGACCATTCGGCACATTTTACAAGCAAGCAGAGTGAGAAGTGGACTGCGAAGAAATAACAATGGTCAGAATAACAATGATCCTGAGATGCAGAGCAGAAGAAAATCAATTATCTTATTGCTATCTATTTCTGGTAGTTTTATACTTTTATGGATGGTAACGTTAGTATCATACATATGCGTCCAATTTACAGATACTCAATTTTATAAAGAAAATTATAAAGACCCATTTACTATTCTTGAACAATCTGGATACATTCTCAGGACTTTGAGTTGTTGCACAAACACCTTTATTTATGGAGTTTCCCAGAAAAAATTCAGAGATGAACTGAAGAACATGATTAAACATCTCCCTTCTTTAATAAAGGAACAGCTCTGCCTGATTGGTAGCTGTTAATTCCTAAAACATTGACTGACATGACATGCTGTCTAGAGGAGAGGGAATTCGAATTTTAGAAAAGCTGAAACCCGATATACAGTTTAAAATTACTTTATTTGGATTTTAGGATTCATTCAGAGCACGAGTGAATTCAGCGTCCTGTGGTGAAACAGGGCAGAAAGATATTCTGGTTTCTGCAGATCTTTCGAATCTATCCAGATGACAATTAATAGTGGGAAGTACTAGTTGTTATATCAGCAAGTTTGTGAGTTGACACTGAGGAAGCCTTTCCTTTGGCCGATTACCAGCTGCCCTTGAGAGAGCGATATGTGGACTCCTCCAGGCGCTGTAGTCATTTTGATGTATTTAGATTGACAATACCTTTGGGTAGAGAACTGCAGGCTTTTCGCATAATAGTGTATTTCTGAGTAAGATAAATGAATAGCTTGGAGGGAAACTTGTAAATATTGGTGGTTCCAAGTATCTGCTCATTTTCATAGATGGCAATCATTATACTAAGTTTAGAAGACGATTTATAAGGAGCTTTGGGAGACTTTCTACATCTTGCAGGTAAGATCATAAGAAATAAGAGCAGGAGTAGGCCATCTGGCCCCTCGAGCTTGCTTCACCTTGTAAGAACAACATGGCTGATCTTTTAATAGACTCAGCTCCACTTACCCACCCACCCATCGAAACCCTTAATTCTTTTACTGTTCAAAAATCCATCTATCTTTGCCTTAAAATGTTTAACAAGGTAGCCTCAACTGCTTCACTGGGCAGTGAATTCCACAGATTCACAACCCTGTGGGTGAAAACGTTGGAGCAGAACAGAAGCTGGGTGGGAGTGGCTGAGAACCAAAGTGAAGTAGGCTGTAGATTTGGAATGGAGCAGAGATGGATGTTGGACTAGACATTGGTGCAAGTGGTCAGCAGCTTGCGAAGTCAGTCAGACCATGTCTGTGGAAGCCCCTGCACTGATCTACTGCAATATAATGCTTATCTGTAATCTGGTTATCTGGCTGTAATATTTGTCCTTTTAATTGTATGCCTATTTTCTAACTTACATTATGAATCACTGTAAAGCAATGTAACTTTTTGCTTTATTTCTTTTTCTTTGTATCTGAGATCTGCACCCAGGTACTTTGTACATAAGATGGCACCACGAGAGGCGACATTGTTAACGTTTGACTGCACCTCTGCGCGAGAGTACAAGTAACAATAAAACTTAGATATACTTCTAAGTTATTTCTCAACTCGGTACTAAATCTGATCCCTCTTATTTTGAGTCGATGCCCCTTAGTTCTAATTTCACCTGCCAGTGGAATCAACCTGCCTGCTTCTATCTTATCTGTTCCCTTCTTAACTTTATATCTGTATAAGCTCCCCTCTTATTATTTAAATTCCAATGAGTATAGACATATTGTACTCGATCTCTCATCATAAACCAGCCCTCTCAACGAAGAATCTTTGCACCTCCTTCAGTGTCAGCATTTCCTTTCTCAAGTAAGGAGACCAAAACTGTACATTGTGCTCCACATGAGGCCTCACCAGTACCTTATGCAACTACAGCATAATGTCCCTGTTTTTAAAATCTACCCTTCTAGCAATGGAGAACAATATTCCATTTGTCTTCGTAATTACCTGCTGCACCTGCAAACTAAGCTTTTGTCACAAGAACACCCTGCCACCTCCCCACCCCCGCACAGCAGCATGGCACAATATTATAAATATTCGTCCATTTTGCTTTTATTTCTATCAAAATGGATGACCTCACATTTGCCAACATTGTACTTCATCTGCCAGACCCTTGCCCACTCACTTAACTTATCAACATCCCTGCGCAGACTTTCAGTTTCCACTGCACACTTTGCTCTGTCATTCAGCTTAGTGTCATCTGCCAAATTTGACACAATCATCTGTGTTAAGTGTAAGCAATTGTGGTCCCAACACTAACCCCTGAGCCACACCACTAGCCACTGATTGGTAACCATTAGACATCCATTTAATCTCCACTTCCTGCATTGCTTTCTGTTAGTTCAGTGAGAGTTAGTGATAGTACACATTAATGTTACTAAGAGATGATATTGGAGTGAGTGAATGTTTATGGATGTGAGACCAATCAAGTAGGCTGTTTTACCCTGGATAGTGTCAAGCCATTGGCATGTCTTTGGAGCTGTAGAGATCCATGTATGGGGGAAACATTCTGTCACACTCATGACTTGTATTTTGCAGATTATGGACAGGTTTTAAAGAGTTTGGAGACGACTTATTTGCTGCAAGATTCCTCCTACTTGTTCTGGTAGCAGTATAGATAATTACTTATCTATTTCAGTTGTCACAAAGCCGGCCCTTTTTCTAAAAAATGTGTCCGTGGAGTTTTTCAGAGGGGTCAAAAACAGGCCAAACTCCAAAAGGGCTGGGTTTGGTGCAGAGGTGAACGGCCTTTTCATTTATACGTAAACAGACTAATCTTTAGGCCAAAGATTTATGATTTTAGAAGTATCCTGTATAAATAAAGTGGGCGTGGCTAGCTCTCCAGCTGAGCGGTTTAGTCCAGAACTATTTAGGGAGTTCAGCAATGAGCTGTGAGGAAACAGATCGCTAACCTCTGTCTCCTACATTTCTAACTTTGACTTGTAAGCCTTTATTTCATTTTTACTGCGTTTAAGGGGTTTGCTTGTTGGGACTGCTGTGTAGTTTCTAAACAGCATAATTAAGTCCAGTTTGGATAGACTGAGTTCTATATTCTTTATTCTGTTCTTTAAGTTTCATTTTGTAATTTTGTGAATACATTTTTGTCCGTTTTAAAACCTGGTAGTCAACCTCGCTGACTAATTCCGGGTAATTTCCACTGTACTCTTACCAAAACAAATTGCAAAGTTATGGTTTGGGCTGCCTGTTTAAGAATGTTTTGAGTGGTCTGGCCAGTCCATAACACAGTTCAGTTGCTGGTCAATGTTTACGCAAAATATGTTGACTGTGGAATCATTATAATTAGGTGTGTAAATACAACAATATCAGACATCAGTTCAATCAGCGTTGAATTTGAATTCACTATGTAAACATTCTCTCTGGGGGAAAATATGCCATCGATTGTGTTGTGTTTTTGAAAATACTTTATACATTTAGAGTTTTGCAACAGGTGATTATCATAACAAGAAAAAAAAACTGAACCGATGTAAAATCAAAAGCGTCAATCGACATCCTTATGGCAAGCATATTTAACTTCATTGCCTTGTAAATATTGGAGAATAGAAGCGTACATAGAACTAAATTCATCTTATAAATAAAAACATACCAATAACACCGCCAATCTTTATGCAAGCAACGATGAAATAAAAAGAAATAGTAAAATGAGAATGTCAAAATGAAACTGGGACCAAACGTGTTAGACAAATAATCGTGTTGCTTTAGTTTCAACCTTTAAAAAGTATAGCCGAGATGTACACACACCAATTAGAATATAATCAAAGAAATATGGAACTAACATACGGAGCTGGAAACAATTTTACTGACCATCTGGTTTACAATTAAAAAATGTTTTGCACAAGACGAAGGCATTGTAGGAGGTGAAGAGCTCAGCTAGATTGTGGGTTCGGGGCAGGATTGCGGTGGTCGGGGGGTGGCAGTGGTTACAGTGTGTTAGGGATCTTTGAACAAATATGCTTGGAACTTCTGATATCCAGAACAGAAGAATCTGGGTAAAGGTGGCGGACCCGTGTTTGGAACCTTAAGAAGCAAGACATAAAAACATTGTGTGCAATAATCTCCAATAATTCCTGAAGGAGGGCTTATGCCCGAAACGTCTCCGATTCCCCTGCTCCTTTGATGCTGCCTGACCTGCTGCACTTTTCCAGCAACACATTTTTTCAGCTCTGATCTCCAGCATCTGCAGTCCTCACCTTCTCCAAAGTTTAGCCTTCCTGTCGGTGATTTTGTATTACTCGTGGCCTTACACAGAAGCCCCTGACACTGATTTCAGTGTCAGGGAATTGGGCAATATGTTCAAAACCCGACCTGGATTATGACAAGCAAAATATTTATATTGATCAATCCAGGTATAAACTAGTACTTGGTTGACAACATTGAATAGAGCAACCACAGACCATTCAATGCCAACTCGACAAGACCACCGCACATGACCTGATTATACCCATATTACAAATCTGGACCAAGGGAATTAGCAGAAAGGTATAATCACAAAATGCGTGTAAAATGTTGTCATCTACTGCTAAATGTGCTCTAGACTTTGATTTAAAGCTTTGGTATTGATAAATTTATCCAAATGTCCTGCTACAATCAGATGCTTATTTCTTACCTTCACGTAGACTTGGGTGATGTTTGATCACGGCTGTGTCCTGTTGGAGTCGGGCCATTTCCTGCCTTTCAGAAATATATAAAGCACAACTGATAAGCAGAGATCTCACTACTGTGCAACTGTAATTAGTTATGGACTGAAACGTTTACTATATCTCCAACCTGTGACGTATTCCAAATAATACAAACATGCACACGCGCGCACACACACACGGCTCGAAGAGGATTGCCAGCTCCACCATGGCAATCAGTGCGGTGCTGTTTAGAAGCGGCACGGTAGCACTACTGCCTCACAGCACGAGGGTCCCAGGTTCAATTCCAGCCTCGGGTGACTGCCTGTGTGGAGTTTGCACATTCTCCCCGTGTCTGCGTGGGTTTCCTCCGGGTGCTTCGGTTTCCTCCCACAGTCCAAAGATGTGCAGGTCAGGTAAATTGGCCAAGCTAAATTGCCCATAATACTAGGTGCATTATTCAGAGGGAAATGGGTCTGGGTGGGTTTCTCTTCGGAGGGTCACTGTGGACTGTTTGTGCCGAAGGGCCTGTTTCCACACTATAGGGAACCGAATCTAAGAGCATCTGAGGGGCAGCTGCCTGACCAGCTGTGCTTTTCCAGTACCACACTTATCGACTGTGATCTCCAGTATATGCTGTCCTCACTTTCTCCCAGTTGATTATAACCTTACTGCAAAGCCTCTTCCAAGGATGCCTCCCGTGAAGAAGTTCTCCTCGTCCCTCTACAAGGGTCTCAGTGAGTCTCTCTCTTACTGTACCCCGTCGTCTTCTCTGCCCTGAAGCTCTTCAGCCACGTCGTGAACCAACCACCCTCTTCTCCCACCTATTACCACCACTGCCCCTACCTTCTTCTGTCAATCGGATTCCCAGCTTAATTCCAAACACACACGACACGCCCCCCTTTAATCTCTCAGCCTCCTTGGGCCACCCTGATCTCCAGCATCTGCAGTCCTCACTTTCTTTACATCTATTAGAATAAATGACACTATGCATTGCATTTTACGGAGTGGAAGCAAACATTGAACTGCTCCGTGGGATTCTCTTCTGCCTGGCCACACATGATTATTTCCACCAAGTCTTGTCTAATGACGCATAGTAGTCTCAGGCACAAGTGGAAACAGTATTCCACAACAGTATTCCTAGCAATGAAAACCCGATAAATGTGATTTAGATTTCAAATTAAATTGCACATACTTCAGTTCATTGCATGTTATCTGATTAACTAGCAGGGTGAAATGGAGCTCCTCTACTCTCAGATTTTCGATTATTTTCCACCAATTTGCTGACATGTTGAAGTCGCGATTATTTTTGTTTTTGCACAAGCATTACTTGTTCTTGACATTCACCTGAAGCTCAAACTGAACAATTGCACCTTTGCTTACTGACAAAACATCGAGAAGGCAATAGCCATCAAGATATTTGCCTCTTCCTTCCTAAACATAATGAAAGTGAGGGGAACTAGGGCAGCTTCAGCTAAGTTCACAAAATCAACCTTAATATTCAGCATTTATTTCCTTACAAAGTAAATGGACGCAAGAAGAGAAATTAATGTGCAATAAACGTTCATCAGCAAACTGATTCCATAAAGGGATGATATAAATAATTGATCCAGAGCAACATTCTGAATCCTGCAACTCACGTTCACTGTAATGACAAGAAATATTTCATCATCATTTTCCAATATGAATAATTCAAATTTATATCACACAGAAACAATTCAAATCTCCATGTCATAAAGGAGAAATCACCTCAAGATATGATATTGCAATTTACTGTAATCTTGATGACAAAAATTTGATATAGCTGTTGGTCTATGCACTATTGATGCCGGGTGTTATTCTATCTACACTGGAAATTGCTTTATCAAGTTACCAAACTTGAGAAACGGTTAGATTGAGTCAATTAGTTAACTCCATTCATTTCTATTTGATATTCTTATGGTTTGTAAGTAAGGTGTTCTTTTCATGAAACAACATTTTCATTCAAGTGATTCCCCCCCTCAAAAAAAACCCCAAATGAAACACTGAAGCTTTGTGCAAATTCATTTTTTCTGCTTCAGTCTGAATACTGACACAATTACTATCGACACTCCGGAGGCAACAGTGGAATGCTTTAACTCCATGTTTGAAATTATTGTATCGAAACATAAATCTATCTTTTCATTCTTTTAACCAAGTGATGAGAAATAAAGTCAAAACGTGTGGCGCTGGAAAAGCTCAGCAGGGCAGGCAGCATGAGAGAAGCAGAAGAGTCGACGTTTCAGGCATAAGCCCTTCATCAGGTATGACCTGTTTATTTTCCAGCGCCACACCTTTCGACTCTGATCTACAACATGCGCAGTTCTCGCTTTCGCTTTATGATAAATGTAATCTGCTAAAACCTCCAACCATGCGAACTTTAAGAAGCATTACTAATAACACTTTAGGGATAGACGTGCAGATCATATCAATGCAACATAATTTAGGAAGAGTGGACGAATAAAAACAAGCAAGTAAAATGTCTCACTTTCAATTTTACTTCTCTCTTTCACTACCAAGGATGTGTAGAACGTTTGGAAGATGTTAATTTACAGCAAAAAAAAAACGGCCGTTTACTTTTGAGATGGATATTATCAACTTTATCTGAATTCATTTTCCTTATTTTCAATGAATATTAAACCAATCCTTTTCTCTATACCTCGGCCATTGTCAGTTCATTCCAAAACCTAAACTTGCAGTTTTCTCTTATTGCATCAGATTACTGATTACATATCATAATAGGTCTCTGTATAGTTTGTGAAGATTCTTTGAATGCATGAATCAGGTAGCTTATTCAGTATGTATTATAGTGTAAAACATCATCAGAAATTGGTGACTCTAGACCACTGAAACATGCACATCTATTAAATTATTTAAGCATTATTAATCTACTACTTAATACTTTTAGAATCAAGAGCCTTGTCTTTTTTTTTGAGTGTAGGGATTAAAATGTATTTCAGACTGTTGATCACGTAAATAGACTCTTTTTGACTCTTTTAAATGACTTCGACTCTTTAAACGAGGAACCATCAGATGTAATCATACTCTTTCAGCAGTAGATGGAAATACGCCTTGGGGTAATGTGTTTGTTCAAAACACTGACACTGATGTCAATCATTATGTAATACTCGTGTCGTCAGGTGAGGTGAAGTATAAAGGCAAGCTTAGTTTGATAACAATACATTTTGGTTTGAGAACGCAAACTTCATGAACATCACTATATGAACATGGCTCAACCGGCAATCATACTGGTGGAAAATATTTACTACCCTATTCTTGCAGTAGTTGGTATTCCTGGTAAGCATTTTATAATCATTTAAAATTTATGTCCCCATGACTTGTCCTACCTGCTTATTTTCTTTTCCACCTATCCACTCCACCCTCACCCCCGACCTATCACCTTCATCCCCTCCCTCACTCACTTATTGTACTCTGTGTTACTTTCTCCCCACCCCCACCCTCCTCTCACTTATCCCTGCACCCTTCAGGTTCTCTGCCTGTATTCCTGATGAAGGGCTTTTGCCCGAAACGTCGATTTTACTGCTCCTCGGATGCTGCCTGAACTGCTGTGCTCTTCCAGCACTATTAATCCACAATTTAAAATTTATGGTCAACTCTGTTGAACTGGTGTACTTTTCCTTCCGTCGATGATATGTTCTGTTTGCCTGGATGCGGTTGATGTTAATTACCATCATAAATCAAACAGGAAGAACACCCTGTATGTTGAAAATTCTGGATAGAATGATTTGCCTGGAAACACAGTTTCTCCTTCCTTAAAAAAAATACAGTCCCTTAGTTTCATTTGTAGATTGCGTTTGTATTTTTTAGAAGCAAACACTGCGATGATTAGGATTTTGATGTAGAATTCGAAGATACTGGAACCATTCACGAATTCATCCCGTGTCTGTGGAGAAAGACAAATCAAATAAGTTTATGGACAAAATTTATGAATGTTGATTAACTAAAAAAATCCGTTTTACTGTGCACCAACATTGTATTTTGCCAACCTTTTTAAAAAATAATAAAACGATTTCCGTCATAAAAAGCAGGTTATTGTGTTGGAATCATACATTTCTTTCTTATTCATGAGGTCAGCTAGATTCGACTGGATGCATTCTTAACATTTCCTTCAGCGTATGCTTATGGAAATCAGTTCCACATTTTGAATATGCTTTGTTTAATAACATTTCCTTTGAATTCACGAACAAGTGGTGTATTGTTTTTCCATTTTTGACAACTGCAATTGGATACACGTTATATATGTGCATCTGAGAGGTGATTTTATGATCTCTTGAACTGTCTCCAGACTTCTGTCTTCGATTTGGATTTCCAGTGGGAAAGAAGCCTATTGATGGATACAGTCTGTTAATTCAGGTTCGCTCTCCAAATAGCATTAATTTGTGCAATGCCTCTTTTATTTTACAATATTAATGAGACAACTGCTGTTCGCAGTATTCTAAGATTGGTTTTATAAAATATCATGTTACTTTGATAGAAAACGTTGATTTAAAGTTTAAATCTACAGACATGCATTATAGACATGAAACCGTGGGATTTCTTGCGATTTTGTTTTGCCTTCTAAGCGTGTAGCTTCTTTGATGAACTCTGCATCCATTCGCCTATGTCCACTTGTTCTAGACACTGTTTTGACATTTAATTGCTAAAAGGCGCATTACGATTTTATTTTTCCTGCTGAAATGCACTGTGTCACACACACCTGTATGTAAGTTCTGTTTTCCTACCCCATTCTACAACTTTATTAAAATAATCTTTCGATTTCCTTCGTTTCTGAGAAAACCCTGCAAATTTAGCAGCTTAAAGATTTTGCTTGACTGTGTGGGCAAAGAGTAGACAGTACTTGCATCAGACAAGCCCCTTTGAAATATTTAATCCACTTTCCTGCCAAGTATATGAATCAAAAGAAAATACAAAGTTTTGTGACAGCACAGCCTTGGAATAGAAACCCATTTTCACACATCAGCCAATCCACCTAATCTAGTTGAAATTTGAACGTCCCAACTTACTAGAGACTGTGATGACGAGTCGACCCTTTATTTCAGAGTGCAGCAATTTTATTCCATGCAGCCGTGATGCGTGATAATATTGATTGGGAATAAAACGTCATGATGTGACTCACTTTCCAATTCTCCTTAGCTGGCGGGGAACAACATAAACAGTGCACGATATTTTGAACAGAAAATTGTAAATGAACTGATCATCCTCAAACTATAGGCAGTGTAAGCATATATATTTTTTTCACTTCGCAGCAAATCTGGTGGCAATTGTAATTCTCTCCCACGGACGCTGTGAGCTCTCCAAATGCATCACTACATACCTGATGGCCATGGCGGTGGCAGATTTGTCTGTGCTGATATTTGACGTATTGCTCTACGAGATTAAAGATTCGTATTTTCCGTATTCATTCCTAAACTACACTTCAGTTTGCCGTCTGAACCTCGTCCTGGGCTTTGTTTGTGTTGATTGTTCTGTGTGGTTGACTGTCGCATTCACCGTTGATAGGTTTGTTGCTATTTGTTGTCAGAAACTACAAAGAAATTACTGCACGACTAAATCTGCAAAAACAGTGATAGTCGTGGTGTGTTGTCTGAGCACTTTGCAGAGCGCTCCCATTTATTTTACATACGAAGCCCGTGAAATAATTGATGACATCTCATGGTCCTGTACTGTAAAAGCAAGCTTTTACACCTTACCGATATGGGTTGCATTGCTGTGGATTGAAACTATTCTAACACCTGCCTTACCATTTGTTTTAATTTTCCTGTTTAATGTATTGACCATCAGGAATATTTTACAGGCAAATAGAATAAGAAGCGGTGTCTTTGGAAAGAGCAAAGCTCAGAATTACAACGATCCGGTGATAGAGAACCGAAGAAAATCAATTATTTTATTGTTTGCTGTTTCTGGCAGCTTTTTGCTTTTGTGGAGTCTGACACTGGTATCTTACCTTTGGATACAATTTGCAGATGTAACGATTTTAGAGTTAAATTACAACAATCCGTTTACTATTGTCGAACAATCTGGATATATTCTTAAGTCCACGAGTTGCTGTATAAACACATTTATTTATGCATTTACCCAGCGCAAATTCAGAGAGGAAATAAAGAACACAATTACGCGTCCCGTGACTCTAATCACGCAATCGTATAAGGTAGGTTGAACGAAGTACTGTGAAAAAGAAAGCACATTTTGTCAAATCTTTTAATCTTTCATTCATCAGTGTAATTTGGAGTAAATGTTAAGATCAAGTGAATCTTACCTTCATGTTTTATGAGTTGGGATTTCTGCCAGTTTGACAGGTGGACTCTGTTAGTAGATGTGTTAGATCTGTGTTCATCTGTTAGATGAAAGACTTAACAGACAATCAATTCTTCAATGAATAATTTCAGTGACATCACACTGCAAATTTTTGCTATAAATTCTGTGTTACGATCGAGCCCTCCACAATCACCTGATGAAGGAGCGTCGCTCCGAAAGCTAGTGTGCTTCCAATTAAACCTGTTGGACTATAACCTGGTGTTGTGTGATTTTTAACAGAATTAATGATAAAGCTTTGTTTGCCTCTTAAGTCACACAAGATGACATTGATTGATCAAGGCAATCCCTTGGGATCTGAACCAGATAATCGCTTTATCCTTTATTATTGTTTTAAAACAGGCACAATGTTATATACGGTCTTCCTCTCTGCAGATATCAGAGCTTTGTTTATTAATATATGCAGCTTCCAGTGTACACCAGTGACTTTCAAACATCATCACTTTCAACTGAAACGCCTCTATCAGTAAGAGTCCACTTACGAACCAATCAGGACCCACCTCTTATACCGCATAAATGTTGTTCTCTCTTTTACTTTATTATTTCTTATGAATTGATCTGTTGAGAGCAATGTGAAAAACTTAGTCAAAATTGGTCTTGTTTCAGCATAACTCTGGCTTTGTACTAGAAATTACATTACTAAATGAAACAACGACTTTATTATTGATGTTGACAATTTAAGAAAATGGGAATATTACGAAGTTCATGTTAAGATGTATCCCAACTAGTTTTTCTATCCCTTGAATTTTAATCAATGCAAGACCAGGCATCGTCTTCAATTTGCAATTTTTTTGATAACATGCGTTGCAAATGAGAGTTCAACGATGAACATGTGGGCCTGACGTCAGTGGCGGGAAAGTTGCTGGAGAGGGTGTACTGAGGGATAGGATCTAATTCTTTTGGGGAAAAAAGGGCTTATCAGTGATACGGAACATGGTTTTGTGCGGGGGAGATCGTGCCTTACCAACTTAGTATAGTTCTTCGAGTAAGTGACCAAGTTGACAGATGAAAGCAGGGCTGTTGTTGTTATATGCATGGACTTTAGTAAGACGTTTTATAAGGTTCTCCATGGTAAACTATAAACTATTTATAGACTGCCCTATAACTAATGCTTGTCTTTTTGCTCCCTCCTCTTGAATGGCCCTCTGCACCATGATGCCACAGTCAGTTGGATTATCCTCCCTGCATCCCTTTTCCTCCTACACACGGGGAGCAAGAATCGCATTCCTGTTGTGTAAGTTCAAAAGCTGAAGTTCCTTCACTTCTGAACTCAGGACCGCCACCCCACATGCCTCACTTGCAATCACACCCTGTTGTCCACGATCACTAACAGAATCTGAATTACTTAATCCTACTAGTTGTGACTGCCTTCTGAAGCAAAGCATCCAAGTAACATTCCTTGTCACGGATGTGCTGCAGTGTTTGAAGCTCAGATTCCATAAACTGAACTCTGAACAGACTTCTTCCAGCAACCAACATTTGCTGCAAATGTGGTCACTGCCGTTACAATGGGATCAGACAGCTCCCACATCATACAGCTTATAGCACGTCACCTGCCCAGCCATCTCTTCTTAGTTGATTAATTTATACAAATTTATGATCTAAATAATTTCTAGTACTTCTTTGCTAAGGTCTTATTTTAATAACCAATTAATAGACAAAGTAAAAAAATGCAAGTAAATTTCTGACTAATCACATAGTACAGAAGAAAAAAAATAGAAGTAGAGAAGCCCTACTTTATCAACCTAACACAGAGTTAAAGGAGGAGGGAAATATTACATGTGTAGTGTCTTGGGTTCAGCCGCTGCCCACATTTCTTCCTGGCAAACCCCTGCCTTCGGTGTCTTCAATGTCTAGTTGTTGAAAATTAAACACTTCACTGGAGGAGGAAGCTCCACAACCTTTTCCATGCTCAATGATGCAAGAGCCCATCACATCAGTGCAAAAGGTAAAGCTGAAGCATTCGCAGGAACTTTCAGCTTGACACGCCGAATGGATAATCCATGTAGGCCTCCTGCAGATATTCCCAACATCGAAGATAGCAGTCCTCAGGCATTTCAATTCTCCAATTGATATCAAGAAACAGATAGAGACACTGGATACTGTAAAGGGTATGGTCTACGCCACCATTCTGTCTATAGTACTGAAGACTTGTGGTCCAGAAATTCCCATTCCTCGACTTCTTCACGTACATTTAAAACATGCCCTCTAAATTATATGGGAAATTGCCTCGGTATGCTCTGTATACAAAAAGAAAAACTTGAGGACAAATCCAACTACGCCAACCGTCAGTCTCCTTTTGATCATCTGTTAAGTGATGAAAGGTGTCATCACCAGTGCTATCAAGCAGTACCTGTTCAGTAATAACCTGCTCAGTGATGCCCAGTTTCGGTACCACCAGAGCCACTCAGATCCTGACCACAGGCTCAAACATGGACAAAACAGCTGAATTCCAGGGGTGAGGTGAGAGTGACCGACCTTTGTATCGAGGATGCATTCAACCGAATGTGGCAGTTCGAAACCCTCACAAAACTTCAATTAGTGTGCATCGGAAAGCATACTCTCTGCCAGTTGTAATTATACATGGCACATGGACAGACGGTTCTGGATGTCGCAGATTAGCCACCTCAGCTCCAGGTCATCTGTGCTGGAGTTCCTGAGGGCAGTGTCTGCTTCATCAATGAATTTCTCTCCATCATATCACCAGACATGGGGATGTTCACCAACCATTGCATAAGGTTCAGCACCATTCGTGACTCCTCATATGTTGGATCAATAATGTTCAAAAGCAAAAAAAAAGCATCTGGACAATCTCAAGACAAGTGATAAGTTTATTCATACCACAGAAATCCCAGACAATCTTCAATAGCTGACAACCTAACTCCTTCCCCCGATATTCAATGGCGTTAACATCACTGAATCATGGGATCCCTACAATGCAGAAAAGAGACCATTTGTCCCATTGCATGTATACTGACCGTCCAAGGGGCCAAATCTGCATTATCAAGAATTTCTCATGGTTTACTCGCATAGCCTGCACATCCCTGGACTCACGGCTGAACTTAGCATGGACAATCTGTCTAATTTGCACGTGTTTGGAACGTGGGAGGAAACTGGAAATTCAGGTGGTAATGCATACATGTATGGGGAGACAGTGCAAAATTCACCTAGATAGTGACCTCAAGACTGGAATTGAGACCAGGTGCCTGGCATTGTGCATCAGTAGTGGTAACCACTGAACCACATTTCTGTCCCTTAATGAATTCCCCACTATCAATGTTCTGTGGTTTACCTTTTATATATGCCACAAAAGCATGTCAAAGGTTAGGTATACTGCAACGACTAACTCTCCCCCTGACTCCCGAATGCTTATCCATATTGTCAGGAATATGAAGGATTATGCTTCACTGGCATGGATGTGTGCAGCGCTAACAACACTCAAGAAGGTTGATACCATTCCAGACAAAGTAGTCCACTTGATTAGCAGGAACCGTCCAATCCCTCTACTGCCTATGCTTAGTGGCGGTCATGTGTACTATGAGCAAGATTCACTGCACAAATTCATTGAACATCCCCAGGCCGCACGTTTTAAGCGCACAACAATTTCCATATCGGAGGAGAAGGGTGACAGGCACATGGGGGCACCACAACGTGCAAGTTCCCCTCCATTTTGTTGCTGTTGCTGGATAAAGTCATGAATCTCCCTCCTTTACGCAATTGTGATTCAAGCTACAACATCAGGTTTAAGAGGGAAATTCACCAATACATTCTCGAAGGCAACTTGGGACAGGCAATAAATTCTTTCCAGCCAGGGACAACCACGATCCAAGAATGAATAAAAATAAGGTGAGACCATGAGTGATAAAATTGCTGGATAGATGTACCTGCCTGTTTAGTTTGATCATTGATACTGTCATTTGCTTTGAACATCTCTTTTGTATCTTTTTCTATTCAACCGATAGCATTTGAAACCTTGTAGATTCAGCTGCTATTCCTGTCCATCGCTGTCGCAAATAATAGCTATTACATCAAACTCCCATGTTTCCAAACAAGCCCTGAGTTCATCAGCCCTACCTGTAAAAACTACACTGCGAACTGACACAACAGTGAATCCGCATAGTTATTGCCTTTGCTGTTTGTATCTCTGAGCATTGGAGTGAGTCTACAAAATATTAACAAACAGCGAAACTCACAACTGTCCTTGGAGGAACCTATGTGAGGGAGCTCACAGTACAGGACAGATAAATGCATAGTTTTTAATGAATAACCGTGCTGCATGTCTTTAGCAGTGAATAGAGTATGTTTTTTTTCTTGATTATTTGTTTATTGAAATCTGTCTTTTGATTTTGGAGCTAGCTGCTCCTTCATCAGGTGATTGTGGAGTATAAGATCATAAGACACAGAAATTATAGCAAACGTTTACAGTGATGTAACTGAAATTATATAATGAAAAGGCCTGGATTGTTTGTTAAGTCTTTTATCTTTTAGAATGAACATATTGGTTTCAGTTGTTTCATATATAAATCGCAGAACATTTAAAAGTTACGGTCTCATGTGAACTTTAACAATTGGTGTCATGTCGGCCCAGAAAATGCATTGAAGGTGTGAGCTGCCCGATGTGAGACTGTCTGTGCCACAATGGTCAGACTGATTCTAATCTAAAAATGGATTTACAGAATCTTACATGGATTCATGCAGTTTTTGAGCAAAAGAAAATGTAATTTCGCGTATACAAGTTCACCCCACAAACTTATATGTGTTTGTGTGCATGTGGGTGTGTGTGTGTGGAGGTGGGGCAGGGGTTATGAGTGTCTGTGAGAGAGTGTATGTATATGTATGAGTGTGAGTGTAAAGGGGTATAAGTCTGTGAGAGGGCGCATACGTGAGTGTGGGCGTGTATATGTGAGCATATGAGAGAGGGTCTGCGTGAGTGTATGGGTCTGTAGAAGAACGTGTGTGTCTGTAGGAATGTGTGTGTGTGTGTAGGAGTGTGTATGTGGAGGAATGTCTGTATGCCTGTGTGTGCGCATCTTTCTGTGTGTATGCCAATGTCTGTGTATGTGTGTCTTCTGTGTTTGTGTACAGTGCAATGGGTTCACCCGTAGTGTGACATGAACTCAAGGTCCCGGTTGAGGCCATCCCCATGGGTACCCAGGTTTGGTATTCCAGATTACTGTAGAGAAGGACATAGAGGATATAGAACGTGAAGAAATCGATTGTGACACCTTGAAAAATGTCCATATTATAGACGAGGAGGTGCTGGATGTCTTGAAATGCATAAAAGTGGATAAATCCCCAGGACTGGATCAGCTTTATCCGAAAAGTGGGAAGCTAGACAAGTTATTGCCGGGCACCTTGCTGAGATATTTGTATCATTGATAGTCACAGGGGAGGTGCTGGAAGACTGGAGGTTGACTAATGTCGTGCCACTGTTTTGGAAATGTGGTAAGGACAAGCCAGGGAACTGCAGACTGGTGAGCCTGATGTCGATGGTGGACAAGTTATTGGAGGGAATCCTGAGGGACAGGGTGTATATGTATTTGGAAAGCAAAGGACTCATTAGGGATAGTCAGCATGGCTTCGTGCAAGGGAAATCATATCTCACGAATTTGATTGAGATTTTAAAAGAAGTAACAAAGAGAATTGATGATGGCAGAGCAGTGGATGTAAACTATATGGGTTTCAGTAAGACGTTCAACAAGATTCCTCATGGGAGACTGGTTAGCAAGGTTTGACCTCAGTGAATGCAGGGAGAACTAGCCATTTTGATACATAAGTGGCTCAAAGTAGAAGGCAGAGGGTGGTGATGCAGGTTTGCTTTTCAGACTGGAGACCTGCGATCACTGATGTGCCACAAGGATCGGTGTTGGGTCCACTACTTTTTGTCATTTGTATAAATGGTATGGAAGTGACCATAGGAGGTATAGTTAGCAAGTTTGCAGATGACACCAAATTTGGAGGTGTCGGACAATGAAGAAGGTTACCTCAGATCACAGTGGGATCTTGATCAGATTGGCCAGTTGGCTGAGGAGTGGCAGATGGAATTTAATTTAGATAAAAGTGACATGATGCATTCTGACCAAGCAAATCAGAGTAGGACTTCGAGTGTAGGTTCACAGTTCCTTGAAGGTAGAGCCACAGGTAGGCAGGGCAGTGAAGACGACATTTGGTATGCTTTCCTTTATTGGTCACAGCATTGAGTATAGGAGTTGGCAGTCATGTTGCGTTCATACGGACATTGGTTAGGCCACTTTTGGAGTATTGTGTGCAATTCTAGTCTCCTTCCTACTGGAAGGATGTTGTGAAACTTGAAAGTGTTCATAAAAGATTTACAAGGATGTTGCCAGGGTTGGAAGATTTGAGCTATAGGGAGAGGCTGAATTATCTAGGCCTGTTTTCCCTGGACTGTCGGCGGCTGAGGAATAACCTTGTAGAGGTTTATACAATCATGAGGTGCATGGATAAGATAAATAGACAAGATCTTTTCCCTGGGTTTTTGGAGTGAAGAACTGGAGGGCATAGGTTTAGGGTGAGACAAGAAAGATATAAAAGGGATCTGAGGGGCAACCTTTTCATGCAGATGGTGGTGCATGTATGGAATGAGCTGCTAGAAGAAGTGGTGGAGGCTGGTGCAACTACAGCATTGAAGAGGCATCTAGATGAGTATACGAATGGAAATGATTTAGAGGAATATGGACCATGTGCTGGCATGTGGGACTAGATGAGGTTACGATATCTGGTCGGCGTGGATGAGTTGAACTGAAGGGTCTGTTTCTGTGCTGTACATCTCTATGACTCTATGATTGCAGCACGAATAATCCGGTAATTGTAGTCCAGAGAGCTTGACGTCAGTGGTAGAGAAGCTGCTGGAGAAGATACTGAGGGATAGGATCTATTTACATTTGGAAGAGAATGGGCTTATCTGTGATAGGCAGCATTGTTTTTTATAGGAAAGTTCATGTCTTACCAACTTAATAGAATTCTTTGAGGAAATGACAAAATTGAATGTTGACAGATGGGCTATGGATGCCATACATGTGGACTTCAGTAAGGTGTTTGATTAGGTTCCCCATGGTAGTCTGATGGAAAAAGTGAAGTTTCATGAAGTCCAGTGTGTACTAGCTAGATGTGTAGAGAACTGGCTGGGCAACAGGAGACAGAGAGTAGTAGTGGAAAGGAATTTCTCAAAATAGAGAACTGTGCCCATAGTTGTGTTCCACAGGGATCCATGCTGGAACCACTCTTGCTTGTGACACGTTATAAATGATGTGGAGGAAGGTATAGGTGGTCTGATTATCAAGTCTGCAGATGACACTAAGATTGGTGGAGCAGCAGAGAGTGAAGAGGACTGTCATAGAATGCAGCAGGATATAGATAGATTGGAGAGTTTAGCAGGGAAATGGCAGATTGAGTTCAATCTGGGCAAATGAGAGGCGATGCATTTTGGGAGATTCAATTGTAGAGTGAGCTGTATGATAAATGGAAAAGCCCTGGGGAAAATTAATGTGCAGAGAGATCTAGGTGTTCAGGTCCATTATACACTGAATGTGGCAACGCAGGTTAATAGTGTGGTCAAAAAGGCATACACCATGTTTTCCTTCCTTGGACAAGGTATTAAGTACAAGAGTTGACAGGTCTTGATACAGTTGTATATGACTTTGGTTTGACCACATTTTGAATAATGCGTATAGTTCTGGTCGCCACATTACCAGAAGGATGTGGATGCTTTGGAGATGGTGGAGAGGAGATTAACCAGGATATTTCCTGGTATGGAGAGTGGTAGATATAAAGAGAGGTTGAGTAGATTAGGATTATTTTCATTAGAAAAACAGAGGTTGAGGGGATCCTGATTGAAGTCTGCAAAATCATGAGAAGTCTAAGCAGGGTGGATAGCAAGACGCTTTTTCCCAGAGTGAGGGACTCAATTACTAGGGGTCATGAGTTCAAGTTGAGAGCGGAATAGTTTAAGGGAAATATGCTTGGGAAGTTGTTTATGCAGAGGGTGGTGATTATCTGGAGTACATTGCCAGCAGAGGTGGTAGAGGCCGGCACAAAGGCGTCATTTAAGATGTATCTGGACAGATACATGAATGGGCAGGGAACAGAGGGAATCAGACCCTTGGAAAGTAGGCAGCAGGTTGAAATAGAGGATCTGGATCAGCACAGGCTTGGAGGGCTGAAGGGCCTGTTCCTGTGCTGCAATTTGCTTTGTTATTTGTTCTTTATCCTTTATTCGCTGCAGAATTCTGAGTTCTTGACCTACTCTTGCAGCTGGAGTTTGTATATGGAACCTTGTCATTGTCCTGTCAAGTGCACCATTCCATTCAACACTATTGTATTCTCATTCCTCAGGAAGCTTTGAGTAACAGTATAAGGAATATGCTAATATTCAGAAAAAGATAACTGTAGACTTATGATTTTTTCAACAGTTGGTAATTTTTATCCTTCCTTTCATTGCAGCTAATCTGGTGACAATTGTGATTCTCTCTGGTGGCCATTGTGAGCTGTCCAAATGCATCAAGCGATACCTGGTAGCAATGGCAGCAGGGGATCGATCTGTGCTGATATTTGATGTCCTTTTTTTGAGATTAAAGATGCCTATTTTACATATTCGTTTCTGAACTACACTCCAATTTGCTGTCTTAACTTGGCCCTACTTTTTATCTCCATTGATTGCTCTGTCTGGTTGACTGTCATTTTCACTTTTGACCCGTTTGTGGCCATTTGTTGTCAGAAGCTACAAACGAAATACTGTACTGCTAAAACTGCAGCTGTGGTAATCGCATTGGTTTGTTCCTTGAGCATTTTAGAAAGCATTCCAATCTACTTTGTATATGAACCTCGGAAAATAATTGATAATGTACCATGGTCCTGTTCGATATCATCACGTTTTTATCGCCTACCCATATGGGTCGCATTTCTTTGGTTGGAAACCATTTTAACTCCATTTCTTCCATTTCTTTTGATCTTATTGCTTAATGCAATGACCATTCGGCACATTTTACAAGCAAGCAGTGTGAGAAGTGGACTGTGAAGAAATAACAATGGTCAGAATAACAATGATCCTGAGATGCAGAGCAGAAGAAAATCAATTATCTTATTGCTGGCTATTTCTGGTAGTTTTATACTTTTATGGATGGTAACATTAGTATCATACATATGCGTCCAATTTACAGATACTCAATTTTATAAAGAAAATTATAATGACCCGTTTACTATTCTTGAACAATCTGGATACATTCTCAGGACTTTGAGTTGTTGCACAAACACCTTTATTTATGGAGTTTCCCAGAAAAAAAATCAGAGATGAACTGAAGAACATGATTAAACATCTCCCTTCTATAATAATGTCTTTGTTCAAAAGGCTATGTGGCTTTACTAAGTTAACTTATTAAAGGATTTTAATTAAGGAAATTCCTGTCAATTTGCTAACACTAGCTGAATGCATTTGTAGAATTGACAATTAATTTAACATTCATAAGCTCTGTGGACAATAGTTCTAAATGCCTACAACGTCTTTAAAACATTTTTGTCCGTTTTAAAACCTGGTAGTCAACCTAGCTGACTAATTCCGGGTAATTTCCACTGTGCTCTAACCAAAGCAAATTGCAAAGTTATGGTTTGGGCTGCCTGCTTAAGAATGTTTTGAGTGTTCTGGCCAGTCCATAACACAGTTCAGTTGCTGGTCAATGTTTACGCAAAATATGTTGACTGTGGAATCATTATAATTAGGTGTGTAAATACAACAATATCAGACATCAGTTCAATCAGCGTTGATTTTGAATTCACTATGTAAACATTCTCTCTGGGGGAAAATATGCCAACGATTGTGTTGTGTTTTTGAAAATACTTTATACATTTAGAGTTTTGCAACAGGTGATTATCGTAATAGAGAAAAAAAAACTGAACCGATGTAAAATCAAAAGCGTCAATCGACATCCTTATGGCAAGCATATTTAACTTCATTGCCTTGTAATTATTGGAGAATAGAAGCGTACATAGAACTAAATTCATCTTATAAATAAAAACATACCAATACCACCGCCAATAGTTATGCAAGCAACAATAAAATAAAAATAAATAATAAAATGAGAATGTCAAAATTAAACTGGGACCAAACGTGTTAGACAAATAATCGTGTTGCTTTACTTTCAATCTTTAAAAAGTATAGCCGAGATGTACAAACACCAATTAGAATATAATCAAAGAAATATGGAACTAACATATGGAGCTGGAAACAATTTTACTGACCATCTGGTTTACAATTAACCAATGTTTTGCACAAGACGATGGCATTGTAGGAGGTGACGAGCTCAGCTAGATTGTGGGTTCGGGGCAGGATTGCGGTAGTCGGGGGGTGGCAGTGGTTACAGTGTGTTAGGGATCTTTGAACAAATATGCTTGGAACTTCTGATATCCAGAACAGAAGAATCTGGGCAAAGGTGGCGGATCCGTGTTTGGAACCTTAAGAAGCAAGACATAAAAACATTGTGTGCAATAATCTCCAATAATTCCTGAAGGAGGGCTTATGCCCGAAACGTCTCCGATTCTCCTGCTCCTTTGATGCTGCCTGACCTGCTGCGCTTTTCCAGCAACACATTTTTTCAGCTCTGATCTCCAGCATCTGCAGTCCTCACCTTCTCCAAAGTTTAGCCTTCCTGTCGGTGATTTTGTATTACTCGTGGCCTTACACAGAAGCCCCTAACACTGGTTTCAGTGTCAGGGGCTCGGGTAATATGTTCAAAACCCGACCTGAATTATGACAAGTAAAATATTTATATTGATCAATCCAGGTATAAACTAGTACTTGGTTGACACCATTGAATAGAGCAACCACAGACCACTCAATGCCAACTCGACAAGACCACCGCACATGACCTGATTATACCCATATTACAAATCTGGACCAAGGGAATTAGCAGAAAGGTATAATCACAAAATGCGTGTAAAATGTTGTCATCTACTGCTAAATGTGCTCTAGACTTTGATTTAAAGCTTTGGTATTGATAAATTTATCCAAATGTCCTGCTACAATCAGATGCTTATTTCTTACCTTCACGTAGACTTGGGTGATGTTTGATCACGGCTGTGTCCTGTTGGAGTCGGGCCATTTCCTGCCTTTCAGAAATATATAAAGCACAACTGATAAACAGAGATCTCACTACTGTGCAACTGTAATGAGTTATGGACTGGAACGTTTACTATATCTCCAACCTGTGACGTATTCCAAATAATACAAACATGCACACGCGCGCGCACACACACACGGCTCGAAGAGGATTGCCAACTCCACCATGGCAATCAGTGTGGTGCTGTTTAGAAGCGGCACGGTAGCACTCCTGCCTCACAGCACGAGGGTCCCAGGTTCAATTCCAGCCTCGGGTGACTGCCTGTGTGGAGTTTGCACATTCTCCCTGTGTCTGCGTGGGTTTCCTCCGGGTGCTTCGGTTTCCTCCCACAGTCCAAAGATGTGCAGGTCAGGTAAATTGGCCAAGCTAAATTGCCCATAGTACGAGGTGCATTATTCAGAGGGAAATGGGTCTGGGTGGTTTTCTCTTTGGAGGGTCACTGTGGACTGTTTGGGCCGAAGGGCCTGTTTCCACACTATAGGGAACCTAATCTAAGAGCATCTGAGGGGCAGCTGCCTGACCAGCTATGCTTTTCTAGTACCACACTTATCGACTGTAATCTCCAGTATGTGTTGTCCTCACTTTCTCCTAGTTGATGATAACCTTACTGCAAAGCCTCTTCCAAGGATGCCTCCCGTGAAGAAGTTCTCCTCGTCCCTCTACAAGGGTCTCAGTGAGTCTCTCTCTTACTGTACCTCGTCGTCTTCTCTGCCCTGAAGTTCTTCAGCCACGTCGTGAACCAACCACCCTCTTCTCCCACCTATCACCACCACTGCCCCAACCTTCTTCTGTCAATCGGATTCCCAGCTTAATTCCAAACACACACGACACGCCCCCCTTTAATCTCTCAGCCCCCTTGCGCCACCCTGATCTCCAGCATCTGCAGTCCTCACTTTCCCTACATCTATTAGAATAAATGACACTATGTATTGCATTTTACGGAGTGGAAGCAAACATTGATCTGCTTCGTGAGATTCTCTTCTGCCTGGCCACACATGATTATTTCCACCAAGTATTGTCTCATGGCGCATAGTTGTCTCAGGCACAAGTGGAAACAGTATTCCACAACAGTATTCCTAGCAATGAAAACCCTATAAATGTGATTTAACAATTGCACCTTTGCTTACTGACAAAACATCGAGAAGGCAATAGCCATCAAGATATTTGCCTCTTCCTTCCTAAACGTAGTGAAAGTGAAGGGAACTAGGGCAGCTTCAGGTAAGTTCACAAAATCAACCTTAATATTCAGCATTTATTTCCTTACTAAGTAAATGGACGCAAGAAGAGAAATTAATGTGCAATAAACGTTCATCAGCAAAGTGATTCCATAAAGGGATGATATAAATAATTGATCCAGAGCAACATTCTGAATCCTGCAACTCACGTTCACTGTAATGACAAGAAATATTTCATCATCATTTTCCAAAATGAATAATTCAAATTTATATCACACAGAAACAATTCAAATCTCCATGTCATAAAGGAGAAATCACCTCCAGATATGATATTGCAATTTACTGAATCTTGATGACAAAAATTTGATATAGCTATTGGTCTATGCACTATTGATGCCGGGTGTTATTCTATCTACACTGGAAATAGCATCATCAAGTTACCAAACTTGAGAAACGGTTAGATTGAGTCAATTAGTTAACTCCATTCATTTCTATTTGATATTCTTATGGTTTGTAAGTAAGGTGTTCTTTTCATGAAACAACATTTTCATTCAAGTGATTCCCCCCCGCCAAAAAAAACCCAAATGAAACACTGAAGCTTTGTGCAAATTCATTTTTTCTGCTTCAGCCTGAATACTGACACAATTACTATCGACACTCCGGAGGCAACAGTGGAATGCTTTAACTCCATGTTTGAAATTATTGTATCGAAACATAAATCTATCTTTTCATTCTTTTAACCAAATGATGAGAAATAAATTCAAAACGTGTGGCGTTGGAAAAGCTCAGCAGGGCAGGCAGCATGAGAGAAGCAGAAGAGTCGACGTTTCAGGCATAAGCCCTTCATCAGGTATGACCTGTTTGTTTTCCAGCGCCACACCTTTCGACTCTGATCTACAACATGCGCAGTCCTCACTTTCGCTTTATGATAAATGTAATCTGCTAAAACCTCCAACCATGCGAACTTTAAGAAGCATTACTAATAACACTTTAGGGATAGACGTGCAGATCATATCAATGCAATATAATCTGGGACGAGTGGACGAATAAAAACAAGCAAGTAAAATGTCTCACTTTCAATTTTACTTCTCTCTTTCACTACCAAGGATGTGTGGAACGTTTGGAAGATGTTAATTCACAGCAAAAGAAAAACGGCCGTTTACTTTTGAGATGGATATTATCAACTTTATCTGAATTCATTTTCCTTATTTTCAATGAATATTAAACCAATCCTTTTCTCTAACCTAAACTTGCAGTTTTCTCTTATTGCATCAGATGACTGATTGCATATCATAATAGGTCTCTGTATAGTTTGTGAAGATTCTTTGAATGCATGAATCAGGTAGCTTATTAAGTATGTATTATTGTGTAAAACATATTCAGAATTTGGTGACTCTGGACCACTGAAACATGCACATCTATTAAATTATTTAAGCATTATTAATCTACGACTTAATACTTTTAGAATCAAGAGCCTTGTCTTTTTTTTTGAGTGTAGGGATTAAAATGTATTTCAGACGGTTGATCACGTAAATGGACTCTTTTTGACTCTTTTAAATGATTTTGACTCTTTAAACGAGGAACCATCTGATGTAATCATACTCCTTCAGCAGTAGATGGAAATACGCCTTGGGGTAATGTGTTTGTTCAAAACACTGACACTGATGTCAATCATTATGTAATACTCGTGTCGTCAGGTGAGGTGAAGTATAAAGGCAAGCTTAGTTTGATAACAATACATTTTGGTTTGAGAACGCAAACTACATGAACATCACTATATGAACATGGCTCAACCGGCAATCATACTGTTGGAAAATGTTTACTACCCTATTCTTGCAGTAGTTGGTATTCCTGGTAAGCATTTTATAATCATTTAAAATTTATGTCCCCATGACTGTCCCCATGACTTGTCGTACCTGCTTATTTTCTTTTCCACCTGTCCACTCCACCCTCACCTCCGACCTATCACCTTCATCCCCTCCCTCACTCACTTCTTGTACTCTGTGTTACTTTCTCCCCACCCCCACCCTCCTCTCACTTATCCCTCCACCCTTCAGGTTCTCTGCCTGTATTCCTGATGAAGGGCTTTTGCTGCTCCTCGGATGCTGCCTGAACCGCTGTGCTCTTCCAGCACTATTAATCCAGAATTTAAAATTTATGGTCAACTCTGTTGAACTGGTGTACTTTTCCTTCCTCGATGATATGTTCTGTTTGCCTGGATGCGGTGGATGTTAATTACCATCATAAATCAAACAGGAAGAACACCCTGTATGTTGAAAATTCTGGATAGAATGATTTGCCTGGAAACACAGTTTCTCCTTCCTTAAAAAAAATACAATCCCTTAGTTTCATTTGTAGATTGCGTTTGTATTTTTTAGAAGCAAACACTGCGATGATTAGGATTTTGATGTAGAATTCGAAGATACTAGAACCATTCACGAATTCATCCAGTGTCTGTGAAGAAAGACAAATCAAATAAGTTTATGGACAAAATTTATGAATGTTGATTAACTAAAAAAATCCGTTTTACTGTGCACCAACATTGTATTTTGCCAACCTTTTTACAAAATAATAAAACGATTTCCGTCATAAAAAGCAGGTTATTGTGTTGGAATCATACATTTCTTTCTTATTCATGAAGTCAGCTAGATTCGATTGGATGCATTCTTAACATTTTCTTCAGCGTATGCTTATGGAAATCAACTCCACATTTTGAATATGCTATGTTTAATAACATTTCCTTTGAATTCACGAAGAAGTGGTGTATTGTTTTTCCATTTTTGACAACTGCAATTGGATACACGTTATGTATGTGCACCTGAGTAGTGATTTTATGATCTCTTGAACTGTCTCCACCACTTCTCTCTTCGATTTGGATTTCCAGTGGGAAAGAAGCCTATAAATACATATTAATGGATACAGTCTGTTCAATCAGTTTCGCTCTCCAAATAACATTAATTTGTGCAATGCCTCTTTTATTTTACAATATTAATGAGACAACTGCTGTTCGCAGTATTCTAAGATTGGTTTTATAAAATATCATGTTACTTTGATATAAAACGTTGATTTAAAGTTTGAATCTACAGACATACATTATAGAGATGAAACCTTGGGATTTCTTGCGAGTTTTGTTAGCCTTCTTAGCGTGTAGCTTCTTTGATGAACTCTGCATCCATTCGCCTATGTCCACTTGTTCTACACACTGTTTCGACATTTAATTGCTAAAAGGCGCATTACAATTTTATTTTTTCTGCTAAAATGCACTGTGTCACACACACCTGTATGGAAGTTCTGTTTTCCTACCCATTCTACAACTTTATTAAAATAATCTTTCGATTTCCTTCGTTTATGAGAAAACCCTTCAAATTTAGCAGCTTAAAGATTTTGCTTGACTGTGTGTGCAAAGAGTAGACAGTACTTACATCAGACAAGCCCCTTTGAAATATTTAATCTAATTTCCTGTCAAGTATATGAATCAAAAGAAAATACAAAGTTTTGTGACAGCACAGCCTTGGAATAGAAACTCATTTTCACACATCAGCCAATCCACCTAATGCAGTTGAAAATTGAACGGCCCAACTTACTAGAGACTGGGATGACGAGTCGACCCTTTATTTCAGAGTGCAGCAAATTTATTCCATGCAGCCGTGATGGGTGATAATATTGATTGGGAATAAAACGTCATGATGTGACTCACTTTCCAATTCTCCATAGCTGGCGGGTAACAACATAAACAGTGCACGATATTTTGAACAGAAAATTGTAAATGAACTGATCATCCTCAAACTATAGGCAGTGAAAGCATATTTTTTTTCAATTCGCAGCAAATCTGGTGGCAATTGTAATTCTCTCCCACGGACGCTGTGAGCTCTCCAAATGCATCACTACATACCTGGTGGCCATGGCGGTGGCAGATTTGTCTGTGCTGGTATTTGACGTATTGCTCTACGAGATTAAAGATTCGTATTTTCCGTATTCATTCCTAAACTACACTTCAGTTTGCCGTCTGAACCTCGTCCTGGGCTTTGTTTGTGTCGATTGTTCTGTGTGGTTGACTGTCGCATTCACCATTGATAGGTTTGTTGCTGTTTGTTGTCAGAAGCTACAAAGAAATTACTGCACGACTAAATCTGCAACAACAGTGATAGTCGTGGTGTGTTGTCTGAGCACTTTGCAGAGCGCTCCCATTTATTTTACATACGAAGCCCGTGAAATAATTGATGACATCTCATGGTCCTGTACTGCAAAAGCAAGCTTTTACACCTTACCGATATGGGTTGCATTTCTGTGGATTGAAACTATTCTAACACCTGCCTTACCATTTGTTTTAATTTTCCTGTTTAATGTATTGACCATCAGGAATATTCTACAGGCAAATAGAATAAGAAGCGGTGTCTTTGGAAAGAGCAAAGGTCAGAATTACAACGATCCGGTGATAGAGAACCGAAGAAAATCAATTATTTTATTGTTTGCTGTTTCTGGCAGCTTTTTGCTTTTGTGGAGTCTGACACTGGTATCTTACCTTTGGATACAATTTGCAGATGTAACGATTTTAGAGTCAAATTACAACAATCCGTTTACTATTGTCGAACAATCTGGATATATTCTTAAGTCCACGAGTTGCTGCATAAACACGTTTATTTATGCATTTACCCAGCGCAAATTCAGAGAGGAAATAAAGAACACAATTACGCGTCCCGTGACTCTAATCATGCAATCGTATAAGGTAGCTTGAACGAAGTACTGTGAAAAAGAAAGTTCATTTTGTCAAAACTTTTAATCTTTCATTCATCAGTGTAATTTGGAGTAAATGTTAAGATCAAGTGAAACGAACCTTCTTGCTTATGAGTTGGGATTTCTGCCAGTTTGACAGGTGGACTCTGTTAGTAGATGTGTTATCACGGACAATGCACTGAGTTGACGATGACCAGAATTAAGGATAAAGCTTTGTTTGCCTCTTAAGTCACACAAGATGATATTGATTGATCAAGGGCAATCCCTTGGGATCTGAACCAG
Source organism: Chiloscyllium plagiosum (assembly GCF_037043375.1). Taxonomy (NCBI): domain Eukaryota; kingdom Metazoa; phylum Chordata; class Chondrichthyes; order Orectolobiformes; family Hemiscylliidae; genus Chiloscyllium; species Chiloscyllium plagiosum. Next base: position 39,901,856 of record NW_028270173.1, read on the forward strand.
ATAATCGCTTTATCCTTTATTATTGTATTAAAACAGGCACAATTTTATGTACGGTCTTCCTCTCTGCAGAAAGCAAAGCTTTGTTTATTAATATATGCAGCTTTCAGTGTACACCAGTGACTTTCAAACATCATCACTTTCAACTGAAACGCCTCTATCAATAAGAGTCCACTTACGAACCAATCAGGACCCTCCTCTTATACCGCAAAAATGTTGTTCTCTCCTTTACTTTATTATTTCTTATGAATTGATCTGTTGAGAGCAATGTGAAAAAATTAGTCAAAATTGGTCTTGTTTCAGCAATACTCTGGCTTTGTACGAGAAATTACATTACTAAAAGAAACAACGACTTTATTATTAATGTTGACAATTAAGAAAATGAGAATGTAACGAAGTTCATTTTAAGATGTATCCCAACTAGTTTTTCTATCCCTTGAATTTTAATAAATGCAAGACCAGGCATCGTCTTCAATTTGCAATTTTTTTGATAACATGCGTTGCAAATGAGAGTTCAAGGATGAACACGTGGGCCTGCCGTCAGTGGCGGGAAAGTTGCTGGAGAGGGTGTACTGAGGGATAGGATCTAATTCTTTTGGGAAAAAAAAGGGCTTATCAGTGATAGGCAACATGGTTTTGTGCGGGGGAGATCGTGCCTTACCAACTTAGTATAGTTCTTCGAGGAAGTGACCAAGTTGATAGATGAAAGCAGGGCTGTTGTTGTTGTATACATGGACTTTAGTAAGGCGTTTTATAAGGTTCCCCATGGTAAACTAATGGAGAAAGTGGCCACATCGTGTGCAGTGTGTTCTAGCTCGGTTGATAAAGAACTGGTTGAGCAACAGGAGACAGAGAGTAGTAGTTGAAGGGAATTTCTCGAAATGGAGGAAGCTGACCAGTGGTGTTCTGCAGGGGTCAGTGTTGGGGCCACTGTTGTTTGTAATTTTCATAAACGATCCAGAAGAGGGCACTGTTGGTGGAGTTGCAGAAAGAAAAGGGACTGTCAAAGATTAAAGAAGGATATCGATAGACTGGAGTGTTGGGCAGAAAAGTGGCAGATGGATATCAATCCCGACAAATGTGAGGTGATGCTTTTAGGCAATACCAATTCTAGAGCGAATTATACAATGAAAGGAAGAGCCTTGGAAAAAAATTGATGGGCAGAGAGATCTGGGAGTGCAGGTCCATTGTACTCTGAAGGTTGCTGCACAGGTCGATAGAGTGGTCAAGAACGCATATAGTATGCTTGCCTTCATTGGACGGGGTGTTGAGTGTAAGAGCTGGCAAGTCATGTTAAAATTGCTGTGGTTCTGTTCGCCGAGCTGGAATTTTTGTTGCAAACATTTCGTCCCCTGTCGAGGTGACATCCTCAGTGCTTGGGAGCCTCCTGTGAAGCGCTTCTGTGGTGTTTCCTCTGGCATTTATAGTGGCCTTTCCATGCCATTAAAATTGTACAGGATGTTTGTTCGGCCGCATTTGGAATACTGTGTACATTTCTGGTCGCCATATTACCAAAAGGATGAGAACGCATTGGAGAGGATGCAGAGAAGGTTTACAAGGCTGTTATCTGGTATGGAAGGTTCTAGCTATGGAGAGAGGTTGAGTAGATTTGGTTTATTTTAATTAGAAAAAAAGAGATTGAGGGGGAACCTGATTGAGGTTTACAGAATCATGAAGGGTATAGTCAGAGTGAATAGAGACAAGCTTTTTCCCAGGGTGAAGGATTCCATAACGAGAGGTCACGCTTTCAAGGTGAGAAGTGGAAAGTTTCAGGGAGATACACGTGGCAAGTACTTCACACGGAAGGTGGTGGGCATCTGGAACGTGTTGCCAGCAGAGCTGGTACAGGCAGGCATGGTAGATTCTGTAAAATGCGTCTGGACAGATGCATGATTAGGTGGGGAGCAGAAGGATACAGATGCTTAGGAATTGACCGACAGGTTTAGACAGTACATTTCGATAGGCTCAGACTTGGAGGGCTGAAGGACGTATTCGGGAGCTGTAAATTTTCTTTGTTCTCTTTGTCCTATGTCCCACAATACTATCCCATGCAAATATATGAAAAGAATATGAATTAAAATGACAGGTTTGCTGTACAATCTACTCTGGAAATTCTTCAACTGAGTTGATTCGAATGGAAAAAATTCTTCTTTGTATGTTCACCCGCACGTTCGTTTTCCTTTATCTGTTGGTTAACCAGTATCAATGCATCAAGAGGAATTGAGTTTATTTACCTGGTAAACCAGGTTATGGCTTTGAAGTCGCAGGTAGTATATTCTCAAGAAGAGGAAGACCCATGCTGTCATGACTACAGATTTAAACTACCTGAATACGATTCATTTTAAGATGGAATTATGTGTTTTGCTTTTAAAAATCAATTACTGCAACATTTTTATAGTGGAGCCTTAGAACACTCACAGGGCAGTTAGCGCCTAAATTTGTTCATATGCCAAAGAGCATTGGCAGCAAGTGAGAGGCAGACATATCTGAGAGGTCGTACAACCAACGCTTGTTCTAAACTCAGAAGTCCTGCCACATAAGATCATAAGAACTAGGAGCAGGAATAAGCCATCTGGTCCTTCGACCCTATTGTGCCACTCAGTCAGATCATGGATAATCTTTTTGTGGACTCATCTCCATTTACCCACGCACTCACCCTATCCCTTAATTCCTTTACTTTTCAAAAATGGATCGACCTCAGCTTTAAAAGCGTTTACAGAAGCAGCTTCAATTACATCCTTGGTCAAGTAATTCCATAGATAAACAACCCTCCTAAATCTACTCCCTCTAATGTCGAGGCTATGCGCTCTTGTCCTTGCTTCACTCCCCAGTGGAAACATCCTACTTCTTTTTTTTGAGTCCTTTTATGATTTTATATGTTTCTATGAGAACCCCCTTCATTCTTCTGAATTCCAATGAATATAATCCCAGTCTACTTCGTCTCTCCTCATAAGCCAATCCCATCAACTCTGGAATCAATCTGGTGAAGCTTCTCCAGTGCCAGTACATCCTTTGTTTTGAAGTAAGGAGACCAAAACTGCACACAGTACCCCAGATGTGGTCTCACCAACACCTTGTATAGCTGCAACATTACGTCTCTGCTTTTAAACTCAATCCCTTTAGCAATGAAGGACGAAATTTAATTAGCCTGCCTAAATGCTTGTTGCACCTGGAGACGAACCTTCTGTGATTCCTGCACAACGGCACCCAGATCCCTCTGCATAGCAGCATGTTTCAACTTTTTGACATTCAACTAATAATCGTTTTTACTGTTACTCCGACTAAAATATATGTGTTCAAACATATTAACATTGTACACCATCTACCCGACCTTTGCCCAGTCACTCAATCTATGTTCCTGTGCAAATTTTCACAGTCCTCTGCAAACCTTCCTCTGCCATTCACCTGAGTGTCATTTGCAAACTTTGACACCTTTCATTGGGGTCTCCAACTATAAATCATCGATATAATTTGTAAATAAATTTAATCCCAACACCAATCCCTGATTCACCGATTGCCAACTAGATTTGCACTCATTTATCCCCACCCATTGCTTTCTTATTGTCAATCAATCCACTACCCATGCTAATATTCTACCCCTAATACCATGCATCATTCTCTTATGCAGCAGCCTCACGTGCGGCACCTTGTCGAAGGTCTTTTGGAATTCTAAGTACACCACATCCACTGTGTCCCCATTGTTCAACTTGCTCGAAATGTCTTCATAGAATTTGAGAAGATTTGTCAAGCATGACCTGCCCTTCATGAAACCATGCTGCTTCTGACCAGTGGGACAATTTCTTTCAAGATGCATTGCTGTTTCTTCCTTGATAATAGACTCAAGCATCTTCCCCACTACAGAAGTTAAGCTAACTGGTCTATAATTCCCTACATTTTGTCTACCTCCCTTTTTAAACAGTGGCATCACATTTGTTGTTTTCCAATCTGCTGGGTCTTCCCTAGAGTCCAGGGAAGTTTGTAAGATTACCACCAGCGCACCTGCTATTTCTCCCACCATGTCTTCTAGTACCCTGAGATGCATTCCATCAGGGCCAGGAGACGTATCTATCCTTAGCTCCAGTAGCTTTCCCAACACTAGCTCTTCCATAATAATGATAGTTTCCAGGTCCTCACCGACCTTCATCTCTTTTTCACTTACTGGCATGTTTTTCGTGTCCTCTGCTGTGAAGACCAATACAAAATACCTGTGCAATGTCATCATGTTCCATAACTAAATGCCCCTTCTCATCCTCTAAAGGGTCAACATTTACTTGAACCACTCTTTTTCGTTTTATGTTTTCATTGATAATTTTACAATCCGTCTTTATATTCTGTGCTAGTTTTTTTCTCATTCTCGATCTTACTTTTTTTTTACAACTCCTTTTGTGGATCTCTGTTGACCTTTAACGTTTTCCTAACTTCTAGTTTCATGCTCCTTTTGGCTACTTTGTATGCCTTCTCTTTCAATATGATAGCCTGCGTTATTTTCTCACACGACCATGGCAAATTACCCCTCTTCTTAGAGTCCTTCCTTTTCACTGGAATATGCTTTTGCTGAGCACTTTGAAAAATTTCTTTGGAAGTCCTCCACTGCTCGACAACTGTCCCACCGCAATATATTTGTCTCCAGTCTGCTTTATCCAGGTCCAGACCCCCCCCCCCCCCCCCCCATTCTATTCTATTTCCATTACGGACTGTTCAAGAAAACTATCACAGATACACTAAAAGACCTCCTCCTCAAGGCAACACTGATCGTGCAGGTTCGACGAATCTGCATTAAAATCTGCCATGATAATGGCCATACCATTTTTATAGGCATTAGTTATTCCTTTGTTTATTGCCTGACGCAATGTGATGTTATTATTTGGTGGCCTTTCGACTGTGCCGGTCAGTGACTTTTTCTTCATAGCATTTCTAATTTCCACTCAATTGGAATCAACCTAATTTTCCATCGACCCTACATCATTTCCCAGCACCGCTTAAATGTCGTCCTTGAATATCAGAACTACTCCACATCTCTTACATTATTGTCTGTCCTTCTGAATAGTCTTGTACCTTTGGATATTCAACTCCCATTCGTGACCATTGTGTAAACATGTCTCTGTAATGGCTACTAAATCAATAACCTTGTTAGGAATGGTCTGACCATTGAGGTCAAGTGTTTTTATGCTAGCTTCCTTATCACCATGATTCACAACATCTCTAATATCTCCTGAATTATCCTTCCTATTTGCTTCTTTCATAGTCAGCCTTGAACGTAAACCCTCCTGCATGCATCCTAAATTGCTGCTTCCCTTTTTATTTATCATAATACTTCCTATTGCTATCCCTTTCCCTTCCGCCCGACTCACAAGTTTAAAATCGAGAGTGTGGTGCTGGAAAAGCGTAGGACGAGCAGGACGAGGCCCTTCATCAGGATTTTTATTACCCAAAACATTAATTCTTTTGTTAGTCGGATGCTGCCTGACCTGCTGTGATTTTCGAGCAACAAACTCTCGACTCTGAACTCCAGCACCTGCAGTACTCACTTTCCCACGAGTTTTCACTACATACGGACTACCCACAGAGATACAATCAGATCAAGGGTTGAACTTTACATCAAAATTAATCAAGGAAGCTATGGAACGTTTAGGAATAAAATAATTTAAATCTACTGTGTACCATCCAGAGTCATTGGGAGCACTAGAAAGATGGCATCAGACATTAAAGACCATGTTGAAGGCTTATAGTCAAGACTATCCAGATGTTTGTGATAAGGTGTTCATGGTACCTCCAATGATAGGTGAACCTTTGAAAGCAAGGTTTAGTGGACCTTATCAAGTCAAGGGGAAATTAAGTCAGTTGACCTATTTGATAAAAACTCCATACAGAATGAAATCTCACACGGTAGGTAGTGTGAATATGTTGAATAGGTATTTTGGCAAGGAAGGAAAGTCAAAGGAGACTGTATTATTGGTCACAACACAGAGGGAAGAACCAAGTTCCTCAAAATAAATTGGACAATGAGGAAGTTGTCAAAAATTGGGTTAAATTGTTGAGTTACTTTCCAGAGGAAAATTGAAACGACCTGGAAGAGTTGTTACAATTCCATGGGGACTTATGTGGAAATAAGCTGTGAGGGATGAACCTAATCATGCATGATGTAGATATAGGAAATGCTGTTCTGATTAAACAACATCCTTATCGGCATAACCCTCCAAAGATGGCATAGGTTCAAAAGGAGATTGAATGCATGCACCAAGATGACATAACTGAAGTGAGTCACAATGACTGGAGCTCACCCGTCGTAATGGTGCCAAAGCCAGATGGTACCCAATGGTTATGTGTGGACCTCCACAAAGTCAATCCAGTTACAAAGGCTGATATATATCCAATTCGATGTCTGAAAGACTGTGTTGAAAAGCTAGGACAAGGAACGTATTATTCTAAGTTGGACTTGCTCACAGAATACCAGCAGATATCTCTATCTGAAAGAGTAAAGGCAATTTTGACTTTAGTAATGCCAAATGGACTGTAGAGGTTAAAGTCATGCCATGAGGTATGAGAAATGCACCAGCCACATTTCAGAGACTAACCAATAAGGCCATTGCCACACTACAAAATTGTATCATATGCATTGATGGTCTGCTGAATTTTTGTCACAAATGGAAGGAACATTTGCCACATTTATTCGACTTGTTTAATCAACTTCAGAAGGCAGGCTTGGGTGATAAACCTGGCTAAACGTCAATTTTACAAAGCTCAAGTCACCATCCTGGGCCACTGATTACAAAAACAAAATGAATTGAGGAGTTTTCCATACCATTGACGAAAAGAGCAGTACTACGATTTCATGGATTTTATTGAAAATTTGTACTGAATTTTAGCGGTGTGGCTACTCCACTCACTGAATTTTCAAAGAAATGCAAAAGGTTTCAGTGGACAGCGGACTGTCAGAAGGCATTTGACAGCCTGAAAACTGTATTAACCACTGGCACACTATTCACCACACCTAATTATGCAAAGCTATTGAAGGTGGCTATTGATGCAAGTGATGTGCTGTGCACTTGAAAGAAGACGATGAGAAGATAGAAAGACCTACTGGCTATTTCTCCAGAAGATTGATCGTTCATCAGCAGAAATAGTTGACAGTTGAGAAGGAGACTTTGAGCTTGGTATTAACGTTTCAACATTTCAATGTTTATGTTACCACTATTATGACTGAGATAATCATATACACTGACCGTAACCCATTGAAGTGTGTGGAGTAATTTACAGGCAAAAATGCCAGACTGTTTAGATTTCAAGGAATTGCTGTGAAGTAAATGTGGTTCAGTGGTTATTACTAAATGCAAAATGACACTACTCCTTGTTCAAAACATTGCTTCAGTTGGCAATGCCTACAATAGTCAAGAAGAGTTATTTGGCTTGAAACATTAACTTTCTTTCTCTCTCCATAGATGCTCACAGATCTGCTGAGTACTTCCAGCACTTCCTGTTTTTAGTTCTGTGCAGAAAGTCATTGCTATTTGGACATATGCTCGACTGTTTGTTTAAAACAAAGTCAGAAGTCACACCACACTAGCTCATAAACCCATTGGACTATTTGCAATCACAAGTTTCCTGACCAAGGAGCAGTGTTTTGAAAGCTAATGATATCAAATAACCTGTTGGACGACAACCTACTGTCATATGACTTCTGACATTTTGCAACATAATCCAAAACCACCAACTCCACACCATGTCTCAAACAATAAGTTGCACTTACTTGAATCACAACACGAGGGGCATACTGCTGATATGCCGAATGCAGTTGAGTCATTATGAATTCCAGTGTTGCGTCACCCTAACGATATGCTTTATGATTGAAGTCTGCATTGATTGATAGGGTATCTGATGCATTTAAACTTTTAACGTGATCAGAGACAACCTGTGTGGTCTCCGAAAGAGTAGATCTGAGAACCTGAGAATCTCAGCAGGTCTGGCATCTGTGGAGAGAAATCTGAATTAACATTTTGGGTCCAGTGACCACGCCAGGCCTGCTGAGTCTTTCCAGCAATTTCTGTTTTGTTCTGATCTCCAGCATCCGCACTTCATTCGGTTTTTTGACCAACCTTACCCAAGAACCTATTATAATGGACTTCATTAAATGCCCCCGAGAAATCAATACACAAAGAGACATTTTCTCTTACGTTACACTTGCCTTCTCTTCAAAGCACTCAATTGTTTTCGCATTCTCAGGTCTACTCCTCAGGAGTCCACATGGGTTGTCTCTGATCAAGTTCAAAGTTTAAATGCATCAGATACCCTATCAATAAATGTAGACTTCAATTACAAAGCATATCTCTAGGGTGATGCAACACTAGAATTAATAATAACTCAACTGCATTCGGCATATCAGCAGTATGTACCCGGCATTCTTTCCCCTGTTACCTGACACTCAATTAATTTCATAATCACTATTTTCACGAGAATCAACTTTATCTAAACAAAACAGAAATTGCTGGAAAGCATCAGCAGGCCTGGTGTGGTCACTGGACCCAAAATGTTAACTCCGATTTCTCTCCACAGATGCCAGACTTGCTGAGATTTTCCAGCAATTTCTGTTTTGTTTAGATAAAGTTGATTCTCATGAAAATAGTGGTTATGAAATTAATTGACAATTGTGTCCTACAAAGATCTGCTATTTTGACTCAAAGATTATCAATTCTATTTAGCCTCGAATAATGGAATAGTATGTCAAATTTGTCCACAACAGAAAGACAATTTCTGTAATTTATGTACATAGACGCATGTCACGATAAAGAGTTGTTGATGGATGAGGTGAACGTCAATAACTGTAGGAAATGGTTTTCAGTAAATATCAGGTTACCCAACTGGATAATAAAAGATGAAGAGGATAATTTCTAACTGGTTGAAGTCTTAAACTGTAGTGATCCAAATAAACTGGTTGACCAGGCATATAGATGATTAAATGGTTGGCACTGCTGCCTCGCAGCACCAGGGACCTGGGTTCGCTGCCAGCCTCGGGCGATGTCTGTGTGAAGTTTGCACATTCTCCAGGTATTCTGCAAGGGTTTCGTTTGAGAGCTCCAATTTTCTCCCACAATCCAAAGATATGCAGGTTAGGTGAACTGGCCATACTAAATTTTCCATTGTGTTCAGGGATATGTGGCTTAGGTGCATTAGTCAGGGGCAAATGGAAATGAATAGGATAGGGGAATGGGTCTGGGTGGCTGACTTTCAGAGGGTCAGTGTGGTGCTGTTGGGCAAAATGGCCTGTTTCCACATTGTCGGGATTCTATAAGTTCTATTCTGTGAATAAATGACAGGAGCTTATGCAGAATATAATCTAAAGGCAAACGAGAGGCTTAGATTTAACTATAGAGAAAGAAAAAAAATATAGAAGTCATGATTAAATTATTAAAGCCTCAGTGACACCTCACTTGGATTATTGTGAGCAGAGTTGACATCACATCATAGGACGGATGGATGCATGTTTGAGAAAATACAGTGCAGTTGTGTTAAAATGGTACCTCGACATAGATGGTTATATTATAATTAATAAGTTAGGCTTTCATACCCTGGAATTTCGAACTTAAAATTACATTTGAACAAAACGCTCAACTGTTGATGTCGGAGCAAATTGTTGCAGATGCTGGGATCTGTACTGAAAACAACAAATGCTGGAGATCACAGTGAGTGAGGCAATATCCATGCAGAGAGAGCAAACGAACTTTCTGAATGAAGATGACACTTCATCTGAGCTGAAGTGAAGTGTGGAGTGTGACAATGCTGCTCTTTTAACAAGATTAGGTTGTTCTTGCTTTGTTTTTCTCCGAGGGTTCATAAATGCAGAGAGTATGATGTGGCTGGTTTGGATGGATTATCAGGCCAATTTGAATATAGCTAACAGATAATGCCACGGGCAAAGGCTTTCAATTTTAAGAGAAAAACCCTTACACAATAAAAGGAGAGTGTTCCCACCTGTTTTTATGTAGTTTGGTTTGGTTTTAGAAGTCTGTCTGTTCAGAGCTGTGGGGTCAGTTGTTAGCTGGGAATCCAAAGAAACAGTTACATGGAAGAAGGTGTTCCATGCTGAATCTCTCTGCCAACTCTCTCTCTCTCTCTTGTAAGACCCTGTGTTTGATTTTGCCCTTTTTGCCAAGGGGTGTTTATGGAAATTGTTACGGGATTTTGGAACGTTGTTATTAAATTGAGATAATCAATTCAGTTTTCGGATTAGATCAAGTTATTCTATATTCTGTTCCCTTTTGTTTTTATTTCATTTGGTAATCTTGTAAATAAATTCTGTTTTGTTTATAATCGAGGAATTTGAACAGCTGCATCACTCCTGAAATATTCACATGACATCTGCTTACAACAACTGGAAAGGTTAGGGTCTGGGCTTCCTCCTTGAAATGTTTTGAGGGGGTCTGACCTTGTCCACAACAGGTGGGACAGTATTGATACTATAGTTTAGAGGGGGAGGGGGTCTGGGGTAGCTGGTAGTGATGGTGGTAGGGTTGGTCTGTGTAGGGTGCTGTTGGAAAAAATGTTAATAGTTTACATTAAGTGATCACGTAACATAACCTACTAGTATCTTTTTTCTACCAGCACCCTACGCCCAGTACCACCACACCCACCTCACTCGCACCCACACCAGAACTATAGCATAAATGCTGTCTCTCCGCACTTCACTTCAGCTCTGATGAAGAGTCATCCTGACTTGAAACATTATCTTTCTGTTTGCCCATGGATGCTACCTGACCCACTGTGATCTCCAGCAATTTTTGTTTTCAACTACTAATGTGTTTGATAGAGGAAAATAACTTTGGAGTTGGTGCAGAGCCACTGAAGAGGAAATATGGGCTGTGAAGAATCGAGCTATTCAGGAGCAATATTAGGAAACAATGTTCGCATGGAATATCCATCCATAAATGATAATCTAAATTTAATTATGAATCGAAAGCCAGGTATTTCGTGTTTTTTGTGATAAAAATCTGGAGTAAAGTTACAGATCAACCAAAAAGGAAAGTACACACTGAGTAAATGCTTCACTGTTTTTCTTTTGTGACTTTACCGTTAGGTTGGGAAACTCGAGGTCAGAGTCAATGTCATAGTTGAGTACTGTGAGCAATTTTGGGGACTACACGTTAGGAAAGACAACTTGCCAAGAATGGGATGCAAAAAAGGAAAACAAGAATGATTCCTCAATTCCCAGGGTTGAATAGTAAGTAGAGAATATACATGTTTGAGCTTGTATACACTTGAATTTACGAGTTAGCAGATAATTTGATAAACATTTTCACAATAAAAAGCTAGGCAGGAAGCATTTTCACTGGTAGGGGAGTTGAGGACCAATGATCACGTAAGTAAGAGTTAAAGGCAGACTTTTTAAGAGTGAAATTAGTGAACACATCGACACAGAACAGTGTTAGAAGTTTGCAAATATCTTCTGCAAATGACGCGAGGTTCAGACAATTGTAAATATTAGATCTGTGAATTAAAGTGTTTTCTATTTGACAGAAATTTAGATTATGGGGCAAAAGCAGGAATAAGTGGCAAAGAGATAGTTCCTCAGTGAACTCTGATGGTGGACGACAGGTTTGATCTCCTAAATGGTCTGCTCTGTTTTTATGCTGTTATATGCATTTCACTTCTAACATAATCTCGGGATTCTGAGGCGAAATGCCACATCTGTGTTGGTGTCCTGAGATAATGTCATCTCAGTTCCAAGTGGGGGTGAAAAAATGATATCAAGTATGTTGAAGTTCTGTGAATATTAATGAAAATGCTCCTATTGCATTGATGTTATCCAAAATGTTGTTAGTCTTCATTAAAAAATAAGTCATCCTTTCTAGGTCCCATTGCCTTCAGCCTTGGAGATACCTTTCTAAGACAGAGTTAAAAAGCACACAACACCAGGTTATAGTCCAACAGGTTTAATTGGAAGCACACTCGCTTTCGGAGCGATTGACAATCGCCTGATGAAGGAGCGTCGCTCCAAAAGCTAGTGAGCTTCCTATTAAACCTGTTGGACTATAACCTGGTGTTGTGTGATTTTTAACTTTGTACACCCCAGTCCAACACCGGCATCTCCAAATCATGATTTCTAAGACAGGTCAGCTTCAGGGATGCTTACCCTTGATCCAAGGCATGGAAAAGGGTCCTGTTACAGATAACAGCTGATAGCAAATTTCTTTCACACTGTCCTCTCCTGTTCCATATTGAGTCATTGTCATCAATTCTATTGGACTTAACTGGCATCTCTTCACACTCTTCACCATATTGACTATCCTCTGTCCACGCTCTTATCATCTCATTACATCTTCTGATGTTGAAACCCAACATCTCTGTTTATCCATGTTGTAGTCTACAGTTTAAAGTGCCTGTTCGGTGGTTGCCCGAGAATTGCCTGGGTGTCCATGCAAGTCCTGAAAACCATGCTTTACAAAACATAAGTAAAATAGATATATATTATATTACAAATTGCCCATCACACGTTGCCGCTAGCAATTTATTACTTTAATTGCATCAATTGTCTTCTATAATGCTCCTTAGCAATGTCTTCTGAATCAAGCATCAGTATCATTATTGCCTTAAAATCGGTATCAACATGACTTATGTTGAAGTATGATCACAGCAATATCCAGGATTCTTCTTTCTGAAAGTAAAATGTTGAGCTGGTTGATTCTACTTCCGAGTCGGCAGGAGTAGAGAAGGCTTGGGTTAATCTGTTTGTTCCAAGGACAGTAATTAATGTCAGTTGTGCAATACTCTTATGGTTTCTTGAAGTTCCTCTACTGTATAAACGAGATCAGTTTTGAAAATGGAAGGATAGCTTTGCTTGTCCATTACATTAGCATGTAGAGTCATTTCTCTCTGAATATGGAACAGCCAGTAATCATACAGATAGAAAGGATTTACTACCCAATTCTTGCAACAATTGGAATCCCTGGTAAGTAATTGTATTTAGTTAATATTTATAGGCAACACTTTTAATAAGCATTATTGCTACTCTAAGTGCTGCTAATGTTGCTCAACACTGCAGGCTATATCACTATCAATAAAATATTAATAAGAATGCTATCATGCTTACATTTTGGTCAGAAATGGGTAGTTATATAACTTGCTCTCAATTTGGATCGAAGCATTTATATTTGGCATTTTTGTAGAGACTTGGTTGTCTGTCAGTGTCCTTTAATTGATGTCTTTTGGCACTGGACCCTTCTCTCAATGTGCATACTACCACTTATTCCACTGTCGGTCTCTCATGATTTTGGACACATTTATTACATTTCTTGCCAAATTTCCCGAAGTTGAAATTAAAAAGGAAAGAAAGGCCTTACAAATATTTGTTTCTAAAGTCCCTTGTATGTGGACCCAGTCCTGCTAGACCTTTTTACGTCATCTTTGAAAACATCCACTTGCTTCATCATAAAAGATTTTAGTAAACACCAAGACAGTTTATAATTTACTTGATACCTTCAAGGCTGTTGCATTCCATGTGTCTGTTCTTAAATCCCAGGATTCCATATGATTCAAAAATAGATTTTTTAACTTCCAATGTCCACCTTAACCAATATATTCCTACGCATTGGTGCTCCTGAATTGGCCATGTTGAATTGCCCATAGTGTTAGTTTTAAATATTTCTATTGCTCTTCTTAATGTAATATGGATGCTTCTAAAAAAAAACATGCAATACTTTTGTGTTGAATTTCAATTTGCTAATACCCATCTGTTCCTCATGAAATTTATCTCCTAGATTTCTCAGTATTTTTGAACACATTCGATTCCAATTCTGGTGACATATCTACTTCAAGTCCAGCCACCCTTTTTAATATCTCATTTTTGTAATTCGTTTTATCACCCATTTGATATTACGATTGTTTCCTCCTCCTTCCTTCACCTTGGTAGAAACAACTTCTTTCTTAGTAAAGTCAGACGCAAATGTTTCATTTAGTAACTCAGCCACATTCTGTGCCTTCATGTGTAAAGCCAGTTTTGGCCTTTCAGTATATCTGCCGTTTCATGTCTCTTTACCCCTGTGTCTACAGAAAACTACTCGGCTCCCTTTGACATCAGCTATCAATCTCCTCTTTTCGGTCTTCATCACTTGTCATGTTTCCGTCTACCCCTTCTCTTTGAATCAATCTGCTTCTTATTTGTAATACGAACCCAACATCTGTCATATGGTTAAACACATGGTGGTTTAACGGTTAGCACTGCTGCCTCACAGCCACCTGTGGCGAGGTTAGATTCCAGCCTTGGGCGACTGTCTGTGTGGAGTTTGCCCATTCTCCCTGTGTCTGCATGGGATTGCTCCCACAATCTAAAGATGTACAGGTTAGGTGAATTTGTCATGTTAAATTACCCATTGTATTCAGGAATGTGATAGTTAGCGGTAAATGTAGAGTAATAGTAGGGTAATGGGTTTGGCTGGAATGCTCTTCAGAAGTTCAGTGAAGACTTGTTGAGCTGAAGGGCCTGTTTCCATGCTGTGTGCCATCTTAAACTTTATTTCAGCTAACTGTTGTTAACCACAGAGTTCTGTGCTTTTTTTGCTGTTCTGTCCTTCCTACTTGCATGATGTGCTTTGACTGTTTCAACATCACTGTACCGGCAGTGGATTATTTTAATAGATTTTCTGGATCATTCTTTGATCAATGTTTATCTCGACAATTCAATTTTCATCCTGTTGAAATCAGACGTCTTATGATTTAATATTTTTCCTTTTGCTTGGTCTTTGTCCTGTATTTTGACCATCAAAAACTTATCATAGATTATCTTCTGAAACATTAATTATACTTCATATATCGTGTGTCTGCTACATTTTTACTCCATAGGTATAACCATATATTTCTGAAGGCATGACAGCAGAATACCTTTGCATTAACTCTGCCTTACCTGTTCTTGATGTGACTTATGACCAGAACAATGCCAGATAATCCACGTAATCCAATTCAGAATCAGTCTCCATGAAAATTTAATATAACTTTCAAGTTTTTCAATTCCATTATAAAAGATTTGAAGTTGAACATTTTGTGGCCTTGTTGTCGTGTTAATTATTTGATTGGATGGTTTATCCATAAGGAAAACAATTTAATTCTTCATTTGACATGGAGAATGCATGAACTATATTATTTGTATCAAATGATACCATTCCAACCTCAGCCCCACAACCCCGCACCACCCATTTCTACCTCCTGCCCAAAATCCACAAGCCTGACTGCCCCGGCCGACCCATTGTCTCAGCCTGCTCCTGCCCCACCGAACTCATCTCTGCATACCCCCTTAGTCCAAGAACTCCCCACCTATGTTCGGGACACCACCCACGCCCTCCACCTCCTCTATGATTTTCACTTCCCCGGTCTCCAATGCCTTATCTTCACCATGGACATCCAGTCCCTGTACACCTCCATCCCCCATCATGAAGGACTCAAAGCCCTCCGCTCCTTCCCTTCCTGCCGTACCAACCAGTACCCTTCCACTGACACCCTCCTTCGACTGACTGAACTGGTCCTCATCCTGAACAACTTCTCTTTCCAATCCTCCCAGTTCTTCCAAACCAAAGGAGTAGCCATGGGCACCCGCATGGGCCCCAGTTATGTCTGCCTCTTCGTAGGATATGTGGAACAGTCCATTTTCCGCAGCTACACTGGCACCACCCTCCACCTTTTCCTCCGCTACATCGATGACTGTATCGGCGCTGCCTTGTGCTCCCATGAGGAGATTGAACAGTTCATCCACTTGATCAACACCTTCCACCCCCGACCTCAAATTCACCTGGACCGTCTCAGACTCCTCCCTCCCCTTCCTAGACCTTTCCATTTCTATCTCGGGCGACCGAATCAACACGGACATTTACTATAATCCGACCGACTCCCACAGCTACCTAGACTATACCTCCTCCCACCCTGCCCCCTGTAAAAACGCCATCCCATATTCCCAATTCCTTCGTCTCCGCCGCATCTGCTCCCAGGCGGATCAGTTCCAATACCGTACAACCCAGATGGCCTCCTTCTTTAAACACCACAATGTCCCCCCAGACGTGCTCGACAATGCCCTCCACCGCATCTCCTTCACTTCCCGCTCCTCCGCCCTTGAGCCCCGCCCCTCCAATCGCCACCAGGACAGAACCCCACTGGTTCTCACCTACCACACCACCAACCTCCATTTACAACGTATCATCCGCCGTCATTTCCGCCACCTCCAAACGGACCCCACCACCAGGGATATATTTCCCTCCCTTCCCCTATCAGCGTTCCGAAAAGACCACTCCCTCCATGACTCCCTCGTCAGGTCCACACCCCCCACCAACCCAACCTCCACTCCCGGCACCTTCCCCTGCAACCGCAAGAAATGCAAAACTTGCGTCCACACCTCCCCCCTTACTTCCTTCCAAGGCCCCAAGGGATACTTCCATATCTGCCACAAATTTACCTGCACCTCCACACACATAATTTATTGCATCCGCTGCACCCGATGTAGCCTCCTCTATATTGGGGAGACAGGCCGCCTACTTGCGGAGCGTTTCAGAGAACACCTCTGGGACACCCAGACCAACCAATCCAACCACCCCGTGGCTCAACACTTCATCTCCCCCTCCCACTCTACCAAGGACATGCAGTTCCTTGGATTCCTCCATCGCCAGACCATAGCAACACGACGGTTGGTGGAAGAGCGCCTCATCTTCCGCCTAGGAACCCTCCAACCACAAGGGATGAACTCACATTTCTCCAGTTTCCTCATTTCCCCTCTCCTCACCTTGTCTCAGTCAAATCCCTCGAACTCAGCACCACCTTCCTAACCTGCAATCTTCTTCCTGACCTCTCTGCCCTCACCCCACTCCGGCCTGTTACCCTCACCTTGACCTCCTTCCACCTATCGCATTTCCAACGCCCCTCCCCCAAGTCCCTCCTCCCTACCTTTTATCTTAGCCTGCTGGACACACTTTCCTCATTCCTGAAGAAGGGCCCATGCCTGAAACGTCAATTTTCCTGCTCCTTGGATGCTGCCTGACCTGCTGCGCTTTTCCAGCAACACATTTTCAGCTCTGATCTCCAGCATCTGCAGTCCTCACTTTCTCCTTTGATGATAGTGGGCAACATTATGAAAATAGGAAATTTTGCATTTTGAAGCAGCAACGCAAGCAGTGAGAGTGAGGATCAGGGAGCAGCCAGAAGGTAAATCTCCCATTTAAATAACTTACCTCATGGAATCAGCGGCTTCCATCTTCCAGTTGCAGTGGGAGTGGTGAGAGCAAGGAGCTGAGTGAGATTGGTTGAATTGCACCCTGGGAAGGTGGGTGCACTGATATATTTGAGCACTGGACAGTAAAGAAGTAGTAACTAAAGCCTGTAAGCCTAGATAATGAAGTCAGCATGACTATGGGGAAGAGTAGGTACAGAGCAGATGATGTAATTCAAAGGGACGCAGGTGTTCTGAGGCGTATTTGTTTTTTTTTATACAGATATTTTTATTAGAGATTTAATATTTTTACAAGTTTACAAAAATAAACTAAACTCTCAAATACAAACATTGATATACAATTAAATCAAATATACAATAGCCAAAATTTAACAAAAGAAAAATACCGAAAAAGGAAAAAAAAAACAAAACTCAACTATCTACTCATCTAACCTACAACTAACCAGAGTGTATATTTAAGTCTCTTACATGCTCGGAATGTGTTAACATCAAATGTAATAAAACCCGTATTTGTGTGGGATTCCTCTCCTAAGGGGCCCCGGACCAGCCAGGTTTGTAATCTCAATCAAATAAAAGCCCTTGTTAGGATAGCCGAAATATCTGTATTTATGTAATTCAAGAAGGGCTGCCATATTTTATAAAATAATTCGGTCTTTCGGTGCATCATATTTGTAAGGAAGTCCAGGGAAGTACATTCCATAATTAATCTGTGCCAATTTGAAAGTCCAGGGGGGCCCTCAGCCACCTAGTTCACCAAAATATTTTTCCTTGCACAGAAAGAGAGAATAGAAAATAGTCTCTTCTCGTACATGTCCAGGGAGGGAAAGTTCGAAAAGCCCAAAAGGAGAGATACAGGGTCCACTTTAATTTCCGTTCCTAAAATTTCTGTCAGGGTACTTGCTACTTTTGTCCAATATCTACAGATCTTATGACAGGTCCATAGGCAATGTACAAAAGTGCCCACCTCTATTTTACATTTGGGACACGTTGGAGATGCTCCTGCCTTAAATTTTGCCAATCGAACCGGTGCTCTATGGGCCCTATGAAGTATCTTCAGCTGGATAGCCTGGGTTCTGTTACAGATAGTAATTCTTCTAGCATTTTCCCAAATATCATTCCATGTTTCTATAGAGATTTCTAGTCCCAAATCCTGATCCCATGTTTTAAGCAGATTATCCATATCTCCCGATACTTCTTCATGTAGTAAATGATCAATAATACTGACGGACGATATCCCCACTGGTCGTAGGACACTACATTGTCTATCTGATTTATAAAGACTACCTAATAACGTAGTCTTCTTCTGTATATAGTCTCGAATTTGGAAGTATCGAAAGAGGTCTCCATTAGGTAATCTGAATTTCTGACGCAGCTGTTCAAAAGACATCGGGACCCCATCTTTAAATAGGTCCCCTAGACATGAGACACCCCTGGATCTTCAGAGTTTAAAAGTGGCATCTGTAAACCCCGGTTGGAATCCCCATGCTCCCACTATCGGTGCATAGGGGGATGTTTTATGTGAATTTTCCTCATTTTGCAGCATTATATTCCAAGCCTTAATTGTGTTTAGTATTATAGGGTTTTTACAGTAATCTGTAATGATTTTCCTCTTGTCTGAAAATAAAAGGTTAATAAGTGGGTTTTTTACTTGAGAGGCCTCGATGTCCAACCAGATTGATTGTGAATCAGACAAGACCCAATCAGCTATATAACTTAATAGGGAACTTAACTGATATTTCCTAAAATCTGGGAAGTCCAATCCTCCCATTGCCTGTGGATGCTGTAGCTTCTTCAGCTTAATGAAGGGCCGTCTATGATTCCAGATAAAGGAACCCAGCCAGTCATATAATTTGTGAAGAGCCAGCCTCGGCAGCATCACTGGAAGCATTCTCATAGGATATAGGAGTCGGGGCAGGACATTCATTTCAATTAGTGCTATTCTACCCAACCAGGAAATTGGAAGGTCTCCCCATCGCTGGAGGTCCTGCCTTATCCTTTCCAGTAAATGCACAAAATTAGCCTTATACAACTGACCAAATACTGGGTTAATAAAAATGCCTAAATATAAGAAGCCCTCCAGGGACCGACGAAAGGGAAAAAGGGATCCGTCCACTAAGTGGGGTGTCATAGCAAGGCCACCCATTGGCATAGCCTCCGATTTTGAAAAAAATAATTTTATAGCCTGAGAATGCGCTAAATGTATTAATAACTTGGATTAGGCGAGGTACGGACATCAGAGGATTACTGAGGAATAGAAGAACATCATCTGCATAAAGGGTAATTTTATGTTTACCTGTACCAATCCTCGGGGCCGTTATATTAGGATCAGCTCGTGTAGCTTCTGCTAGTGGTTAAATTATTAGCGTAAATAACAATGGCGAGAGAGGGCATCCCTGACGGCAGCCCCTACCCACACTGAAGCTGTCCGAGCCTAATCCATTGGTAACCACAACTGCTTTGGGATCACTATACAATGTTGAGACCTATTTGGTAAACACCTGTCCAATGCCAAACCTTTCCAATGTGTAAAACAAATATGATCATTCAACCCTATCAAATGCCTTTTCCGTGTCTAATGAAACTACTACTCCTCGTATCTTTCCCTGATGACAGGCTTGAATCATCTTCAAAACCCTTCTAATATTATTGGATGATCTACGGCCCTTAATAAACCGCTTCTGATCCTCCTTTGTAATATGTGGCAGTACCCTTTCTAGTCTCAATGCTAATGTTTTAGAAAGGATTTTAAAATCTACCTTTAGTAAGGATATTGGTCCATATGGAACAATCTTCTGGATCGTTTCCTTTCTTAAGGATAAGAGAGATATTTGCCTCTTTCAGCAAAGGCGGGAGACAGCCCTGACGATATGCATAGTTATACATGTCCATAAGTGGACCAGCCAATATTTCTGTAAATTCTTTATAGAATTCAGCTTGAAAACCATCTGGGCCCGGTGCCTTACCGCTCTAAAGTTGCCTAATTGCATCAAGTATTTCTTGGACTGTAAGAGGAGCATTTGTGGACTGATACCTGTTCTGGAGTTAGGCCCAGAAAGGTCAATTTTTTTAAAAATGACTGCATCCTCCTAGTCCTGTCTTCAAATCTTGCGATTTATATAACTCAGAATAAAATTCTCTAAAGATCGCATTAATCTTTTTATGATCATGAGTCAAAATATCCGTACTTTCCTTGATAGACGTAATAGTCTGAGGGGCCTTTTTTTTCTTTGCAAGAAATGCTAAGTATCTACCCGATTTGTCGCCATATTCATATTACCTTTGTTTTGCAAATAATATTTTCCTCTTAGCCGTTTGAGTAAGCGTAGTGTTTAGAGCTGTCCTAAGAGCCGTAATCCTTTGCAATTTAATAATAGAAGGTCTATCAGTGTATGCTGTTTCAGCTGCGGCGTATTTGTTTTAATACGAGAAATGTAGTAGATAAGGCAGATGAACCTAGGGCCTGGGAGTATGATGTTATTGCTATTCCAGAGATTTGGTTGAGGGAAAGGCATGACTGACAACTAAATACCCCAAGATATAGATGCTTCAGTGGGATAGAGAGGGAGGTAAAAGGGGTGAAGGAGTTGCATTATTGGTCAGAGAGGATATCACAGCTGTGGTGAAGGAGGGCACTATGGGGGATTCGAGCAGTAAGGCAATATTGGCGGAGCTCAGAAATAGGAAGGGTGCAGTAACAATGTACTACCGGTCTCCCAATAATGAGCATGAGTTAGAGGTACAAATATGTAGGAGAAAGTGAGGACTCCAGATGATGGAGATTAGAGTCGAGAGTGTGGTGCTGGCAAAATACAGCAGGTTTGGCAGCATTAAGGTGCAGGAGAAACATCATTTCACGCATAAGCCCTTCATCAGATTATGGAAAGATGTAGGAGCAACAGGGTGGTGGTGATGGGAGGATTTTATTTTTCCCAAGATTGGCTGGTATTTACTTGGTGGTAGAGATTTAGATGGAGCAGAATGTGTAAGTAGCATCCAGGTGAGCATCCAACTCAGGAAGGGGTCATTACTAGACCTGGTGCTGGGGAATGTGCCGGCCAGGTGGTTTAAGTTTCAGTTGGGGATTACTTTGGGAATAGTGATCACAATTCTGTATGTCTAGGAATACTCATTGGCAAAGGTGAGAAATATCCTAAAAGACGAGTGCTAAACTGGGGAAAGGCCAACTACAGCAAAATTCGGCAGGAGCTGGAGGATGGGGAATGGGAGCAGCTGTTTTCGGGTAAATCCACATTTGATATGTGGGAGGCTTTTAAACAGAGGTTGATTAGAGTGCAGGACAGTCATGTCTGTATGAAAATGAGGGATAGAAAGGGCAAGATTAGGGAACTATGGGTGGCAAATGAAATTGTGAGACGAGCTAAGAGGAAAAGGAAGCATACATAAGGTCTAGATGACAGAACACAGATGAAGCTTTGGAAGAATATTGGGGATGTAGGACCAATCTGAAATGAGGAATTAAGAGGGCTAAAAGGGGTCATGGAATATCTTTAGCAAACAAAGTTAAGGAACATATTGAACATTAAGCATATTGATTAAGAATCAATATACAAGCCTTTGATTTGTATATAAGAAGCAAGAGGGTAACGAGAGAGAGGGTTTGCCCACTCAATGACAAAGGATGGCAGTTATGCGTGGAGTCAGAGAAAATGGTTGAGATTCTTAATGAGTAATTTTCACTGAGGAGATATTCACTGAGGAGAGGGACATGATGGATGGTGAGGTTTGGGATAGATGCTTGATTACTCTAGGTCAAGTCATAAGTAGGGAGGAAGTATTGGGTATTCTAAAAGGCATTAAGTGGACAAGTCCGCAGGTCTGGTTGGGATCTATCGCAGGTTACTGTGGGAAGCGAGGCAGGAAATAGCTGGGACCTTAACAGATATCTTTGCAGCATATTTGAACAATGTGAAGTCCCAGAGGACAGGGAAATTGCTAACATTGTCCCCTTATTGAAGAAGGTAATTTCTTCAAATTCCAGGAGTAGCAATTACTGTTTTATATGCTATTGCATTGTTTTGGAACTTACAATTTTAAAAAGAAGAAAGGCAGAGAAGGCATCAAGCACATGGTCAGGAGAGAGAGAGAGAGAGAGAGAGAGAGACAGACAGACACACACACCCACACACAGGGAGAGAGAGAGAGAGAGAGAGAGAGAGAGAGACAGACACCCACACCCACACATAGGGAGAGAGAGAGAGAGAGAGAGAGAGAAAACTACACTGCTAACTGACACAACAGTGAATCCGCATAGTTATTGCCTTTGCTGTTTGTATCTCTGAGCATTGGAATGAGTCTACAAAATATTAACAAACAGCGAAACTCACAACTGTCCTTGGAGGAACCTATGTGAGGGAGCTCACAGTACAGGACAGATAAATGCATAGTTTTTAATGAATAATCATGCTGTATGTCTGCAGCAGTGAATATAGTATGTTTTTTTTCTTGATTATTTGTTTTATTGAAATCTGTCTTTTGATTAAATTATAAAGAAATGTAAACCATATGTATTAAGTTAGCCTGAGCACTATTGTTAGGGCAAACAGATGGTGCTTTGTGTGGGTCTGTAGATTATGAAGGAGCAAAGATGGCCTTTTGTCCATTGATATGCTCTTCCTGTCAGATGTGGGAGTTTAGGGAGAGTTTCCATGTTACTGTTGATTATGTCTGCACTAAGTGTGTTTGGCTGTGAATTCTGTTGGATTGCATTGATCATTTGGAGCGACAGTTAGACACAACGAGGAGTTTACAAGAGTTACAAGGTGTGATAGATGGCAGTTATAGTAAGGGAGTCATGATTTGGTGATGCCGGTATTGGACTGGGGGGTACAAAATTGAAAATCACACAACACCAGGTTACAGTCCAACAGGTTTATTTGGAAGTACTAGCTTTTGGAGCGCTGCTCCTTCATCGGGTGATTGTGGAGTATAAGATCATAAGACACAGAAATTATAGCAAATGTTTACAGTGATGTAACTGAAATTATATAATGAAAAGGCCTGGATTGTTTGTTAAGTCTCTTATCTTTTAGAATGAATATATTGGTTTCAGTTGTTTCATAAATAAATCGCAGAACATTTAAAAGTTACAGTCTCATGTGAACTTTAAGAATTGGTGTCATGTCGGCCCAGATAATGCACTGAAGGTGTGAACTGCCCTATGTGAGACTGTCTGTGCCACAATGGGCAGACTGATTCTAATCTAAAAATGGATTTACAGAATCTTACATGGATTCATGCAGTTTTTGAGCAAAAGAAAATGTAATTCTGCGTATACAAATTCACCCCACAAACTTATATGTGTGTGTGTGTGTGTGTGTGTGGAGGTGGGGCAGGGGTTATGAGTGTCTGTGAGAGAGTGTGTGTATATGTGTGAGTGTGAGTGTAAAGGGGTATAAGTCTATAAGAGGGCGCATACGTAAGTGTGGGCGTGTATATGTGAGCATATGAGAGAGGGTCTGCGTGAGTGTATGGGTCTGTAGGAGAACGTGTGTGTCTGTAGGAATGTGTGTGTGTGTGTAGGAGTGTGTATGTGTAGGAATGTCTGTGTGTCTGCGTGTGTGCATCTTTCTGTGTGTATGCCAATGTCTGTGTGTGTGTGTGTCTTCTGTGTTTGTGTACAGTGCAATGGGTCCACCTGTAGTGTGACATGAACTCAAGGTCCCAGTTGAGGCCATCCCCATGGGTCCCCAGGTTCGGTATTCCAGATTACTGTGGAGAAGGACATAGAGGATATAGAACGTGGAGAAATCGATTGTGACACCTTGAAAAATATCAATATTATAGAGGAGGAGGTGCTGGATGTCTTGAAATGCATAAAAGTGGATAAATCCCCAGGACTGGATCAGCTTTATCCGAAAAGTGGGAAGCTAGACAAGTTTTTGCTGGGCCCCTTGCTGAGATATTTGTATCATTGATAGTCACAGGGGAGGTGCTGGAAGACTGGAGGTTGGCTAATGTCGTGCCACTGTTTCAGAAACGTGGTAAGGACAAGCCAGGGAACTGCAGACTGGTGAGCCTGATGTCGATGGTGGACAAGTTATTGGAGGGAATCCTGACGGACAGGATGTACATGCATTTGGAAAGCAAAGGACTAATTAGGGATAGTCAGCATGGCTTTGTGCATGGGAAATCATATCTCACGAATTTGATTGAGATTTTAAAAGAAGTAACAAAGAGAATTGATGATGGCAGAGCGGTGGATGTAAACTATATGGGTTTCAGTAAGACGTTCAACAAGATTCCTCAAAGGAGACTGGTTAGCAAGGTTAGACCTCAGTGAATGCAGGGAGAACTAGCCATTTTGATACAGAAGTGGCTCAAAGGTAGAAGGCAGAGGGTGGTGATGCAGGTTTGCTTTTCAGACTGGAGACCTGTGATCACTGATGTGCCACAAGGATCGGTGTTGGGTCCACTACTTTTTGTCATTTATATAAATGATATGGAAGTGACCATAGGAGGTATAGTTAGCAAGTTTGCAGATGACACCAAATTTGGAGGTGTCATAGAGAGTGAAGAAGGTTACCTCAGATCACAGTGGGATCTTGATCAGATTGGCTAGTTGGCGGAGGAGTGGCAGATGGAATTTAATTTAGATAAAAGTGACATGATGCATTCTGACCAAGCAAATCAGAGAAGGACTTAGAGTGTAGGTTCACAGTTCCTTAAAGGTAGAGCCACAGTGAAGACAACATTTAGTATGCTTTCCTTTATTGGTCACGGCATTGAGCATGGAGTTGGTAGTCATGTTGCGTTCGTACAGACATTGGTTAGGCCACTTTTTGAATATTGTGTGCAATTCTGGTCTCCTTCCTACTGGAAGGATGTTGTGAAAATTTAAAGTGTTCAGAAAAGATTTACAAGGATGTTGCCAGGGTTGGAAGATTTGAGCTATCGGGAGAGTCTAAATTATCTGGGCCTGTTTTCCCTGGACTGTCGGCGGCTGAGGAGTAACCTTGTAGAGGTTTATTAAATCATGAGGGGCATGGATAAGATAAATAGACATGGTCTTTTCCCTGGGGTTTAGGAGTGCAGAACTGGAGGGCATAGGTTTAGGGTGAGATGAGAAAGAAATAAAAGGGATCTAAGGGGCAACCTTTTCATGCAAATGGTGGTGCATGGATGGAATGAGCTGCCAGAAGAAGTGGTGGAGGCTGGTGCAACTACAGCATTGAAGAAGCATCTAGATGATTATACGAAGGGGAATGATTTAGAGGAATATGGGCCATGTGCTGGCATGTGGGACTAGATATCCGGTCGGCATGGATGAGTTGGTCTGTTTCTGTGCTGTGCATCTATATGACTCTATGACTGCAGTAAAAATAATCCAGGTAATTGTAGTCCAGACAGCCTGACATCAGTGGTAGAGAAGCTGCTGGAGAACATACTGAGGGATAGGATTTTTTACATTTGGAAGAGAATGGGCTTATTAGATTAGATTACTTACAGTGTGGAAACAGACCCTTCGGCCCAACAAGCCCATACCGCCCCGCCGAAGTGCAACCCACCCATACCCTTATGTTTACCCCTTACATAACACTACGGGCAATTTAGCATGGCCAATTCACCTGACCTGCACATCTTTGGACTGTGGGAGGAAACCGGAGCACCCGGAGGAAACCCACGCATGCACGGGGAGAACGTGCAAACTCCACACAGTTAGTCGCCTGAGGCGGGAATTGAACACGGGTCTCTGGCGCTGTGAGGCAGCAGTGCTAACCATAGTGCCACCGTGCCGCCCATCTGTGATAGGCAGCATGGTTTTGTGCAGGAAAGTTCATGTCTTACCAACTTAATAGAATTCTTTGAGGAAATGACAAAGTTGAATGTTGACAGACGGGCTGTAGATGCCATTCAGCTGGACTTCAATAAGGTGTTAAATTAGGTTCCCCATGGTAGGCTGATGGAGAAAGTGAAGTTGTATGGTGTCCAGTGTGTACTAGCTAAATGTGTAGAGAACCGGCTGGGCAACAGGAGACAGAGTAGTAGTGGAAAGAAATTTGTCAAAATAGAGAACTGTGCCCATAGTTGTGTTCCACAGGGATCCATGCTGGAACCACTCTTGTTTGTGACAAATATAAATGATCTGGAGGAAGGTATAGGTGGTCTGGTTACCAAGTTTGCAGAGACACTAAGATTGGTGGAGCAGCAGAGAACGAAGAGGACTGTCAAAGAATGCAGCAGGATATAGATAGATTGGAGAGTTTAGCAGGGAAATGGCAGATTGAGTTCAATCTCGGCAAATGAGAGGCGATGCATTTTGGGAGATTCAATTGTAGTGCGAGCTATATGATAAATGGAAAAGCCCTGGGGAAAATTAATGTGCAGAGAGATCTAGGTGTTCAGGTCCATTGTACACTGAATGTGGCAATGCAGGTTGATAGTGTGGTCGAAAAGTCCTTCCTTGGACAGGGTATTGAGTACAAAAGTTGGCAGGTCTTGATACAGTTGTATAGGACTTTGGTTTGACCACATTTAGAATAATGTGTACAGTTCTGGTCGCCACATTACCAGAAGGATGTGAATGCTTTGGAGATGGTGGAGAGGAGATTAACCAGGATATTGCCTGGTATGGAGGACGCTAGATAGAAAGAGAGGTTGAGTAGATTCGGATTATTTTTATTAGAAAGACAGAGGTTGAGAGGGGTCCTGTTGAGGTCTGCAAAATCATGAAAAGCCTAAGCAGGGTGGATAGCAAGAAGCTTTTTCCCCAGAGTGAGGGACTCAATTACTAGGGGTCATGAGTTCAAGTTGAGAGGGGAATAGTTTAAGGGAAATATGCTTGGGAAGTTCTTTATGCAGAGGGTGGTGATTATCTGGAGTACATTGCCAGCAGAGGTGCTAGAGGCCGGCACAATGGCGTCATTTAAGATGTATCTGGACAGATACATGAATGGGCAGGGAACAGAGGGAATCAGACCCTTGGAAAGTCGGCAGTTGGTTGAAATAGAGGATCTGGATCAGCACAAGATTGGAGGGCAGAAGGGCCTCTTCCTGTGCTGCAATTTGCTTTGTTATTTGTTCTTTATCCTTTATTAGCTGCAGAATTCTGACTTCTTGACCTACTCTTGCAGCTGGAGTTTGTATATGGAACCTTGTCATTGTCCTGTCAAGTGCACCATTCCATTCAATACTATTGTATTCTAATTCTTCAGGAAGCTTTGAGTAACAGTATAAGGAATATGCTAATATTCAGAAAAAGATAACTGGAGACTTATGATTTTTTCAACAGTTGGTAATTTTTATCCTGCCTTTCATTGCAGCTAATCTGGTGACAATTGTGATTCTCTCTCGTGGCCATTGTGAGCTGTCCAAATACATCACGCGATACCTGGTAGCTGATATTTGATGTCATTTTCTATGAGATTAAAGATGCCTATTTTACATATCTGTGCTGATATTTGATGTCCTTTTCTATGAGATTAAAGATGCCTATTTTACATAATCGTTTCTGAACTGCACTCAAATTTGCTGTCTTAACTTGGCCCTACTTTTTATCTCCATTGATTGCTCTGTCTGGTTGACTGTCATTTTCACTTTTGACCGGTTTGTGGCCATTTGTTGTCAGAAGCTACAAACGGACTATTGTACTGCTAAAACGCAGTTGTGTTAATCACATTGGTTTGTTCCTTGAGCATTTCAGAAAGCATCCCAATCTATGAACCTCGGGAAATAATTGATAATGTACCATTGTCCTGTTCGATATCATCACGTTTTTATAGCTTACCCATATGGGTCGCATTTCTTTGGTTGGAAACCATTTTAACTCCATTTCTTCCATTTCTTTTAATCTTATTGCTTAATACACTGACCATTCGGCACACTTTACGAGCCAGCAGAGTGAGAAGCGGACTGCGAAGAAATAACAATGGTCAGAATAACAATGATCCTGAGATGCAAAGCAGAAGAAAATCAATTATCTTACTGCAGGCCATTTCTGGTAGTTTTACACTTTTATGGGTGGTAACGTTAGTATCATATATATGCGTCCAATTTACAGATACTCAATTTTATAAAGAAAATTATAATGACCCATTTACTGTTCTTGAACAATCTGGATACATTCTCAGGACTTTGAGTTGTTGCACAAACACCTTTATTTATGGAGTTTCCCAGAAAAAAATCAGAGATGAACTGAAGAACATGATTAAACATGTCCCTTCTTTAATAATGCCTTTGTTCAAAAGGCTATGTGGCTTTACTAAGTTAACTTATTAAAGGATTTTAATTAAGGAAATTCCTGTCAATTTGCTAACACTAGCTGAATGCATTTGTAGAATTGACAATTAATTTAACATTCATAAGCTCTGTGGACAATAGTTCTAAATGCCTACAACGTCTTTAATGTAGAAATGTTTCCTTTTGGTGGTGAGGGTACCGAGCACAAAAGGCAATGGTCGTGTTAATGGCGAAAAAGGAGCAGGTCAGAGGCTAAATAGGTGGGGATGATATGTAATCCGGTTATTTCCTATTCCAGGCCTTGGATCACTCTGTTATGACATCTGTCCTCCAGTCTTGCCAGATATTTTGCTTTGTTTTGGTGGGGCTCGAGTCTGTGTCATCACAGGTTATTTGCGCATGGTGTCAAATCAATCCCCAATCACTTATAGCTGCCACCACATTCAGTAATTGAAAGGAAGAACCACAATAAAGGAACAGCTCTGCCTGATTGGTAGCTGTTAATTCCTAAAACATTGACTGACAAGACATGCTGTCTAGAGGAGAGGGAATTCGACTTTTAGAAAAGCTGAAACAGATATACAGTTTAAAATTACTTTATTTGGATTTTAGGATTCATTCAGAGCACTAGTGAATTCAGCGTCCTGTGGTGAAACAGGGCAGAAAGATATTCTGGTTTCTGCAGATCTTTCGAAGCTATCCAGATGACAATTAATAGTGGGAAGTACTAGTTGTTATTTCAACCAGTTTGTGAGTTGACACTGAGGAAGCCTTTCCTTTGGCCGATTACTAGCTGCCCTTGAGAGAGCGATGTGTGGACTCCTCCAGGCGCTGCAGTCATTTTGATGTATTTAGATTGACAATACCTTTGGGTAGAGAACTGCAGGCTTTTCGCATAGTAGTGTATTTCTGAGTAAGATAAATGAACAGCTTGGAGGGAAACTTGTAAATATTGGTGGTTCCAAGTATCTGCTCATTTTCCTAGATGGCAATCATTATACTAAGTTGAGAAGACGATTTATAAGGAGCTTTGGGAGACTTTCTACATCTTGCAGGTAAGATCATAAGAAATAAGAGCAGGTGTAGGCCATCTGGCCCCTCGAGCTTGCTTCACCTTGTAAGAATAACATGGCTGATCTTTTAATAGACTCAGCTCCACTTACCCACCCACCTATCGAAACCTTTAATTCTTTTACTGTTCAAAAATCCATCTATCTTTGCCTTAAAATGTTTAACAAGGTAGCCTCAACTGCTTCACTGGGCAGTGAATTCCACAGATTCACAACCCTGTGGGTGAAAACGTTGGAGCAGAAGCTGGGTGGGAGTGGCTGAGAACCAAAGTGAAGTAGGCTGTAGATTTGGAATGGAGCAGAGATGGATGTTGGACTAGACATTGATGCAAGTGGTCAGCAGCTGGCGAAGTCATTCAGACCATGTCTGTGGAAGCTCCTGCACTGATCTACTGCAATATAATGCTTATCTGTAATCTGGTTATCTGACTGTAATATTTGTCCTTTTAATTGTATGCCTATTTTCTAACTTACATTATGAATCACTGTAAAGCAATGTAACTTTTTGCTTTATTTCTTTTTCTTTGTATCTGAGATCTGCACCCAGGTACTTTGTACATAAGATGGCACCACGAGAGGCGACATTGTCAACGTTTGACTGCACCTCTGCGCTAGAGTACACGTGACAATAAAACTTAGATATACTTCTAAGTTATTTCTCAACTCGGTACTAAATCTGATCCCTCTTATTTTGAGTCTATGCCCCTTAGTTCTAATTTCACCTGCCTGTGGAATCAACCTGCCTGCTTCTATCTTATCTGTTCCCTTCTTAACTTTATATCTGTATAAGCTCCCCCTTATTATTTAAATTCCAATGAGTATAGACATATTCTACTCAATCTCTCATCATAAGCCAGCCCTCTCAACGAAGAATCTTTGCACCTCCTTCAGTGTCAGCATATCCTTTCTCAAGTAAGGAGACCAAAACTGTACATTGTGCTCCAGATGTGGCCTCACCAGTACCTTATGCAACTACAGAATTATGTCCCTGTTTTTAAAATCTACTCTTCTAGCAATGGAGAACAATATTCCACTTGTCTTCGTAATTACCTGCTGCACCTGGAAACTAAGCTTTTGTCACAAGGACACGCTGCTACCTCCCCACCCCCGCACAGCAGCATGACACAATATTATAAATAATTGTCCATTTTTCTTTTATTTCCATCAAAATGGATGACCTCACATTTGTCAACATTGTACTCCATCTGCCAGACCCTTGCCCACTCACTTAACTTATCAACATTCCTCCACAGACTTTCAGTTTCCATTGCACACTTTGCTCTGTCATTCAGCTTAGTGTCATCTGCCAAATTTGACACAATCATCTGTGTTAAGTGTAAGCAATTGTGGTCCCAACACTAACCCCTGAGCCACACCACGAGCCACTGATTGGTAACCATTAAACACCCATTTAATCTCCACTTCTTGCATTGCTTTCTGTTAGTCCAGTGTGAGTTAGTGATAGTACACATTAATGTTACTAAGAGATGATATTGGAGTGTGTGAATGTTTGTGGATGTGAGACCAATCAAGTAGGCTGTTTTACCCTGGATAGTGTCAAGCCATTGGAATGTTTTTGTAGCTGTAGAGATCCATGTATGTGGGAAACATTCTGTCACACTCATGACTTGTACTTTGCTGATTATGGACAGGTTTTAAAGAGTTTGGAGGCGACTTATTTGCTGCAAGATTCCTCCTACTTGTTCTGGTAGCCATATAGATAATTACTTATCTATTTCAGTTGTCACAAAGCCGGCCCTTTTTCAAAAAAATGTGACCTTGCAGTTTTTCAGAGGGGTCATAAACAGGCCAAACTCTAAAAGGGCTGGGTTTGGTGCAGAGGTGAACGGCCTTTTCATTTATACGTAAACAGGCTAGTCTTTCGGCTAAAGATTTATGATTTTAGAAGTAACCTGTATAAATAAAGTGGGCGTGGCTAGCTCTCCAGCTGAGCGGTTGAGTTCGAACTATTTAGGGAGTTCAGCAATGAGCTGTGAGGAAACAGGTCGCGAACCTCTGTCTCCTGCATTTCTAACTTCGACTTGTAAGCCTTTATTTCATTTTTACTGCCTTTAAGGGGTTTGCTTGTTGGGACTGCTGTGCAGTTTCTAAACAGCATAATTAAGTCCAGTTTGGATAGACTGAATTCTATATTCTTTATTCTGTTCTTTAAGTTTCATTTTGTACTTTTGTGAATACATTTTTGTCCGTTTTAAAACCTGGTAGTCAACCGAGCTGACTAATTCCGAATAATTTCCACTGTACTTTTACCAAAACAAATTGCAAAGTTATGGTTTGGGCTGCCTGCTTAAGAATGTTTTGAGTGGTCTGGCCAGTCCATAACACAGTTCAGTTGCTGGTCAATGTTTACGCAAAATATGTTGACTGTGGAATCATTATAATTAGGTGTGTAAATACAACAATATCAGACATCAGTTCAATCAGCGTTGAATTTGAATTCACTATGTAAACATTCTCTCTGGGGGAAAATATGCCATCGATTGTGTTGTGTTTTTGAAAATACTTTATACATTTAGAGTTTTGCAACAGGTGATTATCGTAAGAGAGAAAAAAAAACTGAACCGATGTAAAATCAAAAGCGTCAATCGACATCCTTATGGCAAGCATATTTAACTTCATTGCCTTGTAATTATTGGAGAATAGAAGCGTACATAGAACTAAATTCATCTTATAAATAAAAACATACCAATAACACCGCCAATCTTTATGCAAGCAAAAATGAAATAAAAAGAAATAATAAAATGAGAATGTCAAAATGAAACTGGGACCAAACGTGTTAGACAAATAATCGTGTTGCTTTAGTTTCAACCTTTAAAAAGTATAGCCGAGATGTACACACACCAATTAGAATATAATCAAAGAAATATGGAACTAACATATGGAGCTGGAAACAATTTTACTGACCATCTGGTTTACAATTAACCAATGTTTTGCACAAGACGATAGCATTGTAGGAGGTGAAGAGCTCAGCTAGATTGTGGGTTCGGGGCAGGATTGCGGTGGTCGGGGGGTGGAAGTGGTTACAGTGTGTTAGGGAGCCCAGAATCTTTGAACAAAAAGGCTTGGAACTTCTGATATCCAGAACAGAAGAATCTGGGCAAAAGTGGCGGACCCGTGTTTGGAACATTAAGAAGCAAGACATAAAAACATTGTGTGCAATAATCTCCAATAATTCCTGAAGGAGGGCTTATGCCCGAAACGTCTCCGATTCCCCTGCTCCTTTGATGCTGCCTGACCTGCTGCGCTTTTCCAGCAACACATTTTTTCAACTCTGATCTCCAGCATCTGCAGTCCTCACCTTCTCCAAAGTTTAGCCTTCCTGTCGGTGATTTTGTATTACTCGTGGCCTTACACAGAAGCCCCTTACACTGATTTCAGTGTCAGGGACTCCGGCAAAATGTTCAAAACCCGACCTGGATTATGACAAGCAAAATGTTTATATTGATCAATCCAGGTATAAACTAGTACTTGGTTGACAACATTGAATAGAGCAACCACAGACCACTCAATGCCAACTCGACAAGACCACCACACATGACCTGATTATACCCATATTACAAATCTGGACCAAGGGAATTAGCAGAAAGGTATAATCACAAAATGCGTGTAAAATGTTGTCATCTACTGCTAAATGTGCTCTCGACTTTGATTTAAAGCTTTGGTATTGATAAATTTATCCAAATGTCCTGCTACAATCAGATGCTTATTTCTTACCTTCACGTAGTCTTGGGTGATGTTTGATCACGGCTGTGTCCTGTTGGAGTCGGGCCATTTCCTGCCTTTCAGAAATATATAAAGCACAACTGATAAACAGAGATCTCACTACTGTGCAACTGTAATTAGTTATGGACTGAAACGTTTACTATATCTCCAACCTGTGAAGTATTCCAAATAATACAAACATGCACACGCGCGCACACACACACTGCTCAAAGAGGATTGCCAAATCCACCATGGCAATCAGTGTGGTGCTGTTTAGAAGCGGCACGGTAGCACTACTGCCTCACAGCACGAGGGTCCCAGGTTCAATTCCAGCCTCAGGTGACTGCCTGTGTGGAGATTGCACATTCTCCCTGTGTCTGCGTGGGTTTCCTCCGGGTGCTTCGGTTTCCTCCCACAGTCCAAAGATGTCTAGGTCAGGTAAATTGGCCAAGCTAAATTGTCCATAGTACTAGGTGCATTATTCAGAGGGAAATGGGTCTGGGTGGGTTACTCTTCGGAGGGTCACTGTGGACTGTTTGGGCCGAAGGGCCTGTTTCCACACTATAGGGAACCGAATCTAAGCGCATCTGAGTGGCAGCTGCCTGACCAGCTGTGCTTTTCCAGTACCACACTTATCGACTGTGATCTCCAGTATGTGCTGTCCTCACTTTCTCCCAGTTGATTATAACCTTACTGCAAAGCCTCATCCAAGGATGCCTCCCGTGAAGAAGTTCTCCTCGTCCCTCTACAAGGGTCTCAGTGAGTCTCTCTCTTACTGCACCTCATCGTCTTCTCTGCCCTGAAGTTCTTCAGCCACGTCGTGAACCAACCACCCTCTTCTCCCACCTGTCACCACCACTGCCCCAACCTTCTTCTGTCAATCGGATTCCCAGCTTAATTCCAAACACACACGACACGTCCCCCTTTAATCTCTCAGCCCCCTTGGGCCACCCTGATCTCCAGCATCTGCAGTCCTCAGTTTCTCTACATCTATTAGAATAAATGACACTATGCATTGCATTTTACGGAGTGGTAGCAAACATTGAACTGCTACGTGAGATTCTCTTCTGCCTGGCCACACATGATTATTTCCACCAAGACTTGTCTAATGACGCATAGTAGTCTCAGGCACTAGTGGAAACAGTATTCAACAACAGTATTCCGAGCAATGAAAACCGTATAAATGTGATTTAGATTTCAAATTAAATTGCACATACTTCAGTTCATTGCATGTTATCTGATTAACTAGCAGGGTGAAATGGAGCTCCTCTACTCTCAGATTTTCGACTACTTTCCTCCAATTTGCTGACATTTTTGAAGTCGCGATTATTTTTGTTTTTGTACAAGCATTACTTGTTCTTGTTATTCACCTGAAGCTCAAACTGAACAATTGCACATTTGCTTACTGACAAAATATCGAGAAGACAATAGCCATCAAGATATTTGCCTCTTCCTTCCTAAACGTAGTGAAAGTGAGGGGAACTAGGGCAGCTTCATGTAAGTTCACAAAATCAACCTTAATATTCAGCATTTATTTCCTTACTAAGTAAATGGACGCAAGAAGATAAATTAATGTGCAATAAACGTTCATCAGCAAAGTGATTCCATAAAGGGATGAAATAAATAATTGATCCAGAGCAACATTCTGAATCCTGCAACTCACGTTCACTGTAATGACAAGAAATATTTCATCATCATTTTCCAATATGAATAATTCAAATTTATATCACACAGAAACAATTCAAATCTCCATGTCATAAAGGAGAAATCACCTCAAGATATGATATTGCAATTTACTGTAATCTTGATGACAAAAATTTGATATAGCTATTGGTCTATGCACTATTGATGACGGGTATTATTCTATCTACACTGGAAATAGCATCATCAAGTTACCAAACTTGAGAAACGGTTAGATTGAGTCAATTAGTTAACTCCATTCATTTCTATTTGATATTCTTATGGTTTGTAAGTAAGGTGTTCTTTTCATGAAACAACATTTTCATTCAATTGATTCCCCCCCCCCCAAAAAAAAAACTCCAAATGTAACACTGAAGCTTTGTGCAAATTCATTTTTTCTGCTTCAGTCTGAATACTGACACAATTACTATCGACACTCCGGAGGCAACAGTGGAATGCTTTAACTCCATGTTTGAAATTATTGTATCGAAACATAAATCTATCTTTTCATTCTTTTAACCAAGTGATGAGAAATAAATTCAAAACGTGTGGCGCTGGAAAAGCTCAGCAGGGCAGGCAGCACGAGAGAACCAGGAGAGTCGACGTTTCAGGCATAAGCCCTTCATCAGGTATGACCTGTTTGTTTTCCAGCGCCACACCTTTCGACTCTGATCTACAACATGCGCAGTTCTCACTTTCGCTTTATGATAAATGTAATCTGCTAAAACCTCCAACCATGCGAACTTTAAGAAGCATTACTAATAACACTTTAGGGATAGACGTGCAGATCATATCAATGCAACATAATCTAGGAAGAGTGGACGAATAAAAACAAGCAAGTAAAATGTTTCACTTTCAATTTTACTTCTCTCTTTCACTATCAAGGATGTGTAGAACGTTTGGAAGATGTTAATTTACAGCAAGAAAAACGGCCGTTTACTTTTGAGATGGATATTATCAACTTTATCTGAATTCATTTTCCTTATTTTCAATGAATATTAAACCAATCCTTTTCTCTATACCTCGGCCATTGTCAGTTCATTCCAAAACCTAAACTTGCAGTTTTCTCTTATTGCATCAGATTACTGATTACATATCATAATAGGTCTCTGTATAGTTTGTGAAGATTCTTTGAATGCATGAATCAGGTAGCTTATTCAGTATGTATTATAGTGTAAAACATCATCAGAAATTGGTGACTCTAGACCACTGAAACATGCACATCTATTAAATTATTTAAGCATTATTAATCTACTACTTAATACTTTTAGAATCAAGAGCCTTGTCTTTTTTTTGAGTGTAGGGATTAAAATGTATTTCAGACGGTTGATCACGTAAATGGACTCTTTTTGACTCTTTTAAATGACTTCGACTCTTTAAACGAGGAGCCATCAGATGTAATCATAGTCCTTCAGAAGTAGATGGAAATACGCCTTGGGATAATGTGTTTGTTCAAAACACTGACACTGATGTCAATCATTATGTAATACTCGTGTCGTCAGGTGAGGTGAAGTATAAAGGCAAGCTTAGTTTGATAACAATACATTTTGGTTTGAGAACGCAAACTACATGAGCATCACGAAATGAACATGGCTCAACCGGCAATCATACTGGTGGAAAATATTTACTACCCTATTCTTGCAGTAGTTGGTATTCCTGGTAAGCATTTTAGAATCATTTAAAATTTATGTCCCCATGACTGTCCCCATGACTTGTCCTACCTGCTTATTTTCTTTTCCACCTATCCACTCCACCCTCACCTCCGACCTATCACCTTCATCCCCTCCCTCACTCACTTCTTGTACTCTGTGTTACTTTCTCCCCACCCCCACCCTCCTCTCACTTATCCCTCCACCCTTCAGGCTCTCTGCCTGTATTCCTGATGAAGGGCTTTTGCCCGAAACGTCGATTTTACTGCTCCTCGGATGCTGCCTGAACTGCTGTGCTCTTCCAGCACTATTAACCAGAATTTAAAATTTATGGTCAACTGTGTTGAACTGGTGTACTTTTCCTTCCGTCGATGATATGTTCTGTTTGCCTGGATGCGTTTGATGTTAATTACCATCATAAATCAAATAGGAAGAACACCCTGTATGTTGGAAATTCTGGATAGAATGATTTGCCTGGAAACACAGTTTCTCCTTCCTGAAAAAAAATACAGTCCCTTAGTTTCATTTGTAGATTGCGTTTGTATTTTTTAGAAGCAAACACTGCGATGATTAGGATTTTGATGTAGAATTCGAAGATACTGGAACCATTCACGAATTCAAAACCGTGTCTGTGGAGAAAGACAAATCAAATAAGTTTATGGACAAAATTTATGAATGTTGATTAACTAAAAAAATCCGTTTTACTGTGCACCAACATTGTATTTTGCCAACCTTTTTACAAAATAATAAAACGATTTCCGTCATAAAAAGCAGGTTGTTGTGTTGGAATCATACATTTCTTTCTTATTCATGAGGTCAGCTAGATTCGATTGGATGCATTCTTAACATTTTCTTCAGCGCATGCTTATGGAAATCAGTTCCACATTTTGAATATGCTATGTTTAATAACATTTCCTTTGAATTCACGAACAAATAGTGTATTGTTTTTCCATTTTTGACAACTGCAATTGGATACACGTTATGCATGTGCACCTGAGTGGTGATTTTATGATCTCTTGAACTGTCTCCACTACGTCTCTCTTCGATTTGGATTTCCAGTGGGAAAGAAGCCTATAAATACATATTGATGGATACAATCTGCTCAATCAGTTTCGCTCTCCAAATAACATTAATTTGTGCAATGCCTCTTTTACTTTACAATTATAATGAGACAACTGCTGTTCGCAGTATTCTAAGATTCGTTTTATAAAATATCATGTTACTTTGATATAAAACGTTGATTTAAAGTTTAAATCTATAGACATGCATTATAGACATGCCTTGGGATTTCTTGCGAGTTTTGTTAGCCTTCTTAGCGTGTAGCTTCTTTGATGAACTCTGCTTCCATTCGCCTATGTCCACTTGTTCTACACACTGTTTCGACATTTAATTGCTAAAAGGCGCATTACGATTTTATTTTTTCTGCTAAAATGCACTGTGTCACACACACCTGTATGGAAGTTCTGTTTTCCTACCCCATTCTACAACTTTATTAAAATAATCTTTCGATTTCCTTCGTTTATGAGAAAACCCTGCAAATTTAGCAGCTTAAAGATTTTGCTTGACTGTGTGTGCAAAGAGTAGACAGTACTTGCATCAGACAAGCCCCTTTGAAATATTTAATCTACTTTCCTGCCAAGTATATGAATCAAAAGAAAATACAAAGTTTTGTGACAGCACAGCCTTGGAATAGAAACCCATTTTAACACATCAGCCAATCCACCTAATGTAGTTGAATTTTGAACTGCCTAACTTACTAGAGACTGTGATGACGAGTCGACCCTTTATTTCAGAGTGCAGCAATTTTATTCCATGCAGCCGTGATGCGTGATAATATTGATTGGGAATAAAACGTCATGATGTGACTCACTTTCCAATTCTCCTTAGCTGGCGGGTAACAACATAAACAGTGCACGATATTTTGAACAGAAAATTGTAAATGAACTGATCATCCTCAAACTATAGGCAGTGTATGCATATTTTTTTTTCTCTTCGCAGCAAATCTGGTGGCAATTGTAATTCTCTCTCGCGGACGCTGTGAGCTCTCCAAGTGCATCACCACATACCTGGTGGCCATGGCGGTGGCAGATTTGTCTGTGCTGGTATTTGACGTATTGCTCTACGAGATTAAAGATTCGTATTTTCCGTATTCATTCCTAAACTACACTTCAGTTTGCCGTCTGAACCTCGTCCTGGGCTTTGTTTGTTTTGATTGTTCTGTGTGGTTGACTGTTGCATTCACCGTTGATAGGTTTGTTGCTATTTGCTGTCAGAAACTACAAAGAAACTACTGCACGACTAAAACTGCAAAAACAGTGATAGTTGTGGTTTGTTGTTTGAGCACTTTGCAGAGCGCTCCCATCTATTTTATATACGAAGCCCGTGAAATAATTGATGACATCTCATGGTCTTGTATTGCAAAAGCAGGCTTTTACACCTTACCGATATGGGTTGCATTGCTGTGGATTGAAACTATTCTAACACCTGCCTTACCATTTGTTTTAATTTTCCTGTTTAATGTATTGACCATCAGGAATATTCTACAGGCAAATAGAATAAGAAGCGGTGTCTTTGGAAAGAGCAAAGGTCAGAATTACAACGATCCGGTGATAGAGAACCGAAGAAAATCAA
Source organism: Chiloscyllium plagiosum (assembly GCF_037043375.1). Lineage (NCBI taxonomy): Eukaryota > Metazoa > Chordata > Chondrichthyes > Orectolobiformes > Hemiscylliidae > Chiloscyllium > Chiloscyllium plagiosum. The sequence goes on from NW_028270173.1 coordinate 39,940,996, forward strand.
TTATTTTATTGTTTGCTGTTTCTGGCAGCTTTTTGCTTTTGTGGAGTCTGACACTGGTATCTTACCTTTGGATACAATTTGCAGATGTAACGATTTTAGAGTCAAATTACAACAATCCGTTTACTATTGTCGAACAATCTGGATATATTCTTAAGTCCACGAGTTGCTGCATAAACACGTTTATTTATGCATTTACCCAGTGCAAATTCAGAGAGGAAATAAAGAACACAATTACGCGTCCCGTGACTCTAATCATGCAATCGTATAAGGTAGCTTGAACGAAGTACTGTGAAAAAGAAAGCACATTTTGTCAAAACGTTTAATCTTTCATTCATCAGTGTAATTTGGAGTAAATGTTAAGATCAAGTGAAACGAACCTTCTTGTTTTATGAGTTGGGATTTCTGCCAATTTGACATGTGGACTCTGTTAGTTGATGTGTTATCATGGACAATGCACTGAGTTGACACTGACCAGAATTAATGATAAAGCTTTGTTTGCCTCTTAAGTCACATAAGATGACATTGATTGATCAAGGCAATCCCTTGGGATCTGAACCAGATAATCGCTTTATCGTTTATTATTGTATTAAAACAGGCACAATGTGATATACGGTCTTCCTCTCTGCAGATAACAGAGCTTTGTTTATTAATATATGCAGCTTCCAGTGTACACCAGTGACTTTCAAACATCATCACTTTCAACTGAAACGCCTCTATCAATAAGAGTCCACTTACGAACCAATCAGGACCCACCTCTTATACCGCATAAATGTTGTTGTCTCTTTTACTTTATTATTTCTTATGAATTGCTCTGTTGAGAGCAATGTGAAAAACTTAGTCAAAATTGGTCTTGTTTCAGCAATACTCTGGCTTTGTACTAGAAATTACATTACTAAATGAAATAACGACTTTATTATTAATGTTGACAATTTAAGAAAATGGGAATGTAACGAAGTTCATGTTAAGATGTATCCCAACTAGTTTTTCTATCCCTTGAATTTTAATCAATGCAAGACCAGGCATCGTCTTCAATTTGCAATTTTTTTGATAACATATGTTGCAAATGAGAGTTCAAGGATGAACACGGGGGCCTGCCGTCAGTGGCGGGAAAGTTGCTGGAGAGGGTGTACTGAGGGATAGGATCTAATTCATTTGGGATATAAAGTGCTTATCAGTGATAGGCAACATGGTTTTGTGCGGGGGAGATCGTGCCTTATCAACTTAGTATAGTTCTTCGAGGAAGTGACCAAGTTGATAGATGAAAGCAGGGCTGTTGTTGTTGTATACATGGACTTTAGTAAGGCGTTTTATAAGGTTCCCCATGGTAAACTAATGTGGAGAAAGTGGCCACATGGTGTGCAGTGTGTTCCAGCTCGGTCGATAAAGAACTGGTTGAGCAACAGGAGACAGAGAGTAGAACTTGAAGGGAATTTCTAGAAATGGAGGAAGCTGACCAGTGGTGTTCTGCAGGGGTCAGTGTTGGTGCCACAGTTGTTTGTGATATACATAAACGATCCAGAAAAGGGCACTGTTGGTGGAGTTGCAGAAAGAAAAGGGACTGTCAAAGATTAAAGAAGGATATCCATAGACTGGAGTGTTGGGCAGAAAAGTGGCAGAAGGATAGCAATCCCGACAAATGTGAGGTGATGCATTTAGGCAAGACCAATTCTAGAGCGAATTATACAATGAATAGAAGAGCCTTGGGAAAAGTTGATCTGGGAGTGCAGGTCCATTGTACTCTGAAGGTTGCTGCACAGGTGGATAGAGTGATCAAGAAGGCATATAGTATGCTTGCCTTCATTGGACGGGGTGTTGAGTGTAAGAGCTGGCAAGTCATTTTAAAATTTCTGTGGTTCTATTCGCCGAGCTGTAAGTTTATGTTGCAAACGTTTCGTCCCCTGTCTAGGTGACATCCTCAGTGCTTGGGAGCCTCCTGTGAAGCGCTTCTGTGGTGTTTCCTCCGGCATTTATAGTGGCCTGTCCCTGCCATTAAAATTGTACAGGATGTTTGTTCGGCCGCATTTGGAATACTGTGTACATTTCTGGTCGCCATATTACCAAAAGGATGTGAACGCATTGGAGAGGATGCAGAGAAGGTTTACAAGGCTGTGGTCTAGTATGGAAGGTTCTAGCTATGGAGAGAGGTTGAGTAGGTTAGGTTTATTTTCATTAGAAAAAAAGAGATTGAGGGGGAACCTGATTGAGGTTTACAAAATCATGAAGGGTATAGTCAGGGTGAATAGAGACAAGCTTTTTCCCAGGGTGAAGGATTACATAACGAGAGGTCACGCTTTCAAGTTGAGAGGTGGAAAGTTTCAGGGAGATACATGTGGCAAGTACTTCACACGGAAGGTGGTGGGCATCTGGAACGTGTTGCCAGCAGAGCTGGTACAGGCAGGCATGGTAGATTCATGCAAAATGCGTCTGGACAGATGCATGAGTAGATGGGGAGCAGAAGGATTCAGATGCTTAGGAATTGACCGACAGGTTTAGACAGTACATTTGGATTGGCTCAGACTTGGAGGGCTGAAGGACGTATTCGGGAGCTGTAAATTTTCTTCGTTCTCTTTTTCCTGTGTCCCACAATACTATCCCATCCAACTATATGAAAAGAATATGAATTAAAATGACAAGTTTGCTGTACAATCTACTCTGGAAATTCTTCAACTCAGTTGATTCGAATGGAAAAATTTCTTCTTTGTATGTTCACCCGCACGTTCGTTTCCCTTTCTCTGTTGGTTAACCAGTATCAATGCATCAAGAGGAATTGAGTTTATTTACCTGGTAAACCAGGTTATGGGCTTTGAAGTCGCAGGTAGTATATTCTCAAGAAGAGGAAGACCCATGCTGTCATGACTACAGATTTAAACTACCTGAATACGATTCATTTTAAGATGGAATTATGTGTTTTGCTTTGAAAAATCAATTACTGCAACATTTTTATAGTGGAGCCTTAGAACACTCACAGGGCAGTTAGCGCCTAAATTTGTTTATATGCCAAACAGCATTGGCAGCAAGTGAGAGGCAGACATATCTGAGAGGTCGTACAACCAACGCTTGTTCTGAACTCAGAAGTCCTGCCACAAAAGATCATAAGAACTAGGAGCAGGAATAAGCCATCTGGTCCTTCGACCCTATTGTGCCACTCAGTCAGACCATGGATAATTTTTTTGTGGACTCAGCTCCATTGACCCACGCACTCACTCTATCCCTTAATTCCTTTATTTTTCAAAAATGGATCGACCTCAGCTTTAAAAGCGTTTACAGAAGCAGCTTCAATTACATCCTTGGTCAAGTAATTCCATAGATTAACAACCCTCCTAAATTTACTCCCTGTAATTTCGAGGCTATGCGCTCTTGTTCTTGCTTCACTCCCCAGTGGAAACATCCTACTTCTTTTTTTTTGAGTCCTTTTATGATTTTATATGTTTCTATGAGAACCCCCTTCATTCTTCCGAATTCCAATGAATACAATCCCAGTCTACTTCGTCTCTCCTCATAAGCCAATCCCATCAACTCTGGAATCAATCTGTTGAAACTCCTCCAGTGCAGTACATCCTTTGTTTTGAAGTAAGGAGACCAAAACTGCACACAGTACTCCAGATGTGGTCTCACCAACACCTTGTACAGCTGCAACATTACGTCTCTGCTTTTAAACTCAATCTCTTTAGCAATTTGGAGAAAATTTAATTAGCCTGCCTAATTGCTTGTTGCACCTGGAGACGAACCTTCTGTGATTCCTGCACAACGGCACCCAGGTCCCTCTGCATGCTTCAACTTTTTGCCATTCAACTAATAATCGCTTTTACTGTTACTCTTACAAAAATATATGAGTTCAAACATATTAACATTGTACACACCTACCAGACCTTTGCCCAGTCACTCAATCTATGTTCCTGTGCAAAGTTTCACAGTCCTCTGCAAACTTTCCTCTGCCATTCACCTTAGTGTCATCTGCAAACTTTGACACCTTTCATTGGGGCCTCCAACTACAAATCATCTATATAATTTGTAAATAATTGCCGTCCCAACACCAATCCCTGTGTCCCCGATTGCCAACTAGATTTGCACTCATTTATCCCCACCCATTGCTTTCTTATTGTCAACCAATCAACTACCCATGCTACTACTCTACCCCTAATGCCATGCATCATTCTCTTATGCCACAGCCTCACGTGCCGCACCTTGTCGAAGGTCTTTTGGAATTCTAAGTACACCACATCCACTGTGTCCCCATTGTTCAACTTGCTCGAAATGTCTTCATAGAATTTCAGAAGATTTGTCAAGCATGACCTGCCCTTCATGAAACCATGCTGCTTCTGACCAGTGGATCAATTTCCTTTAAGATGCACTGCTGTTTCTTCCTTGATAAGAGACTCAAGCATCTTCCCCACGACAGAAGTTAAGCTAACTGGTCTATAATTCCCTCCCTTTTTAAACAGTGGCATCACATTTGTTTTCCAATCTGCTGGGTCTTCCCTAGAGTCCAGGGAAGTTTGTGAAATTACCACCAGTGCACCTGCTATTTCTCCCACCATGTCTTTTAGTACCCTGAGATGCATTCCATCAGGGCCAGGAGACGTATCTATCCTTAGCTCCAGTAGCTTTCCCAACACTAGCTCTTCCATAATAATGATAGTTTCCATGTCCTCACCTACCTTCGTCTCTTTTTCACTTACTCGCATGTTTTTAGTATCCTCCACTGTGAAGAACAATACAAAATACCTGTGCAAGGTCATCATGTTCCATAACTTAATGCCACTTCTCATCCTCTAAAGGGTCAACATTTACTTGAACCACTCTTCTTCGTTTTAAGTATTCATTGATAATTTTACAATCCGTCTTTATATTCTGTGCTACTTTTTTTTAATGCTCGATCTTACTTTTCTTTACAAATCCTTTTGTGGATCTCTGTTGACCTTTAACGTTTTCCTAACTTCCAGTTTCATGCTCCTTTTGGCCACTTTGTATGCCTTCTCTTTCAATTTGATAACCTGCCTTATTTCCTCACACGACCATGGCAAATTACCCCTCTTCTTACAGTCCTTCCTTTTCACTGGAATATGCTTTTGCTGAGCACTTTGAAAAATTTCTTTTAAAGTCCTCCACTGCTCGAGAACTGTCCCACCACAATATCTTTGTCTCCAGTCTGCTTTATCCAGGTCCAGACCCCCCCATTCTATTTTAGTTCTCTTTCTTCAAGCACAGCAACCCAGTATTGTATTTTATCTTCACACTGTCCAGCTGCATTCCAAATTCAACCATATGGTGATCACTTCTTCCAAGAGGATTAGTAACGATGAGGTCATTATTTATTCCTGTATCATTACACAGGACCAGATCTAGGATAGCTTGCTCCCTCGTCGGTTCCATTACGGACTGTTCAAGAAAACTATCACAGATACACTAAAAGACCTCCTCCTCAAGACAACCCTAATCTTGCAGGTTCGACGAATCTGCATTAAAAGCTGCCATGATAATGGCCATACCATTTTTACAGGCATTAGTCATTCCTTTGTTTATTGCCTGACGCAATGTGATGTCATTATTTTGTGGCCTATAGACTGTGCTGGTCAGTGACTTTTTCTTCATAGAATTTCTAATTTCCACTCAATTGGAATCAACCTAATTCTCCATCGACCCTACATCATTTCCCAGCACCGCTCTAATGTCGTCCTTGAATATCAGAACTACTCCACATCCCTTACATTATTGTCTGTCCTTCTAAATAGTCTTGTACCTTTGGATATTCAACTCCCATTTTTGACCATTGTGTAAGCATGTCTCTGTAATGGCTGCCAAATCAATAGCCTTGTTAGGAATGGTCTGAGCATTGAGGTCAAGTGTTTTTATGCTAGTTCCCTGATCACCATGATTCACAAGATCCCTAATATCTCCTGAATTATCCTTCCTATTTGCTTCTTTCATAGTCCGCCTTGAACGTAAACCCTCCTGCATGCATGCTAACTTGCTGCTTACCTTTTTATTTATCATAATACTTCCTGTTGCTATCCCTTTCCTTTCCGCCCGACTCACAAGCTTAAAATCGAGAGTGTGGTGCTGGAAAAGTAAAACATGCCAGGCAGCATCGGGGGAGCAGGAGAATTGATGTTTCGGGCCCTTCATCAGGATTTTTACTACCCAAAACATTAATTCTCCTGTTAGTCGGATGCTGCCTGACCTGCTGTGATTTTCGAGCACCAGACTCTCGACTCTGAACTCCAGTATCTGCAGTACTCACTTTCTCACGAGTTTAAAGTCCTCGTGACGGCATTATTTATCCTTTTCGGTTCAGGTGGAGACTGTCCCTTTGGTGCAGATCCTCCTCGGTTCCAAAATTGATGCCAATGCCCCATGAAATAGAACCCTTCCTCCAACGCCATTCCCTTTGCCACGTTTTTACTTCCCTAATTTTCTTATCCTTAAGCCAATTTGATTAAGGTTTAGGCAGTAATGCGAACATTATGACCCTTAATTTTGTTCCTAGTGCTTCAAAATCCCCAAACAGATTCTCCATCCTAGCCTTGTCTAAATTGTTAGTCCCAATATGGACGACAACAGATCCCAATCTTTCCCCTCCCGTTCTAATATCCTTTCAAGCCAGTCAGAGATATCTTGCACCCTGGCACCGGGCAGTCAATGCACAATGCAGGTCTCCAAATCTGGCTTGCAAAGGATACTGTCTGTCCCCCTATTTATAGACTGCCCTATAACTACTGCTTGTCTTTTTGCTCCCTCCTCTTGAATGGCATTCTGCACCATGATGCCATAGTCAGTTGGATTATCCTCCCTGCATCCCTTTTCCTCCTTCACACGGAGCAAGAATCGCATTCCTGTTGGGTAAGTTCAAAAGCTGAAGTTCCTTCACTTCTGAACTCAGGACCGCCACCCAACATGCCTCACTTGTAATCAAACCCTCTTGTCCATGATCACTAACTGAATGTGAATTACTTAATCCTGCCAGTTGTGACAGCCTTCTAAAGCAATGCATCCAAGTAACATTCCTTGTCATGGATGTGCTGCAGTGTTTGAAGCCCTGATTCCATAAACTCAACTCTGAACCAGACTTCTTCCAGCAACCAACATTTGCTGCAAATGTGGTCACTGCCGTTCACAATGGGATCAGACAGCTCCCACATCATACAGCTTATAGCACGTCACCTGCCCAGTCATCTCTTCTTAGTTGATTAATTTATACAAATTTATGATCTAAATAATTTCTAGTACTTCTTTGCTAAGGTCTTATTCAAATAACCAATTAATAGATAAAGTAAAAAAAATGCAAGTAAAATTTCTGACTAATCACATAGTACAGAAGAAAAAAAATAGAAGTAGAGAAGCCTTACCTTATCAACCTAACACAGAATTAAAAGGAGGAGGTAGGCTGGGAAACATTACACGTGTAGTGTCTTGGGTTCAGCCGCTGCCCACACTTCTTCCTGGCAGCCCCCTGCGTTTGGTGTCTTCAATATCTAGTTGTTGAAAATTAAACACTTCACTGGAGGAGGAACCTCCACAACCTTTTTCATGCTCAATGATGCAAGAGCCCATCACATCAGTGCAAAAGGTAAAGCTGAAGCATTCGCAGGAACGTTCAGCTTGACACGCCGAATAGATAATCCATGTAGGCCTCCTGCAGATATTCCCAACATCGAAGATAGCAGTCCTCAGGCATTTCAATTCTCTCCAATTGATATCAAAAAACAGATAGTGACACTGGATACTGTGAAGGGTATGGTCCACGCCACCTTTCTGTCAATAGTACTGAAGACTTGTGGTCTAGAAATTCCCTTCCTAAACTTCTTCTCTTACATGCCCTCTAAATCACATGCGGAATTGCCTCGGTATGCCCAGTATACAAAAAGAAAAACTTGAGGACAAATCCAACCTGGCCAATTACTGCCCCGTCAGTCTCCTTTTGATCATCTGTAAAGTGATGAAAGGTGTCATCACCAATGCTATCAAGCAGTACCTGTTCAGTAATAACCTGTTCAGTGATGCCCAGTTTCGGTACCACCAGAGCCACTCAGATCCTGACCACAGGCTCAAACATGGACAAAACAGCTGAATTCCGGGGGTGAGGTGAGAGTGACCGACCATTGTATCGAGGATGCATTCAACCGAGTGTGGCAGTTAGAAACCCTCGCAAAACTTCAATTAGTGTGCATCACAAAGCATACTCTCTGCTAGTTGGAATTATACATGGCACATGGTCAGACGGTTCTGGATGTCGCAGATTAGCCACTCAGCTCCAGGTCATCTGTGCTGGAGTTCCTGAGGGCAGTGTCTGATTCATCAATGAATTTCTCTCCATCATATCACCAGACGTGGGGATGTTCACCAACCATTGCAGAAGGTTCAGCACCATTCGTGACACCTCATATGTGAAGCAATAATGTTCAAAAGCAAAACAAAATGCATCTGGACAATCTCAAGACAAGTGATAAGTTTATTCATACCACAGAAATCCCAAACAATCTTCAATAACTGACAGTCTAACTCCTTCCCCCGACATTCAATGGCGTTACCATCACTGAATCATGGGATCCCTACAATGCAGAAAAGAGACCATTTGTCCCATTGCATGTATACTGACCGTCGAAGGGGCCAAATCTGCATTATCAAGAATTTCTCATGGTGAACTCGCATAGCCTGCACATCCCTGGACTCACGGGTGAACTTAGCATGGACAATCTGTCTAATTTGCACGTGTTTGGAACGTGGGAGGAAACTAGAAATTCAGATGTTAATGCACACATGTATGGGGAGACAGCGCAAAATTCACCTCGATAGTGACCTCAAGACTGGAATTGAGGCCAAGTGCCTGGCATTGTGCATCAGCAGTGGTAACCACTGAACCACATTTCTGTCCCTTAATGAATCCCCCACTATCAATGTTCTGTGGTTTACCTTTTATATGTGCCACAAAAAGCATGTCAAAGGTTAGGAATACTGCAACGACTAACTCTCACCCTGACTCCCGAATGCTTATCCATATTGTCAGGAATATGATGGATTATGCTTCAGTGTCATGGATGCGTGCAGCTCCAACAACACTCAAGAAGGTTGATACCATTCCAGACAAAGTAGTCCACTTGATTAGCAGGAACCGTCCACTCCCTCCATTGCCGATGCTGAGTGGCGGTCGTGTGTACGATGAACAAGATTCACTGCACAAATTCACTGAACATCCCCAGGCCGCACGTTTTAAGCGCACAACAATTTCCATTTCGGAGGATAAGGGTGACAAGCACGTGGGGGCACCACAACCTGCAAGTTCCCCTCCATTTTATTGCTGTTGCTGGAGAAAGTCATGGATCTCCCTCCTTTACGCCATTGTGATTCAAGGGGCAGAATAGAAAAGTACTCGTGGTAGGAACTCGATTGTTAGGGGAACAAACAGGAGATTTTGTGGTCAGGATCAGGATTCCCGGAAGGTATGTTGCCTCCCTGGTGCCAGGGTCCGGATGTCTCCGATCGTGTGTATAAGGTTCTAAAAGGGGAGGGCGAGCAGCCAGAAATCGTATTACATATTTGCATTAATGATATAGCCAGGAAAAGGATCGAGGATATGAAAAGTGATTTCAGGGAGTTAGGATGGAAGCTGCAAAGCAGGACGAACAGAGTAGTGTTCTCTAGTTTACTACCAGTGCCACGAGATATCGAGGCGAGGAACATGGAGCGGGCGCAGCTTAATACGTGCCTGCACAGCAGGTGTAGGAAGGAGGGCTTCAGATATGTAGATAATTGGGACGCCTTCCGGGGAAGGTGGGACCTGAACAAGAAAGACGGGTTGCATCTGAACTGGAAGGGGACCAATGTCCTGGGTGGAAGGTTTGCTCGAGTAGTTTGAGAGGGTTTAAACTAGTATGGCAGGGGGGTGGGAACCTGAGCTGCATACCGGAGGTGAGAGTTGATGCAGATGAGGCAATAGGAAGAGGTAGACCAGCTAGTGGGAAGGATTTTCCTGGCAAGGAACCAAGGTATCAGTTAAAGTGTGTTTGCTTTAACGCAAGGAGTATCAGGAATAAAAGTGACGAACTTAGAGCATGGATCAGTACCTGGTGCTATGATGTTGTGGCCACAACAGAGACATGGGTTTCTCTGGGGCAGGGATGATTGCTGTATGCTCCAGGGTTTAGAACATTTAAAAGAATAGGGAGTGGGGAAGCACCCGGAGGAAACCCACGCAGACACGGGGAGAACGTGCAAACTCCACACAGTCAGTCGTTTGAGGCGGGAATTGAATTCGGGTCTCAGGCGTTGTAAGGCAGCAGTGCTAACCACTGTGCCACCATGCCGCCCACTCGTTGCAAGTGATGAATAAATGTGTCCCTCTGAGACAGGCAAGAAGTGGTAAGATAAAGGAACCTTGGATGACTAGAGCGGTGGAGCTTCTCGTCAAAAGGAAAAAGGTAGCTTTCATAAGGTGGAGAAAGCTCGGGTCAAGCTCAGCTCTACAGGATTACAGGCAGGCGAGGAAGGAGCTTAAAAATGATCTGAGGAGAGCCAGGAGGGGGCACAAGAAAGGCTTGGCAGAACGGATTAGGGAGAACACAAAGGCATTTTACACTTATGTGAGGAATAAGAGAATGGTCAAAGAAAGAGTAGGGCCGATCAGGGATAGCAGAGGGAATTTGTGTGTGGAGTCTGAGGAGGTAGGGGAGGCCCTAAATGAGTTTTTGCTTCTGTCTTTACGAAAGAAACGAACTTTGTAGTGAATGAAACCTTTGAAGAGCAGGTGTGCATGCTGAAATGGATAGAGATAGAGGAAGCTGATATGCTGAAAATTTTGTCAAACATTAAAATTGACAAGTCGTCAGGCCCGGATCAGATTTGTCCTTGGCTGCTTTGGGAAACGAGAAATGCAATTGCTTCGCCACTTGCGAAGATCTTTTCAACCTCGCTCTCCACTGGAATTGTACCTGAGGACTGGAGAGAGACAAATGGAATTCCTCTCTTCAAGAAAGGAAATAGGGACATCCCCGGCAATTACAGACCAGTAAGTCTCACGTCTGTCGTCTGCAAGGGCTTGTATATTTACCCTAACAATGCCCCTTATGAATTTATAATCCTCTGTAAGGTCACTCCTCAGCCTCCCACACTTCAGGGAAAACAGCCCCTACCTGTTCAACCACTCCCTACAGATCAAACTATCCAACTCTGGCAACATCCTTGTGAATCGTTTTTGATTCCTTTCAAGTTTCACAACATCCCTCCGATAGGAGGGAGACCGGAATTATACACAACATTCCAAAAGATAAATCAGAGCTATTAGTAATTTTTTAAAGACATGCTGTTCAGTTTAAAGAGTGTAGAATGATTGTAGGAAATAGGAAACTTAGATCTGCACGCAGGAGTTCGCAAGCAGTCGACCATAGCCGGTAGCATCTTGCTGCTAGACCTCGTCAGCTTCCTGCAGAAGTGGCTCCCGAAGTTCCTGGGGCTGGTGTTGGAGTCGGGCCTGTTGAGTGTGAAGCGGGTCCACTGGATTGCAATGCGCAGGTCTGGGTCAGACCCGCGCCCCTGCGCAGTCCCAGTGCGACTTCTGCATAATAAAGAAAAGCAGTTAGTGATTGAAACATCAAGAAGATTGGGAAGACATTCACAGGCCTTAATGTACAAAATCTCAAGAATAATAACTTTTCAGGATTTCTCAGGAACTCTAATTAAGAAGAGAAGGGCGTTTGATGAAGTTAAGTGAAAAGTAAGGGATCTGAACATTCAGTATTCCTTCAGGTATCCAGCCGTGTTGCGTTTCGCTCATGGAGGGACGATATATAATTTTGATTCTGCAGAAAAGACGAATGACTTTGTGTATTTTCTGAATTAAAGGAATTGGGTCGTGGTGGTGGTGGTGGGGGTTTCGGTGGGGAAAGGGGCATCATTACGGACAATGAAATAGCTTCATAAATTGCCATTTCTTTTCTCCATTCTCCCCCCTTTTTATGGTTATCGGCTTTATACGTGGGTGGTGGGGTGATGGGGGGGAGATGGGCATATATTATGAATTCTCAGAATGTAAATAACATGTTTTCTTCATCTGGGGCTAGGGCTCAGCACTGGGATGATAGCAAGGATTGGGAGGAGTGCCCACGATGGGGAAAGGGGGAGATCGCTAGTGAATTGGGGTTTATTTGGGTGTTTACTTAAGTTAAATGTAGTGATGTTTTTTTTAGTTGTAGTAGTTTTTAGCTGAGTAGATTTTAGACTTTATCGAGTTAATGTTTTTGTCGCTCGCCACACCTCAGATAAACTTCCTCCTCTTGTTAAACCATGGGCTGTCCTGGACGACCATGGCGAGTGATTTGTTCAGGTGGTACACCTGGAATGTAAAATAGGAGCTATTCTCCTACTAAAAGAAATAAAATGCTGCTTTAGGAAGGAAATAGTGGACATTGCCCCGCCGCAAGAGACGCATTTAACTGATAAGGAACATCTGAAATCGCAGCGTGGGTTTGGGGGTTCGTTACGACAGGGTATTCTTCACCTCCCTTCGCTCTAAGAGTAGAGCAGTGGCTCTTCTGGGAAGAAGGAACTTGCCTTTCCAGTTAACTGAGCAAATTAAGGACGAACGTGGACGGTTCATTATTCTTGAAGGTCTAATACATGGAGAAGAGTATGACTTCCTGAATGCGCATTGTCCGCCGTTGCACTCTCTTAAATTTCTAATTGATGCAGTCACTAAATTAATGAGTTTTGAGGTGCACTGCATGATTACAGGAGGGGGTTTAATGGCCTAATAGATCCTGATGTTGACAGGGTGCCAAGGTCCCCGGCAAGTACACTCCTGTTCAGGGATAGCAAATTCATTTAGTACATCACAAGACAGTTCAGGGACTTCTGGGATAGCAACTCGGGCACGGCCGGTAATCCACCAATACTTTGGAAGGCCACTAAGGCATATTTACAAGGCCTGATCATTTCATATTCAATGACTAGAGGGAGGTAGAGGGAGGAGCAACAACGGATACTGGGGACCAGGCTGCAGATAGCTGAGGAAGTATACTGTATTCTGCAACGGATTACAGCCCTCCGGGCAGCCCGCGATGCATTGCACACACAGGTGGCAATAAAAGATGTCTCCTTCGTTAAACAAAGGCTATTTGAGTTTGGAGATAAGCCAGGTAGATATCTGGCATATCTGGCTAGATAAAGAAATGCTTCCTAATCTATTATGTTAGAGAGAAGGCTGGCACGGTTACCTGAGAGTTGAAGTAGATCAATGTTAGATTCAGGGAATACTTCACAGAGTTACCTCAGTTGGAGGGAGGTGAACACGATGTAGTGAGAATGCAGACTTTTTTTGAGAACCTGGAACACCCCAGTATAAACGCAGAATAGGCTTCCCTGTTGAATGCGCCAATGACAGTACAGGAAGCAATAAAGCAGCTCCAGGGTGAAAAAGCCCCGGCACCAGATGGATTCCCGAGTGAATTCTCTAAGGAATTCATTAATGTGCCAGTTGAGCCACCTCTGGGGATGCAAAACTATTTATATGCACAGGATTACCTGCTGCCCTCTCTTAGGGAGGCTAATATCGCTCTCATTTTAAAGAAGGGGAAAGACCCCGAAAATGTGCTTCATAGAGACCAATTTCATTGTTGAATGTAGATTTTAAAATTCTTTCCAAGACGCTGGCCCTGAGGTTGGAAAAGGTGTTGCCCCATTTTATAATAGAAAATCGGGCGGGTTTTTTCAAGGTCGTAGATCCTCCAACAATATTAGGAGGGTACTGAACATAGTGCAGGTATGCCAGGAAAGATTGATCGCGGGTTTGGAGGTATCCCTCGATGCAGAAAAGGCATTTCAACAGATGGAATGTCCGTAGCTGTTTGGAGTCCTAGAGCACTTTGGTCTGGGGGGATCCTTTTCCAGACGGGTGGCATGGCAGTCATTGCAATCGGCACTAAGTCAGATAACTATTATTGGCAGAGGTAGTGGACAGGGGTGTCCTCTTTCACCGCTGTTATTTACCTTGGCAATTGAGCAATTAGTTGAAGCTTTCAAGAGGGATACTGAAATAGTGGTGCCAGGATGGGAATTGGTGAGCGTACGATCACTCTATACGCTGATGACATCCTTTTGTTTTTGGCAAATCTGGGACAGCCTGTGCATCGATTAATTCAAACAATAAATTTATTTGGTAGCTTTTTTGGGCTACAAGATCAACTTTACAAAATCGAAAGCCATGCAGGTGAGGCGATTAGTGGAGATGCCTGATCTCATGGATGGAATTCAATTCCTGTTCAGATGGTCGTCGAAAGTTTGTTTTGTATTTGGGAATTTTTATTACCCCTACCTTCCACCAGCTGCATAAAGCTAACTATGTACAACTATTGGAGAGGATAAAATAGGATTGCGGCAGAGGGAGGGATCACTGTATTCATGGTTAGGCCGAATAGCACTGATTAAAATAAACGTTCTTCCTTGTCTGTTGTACCCTATGAGAATGCTCCCATTGTTGCTACCTCGACGAGCATTCTGGAGGCTAGGTTCTTTAATTTGGAGTCCCAGGCGCCGCCTTAAATAAATTTACCAAATTGCAGCTTTCAAAGGGTGCGGGAGGTGTAGATCTTCCCGACTTGAAGAGATATTCAATAAGCGCCCTGTTACCATGTGTCGGTGACTATGTTTGAGGCAATTCAGAGTGGATTTGTCTTGATGTTGAAGCCTCATGAAATCCGTGACCAAGCAGTGTAAGAGTCCAATCATTTTAAATACAATAAAAAGCCTGGAGGATAATGAGGCAAGACAACGGCAATTGGCGCAATGCATCCCAGCTTTCCCCGTTGGTGGCAGCCCAAAATTTAAACTTGGTGCAATGGACTCCGGCTTTAAGTTATGGGAGAATAAGGGAATCTCCGGTCTGTGCAATTTATTTGAGGGGGAGATCTTGATGCCATTTAGCCAGTTATGTCAGAATGTGGAATCCAGAGCTAGGAGAGATTATCTCATTGGAGACATGGGTAGATATATGGGAAAATGTAAGGAAAATTTCAGTATGTCACACAGCGCAGGCATTGCAATTGATAATTTTACATGGGTCGCATACGGCGCCAGAGAGGCTGGCTCAGTTCAAAAGAGGATCATCACAAGGGTGTCTCGAAGTTAAAATTAGTATAGGCACTTTTATACACTGTTATATGTCGTGTTGTAACATCCAGAGATACTGGAGTGCGAGAGTAAGGGAGGTGAAGGACATCCTGGAGATCGAAGTTAAAGTGAATCCGGCAATTCTTCTTGGGTTGCTAAATTTGCCCTCTCTGGGGAAACACAGGAAGAGATTATGTAACATTCTAACTCATTCCCGTGCGCGGAAGAGCGTTTTAATGAATTGGACGTTGGAAGGTCCACCAGGTTTTATGGGTTGGCGTAAGCTGGTGACGGAGCAACTCCCTCAAGACTATCTCACAAATATGGTGCACCACAAAATGGAGCTGTTTTACAAGACGAGGCGGCTGTTTTTAAATTATGTTGACGCAGACTTACCAGCAATATTTATTAGGCCCATGGTATAGCCGTGGGAATCAGTCTGTAGAGCCCATAGAGCCCTGGGAGGGGGAGGCTGGGGAAATGAATACGGGTACAATTACTGGTGCTCCCAAGTATGGGAGCCTCAGTGGAGGTGTGATGACTGAAATAGAATAAAGTAGTGAGATATAATTTAATTTAAGTTAATTTGAGTTTCGTTTAATTTAAATTGTATTTAACTTGTTTGTAGTTTAGTTTAAGTTGATATCTTTGTTCTTGTAGAATAGTTGTTCATTATTAATAATATCATGATATGACATTGTTGTACAGCCTCTATCTTTCTGAATTTTGATATTACTCCTTTTTGTATACAGATGTTTTGTAAAAGATTTTAAAAGGTTTCCAATAAAAACATTTATATAAAAAATCCATTTGTCATTCACACTTTTTTCACAATTAAATTCTAAAACGGATATTGCAACTTTATTTTTCCAGATAAAACATTTGGATGGAAGTTCTATTCTCCAGCCTATTCGAAAAGTTTATTAAAACAATCCTTTGATTTCATCCTTTTATGAGATACACCAACAATATTTTGTAACTGACACATTTTGCTAGATTGTGCATGCAACTGGTCGACAATAATAATATCAGACAAGCCCTTTTGAAGTATTTAATCTGTCTTCCTGTCAATATATGAATCAAACTAAAAGACATGGGCTGCGAAGTGGCAGATTGAGATAAGAGTGAGTTGCTGCATTTTGGAAAGGCAAATCAGAGCAGGACTGATACAATAAATGGTTACGTCCTGGGGTTTTTGCAGTATAAAGAGACCTTGGAGTGCAGGTTCATAGATCCTTCATATGGGAGTGAAGAAGTATGCTTTCATTTGTTGGTCAGAGCATTGAGTATAGGAATTGGGAGGTCATATTCTTGCGGTGCATGACATTGGTTAGGCCACTTTTGGAATATCGTTTGCAATTCTGGTCTCCCTCCCATTGGATCGAATCTGTGAAAGGGATCGAAGAGGCAACATTTTCATGCAGTGGATGGTGTGTGCATGGAATGAGCTGCCAGAGGAAGTGGTGGAGGCGGGTACAATTAGATTGTTTAAAAGTCATCTAGGTGGGTATATGAATGGACATGGTTGACAGTGATATGGGCGAAGTGCTGGCAAATGTGACTAGATTACGTCACAATATCTGGTCGGCGTGGATGAGTTGAACCAAAAGATCTGTTTCTGTGCTGTACATCTCTATGACTGTATGAGGGTAGCAAGAATAATCCAGGTAATTATCGATCGGTGAGGCTGACTCCATTGTAGGGAATGTGCGAAAGAAGATAATGAAGGATAGGATCTGAATGAAAATGGGCGTATCAGTGAAAGGCAGCATGGTTTTGTGCAGGGAAGGTTATGTCGTACCAACTTAATAGAATTCTTTGAGGAAATGATCAAGTTGATTGATGAGGGAAGAACTGTAGCTGCCATGTATGCTCACTTCAATAAGGCGTTTGATTAGGTTCCACATGGCAGGCTGATGGAGCAAGTGAAGTTGCATGGGGTCCAGCGTGTATTCGTGAGATGGATAGAGAACTGGTTGGCAACAGGAGGCAGAGAGTAGGAGTGGAAGGGTGTTTCTCAAATGGAGAACTGTGCCCAGTCGTGGTCCAGAGAGATCCGTTCTAGGCCCACTCTTGTTTGTGATATATATATAAACGACCTGGAGGATAGTACAGGTAGTCTGATTGAAAGTTTGCAGATGACACCAAGATTGGTGGAGTAGCAGGTTCATACAGTGGTCGAAAAGGCTCAAGGCATGCTTTCTGTTATTGGACGGGGTATTGAGTACAAGTTTGACAGTTCATGGTACAGTTGCATAGGACTTTGGTTTGGCTACATTTGGAATAATGTGTACAGTTTTGGTCGTCCCATTACCGGAAAAATTTGGATGCTTTGGAGAGGGTGGAGAGGAGAATTACCAATATGTTGCTTGGTATGGATGGCGCTAGGTATGAAGAGAAGTTGTGTGGATTAGGATTATTTTCATTAGAAAGACAGATATTGAGGTGGGACCTGATTGAGGTCTACAAAAACATGAGAAGTCTAAGAAGGGTGGATAGCAAGAAGCTTTATCTCCAGCTTGGGTTACTCAATTACTAGGGGTCACGAGTACAAGATGAGGGGAAAAAGTTTAAGGGAAATATGCATTGGAATTTCTTAACTCAGAGGGTGGTGGGTAACTGGAATATGTTGCCAGCAGAGGTGGTAGAGGCGGGCACACTAGCATTATTTAAGATATATCGAGATAGGTCCATGAGTGGGTAGGGAACAGAGGGATGTAGATCTTTGGAAAATATGTGACAATTCTAAATAGAGGATCTGGATCAGCGCCGGCTTGGAGGGCTGAAAGGACTGTTCCTGTGGTGTAAATTTCTTTGTTCTTTATTGGCTGCAGAATTCCGAGTCCTTGACCCAGTCTTTTAGCTGGAATTTGTATATGAAATCATGTCACAGTCCTGTTTATTGCGTGTAGAGTAATTGAAGCATTCGATTCATTGCCATTGGATTCTCATTTCTCAGGAAGCTTTGAGTAACAGTTTAAGGAATATGCAAATATTCAGAAAAAGATAACTATAAACTTATGATATTTTCAATAATTGGTAAGTTTTATCTTTCCTTTCATTGCAGCTAATCTAATAAGAATTGTGATTCTCTCCCGTGGCCATTGTGAGCTCTCCAAATGCATCATGCAATACCTGGTAGCAATGGCAGCGGTGGACCTATCTGTCCTGATATTTGATGTGCTTTTCTATGAGATTAAATATGCCTATTATACATATTCATTCCTGAACTACACTCCAATTTGCTGTCTTAACCTGGCCCTGCTTTTTATCTCCAGAGATTGCTCTGTCTGGTGGACTGCCATTTTCACTTTCGATGGGTTTGTGGCCATTTGTTGTCAGAAGCAACAAACAAACTATTGTACTGCTAAAACTGCAGCTGTGGTAATCATAGCGGGTTGTTCCTTGAACACTTTAGAAAGCATCCCAATCTACTTTGTATGTGAACCTCGGGATTAATTGATAATGTACCAATTCGATATCATCAAGCTTTCATAGCTTACCCATATGGGTCGAGTTCTTTGCTTGGAAGTCATTTTTACTCAATTTCTTCCAATTCTTTTGATTTTATTGCTTAATGCACTGACATTAGGCACATGATTGATTGATCACGGCTGTGTCCATTAGGAATTGGGCCATTTTCTTCCCTTGCAGAAATGCATAAAGCACAACTAATAAACTGAGATCTCATTACTGGTCAACTGTTCTTAGTTATGGACTGAAACTTTTGTTATATCACTAATCTGTGATGTATGCCTAATAATACAAACACACACACATACGGAAACATGCGCGTGCACACACATGCACACACAAACATGCACAAAAACTCACACACACACAAAACGCAAGAACAGGATTGCCAACTCCACCATGTGGGTACATTTACTCGAATCGCAAATTGTGGTGCTGGATAAACACAGCCATTCAGACAAAATCCGAGAAGCAGCTGTCTGACCGACTGTGCTTTTCCAGCACTACACTTTTCGACTCTGATCTCCAGCATCTGCAGTCCTCACTTTCTTCACATCTATTTGAATAAATAACACTATGCATTGCATTTTTCAGAGTGCAAGCAAACATTTGAACTGCCACGTGAGATTCTCTTCTGCTTGGCCACACATGATTATTTCCACCAAGTCTTGTCTGGCGATGCATGATGGTCTCAGGCACAACTGGAAACAGTATTCCACAACAGGCTGCTATATTCCAAGCATTAAAAACCCTATAAATGTGATTTAGATTTCAAATTAAATTGCACATTCTTGAGTTCATTGCATGTTATCTGATTAACTAGCAGGGTGAAATGGAGCTCCTCTACACTCAGATTATTGACAGCATTCCACCCAATTTTCTGACAGTTTGAAGTCACCACTAGTTTTGTTTTTGCACAAGCATTACTTGTTCATGTCATTAACATTAAGTTCAAAGTGAAGAATTGTGCATCTGCCTACTGACGAAATATCGAGAAGGCAATGGCCATCAAGGTATATGCCTGTTCTTTCCTAAACCTGGTGAAAGTGCGGTTGAATAAGACAGCTTCAGGTTAATTCACAAAATAAATCTGAATATTCAGATTTTATTTACTTGCTAAGTAAATGGATGCAAGAAGAGAAATTAATGTGCAATAAACGTTAATCAGCAAAGTGATTCCATAAAGGCATGATTTCAATAATTAATCAGTTGAAACAAAACATCTGAGTTCAGTAACTCACATTCACTTTAATGAAAATAAATATTTCATCATTCTCCAATCTGAATAATTTAAATTTATACCAATCAGAAATCTCCATGCCATAAAGTTCAAACCACCTCAAGATATGATATTGCAATTTACTGTAGCCTTATGATAACAATTTGATATAGCTATTGATATTTCAGTATTGATACCGGGTGTTATTCTGTCTACACTGGACATTTCATTGCCAAGTTGCCAAATTTCAGCAACGGTTAGTTTGAGTCGATCAGTCAACTCCATTCATTTCTAATTGATATTCTCTTGGTTTGTCAGATTTTTTTTCATTAAACAACATTTTCATTTAATTAATTCCCAAAAAATACACAAATGAAACTTTGAAGCTTTGTGCAAATTCAATTTTTCTGCTTCAGTCTGACTGCTGACACAATTAATATTGGCACTCCCGAGGCAACAGTGGAATGCTTTGTACTCATTGTATCTGAACACAAATATATCCTAGCACTTTTTTAAGCAAGTAATGAGAAATATAGTCAAAATGTCTGGCGCTGGAAAAGCTTAGCAGGTCAGGCAGCATGCGAGGAGTCGGAGAGATGACGTTTCAGGCCCTTCATCAGGATACGTCCTGCATTTTTTCCAGCGCCACACTTTTCGACTCTGATCTCCAGTATGTGCAGTCCTCACTTTCCCTTTATGAGAAATGGAACCTGCTAAATGTCTCAACCATGCGAACTTTAAGAAGCATTACTAATGTCAATTTAGGGATAGACGTGGAGATCATATCAATGCAACATAATCCAGGAAGAGGAGACGAATCGAAACAAATGACTCACTTGAAATTTTCCTTCTTCCCTTCACTATCAAGGATGTGTAGAATGTTTGGAAGATGCTAATTTGCAGTGCAAAATAAAAACTCCCATTGACTTTTGAGATGGATTTTATCAACTTTATCTGAATTAATTTTCTTGAATTTCAATGAATATTAAACCAATCCCTATCTCTGTACTCTGTCCATTGTCAGTTCATAACGAAACCTAAACTCGCAGTTTGCCCTCATTGCATCAGATTACTGATTTCATAATCATAATAGGTCTCTGTCTAGTTTGTGAGGGTTCTTTGAATGCATGAATCAGGTAGCATATAAAGTATTTATTATTGTGTACAAATATATCAGAAATTGGTGACGCTAGTGCACTGAAACATGCACATCTATGAAATTATTCAACATTATCAATATAGTATTTAATACTTTCAGAAACAAGAGTCTTGTCATTTTCATTGAGTGTAGGGATTAAAATATATTTCAGATGATTGATCACATACATGGACTCTTTTCGACTCTTTTAAATGAATTTTACTGTTTTAAACGAGGAACAGTCGTATGTAAACGTACTCCTTCAGCAGTAGATGGAAATACACCTTGGGGTAATGCGTTTGTTCAAAACACTGGCACTGATGTCAATCATTGTGTAATATTCGTGTCGTCAGGTGAGGCGAAGAAAAAAGGCAAACTTAGTTGCATTTTGGTTTGAGAACACTATACGAACATGGCTCAACCAGCAATCGTACAGGTAGAAAATATTTACTACCCTATTCTTGCAGTTGTTGGTATTCCTGGTAAGCATTTTATCATCATTTAAAACTTATGATCGACTCTGTTGAACTGGAGTACTTTTCCTTCTGTCAATGCTATGTTCTGTTTGCCTATAGGCCATTGATGTTAATTACCTTCATAAATTAAATACTAAGAACACTCCATGTGTGTTAGAAATTCTGGACAGAATAATTTGCTTGGAAACACAGTTTCTCTTTTTAAAAAAAAATGGTACATTGTCCCTTAGTTTCATTTGTTGATTGCTTTTGTATCTTCAGAAGCAAACACTGCGAAGATTAGAAATCTGATGTAGAATTCTAAGATGCTAGAAACATTCGGAAATTCGCCCAGTTTTTGTGGAGAAAGACAAATCAAATAATTTTATGGACAAATTTTATAAATGTTGATTAACAAAAAAAAAAATTCGTTTTATTGTGCACCAATATTGTATTTTGCCAACCTTTTTACAAAATAATGAAACAATTTCCGTCATAAAAAGAGGTTGTAGAGTTGGAAACCTACATTGCTTTCTTCTTCATGAGGTCAGTTTTCTTCGATTAGATACATTCTTAACATTCCCTTCAGCGTATGCTTATGGAAACGAGTCCCACATTTTGAATATGACTTTTTAAATAATATTCCTCTTGAGTTTACGAACAAATGGTGTATTGGTTTCCATTTTTGATTGCAATTGGATACCCTTTATATATGTGCATTTGAGTGGTAATTTTACGATCTCTTGAACTGTCTCCACACTTCTTTCTTCGATTTGGATTTCCAATGGGAAACCTATTGATGGATACAGTCTGTTAATTCAGTTTCACTCTCCAAATAACATTAATCTTTGCAATGCCTCTTTTATTTTACAATATTAATGAGACAACTGCTGTTCGCAGAATTCTATGATTGTTATTACAAAATGTCATGTTATTTTGATATAAAACATTGATTTAAAGTTCATATCTATGGACGTGCATTAATGAACTTGTGATTTCTTGGGATATTTTCGGCCTTTTTAGTGTGTAGCTGCTTTAATGAACTCTGCATCCATTCGCCTATCTCTACTTGTCCCACACACTGTTTTGTCATTTAATTTCTAAATGGCCCATTCCAACTTTATTTTTCCTGCTAAGGTGTGCTATGTCACACACACCTGTGTGGAAGTTTATTAAACTAATCTTTTGATTTCCTCCTTTTATGAGATAACACTACAATTTTAGCAAAA
This sequence comes from Chiloscyllium plagiosum, assembly GCF_037043375.1. Lineage (NCBI taxonomy): Eukaryota > Metazoa > Chordata > Chondrichthyes > Orectolobiformes > Hemiscylliidae > Chiloscyllium > Chiloscyllium plagiosum. Next base: position 39,963,607 of record NW_028270173.1, read on the forward strand.
TTAAAATTTTGATCGATTGTATGTGCAAAGAGTAGACAATACTAGTATCAAGCAAGCCCTTCTAAAATATTTAGTCAACTATCCTGCCAAGTATATGAATCAAATGAAAAGACAAAGTTTTGTGTCAGCACAACCTTGGAACAGAAACTCATTTTCACACATCGGCCAATCCACCCAATGTAGCAGAAATTAGAACATTCCAAATTTCTGGAGACTGTCATGACCAGTCGACCCTTTATTTCAGAGTGCAACAATTTTATTCCATGCAGCTGTGAAGCATGATAATACTGATTGTGAGTAAAACTCCACAATGTGACTCATTTTCCAACTCTCGCTAGGTGGCAAGTACCAACATAAACAGTGCGCGATATTTTGATCAGAAAGTTGTAAATTGACTGATCATTCTCAATATTATCAAATATATTTTTTTTCACTTCGCAGCAAATCTGGTAGCAATTGTAATTCTCTCTCGCGGACGCTGTGAGCTCTCCAAATGCATTACCACATACCTAGTGGCCATGGCGGTGGCAGATTTGTCTGTGCTGGTATTTGACGTAATGCTCTACGAGATTAAAGATTCGTATTTTCCATATTCGTTCCTAAACTACACTCCAATTTGCAGTCTGAACCTCGTCCTGGGCTTTGTTTGTGTTGATTGTTCTGTGTGGTTGACTGTGGCATTCACCATTGATAGGTTTATTGCTATTTGCTGTCAGAAGCTACAAAGAAACTACTGCACGACGAAAACTGCAACAACAGTGATAGTCGTGGTGTGTTGTTTGAGCACTTTGCAGAGTGCTCCCATCTATTTTATATATGAAGCTCGTGAAATAATTGATGATATCTCATGGTCCTGTGTTGCAAAAGCAAGCTTTTATACTTTACCGATATGGATTGCATTTCTTTGGATTGAAACTATTCTAACTCCAGCTTTACCGTTTGCTTTAATATTCCTGTTCAATGTATTAACTATCAGGAGTATTTTACAGGCAAATAGACTAAGAAGCGGTGTCATTGGAAAGAATAAAAGTCAGAATTACAACGATCCGGTGGTAGAGAACCGAAGAAAATCACTTATTTTATTACTTGCTATTTCTGGCAGCTTTCTGCTTTTGTGGAGTCTGACACTTGTGTCTTACTTTTGGATACAATTTGCAGACGTATCGTTTTTAGAATCAAATTACAACAATCCATTTACTATTGTCGAACAATCTGGATATATTCTTAAGTTCACGAGTTGCTGCATAAACACGTTTATTTATGCATTTACCCAGCGCAAATTCAGAGAGGAAATAAAGAACACAATTACCCGTCCCGTGACTCTAATCATGCATTCTTTTAGGGTAGATTGAACGAAGTACTGTGAAAAAGAAAGCACCTGATGTTGAAACTTTTAATCTTTCACTCATCAGTGTAATTTGGAGTTAATGTTAAGATCAAGTGAAACTAACATTCATGGTCTATGAGTGGGGGTTTCTGTCAGTTTGACAAGTAGACTTTGTAAGTAGATGTATGATCATGGACAATGCATTGATTTGACGATGACCATAATTAATAGACAAACTTTGTTGGCCTCCTAAATCACTCAATATGACATTGATTGATCAAGGCAATCCCTTGAGATTTGAACCGGATAATCGCTTTATCCTTTATTATTGTATTTAAACAGGCACATTGTTATCTGTGGTCTATCTCTCTGCAGATAACAGAGCTTGGTTTATTAATATATGCAGCTTCCAGTGTACACAAGTGACTTTCAAACATCTTCATTTCAATGGAAACGCCTCTCCCAATCAGAGTCCACTTATGAAACAACCAGCACCCTCCTCTTGTACAGCGTAAATGGTGTTCTCTCTTTTCCTTTATTATTCCTTATGAATTGAACTGTTGAGAGCAACGTGAAAACCTTTGTCAAAATTGGTCTTTTTTCAGCAATACTCTGGCTTTGTACTATAAATTACATTACTAAATGAAATAACGACTTTATTATTAATCTTGACAATTTAAGCAAATGGGATTGTAACGAAGTGCATGTTAAAATGTATCCCAATGAGTTTTTCTATCCCATGAATTTTAAGCAATGCAAGAGCAGGCATTGTCTTCGATTTGCAATTCATTTCTTTATATGCGTTGCAAATGAGAGTTCAGTGATGAACATGTTCCACAATACTATCCCTCCAAATGTATCAAAAGAATATGAATTAAAATGACAAATTTGCACTACGATCTGCTCTGGAAATTCTTGAACTCAGTTAATTCGATTAGAAGAATTTCTTCTTCGTATGTTCACCTGCACGTTCTTTATCCTTTCTCAGTTGTTTACCCAGTATCAACGCATCAAGAGGAATTGAGTGTATTTAACTGGTAAAGCAAGGTGTGGGCCTTAAAGTCGCAGGTAGGACATTCTCAAGAAGAGGAAGACCCATTCTGTCACGACTACAGATTTAAACTACCTGAATAAGATTCATTTTTAAGATGTAAATATGTGTGTTTCTTTTAAAATCAATTACTGGGCCATTTTTATAGGGCAGCCTAAGAAAACTCACAGGGCAGTTAATGGCTAACAGCATCGGCAGCAAGTGATAGACAGACTTCTCTGAGATTTCGTACAACCAAAGCTTCAGATCTAAACTCAGCAGTCCTGCCACATAAGAACATAAGAACTAAGAGAAGGAATAATTTATCTGGCCCTTCGACCCTATTCTGCCACTCAATGCGATCGTGGATAATCTTTGCATGGACGAAGCTCCACTTATCCGCATACTCATCGTATCCCTTAATTCCTTTATTTTTCAAAAGTGTAGGTACCATAGCTTTACTGAAGTAGCGTCAATTACACCCTTGGGCAAGGAAATCCATAAATTAACAACCCTCTGGGTGAAGACGTTCCTTCTCAAGTCAGTCCTAAATCTGCTCCCACTAATCTCGAGGCTCTGCCCTCTTAGCTGAAAAGGTGTTGCTGGAAAAGCGCAGCAGATCAGGCAAGCATCCAAGGAGCAGGAGAATCGACGTTTCGGGCATGAGCCATTTTTCAGGAATGCCTTCTTATGCCCTCTTATCCTTGCTTCACCTCCCAATGGAAACATTCTATCTACTTCAATTTTATCGATTCCCTTAATCATTTAATATGTTTCCTTGAGATTCCCCTCATTCTTCTGAATTCTATTGAATATATCTCAGTCTACAGGGTCTCTCCTCATAATCGAACTCCATCAACTCTGGAATCACCGAATGAACCTTCCTTCATTGCCAGAACATCATTTGTTTTGAAGTAAGAAGACGAAAACTGCACACAGTACTCCAGGTGTCTCCTCACCAACACCTTCTTCAGCTGCAACATTACGTCTCTGCTTTTACACTCAATCCCTTTAGCAATGACGGACAAACTTTAAATTGCCATCCTAATTACTTGTTGTACCTGCAGACGAACCTTCTGCGATTCATGCACAACAGCACCCAGGTCCCTCTGCATAGCAGCATGCTTCAACTTTTTAACATTCAACTAATAATCTTTTTTATTGCTACTCCTACCAAACTGTGTGACTTCAAATATATTAACTTTGTATTCCATCTGCCAGACTTTTGCTCAGTCACTTAATCTATGTGTGTTCCTCTGCAAAGTTTCCCAGTCGTCTGCAAACTTTCCTCTGTCACTCACCTTCGCGTCATCTGCAAACCTTGACATAGTGTACGTGGTCCCAACTGTAAATCAGCTCTATAATTTGTAAATAATTGCAGGAACAACACTGATCCCTGAGGCACACGACGAGTCACCGATTGCCAACTAGATTAGCATTCATTTATCCCCACTATTCGCTTCCTTATTGTCAACCAATCCTCTATCCATGATAATAATTTACCCCAAACGCCATGCATCCTTATCTTATGCAGCAGCCTCATATGCAGCACCTTATCGAAGGCCTTTTGCAAATCTAAGTACACTACACCCACTCGGTCCCCATTGTCTAACTTCCTCGCAATGTCTTCATAGAATTTCAGAAAATTTGCCAAACATGACCTGCCGTTCATGAACCTGTCTGTCCAACGGGACAATTTCCTTCAAGATGCCCTGCTATTTCTTCCTTGATAATAGACTTAAGCATCTTACCCACCACAGAAGTAAAGCGAACTGGTCTATGATTCCCTATTTTTTGTCTACCTCCCTTTTTAAACAGTGGCATCATATTTGCTGTTTTCCAATCTGCTGGGTCTGTCCTAGAGTCCACGGAATTTTGGAAAATTACAACCAGTGCATCTGCTATTTCTTCCACCATCTCTGTTCATACCCTGTGATGCATTCCATCAGGACCTGGAGACGTATCTGTCCTTAGTTCCAGTAGCTGGCCCAACATTCGCTCTTCCATAATAATAATAGTTTCCATGCCCTCACAGTCCTTCATCTCTTCGTCACTTTTTGGCATGTTTTTAGTATCTTTCATTGTGAAGACCAATGCAAAATACCTTTTCAATGTCACGGCCATTTCATCATGTCCCATAACTAAATGCCTCTTCTCATTGTCTAAAGGACCAACATTTACTTTAGCCACTTTTTGTCGTTTTATGTATTTATAGATACTTTTGCTATCCAACTTATATTCTGAGCTAGTTTTTTTCTCATGCTTTATCTTCCTTTTCTTTATTCTCGTTTTTTGTGGCTTTCTGTTAAACTTTAAAGTTTTCTTAATCTTCTAGTTTCATGCTGCTTTTGGTCACTTTGTAAGCATTCTCTTTCAATTTGACAGCATGCCTTATTCCCATAGACAACCACGGCAGAATGCCTCTCTTCTTACAGTCCTTCCTTTTCACCGGAATATCCTGAGGACTTTGAAAAATTTCTTTGAAAGTCCTCACTGCTCTTCAATTGTCCCGCCATAAAATATTTGTTTCAGGTCTACATTAGCCAGGTCCGCCCTCACTCTATTTTCTTCAAACACAGGACCCCAGTGTTGGATTTTATCTTCACACTCTCCAGCAGTATTCTAAATTCAACCATACGGTGATCACATCTTCCAAGAAGATTCTTAACTATGAGGTCATTAACTAATCCTGTCTCATGAAACAGGACCAGATCTAGGATAGCTTGGTCCATCGGTTCCATTATAGACTGTTCAAGAAATCTATCACGGATTCACTCAATGACCTCACCCTCAAGGCAACCCTTCGACCGCTTTGACCAATCTACATGCAGGTTAAAATCCGCCATAATAACAACCATACCATTTTTGAAGGCATCAGTTATTTCTTTGTTTAGTGCCTGACCAATGTGATATTATTATTTGGTGGCGTATAGACTATGCCTCTGAGTACGTTGTCCTCCTTAAAATTGCTAATTTCCACCCAAATGCATTCAACCTCATTCTCCATAGACCCTCTGTCATCTCTCAACAATGCCCTAATATCGTCTTTGAATTTCAGAGCTACTCCACCTCCCTTATATTACTGTCTGTCCTTCTGAATAGTCTTGTACCTTTGGATATTTAACTCTCAGTCGTGACCATACTGTAATGGCTACCAAATCACTTCCATTTGCGATGATTTGTGCCGTTAACTCATCAACCTTGTTACGAATGCTCTGAGCATTGAGGTCAAGCGCTTTTAAGCTACCTTTCGCACCGTCATGAATCACAAATCTCTAATATCTCCTGAATTGTCCTTCCATTTTGCTTTTTTCATTGTCTGCCCTTAACGTAAACTCTCCTGCATGCACGTGAACCTCCTGTTTACCTTTTAATTTATCATAATACTTCCTGTCGCTTTCCCTTTCACTTCCACCCAACTCACAAGCTTAAAGTCGAGAGTGTGATGCTGGAAAAGCACAACAGGTCAGGCAGCATCCGAGGAGCAGGAGAATCGATGTTTCAGAGAAGAGCCGTTCATCAGGAAGGTTCTTGCCCCAAACGTCAATTCTGCTGTTCCTTGGATGCTGCCTGACCTGCTGTGCTTTTCCTGCACCACACTCTCGACTTTAAGCTTGTGAGTTGGGTGGAAGCGAAAGGGAAAGCGACAGGAAGTATTATGATAAATTAAAGCATCTACTGTCCTCACTTTCTCACAGGTTTAAAGTCCTCGCGATCAACCGATTTTTCCTTTTCAGCTCAGATGGAGACCATCCCATTGGTACAGATGCCTTGGGTTCCAAAATTGATGCAAATACCCCATGAAAGTAACCCCATTTTCCCAAGCCATTTCCTTTGCCTCGTGTTTGATTCCCCAATTTTCTTATCCTTAATCCAATTTGATCATGGCTCGGTCAGTAATACAGAGATTATGACCCTCGAGGACATGTTCCTTACTTTTGTTCCTTGTGCTTCAAAATTCCGAAACAGGTCCTTCATGCTAGCTTTGCCTATAATGTTAGTCCCAATGTGGACCTCAACAGTTGGATCTTTCCCCTTCCGCTCCAATATCCTTTCAAGCCTGTCAGAGATATCCTGCACGCTGCTACCAGTCAGGTAACTCACAATGTAGAACTCGCAATCTGGCTTGCAAAGGATACTGTCTGCCCCCCAATTAAAAAATCCCCGATAACAATTACTTATCTTTTTGCTCCCCCCTCTTGAATCGTGCCATGGTCAGTTGGCTCATTCTCTCCAGAGCCCCTTTTCTCCTTCACATTGGGAGCAAGAATCACATACCTTGAATGAGGACAAAAGCAGAGACTCCTCCACTCCTGAACTCAGAAATCTACACCCCTCCGACATGTCTTCCTTGCAATCACACCCTGTTGTCCCTGATTACTAACTGAATTTGAATCACTTAATCTGCCAGGTGTGACTGCCTCCTGATGCAAAGCATCCAAGTAACTCTCCGCTTCCCGGATGTGCTGCAGTGTTTGAAGATCAGATTCCAGATCATCAACTCTGAACCAGACTTCTTCCAGCAAATAACATTTGCTGCAAATGTGAGCACTGCCGTTCACATTGGGATCAGACAGCTCCAACATCATACAGTTACATCACATCACCTGCCAATCCATCTCTTCTTAGTTACTTCATTTATACAAATTTATGTTCTAAATTATTTCTAGTATTTCTCTGCTATGGTCTAATTCAAGTAACCAATTAATAGATAATTACAAAAATGCAAGCAAATTTTTAAACAATCATGTAGTACAGAAGAAAAAAAGCGAAATAGAAAAGCCATACCTTATCAACCGAACACAAGTCAGAGGAGGAGGTAGGCTGGAAAACACTGCACATGTAGTGTCTTGGGTTCAGCCGCTGGCCAAATATATTCCTGGCGTCCCCATGATCTTCAGTGCCTCCAATATCTAGTTGGTGAAAATTAAACACTTCACTGGAAGAGGAGGCTCCACAAATTTTCCCATGCTAAATGATGGACGAGCCCAACACATCAGTGTAAAAGGTACAGCTGAAGCATTCGCGACAACATTCAGCTTGGTGCGCTGAATGGATAATCCTCCTCGGCCTTGCAGATATTCCCAGCACAGCAGATAGCAGTCCTCAAACATTTAAATACTCTCCAATTAATATCAAGAAACAGATAGCGACACTGGATACTGTAAATTCTATGTACCACAAAACCATTCCTTCAAGTGTACTGAAGACTTGTGTCCCAGAAATTCCCATGACTAGATTTCTTCTAGTACATTTACACTGGCCCTCAAACTGACATGGGAAATTGTCTCGATATATCTGTATACAAAAAGAAAAAACTTGAGTACAAATCGAAGCTGGCCAATTAATGTTCCTTCAGTCTACATTTGATCATCTGTAAAGTGATGGAAGGTGTCACCACCAGTGCTATCAATCAGTACTTGTTCAGTAATAACCTGCTCACTGATTCCCAAATTCGCTTCCACTCAAGCCACTCAGATCCTGATCACAGTCCTACCTTGGTTCAAAAATGGACAAAAGAGCTGAATTCCAGGATGAGGTGAGAGTCACCGACCTTTATATCGAGGATGCATTCAACCAAGTGTGGCAGTAAGAATCCCTCAAAAGACTTCAATTAGTGTGCATCGGGAAGCAAACGCCCTGCTCGGTGTAATTATATATGGCACACCGACAGATGGTTCTGGATGTTGCAGGTTAGCCACCTCAGCTCCAGGTCATCAGTGCAGGAGTTCCTCAGGGCAGTGTCTGCTTCATCAATTAATTTCGTTCCAACATATCACCAGAAGTAGGATGTTCACAAACCATTGCATAAGGCTCTGCAACATTTGTGACTCCCATATGATGATGCAAAAAAAAAAAGCATCTGGACATTCTCCAGACAAATGATAATTTATACATACCACAGTAATCCCAGACAATCTTCAAAATCTGACAGTCTAACTCCTGCCCCCCAACATTCAATGGCGTTGTCATCACTGAATCATGGGATCCCTCCAAAGCAGAAAAGAGACCATTTGGCCCATTGCATGTAAACTGACCGTCCAATGAGCCATTCCTGCATTATCCCGAATTTCTCATGGTTAAACCACCTAACCTACCCATCCCTGGCTCAACTGAGTATGAACAATCGAACTAAGTTGCACGAATTTGGAACATGGGAGGAAACTGGAGCATCAGATGGTAATCCATATAGATATGGCGAGACTGCGTAAAGTTCACCCCAATAGTGAATTGAGGCCAGCTGCCTGGCATTGTGCAATATCAGTGGCAACCTGTGAGCCACATTCCGATCCCTTTTGAATCTCCCAATATCCATGTTCTGTGGGTTACCTTTCACGTATGCCATAAAAGCATGCCAGAGGCGAGGAATACTGCAGCGAGTAACTCACCGCCTGACTCGCTAAATCTTGTCTATAATTTAAAAGGCACAAATCAGGAATATGATGGATTCTGCTCCACTAGCATGGTTGGGTGCAGCTCCAACAACAGTCAAGAAGCTTGATACCATTCCAGACAAAGTAGTCCACTCGATTGGCTGGGACCGTCCCCGTCCTCCACTACATATGCTCATGGACATTCGTGTGCACTAAGAACAAGATGCACTGCACAAATTCACTGAACTTCTCCAGACAGCACGTTCCAAGCGCACACCAATTTTCATTTAGATGGATAAGGGGGACAGGCACATGGGAGCATCACAACCACCACGATCCCCTCCATTATGTTACTGTTGCTCGATAAAGTCATGGAACTCCCCTCTTTACGTCATTGTGGTTTTGGTTTCAGAGGACAATTCACCAACAGGCAATAAATTCTTTCCAGCCAGGGGCAACCACGACCCAAGAATGAATAAAAATAACGTGAGACCATGAATGATAAAATTGCTCGATCAATGCAGCTTCCTGTTCAATTTGTTCATTGATACTGTCATTTGCTATGAACATCTCATTTGCATCATTTTCTATTCAATCGATAATATTTGAAACCTGGTGGATTCAGCTGCTATTCCTGTCCATTGCTGTAGCAAGCAATAGCTATTACATCAAAATCCCATATTTCCAAACATGCCCTGAATTCATCAGCTTTACCTGTAAGACACCTTACATTGCAATAAATGAAGTTTAATTCATCATCACGACTTCATAATCAGACTTGCTCTTGCTTGTCATTTCTTATTAACTTGTTGCTTTCAGAATCAAAACTGTTCTCACGTAATTACTCATTTATACTGGAAGTTAGGATCCCTCCATCTCCTCTCTCGAATAGTTTACCGTTTCCCTTAACAGGATTAGCAATTCTTCCTGCAAGGATAATGGACAAATTCCAGTTGAGGTGAAAGCCGCCTTTTTTGAACAGGTCTTTTCGACCCCAGAAAACATCAAAATGATCCAAGAACCCGAATTCCTAAAAATTACACAATATCTTCAGCAATTGATTTATCTCCATTATCTTTTTAGTGTTTCCCTCGTTTGAGCTTGTCAGTGGGAATATACAGAGAAACCTACATTTCAGGTTCTTTGTTTTAATATTCTACCTAACGTTTTATATTCACTCTGTAATATCTTAATCTTTTCCCGAACAATGCCATTCCAACCAAGGTGTACAATAAGTTCTGGTTTCTCACTCTTCCTTTTAACAACATGCTTGAAACGTTTTGAGGTATCCTTAATCTTGGCATCAAGAAAACAGCATATTATCCGAGGTTCAAACTCACTGCAGCAGAATCTCTTGCCGGTTTCCTTGACATGACAGGACTTAAAAATTACTCTTTCAAATGCTGTCAAAGCCCGCCTCACATAAATTTTGTGCCAAATTTATCACAGTCTCTTCCATTTTCCTCTGAGAGATTATGCTTTTCAACAGCACTCAAAACTGAATATCTATTGCGATAAAAATAGTGACAGCAGACATTTGAATTACCTTCTTATCTTTCCTAACAGTCACCCACTGATCTGATAGATAATGCTGTGTAATCACTTACAGTCATAACGTCATAGACAAGTACAGCATAGAAACAGACCCTTCAGTCCAACGTATCCATGCCAACCAGAAACCTTAGCTAATTTAACCCCATTTGCCAACACTTAGCCCATATTCCTCTAATCCCTTCTGATTCGTATACCCGTTCAGATGCCTTTTAAATGTTGAAACTCTGCCAGCCTTCACCACGTCCTCTGGCTGGTTAATCAATGCATGCACCGCCCTCTGTGTGAAAAAGTTGCCTCCTTCTTAATTTTTTCTCCTTTCAACTTAAATATTTGCCCTCTATTTCTGGACTCTCTCACCGCAGGGAAAAGACCTTGTATATTTACCATAACAATGCCCGTTATGGATTTATAAACCTGTGTAAGGTCAGTCCTCAGCCTCTGATGCTCCAGTCAAAACAGCCCCGACCTAGTCAACAGTTCCTGACAGCTCAAACCCTCCAACTCTGAGAACATCCTTGTCAATCATTTTTGATCCCTTTCATGTTTCACAATTTCCTTCCAATAAGAAGTAGACCAGAATTATACACATTAATTCCAAAAGCTAAAACAGAGGGGTTAGTATTTTTTTTTAAAAAAAGCATGGTATTGATTTAAAAGAACGTGGAACGATTGTAGGAAATAGGCAACTGAGATCTGCACGCTGGAGCTCGCAAGGGGTTGATCATATTCTGGTGCATCTTGCTGCTAGACCTCGTCAGCTTCCGTGAGAAGTGGCTCCTGAGCTTCCTCGGTCTGGAGTTGGAGTCAGGCCTGTTGATTGTGGCGCGGGCCCACTGGATTGCAATGAGCAGGGCCGGGTTGCACGAACGCCGCCACGCGGTCCCAGTGTGTTGCCTGTATCATAAAGAAAAATAGTGAGTGATTGAAACAACAAGAAGACTGCAAAGAGATTCTCGGGCTTTAATGTACAAATTACCAAGTTTAGTGAGTTTTTAGGACTTCTCAGGGGCCCGAATTAAGGAAAGGGCGTTTGACAAAGTTAAGAGTAAATTTCGTGTTGCGTTTCGCTCATGGAGGGGCGGCATATCATTTTGATCCTGCAGAAAAGGTGAAGGTCTTTGTGAATTCTCCGAATTAAAGGACTCAGGTCGGGGTGTTGGGGGAGCAGCATCGTTACAGACAATGACATGGGTTTTTTTTAGTTACCTCTTCTTTTTCCCTCTCTTCCCCCCTTTTTTTTAGTGGTTATCGGCTTTATCCATAATGTCTTGCTATACAACCAGAATTATTTCATGTATCGTTTGGGTTGTTATTATCTGGGGCTTTTTCTTTAACTGCTGTACTTTTGTTTGCGGATTGGGGTTGGCTATACATGTGGTTAAGATAAGTGCGTTTGTGTATGCACGCATTTGTGTATGTTGGTGGGGGTACAGTGTTTGGGCACCCTTTGTTAATTCTCAGAATGGAAATAACAAGTTTTCTTCATTTGTGAATTGCCTGTGGCAAGGGCACGGCATTGGGATGGTGGCATGGTTTGTGAGGCATGCCCATTACGGGCACAGGTGGAGATCTCCAGTGACTTGGGGTTTTTTTTGGGTGCTTGCTTAAGTTAAATGTTGTGATTAGTTTTTTTTTGTTACAGTAGCTTTTATCGGAGTCGTGTTTAGCCTTTATGCAGTTAATGCTTTGTCCCTCGCACATCTGAAACTGAGCGGGGTTGGGTGGGAGGGAGAGGGATGGTGTGGTTATGACAGGATATTCTTCTCCTCCTTTAGTTCTAACACAAATGAGTGGCTCTTCTGATTAGAAGGAACTTCCTTTTCCAGTTAACTGAACAAATTAAGGACGAACATGGACGGTTCATCATTCTTAATGGTCTAAGACATGGAGAAGAGTATGGCTTCCGGAACATGTATTGTCCACCCGCACACGCTCTTAAATTTCTAATTATACAGTCACTAAATTAATGAGTCTTGGGTGCACCGCATGATCATAGGAGGGGTTTTTAATTGCCTAATACATTGCGCAGTTGACAGGGTGCCAAGAGGCCCAGAAGACATGCCTGCGCAACCTAAGCAGTTGTGTATGTGTGTGAGGAGTTGGGATTAGTGAATGGGCGGAGGCACCTCCACCCTAATGGAGGAGACTTTACTATCGATTCCAAACCGCACAAGTGCCATACGTGAATTCACATTTTTTTAATGCAATCGGATTGTTCGTACAAAACATTGGTGTGCAAAATTGGGGATATAACTTTCTAAAACTTCCACCAGTGTATTTAGATGTTAAAAACAAAGGGTGCTGGAATGGATGCACGGCACTGGAGCATGGACCCATTCCTGGTAAGGGACAGCAAATTCTTTGAGTACATCACAAGAGAGTTGAGGGCCTTCTGCGAAAGCAACTCGGGTATGGCCAGTAATCCAGCAATAATTTGGGAGGCCACTAAATCACATCTGTGAGGCTGAGTTAATTCGAATTCAATGACTTGAAGGAGGCAGAGGAAGGAGCAACAACGGATGCCAGAGAGCCGGTGGCAAACACCTGAGGAAGTATACTGTAATGGGCCCTCTTTTGTCAAGCTGCAGAAGGGCAAGGTCCTCTGGGCAGTCCTTGACTCACTGCACACACAGGAGGCAATAAAAGAGGTCTTCTTTGCGCAAAAAAGACGGTTTGAATTTGGAGAAAAGACAGGTAGATATCTGGGCCTACCCAATATAAATGCAGAACATATTTCCCTGCTGAATGCGCCAATGACAGTGCAGGGAGTGCAGAAAGTAATAAAGCAGCTCCAGGATGGCAGAGCCCCAGCATCAGATGGATTCCCAAGTGAATTCTATGAGGAATTCAATAATGTGCAGGTTGAGCTCCGTCTGGGGATGTATAGGTATTCATATGCACAGGATGTTCTGCTGCCCTCTCTTAGGGAGGCTAATATCGCTCTCATTTTAAAAAAAGGGGAAATGCCCCGAAGAATGTGCTTCATACAGACTAGTTTCACTGTTGAATGTAGATTTTAATATTCTATCCAAGATGCAGGCCCTGAGGTTGGAAAAGGTGTTGCCCCATGGTATAAAAAAGATCCGGCGGGTTTTGGCAAGTGCCGTAGATCCTTCAACAATGTCAGGAGGGTACTGAACATAGTGCAGGTATGCCAGGAAAGATTGATCGCGGGTTTCCGTTGATGCACAAAAGGCATTTGAATGGATAGAATGGTCGCACATGTTTGGAGTCCGACAGCACTTTAGTCTGGCGGGATTCTTTTCCAGATGGGTGCCAGTATTGTCTAATTATCCTGAGATGACGGACATTATAACCAGCACAAAGTCAGATAACTTTAATATGAGCAGAGGTAGTCCACTGGGGTGTCCTCTTTCACCGCTGGTATTTACCTTGACAATTGCGCTGTTAGTTGAGGCTATTAGGAGGGATCCTGAAATAGTGGCCAGGGATGGGAATGGGGCAGTGTAAGAATTCTCTATACACTGATGACGTCTTTTTCTTTGGACAATCCGGAGGAATCTGTTCCTAGATTAATTCAAAGAATTAATTTATTTGGTAGTTTTTTGGAGTATAAAATGAATTTTACAAAATCAGTTGCAATGCCTCTCTGGCGACATACGAGCCCTGTGTAAAGTTTTCAATTGCATTGCCTGCGCTGTGTGACACACTGAAATTTTCCTTACATTTTCCTGTATATCTTCCCATGCCTCCAATGAGATATTATTGCAGGTGCCTGAACTCACGGATGGCATGCAATTCCTGTTCAGATGGCCATCAAAAGGTTTTCTGTAATTGGTAATTTTTATTACTCCTGCCTTCCAACAGCTGCGTAAAACTATCTATTTCCAAATATTGGAGAGGATAAAACAGGGTTTGCAGCAATGGGAGGGATTATTGTTTTTAGATTAGATTCAGTGTGGAAACAGGCCCTTCGGCCCAACAAGTCCACACCGACCCGCCAAAGCGCAACCCACCCAGACCCTATTCTCCTACATTTACCCCTTAACCTACCACTACGGGCAATTTAGCTCGGCCAATTCACCTAACCTGCACATCTTTGGACTGTGGGAGGAAACCGGAGCACCTGGATGAAACCCACACAGACACTGGGAGAATGTGCAAACTCAACACAGTCAGCTGCTTGAGGGCGGGACCTGAACCTGGGTCTCCGGCGCTATGAGGCAGCAGTGCTAACCACCGTGCCGCCCATGGTTATCAGGCCGAATAGCCCTGAGTAAAATGAATGCTTTTCCTCGTCTGTTGTTCTCAATGAGAGTTCTTCCGTTGTTGCTACCTCTACTAGTAGTTTGGAGGCTAGATTCTTTTATTTGGCGTTGCAGGTGCCCTCTAATTAAACTTACGAAATTGTAGCTTTCACAGTGTGCGGGAGGTGTGGCCTTCCAGACGTGAAGAGATATTCAATAAGTGCCCTGTTAGCTGTCTAGGTATGAGGGAATTCAGAGTGGATTTGGCTTGATGTCGAAGTCTCATGAAATCCGTGAGGAAGCAGTGTAAGAATCCAAACATTTGAAATTCGGTGACACCCTGGAGGATAATGAGGCAAGCTGAGGGCAATTGGCGCATGAGCTCGCCATTTACCCCGGTGGTGGGAGATTTATACCTGGGGCAATGGACTCCGGCTTTAAGTTATGGGATAATGAGGGAATCTCCTGATGAGGAAATTTATTTGAGGGGAAGGTCTTTCAGCCAGCTAAGTGAGAAAATTAGATTGTCCAATGGGGACCTTTTCCAGTACTTTCAGATAAGGGATTATATGCAGAGGAAGAGGAAGATTGCACTCCTGGTTCAATTTTACAAGTCAGACGTGGAGAAAATAGTACTGCGGTGTCCGGGCGCTCTTTCAGGTAGTACTTTGTTTTATTTACAGAAAGGACGTGCTTTAGCGAATGTGGACGGACTCTGTAGGATGTAGAATCAAGAGCCAGGAGAAGATATCTCATTGGAGGCATGGGAAGATGTACGGGAAAATGTAAAGAAAATTTCAGAATGTCACACAGCGCAGGCGATACGATTGAAAACTTTACACATGGCTCATATGGCACCAGAGAGGCGAGCTGGATCCAAACAAAGATCATCACCAGGGTTACTGAAATTTAAGCGCAGCAGGTCAGGCAGCATCTAGGGAACAGGAGAATCGACGTTTCGGGCATTAGCTGATTCTTCAGGAATCAGCTAATGCCCGAAACGTCGATTCTCCTGTTCCCGAGATGCTGCCTGACCTGCTGCGCTTTTCCAGCAACACATTTCCATCTCTGATCTCCAGCATCTGCAGACCTCACTTTCTCCTTACTGAAATTTAAAATGAGTATAGTCACTGTTACACACTGCTACTGGTCATATTGTAAAATCCAGAGATACTGGAGTACTATAGTAAAGGAGTTGAAGGACATCATGGAGATTGAAATTAAAGTGGATCCAGTATTTCTTCTTCTGGAGTTGCCAAATCTGCCCTCTCTGAAGGAACACGTGAAGAGGTTGTGTAACATTCTGACCCAATGCGCGAGGAAGAACATTTTAATGAATTGGACGTTGGAAAAACCACCAGGTTTTATGGGGAGGCTTAAGCTAGTGACGGAGCATCTCCCCCAAGAATATCTCACAAATATGGTGCACACAAAACGGAGCAGTTTTACAAGACATAGTGGCCCTTTTAAATTACGTTGACGCAGAATTATCAGCCACATTAATTAGGGCCGTGGAAGACCGATGGGAATCAATCTGAGCACCCGTACGGCCCGAGGAGGGAGAGACTGGGGAAATGAAAACAGGTACAATGACTGGTGCTCCCAGGGATGGGAACCTCAGTGGAGGTGTCATGAGTGAAATAGGAAAAAAAGTAGTGAGATATAATTTAATTTAAGTTAATTTGAATTCAGTTTAATTTAATGTCCTTTTAATTTGTTTGTACGTTAGTTCAAGTTAAGTAGATACGTTTGTTCTGGTAGAGTAGTAGTTCATTATTAATAGTATCATGGTATAACATTGTTGTACTGTCTCTATCTTTCTGTATTTCGATATTACTGTTTTTGTATACAGTTGTTTTGTAAATGATTTAAAAAGGTTTGCAATAAACATATTCATGTAAGAAAAAATCCATCAATCCTTCACACTGTTTTCACATTTAAATTCTAAAACGTATGTTGCTATATTATTCTTCCTTATGAAATGTACTAGTTCGCACATACCTGGATGGAAGTTTCATTTTCCAGCCTTTCTCAGTTTATTAAAACTATCCTTTGAGCTCTTCCGTTTATGAGATACACCAAACATATTTGGTAACTGACACATTTTGCTTGGTTGTACATGCAAGTGATAGACAATAATGATATCAGACAGGCCCTTTTGAAGTATTTAATCTGTTTTCCTGCCAAATATATGAATCAAACGAAAAGACATGGGCCGAGGAGTGGCCAATTTAGATAAGTGTGAGTTGCTGCATTTTGGAAATGCAAATCCGAGCAGGACTGATACAATAAATCGTGAGGTCCTGGGGACTGTTGCAGAATAAAGAGACCTTGGAGTGTAGATTCATAGATCCTTCATATGGTAGTGACGAAGACATTTGGTATGCTTTCCTTTGTGGTCAGAGCATTGAGTGTAGGAGTTGGAGGTTATATACGGGCTGTACAGGATATTGATTAGGCCACTTTTGGAATATTGTTTGCGATTCTGGTCTCCCTCCCATCGGATCGATGTTGTGAAAGGGATCTAAGAGGCAATATATTCATGCAGAGAGTGGTGCGTGCATGGAATGAGCTGCCAGTGAATGTGCTGGAGGCTGGTCCAAATAGATCATTGAAATGGCATGTAGGTGGGTATATGAATGGTAATGGTTTACAATGATATGGGCCACGTGCTTGCAAATGGGACTAGATAAAGTTACGATATCTGGTCAGCATGGATGAGTTGGACCAAAGAATCTGTTTCTGTGCTCTACGTTTCTCTGACTGCATGAGGGTAGCAAGAATAATCCAGGTAATTATCGATCGGCGAGGCTGACATCAGTGGTAGGGAAGGTGCTCGAGAAGATAATGAAGGATAGAATCTATTTACATTTGAAAGAAAACTTGCTTATCAGTGAAAGGCAGCATGGTGTTGTGCAGGAAAGGTTATGTCTCACCAACTTAATTGAGTTCTTCGAGGAAATGACAAAGTTGATTGATGAGGGAAGGGTGGAGATGCCATGTACGTGGACTTCAATAAGGCATTTAATTAAGTTCACCATGGCAGGCTGATGGAGCAAGTGAATTTGCATGGGATCCGGGGTGTACTAGCTGTATGGATAGAGAACTGGCAGGGGAACAGGAGACAGAGAGTAGTAGTGGAAAGGAATTTCTCAAATGGAGAACTGTACCCAGTGGTGGTCCACAGGAATCCATGCTGGGACCACTCTTGTTTGTGAAATATGAACGACCTGGAGGAAGGTGTAGGTCATCTGATTTGCAAGTTTGCAGATGACACTAAGATTTGTGGAGTAGCTGAGAGTGAAGAGGATTGTCAAAGAATGCAGCAGAATATAGATAGATTGGAGAGTTGAGTGGAGAAATGTTGCATGGAAATCAGTCCAGGCAAATGTGAGGTGGTGCATTTTGAACGATACAATTGTCTAGTACGTTATATAGTAAAGGAAAATGTCCTGGGGAAACCGATGTGCAGAGAGATCTATGTGTTCAGGTTTATTGGAAACGGAAAGGGGCAACACAGGTTGATAGAGTAGTGAAAAAGGCACAAGACGTGCTTTCCTTCATTGGATGGGGTATTAACTATAAGTTTGGCTGGTCATGGTATAGTTGTATAGGACTTTGGTTCGGCCACATTTCGAATAATGTGTACAGTTTTGGTCTTCAAATTACCAGAAGGATGTGGATTCTTTGGAGAGATTTGAGAGGAGATTAACCAGAATGTTGCCTGGTATGGAGGGCGCTCCGTATGAAAAGAAGTTGAGTGGATTAGGATTGTTTTCATTAGAGAGTCAAAGGTTGAGGAGGGACTTGATTGACGTCTCCTATATCATGAGATCTCTAAGCAGTGTGGATAGCAAGAAGCTTTATCCCCAGAGTGCTGGACTCAATTGCTTGGGTTCACGAGTTCAATCTGAGAGGAGAAAATGTTTAGGGAAACATGCATGGGAAGTCTTTTTCTTCAGGGTGGTGGGTACCTGGAATACGTTGCCAGCAGAGGTGGTAGAAGTGGGCACAATAGTGTCATTTAAGATGAATCGAGGCAGATACATGAATGGGCAGGGAACAGAGAGATGCATTCCTTTGAAAACAGATACCAGGTTTAAATAGATCAGGGCAGGCTGTTGCTGTGCTGTAATTTTCTTTGTTCTTTATTGGCTGCAGAGGTCTGAGTCCTTGACCTGCTCTTGCAGCTGGAGTTTGTATATGGTGTGTCGTCATTGTCCTGTTTATGGGGTGTAGGACGAGCGAAACATTCCATTCAATATCATTGGATTCTCATTCCACAGGAAGCTTTGAGTAAGAGTTCAAGGGATATGCTAATATTCAGAAAAAGATACGTTTAGACCTGTGATCTTTCCAATTATTGGCAATTTTTATCTTTCCTTCCATTGCAGCTAATCTGATAACAATTGAGAATCTCTGCCGTGGCCATTGTGAGCTCTCCAAATGCATCAGGAAATACCTGGTAGCAATGGCAATAGCGGACCTATCTGTCCTGATATTTGATGTGCTTTTCTGTGTGATTAAATATGCCTATTATACATATTCATTCCTGAACTACAGTCCAATTTTCTGCCTTAACCTGGCCTTACGTCTTATCTCCATTGATTGCTCTGTTTGGTTGACTGTCGTTTTCACTTTCGACGGGTTTGTGGCCGTTTGTTGTCAGAATCTACAAACAAATTATTGTACTGCTAAAACTGCAGCTGTGGTAATCACAGTGGTTTGTTCCTTGAGCATTTTTGAAAATATGAACTTTGGGAAATAATTGATATTGTCCCATGGTCCTGGTCGATATCATCAAGTTTTTACAACTTACTCATATGTCTCGCATTTATTTGGTTGGAAACCATTTTAACTCCATTTATTTTATTGCTTAATGCACTGACCACTTGGCTCAGTTTGCAAGCAAGCAGAGTGGGAAGTGGACTGCAACAAAAATCATTGTCAGAATTACAATGATCCTGAGATGGAGAACAGAAGCAAATAGATAATTTTACTGCTGGCATTTCTGGCAATTTTATACTTTTATGGATGGTGACTTTGGTACAGCATTTATGTGTCCAACTTATAGATACTCAATTTTATAAAGCAAATTACGATGACCCATTTCCTAATCTTGCTCAAACTGTATACACTTTCAGGACTTTGAGTTGTTGCACAAGCTCATTTATTTATGGAGTTTCCCAGAGAAAACATAATCAGAGATGAACGGAAGAACATGATTCAGCATGTCGTTTCTTTAATAATGTATTTGTTCAAAAGGCTACATGGCTTTAATACGTTAACTTATTAAACGATTTTAATGTAGGAAATTCCTGACAATTTGCTGACACTAGCTGAATCCATTGGTAGAACTGACAATTAATTTAACAATCATCAGCGCTGTGGACAATAGTTTTAAATGGCTCCAACGTATTTAATGGAGGAAAGTTTCTTATTGGTGAGGGTACCTATCAGAAAAGGCAATGGTAGTGTTAATGGCGTTAAAGGAGCAATGCAGATGCTAAATAGTTGGGGATGATATGTAATTCGATTATTTCCTATCCAGGCGTTGTGTACTATCATGTGACATCTGTCCTCCAGTCTTGCCAATGTTTTGCTTTGTTTTGGTGGTGCTGGAGTCTTTGCCGTCACAGGATATTTGTGTATTATCTCAAATCACTCACCACCCACTTATAACTGCCATCACTTTAAGTAATTAAAAGGACGAACCACAATAAAGGAACATATCAGCCCTGATTGGCAGTGTGATATCTGTTAATTCCTGAAACATTGACTGACATGATACGTGGCCGAGAGGAGAGTGGATTTGACATTTAGTAAAACTGAAACGCGATGTACAGTTTAAAATTATCTGATTTCGTTTTTAGGATTCATTCAGAGCATTGGTGGATTTAGTGTCCTATGGCAAAACAGGGCAGAAAGATATTCTGATTTTTGCAGATCTTTGGCAGCTATCGTGATGACAATTGACAGTGGAAAGTCCTAGGTGCTATTTCAGCCACTTTGTGAGTTGACATTGCGGCAGTCTTTCCTTTGACCCATTACTAGCTGCCATTGAGAAAGCGATGAGCTGACTCCTCCAGGTGCTGCCGTCATTTTGATGTATGTCGATTGTCGATTCCATTGGGTAGAGAACTGCAGGCTCCTCGCATAATAATGTATTTATGAGTAAGGTAAATGAGTGGCTTGGAGGGAAATTTGTAAATGCTGGTGTTTCCATGCATCTGCTTTCCTTGCTTCCGAGATGGCAATCATCATGATAGGTTGAAAAGACAATTTATAAGGCACCTCAGGAGATTTTCTGCATCTTGCTGGGAAGGACATAAGGAATAGCAGCAGAATTCGGCCGTCCTGCCCTTCCAGCTTGTTTCACTTTTTAATAACATCATAGCTGATCTTTTAGTGGACTCAGCTCCACTTACCCACCCACCCATCGTATCCCATAATTCTTTTACAGTTCAAAATCTATCTATCTTTGCCTTAAAAACGTTTAGCAAGGTAGCTTCAGTGGATTGACCGTGCAGTGAATGCCACAGACTCATATCCTTCTGAGGTGAAAAACCAGTTCAGACCAGACCAGAGGTTTGGAGCAGAGTGGCTGAGAGCCAGAGTGAAGTAGGCTGAAGACATGGAATGGAGCAGAGATGGTCGTTGGACTGGACACTGGTGCAAGTAGACAGCAGCTTGTGAGGTCAGTCAGGCCACGTCTGTGGAAGCCCCTGCACTGATCTACTGCAATATCATGTTCACCTATAATCTGTTTATCTGACTGAAATGTTTGTCCTTTTCACTGAATGCCTATTTTCTAACTTACGTTATGAATTACTATAAAGTAACATAACGTTTTTCTTCTTTTTTTGTATGTCAGATTTGTACCTAGGTAATTTGTTCTTAAGATGACACCATGAAAGGTGACGTTGTCAATGTTTGACTGTACCTCTGCACTTGAGTATACATGACAATTAAAGCTAGTTATACATTTGAGTTCTTCCTCAACTCGGGACTAAATCTGATCCTTGTTATTTTGAGTCTATGTCCCTTAGTTGTAATTTCTCCATCCAGTGGATTCAACCAGCCTGTTTCTATCTTATCTGTTCCATTCATAACTTTATGTCTGTATAAGCTCTTCACTTATTTTTCTAAATTCCAATGAGCATAGTTATATTCTCGTCATGCTTTCCTCAGAAGCCAGCCTGCTCAATGAAGCAATCAACCTAATGAATCTTTGCACCTCCTCCAGTGCTTGCATATCCTTTCTCAAGGAAAGAAACCAAAACTCTACATTGTGCTGCAGATGTGGTATCACCAGTGCCTTAAAGAGCTACAGCATAATGTCCCTGTTTTTAAAATCCACCCTTCTAAAAATAGAGGACATCATTCCATTTGCCTTCTTTATTACCCGCTGCTCCTGCAAAGAAAGCTTTCGTCACAAGGTCACGGAGGCCTCCCTGCACAGACGTGTGCTGCAATATTTTAACTCATGGTCGGTTTTGCTTTTATTTTTACCAAAATGGATGACCTCACATTTGCCAACATTGTACTCCATCAGGCAGATCCTTTCCCACTCACTTAACTTATCTATATCCCTCTGCAGACTTTCAGTTTCCACTGCACACTTTGCTGAATCATTCAGCTTAGTGTCATCTGCAAACTTTGACACAACACATTTGGCCCCCAACTCCAAATCATCTATGTAAATTGTAAATAATTGTGGTCCCAAAACTGACCCCTGAGGCACACCACGAGCCACCGATTAGCAATCATTAAACACCCATTTATCCAACACCTTGTGTTGCTTTCTGTTAGTTCAGTGATAGTTAGTGACAGTACACACTAATGTTCCTGAGAGATGATATTGGTGCCAGTGCACGTTTGCGGTTATCAGGCCAATCAAGTAGCCTATTTTTTCCGGAGTAGTGTGAAGTCTTGTGAATGTTATTGGAGGTGTATTGATCCATCTAAGTGGGAAGCATTCTGTCACATTCATGGCCAGTACTTTGCAGATTATGGACAGGTTTTGAAAAATTCGGAGGTGACGTATTCGTTGCAAGATTTCTCCCACTTGTTCTTTTAGTCACATAGATAATTATTTGTCTATTTCAGTTGTCACAACGCTGGTCGTTGTTTCGAAAAGTTGTTACTTTTCTCAAGGATACTGTATCCTTGGAGATTTGTTTGGAGGGGTTTTAAACAGGCCGGGCTCCAAAACGGTTGGATTTGGTACACAGATGAAATATCCTTTTGTTTATATGGAAACAGATTAGTTTTTAGGTCAAAGCATTTGCGTTTTTAGAAGTAACCTGCATAAGTCAAGGGGTCGTGGCCAGCTCTTCAGCTGAGAGGTTCAGTCCAGAACTAGTTAGTAAGTTCAGCAGTGGGCCGTGTGAAAACAGGCTGTTAAACTCTCTCTCCTTCTGCCTTTCTAATTTCGACCTCTGAGCCTTTTGTTTTCTTTTTTACTGTGTTTAATGAGTTTGCTTATGATGCTGTTGTCTACTTTCTAAACAGCATCGTTAAGTTTAGTTTGGGTAGACTGAGTTCTGAAGGTATTCTTTAGTCTGTTCTTTGTGTTTCATTGTGTAATTTTGTGAATACGTTTTTGTCTGTTGTAAAATCGGGAGTCACCCTAGCGAACGTAAATCGGGTAATTTCAACTGCACACGTTCCAAAACAAATTGCAAAGTTATGGTTTGGGTTGGCTGCAGAAGAATGTTTTGTGTGGTCTGGCCGAGTCCATAAGAAAGTTCAGTTGCTGGTCACTTTTTA
Source organism: Chiloscyllium plagiosum (assembly GCF_037043375.1). Taxonomy (NCBI): domain Eukaryota; kingdom Metazoa; phylum Chordata; class Chondrichthyes; order Orectolobiformes; family Hemiscylliidae; genus Chiloscyllium; species Chiloscyllium plagiosum. The sequence goes on from NW_028270173.1 coordinate 39,986,872, forward strand.
CCCAGGAGATGTTCCATGTGGAATCATTATAATTGTGTGAGCAAATACAACAATATCGGACATCAATTCAGTTCGTGTTGAATTTGAAGTCACGATGTCAACATTCTCTCTGTGCGAAAATATGTCATCGATTGTGTATTTGTTTTTCGAAAATACATTGTACATTTCGAGTTTTGCAACAGGTGATTAGTATTCCAGAAAAAAAAAACGGAACCGAGGTAAAATCAAAAGTATCAATCGAAATCTTTCGGCAAGCATATTTAACTTCATTGCCTTGTGAATATTGGAGAATGGAAGTATACACAGAACTAAATTCTTTTTACAAACAAAACCAAATCAGCAACACCCACAATCTTCCTGCAAGCAACAATAAAGTAAGAAGAAACAATAAAATGAGAATCTTAAAACGATACTGCGACTAAAAGTGATAGACAAATTAACCTGTTGCTTTAACTTCAACCTGTAAAAAGTATAGCCAAGATGTATACACACCAGTGAGAATACAATCAAGGCGTAGAACTAACATACGGAGCTGGAAACAATATTACTGACCATGTGGTTTACAATTAACCAAAGATTTGCTACAGACGTGGCAATTGGTGATCACATTGTAGGAGGTGAAATGCTCAGCTAGCTTGTGGGGTGGGGGCACGGTGTAGTGGTGGGACGGTGGCAGTAGTTACCGTGTGTTAGGGAAACCAGAATCTTTGAACAAAAGGCTTGGGACTTCTAATACCCAGAACACCAAAACCTGAGCAAAAGTGGCGCATCCGTGTTTGGAACTTTAAGGAGCAAAGCATACATCAGGATGTGGAATAATCTCCGAAGTTTAGCCTTCCACTCGGTGATTTGTATTATTTGTGGCCATACACAGAAGCCTCTTACACTGATTTCACTATCAGTGACTCGGGCCGTATGTTCAAAACCCGACCTGGATAGTGACAAGAGAAATGTTTATATTGATCAATCTCAGGTATAAACTAGTACTTGATTGGCTAAATTGAACAGAGCAACAACAGATCACTCAATGCCAACTCGACAAGACCCGCACATATGACCTGATTGCACTCACACTACTAATCTGGACCAAAGAATTGGCAGAAAGGTGTACCGAAGGCAGAAGATGAACTATGCCTTTGGGTTGCAAGTGATACAATGCCTGTAGATCTGGATGAATGATTCATGCAATATGTAGTTGAATGAGATGAGATTAGAGCAGTCAATGTAACCGTTCATCCTCAGTAGTGAGTCTTTGAACTGTGGACTCATGTGCAAGCACAATGGAAAATCCCAAAGAGGGCACGATTAATTGGACGAAAACGATTCTCTGGATTGTCAGCATACAGAAAACGGTCACAATATTGGCCTGGTCTGAATTTATTGTCCAAACCTTTTCCACTTTTTGAAAAGAAGCTCTACTATTTTGGAGTTTTGACTAAAATTTCAATCGTAAAAGGCGTGTAAAGTTTTGTCATCTTCTGCTAAGAGAACTGAAGGATAAATTTAATCCAGTAAGAACAATTGATTTTGTTGGAGTCATTGAATCTAAACTGGTGCCTGGATATAATATCCTTCCTTGGAATCATACACGAAAAACAACAACATCATTTTCAAATATGCTCAAGACTTTGATTTAATGTTTTGGTATTGATAAATTTATCCAACTGCCCAGCTATAATCAGGTGCTCATTATTTACCTTCACATGGACTTGAGTGATGTTTGATTGATCATAGCTATCTCCTGGCGGAGTCAAGCCATTTCTTGCCTTTCAGAAATATATAAAGCACGACTGATAAACAGAGATCTCACTACTGGGCAACTGTAATTAGATAGGGACAGAAATTTTTACTATATCCCTCGCCTGTGATGCATTCCAAATAACACACACACCCACACACACACGCACATAAAATGCAAGAAGAGGATTGCCACCTCCACCATGGCAATCTAAAAGTGTGGCGCTAGAAAAGCACAGCCAGTCCGAGGGAAGCTGTCTGATCAGCTGGGCTTTTCCAGTACCACACTTATCGACTGTGATCTCCAGTATGTGCTGTCCTCACTTTCTCCCAGTTGATTATAACATTATTGCAAAGCCTCTTCCAAGGATGCCTCCCGTGAAGAAGTTCTCCTCCTCCCTCTACAAGGATCTCAGTGAGTCTCTCTCTCTTACTGTACCCCGTCGTCTTCTCTGCCCTGAAGCTCTTCAGCCATGTCGTGAACCAACCACCCTCTTCTCCCACCTGTCACCACCACTGCCACCCCCCCCCCCGTTACCTTCTTCTATCTATCGTATTCCCAGTTTACCGTCAGACACACACGCCCCTCCCGCCTTTTATCTCTCAGCCCCCTTTGGCCATCCTGAATTCCAGCATCTTCAGTCCACAGTTTCTCTACATCTATTAGAATACATTACACTGTACATTGCATTTTTCAGAGTGGAAGCAAACATTTGAACTGCCACGTGATATTCTCTTCTGCCTGGCCACACATGATTATTTCCACCAAGTCTTGTCTAATGATGTAGTCTCAGGCACAAGTGGGAACAGTATTCCACGACAGACTGCTATATTCCTAGCATTAAAAATCCTATAAATGTGATTTCGATTTCAATTTAAATTGCACGTTCTTGAATTCATTACATGTTATCGATTAACTAGCAGGGTGAAATGGAGCTCCTCTACTCTCAGATTTTCGACTACATTCCACCAATTTGCCTTCATTTTGAAGTCGCGATTATTTTTGTTTTTGCACAAGCATTACTTGTTCTTGTCATTCACCTGAAGCTCAAACTGAACAATTGCACATCTGCTTACTGCCAAAACATCGAGAAGGCAATGGCCATCAAGATATTTGTCTCTTCCTTCCTAAACATAGTGAAAGTGAGGGGAACTAGGGCAGCTTCTGGTAAGTTCACAAAATAAATCTTAATATTCAGCATTTATTTCCTTACTAAGTAATGGACGCAAGAAGAGAAATTAATGTGCAATAAACGTTCATCAGCAAAGTGATTACATAAAGGAATGATATAAATAATTGATCCAGAGCAACATTCTGAATCCTGCAACTCACGTTCACAAGGTATATTTCATCATCATTTTCCAATATGAATAATTCAAATCTCCATATCATCAAGGTGAAACCACCTCAAGATATGATATTGCAATTTACTGTAAACTTGATGACAACAATTTGATATAGCTATTGGTCTATGCAGTCTTGATGCCGGGTGTTATTCTGTCTACACTGGATATTGCACCATCAAGTTACCAAACTTGAGAAACGGTTAGATTGTGTTATTTAGTTAACTCCATTCATTTCTCTTTGAAATTCTTTCGGTTTGTAAGTAAGATGTTCTTTTCATTAAACAACATTTTGATTTAATTGATTCCCCAAAAATACCCAAATAAAGCATTGAAACTTTGTGCAAATTCAATTTTTCTGCTTCAGTCTGAATACTGACACAATTAATATTCTCTCACCCGAGACAAAAGTGGAATGCTTAAACTTCATGTTTGAAATTATTGTATCGAAACATAAATCTATCCTATCATTCTTTTAACCAAGTAAAGAGAAAGAAAGTCAAAACGTGTGGCGCTGGAAAAGCTCAGCAGGGCAGGCAGCATGAGAGAAGCAGGAGAGTAGACGTTTCAAGCATAATTCTGGATTAGTGGTGCTGGAAGAGCACAGCAGTTCAGGCAGCATCCGACGAGCAGTAAAAACGACGTTTCAAGCATAAGCCCTTCATCAGGAATGACCTGTTTTTTTTCCAGCGCCACACTTTTTGACTCTGATCTACAACATGCGCAGTTCTCACTTTCCCTTTATGAGCAATGTAACTAGCAAAAAGCTTAAACCAGGCGAATTTTAAGAAGCATCACAAACATCTATTAAGGGATGGACGTGCAGCCCACATCAATGCAACGTAATCTAGGAACAGGGGACGTGTCAAAACAGGCGAGTAAAATGTCTCACTTTCAATTTTACTTCTCTCTTTCACTGTCAAGGATGTGTAGAACATTTGGAAGATGTTAATTTGAGGCACAAAAAAAAATCCTGTTGACTTTTGAGATGGATATTATCAACTTTACCTGAATTCATTTTCCTTATTTTCGATGAATATTAAACCAATCCCTATCTCCATATCCCGTCCATTGTCAGTTCATACCGAAACCAAACTCGCAGTTTTCCCTTATTGCATCAGATTACTGATTATGTATCATAATATGTCCCTCTATAGTTTATAAGGAGTCTTTGAATACATGAATCATATAGCTTATTAAGCATGCATTATAGTGTACAAATTATCAGAAAGTGGTGACTCTCGACCACTTAAACATGCACATCCATTAAATTATTTAAGCATTATTAATCTACTACTTAATACTTTTAGAATCAAGGGTTTGTCTTTTTTTTAGTGTAGGGATTAAAGTGTATTTCAGACGGTTGATCACATAAATTGACACTTTTAAATGAATTCGACTCATTAGACGAGGAACCATCTCATGTACTCATACTTCTTTAGCAGTAAATGCAAATACACCTTGGGGTAATGCGTTTGTTCAAAACACTGGCACTGATGTCAATCATTGTGTAATACTCGTGTCGTCAGATGAGGTGAAGTACAAAGGCAAGCTTAAAGTGATAACATTACATTTTGGTTTGTGAACTCAAGCAGTGAACATCACTATACGAACATTGCTCAACCTGTAATCATACAGGTGGAAAATATTTACTACCCTATTCTTGCAGGAGTTGGTATTCCTGGTAAGCATTTTATAATCATTTAAAATTTATGGTCAACTATGTTGAACTGGTGAACTTTTCCTTCGGTCGCTGATATGTTCTGTTTGCCTGGATGCGGTTGATGTTAATTACCATCATAAATCAAATTGGAAGAACACCCTGTATGTTGAAAATTCTGGATAGAATAATTTGCTTGGAAACACAGTTTCTTCTTCCTTTAAAAAAGTGATCTACAGTGCCTTCGTTTCAGTTTTAGATTGTCTTTGTATTTTTAGAAGCAAGCACTGCGAAGATTAGAGATTTGATGTAGAATTTGAAGATGTTAGAATCATGCACGAATTCATCCAGTGTCTGTGTAGAAAGGCAAATCAAATAATTTTAGGGACAAATTTTGTGAATGTTGATTAACTAAAGGAATCCGTTTTACTGTGCACAGTATTGTATTTTGCCAACCTTTTTTTTACAAAATAAGAAAACGATTTATGTCATAAAAAGCAGGTTATTGTGTTGGAATCAGAAATTTCTTTCTTATACATGAGGTCAGTTAGATTCGATTGGATGCATTCTTAACATTTCCTTCAGCGTATGCTTATGGAAATCAGTTCCACGTTTTGAATATGCTTTGTTTAATAACATTTCCCTTGAATTCACGAACAAATGGTGTAATGTTTTTCCATTTGGATACCCTTTATGCTTGTGCACCTGAGTGGTTATTTTATGATCTCCTGAACTGTCTCCATACTTCTCTCTTCGATTTCGATTTCCAGTGGGAAAGGACCCTATAAATACCTGTTGATGGATACAGTCTGTTAATTCAGTTTCGGTCTCCAAATAACATAAATGTTTGCAATGCCTCCTTTATTTTACAATCTTGATGAAACAAATGCTGTTCGCAGTATTCTAATATTAGTGTTAAAACACATCATGTTAATTTGATATAAAACATGGATTTAAATATATCTATCGACATGTAGTAATGAAACCTTGGGATTATTTGGGACATTTTTGGCTTTCTTAGTGCGTCGCTTCTTTAATGAACTATGCATCCATTCCACTTTATCCACTTGTCCCACACATTGTTTTGGCATTAAATTTCTAAAAGACACATTACAATTTTATTTTTCGTGCTCAGATGTGCTGTGTCACACACACCTGTATGGAACTTCTGTATTCGTAGCCATTGTATAAGTCTATTAAAGTAACCTTTGGATTTCCTCCTTGTATAAGATGACCCCACAATTTTAGCATTTTTAAACATTTGCTTAATTGTATGTGCAAAGAGTAGATACTACTTGTATCAGGCAACCCCTTTTGAAATATTTGATCGACTTTCCTGCCAATGATGTGAATCAAAAGAAACAACAAAGTTTTGTGTCAGCACAACCATGGAACAGAACCTCCTTTTCACACATCAGCCAACCCACCCAATGTAGAAATTAGAACATGCCAACTTACTGAAGACTGTCATGAACAGTCAATCCTTTATTTCAGAGTCCAGCAATTTTATTCCCTGCAGCCGTGAAGCGTGATAATACTGAATGGAAGTGAAACATCACGATGTGACTCGTTTTCCAACAATCCCTCGCTGGCGAGTACCAACAGAAACAGCGCACGATATTTTGAACAGAAAATTGTAAATTGATTGATCATCCTCAAACTGTAGGCAATGTTAACAAATATATTTTTTTCAGTTCGCAGCAAATCTGATGGCAATTGTAATTCTCTCCCGCGGACGTTGTGAGCTCTCCAAATGCATCACCACATATCTCGTGGCCATGGCGGTGGCAGATCTGTCTGTGCTGGTATTTGAAGTAATGCTCTACGAGATTAAAGATTCGTATTTTCCGTATTCATTCCTAAACTACACTCCAATTTGCCGTCTGAACCTTGTCCTGGGCTTTGTTTGTGTCGATTGTTCTGTGTGGTTGACTGTCGCATTCACCGTTGATAGGTTTGTTGCTATTTGTTGTCAGAAGCTACAAAGAAACTACTGCACAACTAAAACTGCAACAACAGTGATAGTCGTGGTGTGTTGTTTGAGCACTTTGCAGAGCGCTCCCATTTATTTTACATATGAAGCCCGTGAAATAATTGATGACATCTCATGGTCTTGTATTGCAAAAGCAAGCTTTTATTCCTTACCAATATGGGTTGCATTTCTGTGGATTGAAACTATTCTCACCCCAGCTTTGCCGTTTGTTTTAATATTTTTGTTCAATGCATTGACTGTCAGGAGTATTTTACAGGCAAATAAAGTAAGAAGCGGTGTCATTGGAAAGAACAAATTTCAGAATTACAATGATCCGGTGATAGAGAACCGAAGGAAATCAATTATTTTATTGCTTGCTATTTCTGGCAGCTTTTTGCTTTTGTGGAGTCTGACGCTCGTGTCTTACCTTTGGATACAATTTGCTGACGTATCCTTTTTAGAGACAAATTACAACAATCCGTTTACTATTCTTGAACAATCTGGATATATTCTTAAGTTCACGAGTTGCTGCATAAACACGTTTATTTATGTATTTACCCAGCGCAAATTCAGAGAGGAAATGAAGAACACAATTACTCATCCGATGACTCTAATCATGCATTCGTGTAAGGTAGATTGAATAAAGTACTGTGAAGAAGCAAGCACATTTTGTCAAAACTTTTAATATTTCACTCATCAGTATAATGTGGAGTAAATGTTGAGATCAAGTGAAACTGACATTCGTGCTCTATGAGTGGGGGTTTCTTACAGTTTAACAAATGGACTCTATTAGTAGATGTATGATCATGGACTATGCACTGAGTCGACGATGACCATAATTAATAGACAATTTTTGTTTGCCTCTTAAATCACGTAAGATGACATTGAATAGTCAAGGAAATCCTTTGAGATCTGAACCAGATAATCGCTTTATCCTTTATTGTATTAAAACAGTCACATTGTTATCTATGTTATTTCTCACTGCAGATATCCGAGCCATGTTTATTAATATATGGACCTTCCTGTGTCCACAAATGACTTTCAAACATCATCACTTTCTTTGGAAACGCCTCTACCAAATGAGAGTACACTTATGAAACAACCAACACCCTCCTCTTATGCAGCATAAATGGTGTTCTTTTTTTTTACTTTATTATTTCGCAATGTAAAAATCTTTGTCTTGTTTCAGCAATAGTCTGGCTTTGTGCTATAAATTGCATTACTAAATGAAATAACGACTTTATTATTAATCTTGACAATTTAAGAAAGTGGGGATGGAACGAAGTGCATGTTAAGATGTATCCCAATTGGCTTTTCTGTCCCTTGAGCGTTAAGCAATGCAATATTGGACATTGTCTTCGATTTGTAATTCTTTTGTTGACATGCATTGCAAATGGGAGTTCAACGATGAACATGTCCCACCGTACTGTCCTTCCAAATGCGTCCAAATAATATGAATTAAATGGTAAATTTTCAGTCCAATCTGCTCTGGAAATTCTTCAACTCAGCTGATTCGAATGGAGCAATTTCTTCTTCGTATGTTCACCAGTACGTTCTTTTTCCTTTCTCTTTTTTTTTTAACCAGTATCAATGCATCAAGCGGAATTGAGTTTACTTAGCTGGTAAAGCAGGGTGTGGGCTTGAAAGTCGCAGGTAGCATACTCTAAAGAAGAGAAACACCCATGCTACAGACGACTACAGATTTAAACTACCTGAATAAGATTCATTTTTAAGACGTAAATATGTGTTTTCATTTAAAATTATTACTGGGACATTTTGATAGTGGAGCTTTAGAAAACACACGGGGCAGTTAGTGGCTAAACTTGTTTATATGCCAAATAGCATCGGCAACAAGTGATAGACAGTCTTCTCTGAGATTTCGTACAACCAAAGCGTCAGATCTAAACTCAACAGTCCTGCCACATAAGAACATAAGAACTAAGAGAAGGAATAAGTCATCCGGCCCTTTGAGCCTATTCTGCCACTCTCTTCGTTCGTGGATAATCTTTGCATGGACTATGCTCCACTTATCCGCATACTCATCGTATCCCTTAATTCCTTCATTTTTCAAAAATGTATCCACCATAGCTTTACTGAAGTAGCGTCAATTGCACCCTTGGGCAAGGTAGTCCATAAATTAACAACCCTCTGGGTGAAGAAATTCCTTCTCAATCCAATCCTAAATCTGCTCCTTCTAATCTCGAGGCTCTGCTCTCTTACCCTTTCTTCACCTCCCAGTGGAAACATTCTCATACTTCAATTTTATCGATTCACTTAATCTTATGTTTCCATAAGATCCCCCATCGTTTTTCTGAATTCTATTGAATATATCCCACTCTACAAGGTCTCTCCTCATAATCTAATTCATCAACTCTGGAATCACCCAGAGAATCTCCTCCAGTGCCAGTACATCCTTTGTTTTGAAGTAAGAAGACGAAAACTTCACACAGTACTCCAGGTGTGGCCTCACTAACACCTTGTACAGCTGCAACATTACGACTCTGCGTTTACGCACAATCCCTTTAGCAATGAAGGACAAACATAAAATTGGCAACCTAATTACTTGTTGTACCTGCAGGCGAACCTTCTGTGATTCATGCACCACAGCACCCAGGTCCCTCTGCATAGCAGCATGCTTCACCTTTTTAACATTCAACTAATAATCTTTTTTACTGTTACTTCTTCCAAAATGTATGACTTCAAATTTATTAACATTATATTCCATCTGCTAGACGTTTGCTCAGTCACTCAATCTATGTATGTTCCTCTGCAATGTTTCCCAGTCGTCTGCAAACTTTCCTCAGCCATTCACCTTAGTGTCATCTGCAAACCAAGACATCGTGTATGTGGTCCCCAACCGCAAATCAGCTGTATAATTTGTAAATAATTGCAGTCCCAACATCGAGCCCTGAGGCACACGACTAGTCACCGATTGACAACTAGATTTGCATTCATTTATGGAGAAGGGCTTTTGCCCGAAATATCGATTTCGCTGCTCCTTGGATGCTGTCTGAACTGCTGTGCTCTTCCAGAACCACTAATCCAGAATCTTGTTTCCAGCATCTGCAGTCACTGTTTTTACCTTGCATTAATTTATCCCCACTCTTCGCTTCCTTATTGTCAACCAATCCTCTATCCATGATAATAATTTATCCCAAACGCCATGCATCCTTAACTAATGCAGCAGCCTCTTGTGCAGCACCTTATCGAAGGCCTTTTGGAAATCTAAGTACACCACACACACTCGGTCCCCATTGTCTAACTTTCTCGCAATGTCTTCATAGAATTCCAGAAAATTTGCCAAGCCTGACCTGCCGTTCATGAACCCATGCTACTTCTGTCCAACGGGACAATTTCCTTCGAGATGCCCTGCTATTTCTTCCTTGATAATAGACTTAAGCATCTTACCCACTACAGAATTGAAGCTAACTGGTCTATAATTCACTATCTTTTGTCTACCTCCCTTTTGAAACAGTGACATCACATTTGCTGTTTTTCAATCTGCTGGATCTGCCCTAGAGTCCAGGGAATTTTGGAAAATTACAACTTGTGCACCTGCTATTTCTCCCACCATCTCTTTTCGTACTCTGTGATGCATTCCATCAAGACCTGGAGATGTTTCTGTCCTTAGTTCCAGTAGCTTGCCCAACACTAGCTCTTCCATATTAATGATAGTTTCCATGCCCTCACCGCCCTTCATCTCTTCGTCACTTCGTGGCATGTTTTTAGTATCCTTCATTGTGAAGACCAATGCAAAATACCAGTTCATTGTCTCGGCCACTTCATCATGTCCCATAACTAACATTTACTTTGGCCACTTTTTTTCGTTTTATGTATTTATAGATACCTTTGCTATCCATCTTATATTCTGTGCTAGTTTCTTCTCATGCTTTATCTTACTTTTCTTTATTCTTGTTTTTTGTGGATTTCTGTTAAACTTTAAAGTTTTCTAAATCTTCTAGTTTCATGCTGCTGTTGGCCAATTTGTATGCATTCTCTTTCAATTTGACAACATGCCTTATTTCCGCAGACAACCATGGCAGATTACCTCTCTTCTTACAGTCCTTCCTTTTCACCGGAATATGCTTTTCCTGAGGACTTTGAAAATTTCGTTGAAAGTTCTCACTGCTCTTCAACTGTCCCGCCATAAAATATTTGTTTCTCGTCAACATTAACCAAGTCCGCCCTCATTCTATTTTCTTCAAACACAGGACCCCAGTATTGGATTTTATCTTCATACTCTCCAGCTGTATTCTAAATTCAACCATGCGGTGATCACATCTTCCAAGATGATTCTTAACTATGAGGTCATTAATTAATCCTGTTTCATTAAACAGGACGAGATCTAGGATAGCTTGGTCACTCGTCGGTTCCATTATAGAGTGTTCAAGAAATCTATCACGGATTCACTCAATGACCTCACCCTCACAGCAACGCTGATTGAGCTGCGTCGACCAATCTACATGCAGGTTAAAATCCGACATGATAACAGCCATACCATTTTTGCAGGCATCAGTTATGTCTTTGTTTATTGCCTGACTCAATGTGACATTATTATTTGGTGGTCTACACATTATGCCTCTGAGTACGCTTTCCTTCTTAGAATTTCTAATTTTCACCCAAATACATTCAACCTCATTCTGCATCGACCCTATGTTATCTCTCAACAACGCTCTAATGTCGTCTTTGAATGTCAGAGCTGCTCCACCTTCCTTACATCACAGTCTATCCTTCCGAATAGTCTTGTACCTTTGGATATTTAACTCTCAGTCGTGACCATTCTGTAATGGCTACCAAATCACTTTCATTTGCGATGATTTGTGCCGTTAACTCATCAACCTTGTTACGAATGCTCTGAGCATTGAGGTCAAGCGCCTTTATGCTATCTTTAACACCGTCATGATTCCCAACATCTCTAACATCTCCTGAATTGTCGATCCATTTTGCTTCTTTCATTGTCCGCCCTTAACGTAAACCCTTCTGCATGCATGCGACCTGCTGTTTACCTTTTTATTTATTATAATACTTCCTGCCGCTTTCCCTTTCGCTTCCACCCAACTCACAAGATTAAAGTCGAGAGTGTGATGCTTGAAAAGCACAACAGGTCAGGAAGCATCCGAGGAGCAGGAGAATCGATGTTTCAGGGAAGAGCCGTTCATCAGGAAGGTTCTGGCCCCAAACGTCAATTCTGCTGTTCCTTGGATGCTGCCCTACCTGCTGTGCTTTTCCTACACCACACTCTCGACTCTGATCTCCAGCATCGCCAGTCCTCACTTTCTCACAGGTTTAAAGCCCTCGCGATCAACCTATTTTTCCTTTTCAGTTCAGGTGGAGAGCATCCCATTGGTTCAGATTCCTTGAATTCCAAAATTGATGCAAATACCCCATGAAAGTCACCCCATTTTCCCAAGCCATTTCCTTTGCCTCGTGTTTGCTTCCCAAATGTTCATATCCCTAAGCCGATTTGATCATGGCTCGGTCAGTAATCCAGAGATTATGACCCTCGAGGACATGTTCCTTACTTTTGTTCCATGTGCTTCAAAATTCAAGGATCCCTTTTTCTCCTTCACATGTGGAGCAAGAATCTCATACCTTGAATAAGGACAAATGCAGAGGCTCCTCCACTCCTGAACTCAGAAATCTACACCCCTCCGACATGCCTTGCTTGCAATCACACCCTGTTGTTCCTGATTATTACCTGAATTTGACTCACTTAATCTGCCAGATGTGACTGCCTCCTGATGCAACTCATCCAAGTAAATCTCCGCCTCCCGGATGTGCTGCAGTGTTTGAAGCTCAGATTCGAGATCATCAACACTGAACCAAACTTCTTCCAGCAACCAACATTTGCTGCAAATGTGATCACTGCCGTTCACAATGGGATTGGACAGCTCCAACATCATACAGCTACATCACATCATCTGGCAATCCATCTCTTCTTAGTTAATTCATTTATACAAATTTATGTTCTAAATAATTTCTAGTACTTCTCTGCTATGTACTTATTCAAACAACAGATTAATAGATAATTACAAAAAAATGCAAGCAAAGTTTTAAACAATCACGTAGTACAGAAGAAAAAAAAAGAAAAGCCTTACCTCATCAACTAAACAGAAGTTAGAGGAGGAGGTAGGCTGGGAAAAACTGCACATGTGGTGTCTTGGGTTCAGCCGCTGCCCAAATAGATTCCTGGCGGCTCCATGGCCTTCGGTGCCTTCAACATCGAGTTGGTGAAAATTAAACACTTCACTGGTAGTAGAGGCTCCACACATTTTCCCATGCTCAATGCTGGAAGAGCCCAACACATCAATGTAAAAGGTACAGCTGAAGCATTCTCGACAACATTCAGCTTGGTGCGCTGAATGGATAGTCCACTTCGGCCTTGCAGATATTCCCAGCATAGCAGTTAGCAGTCCTCAAACATTTAAATTCTCTCCAATTTATATCAAGAAACAGATAGCGACACTGGATACTGTAAAGGATATGGTCCACACCACCATTCCCTCGAGTGTACTGAAGACTTGTGTTCCAGAAATTCCCATGCCTAGAGTTCTTCGAGTACATTTAAAACATGCCCTCAAACTGACATGGAAAATTGTCTCGGTATGCTCTGCATACAAAAAGAAAAACTTGAGTACAAATCGAAGCTGGCCAATTAATGTTCCTTCAGTCTACATTTGATCATCTTTAAAGTAATGAAAGGTGTCATCACCAGTGCTATCAATCAGTACTTGTACAGTGATAACCTGCTCAGTGATGCGCAGTTTCGCTTCCACTCAAGCCACTCAGATCCTGACCACAGTCCTGCCTTGTTTCAAACGTGGACATAAGAGCTGAATTCCAGGATGAGGTGACAGTCACCGACCTTTATATCGAGGATGTATTGAACCGAGTGTGGCAGTAAGAATCCCTCACAAAACTGCAATTCGTGTGCATCGGGAAGCAAACGGTCTGCTGGTTGCAATTATATATGGCACATGGACAGATGGTTTTGGATGTTGCAGCTTAGCTACCTCAGCTCCAGGTCATCAGTGCAGGAGTTCCACAGGGCAGTGTCTGCTTCATCAATTAATTTCTCTCCAACATATCACCAGGAGTAGGATGTTCACCAACCATTGCATAAGGCTCTGCACCATTCGTGACTCCCATATGATGATGCAATCAATGTTCGAAAGCAAAAAAAAGCATCTGGATATTCTCCAGACAAATGATAATTTATTCATGCCACAGAAATCCAAGAGAATCTTCAATAACTGACTATTTAACCCCTGCCCCCAACATTCAATGACCTTATCATCACTGAATCATGGGATCCCTCCAAAGCAGAAAAGAGACCATTTGGCCCATTGTATGTAAACTGACCGTCCAACGAGCCATATCTGCATTATCCCGAACTTCCCACGGTTATCCCCCCCGAGCCTGCCCATCCTTGGCTCAACTGAGTATGGACAATCTAACTAATTTGCACGAATTTGGAACATGGGAGGAAACTGGAGCATCAGATGGTAATCCATACAGATATGGCGAGACTGCGTAAAGTTCACCCCAATAGTGAATTGAGGCCAGCTGCCTGGCATTGTGCAATAGCAGTGGTAAACACTGAGCCACATTCCGATCCCTTGCTGAATCTCTCAGTATCCATGTTCTGTGGGTTACCTTTCACATGCCACAAAAGCAAGTCAGAGGGTAGGAATACTGCAGCGAGTAACTCACCGCCTGACTCGCTAAATCTTGTCAATAATTTAAAAGGCACAAATCAGGAATATGATGGATTATGCTCCACGAGCATGGGTGGGTGCAGCTCCAACAACACTCAAGAAGCTTGATGCCATTCCAGACAAAGTAGTCCACTCAATTGGCTGGGACCATCCACTTCGTCCACTACCGATGCTCATGGACAGTCGTGTGTACTAAGAACACTGCACAAGTTCACTGAACCTCCCCAGACAGCACGTTTCAAGCGCACACAAATTTTCATTTAGATGGATAAGGGGGACTGGCACATGGGAGCGCCACAACCACCCAGATCCCCTCCGTTATGTTGCTGTTGCTCGATAAATTCATGGAACTCCCCCCTTTACGCCATTGTGATTCAAGCTACAACATTTGGTTTCAGAGGACAATTCACCAATACATTCTCGCGGGCAACTTGGGACAGGCTATAAATTCTTTCCAGCCAGGGGCACCCACGACCCAAAAATGAATAAAAACGTGAGACCATGAATGATAAAATTGCTCGATCAATGCAGCTGTCTATTTAACTTGTTCGCTGATACTGTCATTTGCTATGATAATCTCTTTTGCATCTTTTTCTATTCATCCGATAGCATTTGAAACCTGTTAGATTCAGCTGCTATTCCTGGCCATCGCTGAAGCAAGTAATAGCTATTAAATCAAAATCCCATGTTTCCAAACATGCCCTGAATTCATCAGCTTTACCTGTCAGGCACCTTACATTGCAAAAATGAAGTTTAATTCATCAGCACATCTTCGTTATCTGACTTGCTCTTGTTTGTCATTTCTTATTAATTTGTTGCTTTCAGAATCAAAACTGTTCTCACGTAATTACCCATTTATCCTGGAAGTTAGGATCCCTCCATCTCCTCTCTCGAATAGTTTACCGTTTCCCTTAACAGGATTAGCAATTCTTCCTGCAAGGATAATGGACAAATTCCAGTAGAGGTGAAAGCCGCCTTTTTTGAACAGGTCTTTTCGAACCCAGAAAACATCAAAATGATCCAAGAACCCGAATTCCTAAAAATTACACCATATCTTCAGCAATTGATTTATCTCCATTATCTTTTTAGTGTTTTCCTCGTTTGAGCTTGTCAGTCGGAATAAACAGAGAAAGCTACATTTGAGGTTCTTTGTTTTAATATTCTACCTAACTTTTTATAGTCACTCTGTAATATCTTAATCTTTTCCCGAACAATGCCATTCCAACCAAGGTGTACTATAACTTCTGGTTTCCCACTCTCCCTTTTAACAACATGCTTGAAACGTTTTGAGGTATCCTTAATCCTGACACCAAGAAAACAGCATATTATCCGACGTTCACACTCACTGCAGCAGAATCTCTTGCCTGTTCCCTTGACAGGACAGAACATAAAAATTACTCTTGAAAATGCTGTCAAAGCCCGCCTCACATAAATTTTGTGCCCAATTTATCACAGTCTCTTCCATTTTCCTCTGAGAGATTATGCTTTTCAACAGTACTCAAAACTGAATATCTATTGAGATAAAAATAGTGACAGCAGACATTTGAATTACCTTCTTATCTTTCCTAACAGTCACCCACTGATCTGATTGATACTGCTGTCTAATCACTTACAGTCATAAAGTCATAGGCAAGTCCAGCACGGAAACAGATCCTTCAGTCCAACATGTCCATGCCGACCAGAAACCTTAGCTAATTTAACCTTATTTGCCAACACTTAGCCCATATTCCTATAAACCCTTCTGATTCATATACCCGTTCAGATGCCATTTAAATGTTGAAATTCTACCAGCCTTCACCACGTCCTCCGGCTGTTTAATCCATGCATGCACTGCCCTCTGTTTGAAAAAGTTGCCTCCTTCTTAAATTTTTCTCCTCTCAACTTAAATATTTGCTCTCTATTTCTGGACTCTCTCACCGCAGGGAAACGACCTTGTATATTTACCCTAACAATGCCCGTTATGAATTTATAAACCTCTGTAAGGACACTCCTCAGCCTCCGATGCTCCAGCCAAAATTTCCTTCCAATAAGAGGAAGACCAGAATTATACACAATAATTCCAAAAGCTAAAACAGAGCTGTTAGTGTTTTTCTTTGAAAAAAAAACATGGTATTAATTTTAAAGAGCGTGGAACGATTGTAGGAAATAGGAAACTTAGATCTGCACGCAGGAGCTCGCATGGAGTTGACCATATCCTGGTGCATCTTGCTGCTGGACCTCGTCATCTTCCTAGAGAAGTGGCTCCTGAAGTTCCTCGGTCTGGAGTTGGAGTCAGGCCTGTTGATTGTGGAGCGGGCCCACTGGATTGCAATGAGCAGGGCTGGGTTGGACCAACGACCCCACGTGGTCCCAGTGTGTTGCCTGTATCATAAAGAAAAAACAGTTAGTGATTGAAACAACATGAAGACTGCAAAGAGATTCACAGGCTTTAATGTACAAATTACCAAGTTTAGTGAGTTTTTAGGACTTCTCAGGGGCCCTAATTAAGGAAAGGACGTTTGACAAAGTTATGAGTAAATTTCCTGTTGCGTTTCGCTCATGGAGTGGCGGCATATCATTTTGATCCTGCAGAAAAGGTGAAGGTCTTTGTGAATACTCCGAATTAAAGGACTCAGGTCGGGGTGTTGGGGAAGCAGCATCGTTAAAGTCAATGACATGGGTTTTTTTTTTTAGTTGCCCCTTCTTTTCCCCCCTCTTACTCCCTTTTTTTAGTTGTTATCGGCTTTATCCATAATGCCTTGCTATAAAACCGGAATTATTTCATGTATCGGTTGGGTTGTTATTATCTGGGGCTTTTTCTTTAACTGCTGTCCTTTTGTTTTTGTATTGGGCTTGGCTATACATGTGTTAATATAAGTGTGTGTATGCGCACGCGTTTGTGTGTGTGTGTGGGGGGGGTGCAGTGGTTGGGCATCCTTTGTTAATTCTCAGAATGTAAGTAACAAGTTTTCTTCATTTGTGAATTGCCTGTGGCAAGGGCACGACATTGGGATGGTAGCAAGGGGGAGATCTCTAGTGACTTGGGTTTTTTTTGGTTGCTTGCTTAAGTTAAATGTCGTGATTAGTTTTTTTTGTTGTAGTAGTTTTTATCGGAGTAGTGTTTAGCCTTTATGCAGCTAATGTTTTGTCCCTCGAACATCTGAAACTGAGCGGGGTTGGGTGGGTGGGTGGGAGACGGATGGTGTGGTTATGACAGGATATTCTTCTCCTCCTTTTGCTCTAACACAAATGAGTGTCTCTTCTGATTAGAAGGAACTTCCTTTTCCAGTTAACTGAACAAATTAAGGACGAACATGGACGGTTAATCATTCTTAATGGTCTGAGACATGGAGAAGAGTATGGCTTCCTGAATGTGTCAGATAACTTTAATATGAGCAGAGGTAGTCGACTGGGGTGTCCTCTTTCACCGCTGGTATTTACCTTGACAATTGAGCTGTTAGTTGAGGCTATCAGGAGGGAACCTGAAATAGTGACCAGGGATGGGAATGGGGGTGTGTAAGAATTCTCTATACGCTGCTGACGTCCTTTTTTTTGGCCAATCCGGAGGAGTCCGTTCCTAGATTAATTCAAACAATTAATTTATTTGGTAGTTTTTTTGGTCTATAAAATCAATATTACAAAATCGGAAGCAATGCCTCTCTGGCGCCATATGAGCCCTGTGTAAAGTTTTCAATTGCATCGCCTGCGCTGTGTGACATACTGAAAATTTCCTTACATTTTCCCGTCTATCTTCCCATGCCTCCAATGAGATATTATTGAAGGTGCCTGAACTCACGGATGGCATGCAGTTCCTGTTCAGATGGCCGTCAAAACGTTTTCTGTACTTGGGAATGTTTATTACTCCTGCCTTCTACCAGCTGCATAAAACTATCTCTGTCCAACTATTTGAGAGGATAAAACAGGATTTGCAGCAGTGGGTGCCATTATTGTTTTTAAATTAGATTCAGTATGGAAATAGGCCCTTTGGCCCAACAAGTCCACACCGAC
Organism: Chiloscyllium plagiosum; assembly: GCF_037043375.1. NCBI lineage: Eukaryota > Metazoa > Chordata > Chondrichthyes > Orectolobiformes > Hemiscylliidae > Chiloscyllium > Chiloscyllium plagiosum. The sequence continues at coordinate 40,005,290 of NW_028270173.1, forward strand.
CCGCCAAAGCGCAAACCACCCAGACCCCATTCTCCTACATTTACCCCTTAACCTTACACTCCGGGCAATTTCGCTCGGCCAATTCAACTAACCTGCACATTTTTGGACTGTGGGAGGAAACCGGAGCACCCGGATGAAATCCAAGCAGACACAGGGAGAATGTGCAAACTCAACACAGTCAGCCGCCTGAGGGCGGGAACTGAACCTGGGTCTCCGGCGCTATGAGGCAGCAGTGCTAACCACCCATGGTTATCACGGTTAGGCCGAATAGCCCTGATTCAAATGAATGTTCTTCCTCGTCTGTTGTACCCTATGAGAGTGCTTCCGTTGTTGCTACCTCTACGAGTAGTTTGGAGGCTAGGTTCTTGTATTTGGCGTTGCAGATGCCCCCTAATTAAACTTACTAAATTGTAGCTTTCACAGTGTGTGGGAGGTGTCGCCTTCCAGACTTGAAGAGATATTCAATAAGTGCCCTGTTAGCTGACTAGATATGAGGGAATTCAGAGTTGATTTGGCTTGATGTTGAAGCCTCAATGAAATCCGTGAAGAAGCAGTGTAAGAGTCCAAACATTTTAAATTCGGTGACACCCTCGAGGATAGTGAGGCAAGACGAGGACAATTGGCGAATGAGCTCGCCATTTACCCCGTTGGCTGGAGATTTATACCTGGGGAAATGGACTCCGGCTTTAAATTATGGGATAATAATGGAATCTCCTGACGAGGAAAATTATTTGAGGGGGAGGACTTTCAGGCAGCTAAGTGAGAAATTTAGATTGTTCAATGGAGACCTTTTCCAGTACTTTCAGATAAGTGATTATATGCAGAGGAAGAGGAAGATTGCACTCCTGGCTCAATTTTACAAGTCAGACGTGGAGAAAATAGTGCTCCGGTGTCCGGGCGCTCTTTCAGGTAGTACTTTGATTTATTTACAGAAAGGACGTGCTTTAGCGAATGTGGATGGACTCTGTAGGATGTCGAATCAAGAGCTCGGAGAAGATATCTCATTGGAGGCATGGGAAGATATATGGGAAAATGTAAAGAACATTTCAGTATGTCACACAGCGCGGGCGATGCAATTGAAAACTTTACACAGGGCTCATATGGCACCAGAGAGGCGAGCTCAGTTCAAACGAAGATAATCACCAGGGTTGCTGAAAGTTAAACAGAGTATAGGCAATGTTACACACTGCTACTGGTCATGCTGTAAGATCCAGAGATACTGGAGTACTATAGAAGGGGGCTGAAGGACATCCTGGAGATTGAAATTAAAGTGGATCCAATATTTCTTTTTCTGGGGTTGCCAAATTTGCCCTCTCTGGAGGAACACGTGAAGAGGTTGTGTAACATTCTGATCCACTGTGCAATGAACAACATTTAATGAATTAGACGTTGGAAAAATCACCAGGTTTTATGGGGAGGCTTAAGGTAGTGATGGAGCATCTCCTCCAAGAATATCTCACAAATATGGTGCACACAAAATGGAGCAGGTTTACAAGACATATTGCCCATGTTAAATTACGTTGACGCAGACTTATCAGCCACATTATTTAGGGCCGTGGTATACCCGTGGGAATCAGTCTGGGGACACGTACGGCCCGAGGAGGGAGAGACTGGTGAAATGAAAACAGGTACAATGACTGGTGCTCCCAGGGATGGGAACCTCAGTGGAGTTGTGATGAGTGAAATAGAAAAAAAAGTGTTGTGATATAATTTAATTTAAGTTAATTTGAATTCAGTTTAATTTAATTTCCTTTTAATTTGTTTGTACTTTATTTCAAGATACTTTTGTTCTGATAGAATAGTCGTTCATTATTAATGGTATCATGGTATAACATTGTTGTACTGCCTCTATTTTTCTGTATTTTTAATATTACTGTTCTTGCATACAGATGTTTTGGAAATGATTTGAAAAGGTTTCCAATAAATATATTCATGTAAAAAAGATCCATTTGTCCTTCACACTGTTTTCACTTTTAATTCTAAAACGTATGTTGCGACTTTATTCTTCCTGAGAAAATGTACTAGTTCACACGCATCTGGATGGAAGTTTCATTTTTCATCCTTTCTCAGTTTACTGAAACTATCCTTTGAGTTCTTCCTTTTATGAGGCACACTAAACATATTTGGTAGCTGACACATTTTGTTTGAGTGTACATGCAAGTGGTAGACAATAGTGATATCAGACAGGCCCTTTTGAAGTCTTTAACCTGTTTTCCTGCTGCAAACGAAAAGAGTTGGGACGAGGAGTGGCCAATTTAGATAAGTGTGAGTTGCTGCATTTTGGAAAGGCAAATAAATCGTGAGGTCCTGGGGACTGTTGCTAAATAAAGAGACGTTGGAGTGTAGATTCATACATCCTTCATAGGGTAGTGACGAAGGCATTTGGAATGCATTCTTTTGTGGGCAGACCATTGAGTATAGGAGTTGGGAGGTCATATTCTGGCTGTTCAGGATATTGATTCGGCCACTTTTGGAGTATTGTTTGCAATTCTAGTCACCCTCCCTTCGGATTGATGTTGTGAAAGGGATATAAGAGGCAACATTTTCAACCAGATGGTGGTGTGTGCATGGAATGAGCTGCCAGAGAATGTGGTGGAAGTTGGTACAAATCGATCATTTAAATGGCATGTATGTGGATATATGAATGGTAATGGTTTACAGTAATATGGGCAAAGTACTGGCAAATGGGACTTGATAAAGTTACGATATCTGGTCAGCATGGATGAGTTGGACCAAAGGGTCTGTTTCTATGCTGTACATCTCTGACTGCATGAGGGTAGCAAGAATAATCCAGGAAATTATAGATCAGCGAGGCTGACATCAGTGGTAGGGAGGTTGCTGGAGAAGATAATGAAGGACAGAGTCTTTTTACATTTGAAAGAAAACCGGCTCATCAGTGAAAGGCAGCATGGTTTTGTGCAGGGAATGTTATGTCTCACCAACTGAATAGAATTCTTCAAGAAAATCACAAAGGTGATTGATGAGGGAAGGGCTGTAGATGCCATGTAAGTGGACTTCAATAAGGCATTTAATTAGGTTCAACATCGCAGGCTGATGGAGTAAGTGTAGTTGCATGGGGTCCAAGGTGTAGTAGTTGCATGGATAGAGAACTGGCAGGGTAACAGGAGACAGAGAGTAGTAGTGGAAGGGAATTTCTGTGCACAGTGGTGTTCCAAAGGGATCCATGCTGGGCCCACTCTTGTTTGTGATATATATATATATATATATATATATATATTTATATAAACGACCTGGAGGATGGTGTATGTGGTCTGATTAACAAGTTTGCAGATGACACTAAGATTAGTGGATTATCTGAGAGTGAAGAGGACAGTCAAAGAATGCAGCAGAATATAGATAGATTGGAGAGTTGAGTGGAGAAATGTTGCATGGAAGTCAGTCCAGGCAAATGCGAGGTGATGCATTTTGGACGATACAATTGTAGAGCAAGTTATATGGTAAATGAAAAAGCCCTGAGGAAAATCGATGTGCAAGCCATGCTTTCCTCATTGAATGGGGTAATGAGTGCAAGTTTGGCAGGTCATGATACTGTTGTATAGGACTTTAGTTCGGCCACATTTCGAATAATGTGTACAGTTTTGGTCGTCACATTATCAGAAGGATGTGGATTCTTTGGAGAGAGTTGAGAGGAGATTAACCAAAATGTTGCCTGGTATGGAGGGCGCTCAGTATGAAAAGAAGTTGAGTGGATTAGGATTGTTTTCATTAGAAAGTCAAAGGTTGAGGAGGGACATGATGGTGGTCTTCAAAATCATGAGAAGTCTCAGCAGGATGGATAGCAAGAAGCTTTATCCCCAGAGTGCCGGACTCAATTACTAGGGTTCACGAGTTCAATGTGAGACGAGAAATGGTTAAGAGAAATATGCATGGGAAGTTCTTTTCTTCAGGGTGGTGGGTTGCCAGCAGAGATGGGCGAGGCGGGCTATAGTGTCATTTAAGATGAATCGAGACAGATACATGAATGGGCAGGAAACAGAGAGATGCATTCCTTTGTTATTTGTTCTTTGTTCTTTATTGGCTGCAGAAATCTGAGTCCTTGACCTGCTGTTGCAGCTGGAGTTTGTATATGGAATGCAGTCATTGTCCAGTTTATTGGGTGCACAACGAGTGAAGCATTCCATTCAATACCATTGGATTCTCATTCCTCAGGAAGCTTTGTGTAAGAGTTTAAGGGATATAATAATATTCAGAAAAAGATACGTTTAGACTTATGATCGTTCCAATTATTGGCAATTTTTATCTTTCCTTTCATTGCAGCTAATCTGATAACAATTGAGAATCTCTGCCGTGGCCATTGTGAGCTCTCCAAATGCATCAGGAAATACCTGGTAGCAATGGCAATAGCGGGCCCATCTGTTCTGATATTTGATGTGCTTTTCTGTGAGATTAAATATGCCTATTGTCCATAGTCATTCCTGAACTACAGTCCAATTTTCTGTCTTAACCTGGCTATACGTCTTATCTCCATTGATTGCTCTGTCTGGCTGACTGTCGTTTTCACTTTCGACGGGTTTGTGGCCATTTGTTGTCAGAATCTACAAACAAATTATTGTACTGCTAAAACTGCAGCTGTGGTAATCACAGTGGTTTGTTCCTTGAGCATTTTTGAAACTATTAACTTGGGAAATAATTGATATTGTACCATGGTCCTGGTCAATATCTTCAAGTTTTTATAGCTTATAGCATACGTGTCGCATTTATTTGGTTGGAAACCATTTTAACTCCATTTCGTCCATTGTTTTTGATTTTATTGCTTAATGCACTGACCACTTGCTCATTTGCAAGCAAGCAGAGTGAGAAGCGGACTGCAAAAAACAAAAACATGGTCAGAATTGCAATGATCCTTAGATGGGGAACAGAAGCAAAGTAATAATTTTACTGCTGGCCATTTCTGGCGATTTTTTACTTTCATGGATGGTGACTTTGGTATCGCATTTATGTGTCCAAATTACAGACACTCAGTTTTACAAAACAAATTATAATGACCCATTTCCTATTCTTGATCAATCTGTATACACTTTCAGGACTTTGATGCGTTGCACAAGCACATTTATTTATGGAGTTTCCCAGAGAAATTGAAACAGAGATGAACTGAAGAACATGATTAAGCCCGTCGTTTCGTTAATGATGTCTTTGTTCAAAAGGCTATGTGGCTTTAGTTAGTTAACTTATTAAAGGATTTTAATGGAGGAAAGTCCTGACATTTTGCTGAAACTAGCTCAATTCATTTGTAGAATTGGCAATTAATTTAACAATTGTCAGCGCTGTGGACAATAGTTTTAAATGCCTCCAATGTATTGGAGGCATTTAAAACTATTCTTATTGATGAGGGTACCTATCACAAAAGGCAATGATAATGTTAATGGCGTTAAAGGAGCAATGCAGATGCTAAATAGGTGGGGATGATATGTAGGAGAAAGTGAGGACTGCAGATGCTGGAGATCAGAGCTGAAAATGTGTTGCTGGAAAAGCGCAGCAGGTCAGGCAGTATCCAAGGGGCAGGAGAATCGAATTTTCGGGCATGAGCCCTTCTTCAGGAATGAGGAGAGTGTGCCAAGCAGGCTAAGATAAAAGGGAAGGAGGCGGGGCTTGGGTGAGGGTCGTTGGAAATGCAATAGGTGGAACGAGGTTAAGGGGAGGGTGATAGGCCGGAGTGGGGTCTGGGACGGAAGGTCAGTTGATTGACCATGAAGTGAATTCCACAAACTCATAACCTTCTGAGATGAAAAACCTGATCAGAACAGACCAGAGTTATGGAGCAGAGAGGCTGAGAGCCAGAGTGAAGTAGGCTGAAGCCATGGAATGGAGAAGAAATGGTTGTTGGACTGGACACTGGTGCAAGTCGACAGCAGCTTGTGAGATCAGTCAGACCACGTCTGTAGAAGCCCCTGCACTGATCTACTGCAACACCTATAATCTGTTGATCTGACTGAAATGCTTGTCCTTTTAATTGAATGCCTATTTTCTAACTTACATTATGAATCATTGTAATGTAATGTAACGTGTTACTTTATATTTGATGTATCTCAGATTTGTACCTAGGTAATTTGTACTTAAGATGGCACCATGAAAGGTGACGTTGTCAATGTCTGACTGTACCTCTGCACTTAAGTATACTTGACAATGAAACCCAGTTATACATTTAAGTTTTTCAAAACTCAGTACAAAATCTGATCATTCTTATTTTGAGTCTATGTCCCTTAGTTCCAATTTCACCATCCAGTGGATTCAACCAACCTGTTTCTATCTTATCATAATTTTATGTCTGTATAAGCTCTTCTGTTATTTTTCTAAATTCCAATGAGTATAGTCATATTTTCCTCAAACTTTCCTCAGAAGCCGGCCCGCTCAATGAAACAATCAACCTAATGATTCTTTGCACCTCCTCCAATGCATGCATATCCTTTCTCAAGGAAAGAGACCAAAACTCTACATTGTGCTGCAGATGTGGTCTCACCAGTGCCTTAAAGAGCTACAGCATAATGTCGCTGTTTTTAAATTCCACCCTTCTAAAAATGGAGGACAACATTCAATTTGCCTTCTATATTACCTGCTGCTCCTGCAAAGGTTTTGTCACAAGCACACGCAGCCTCTCCCCACCCCCTGCACAGCCGCGTGTTGCAATATTATAAATAATAGTCGGTTTTGCATTTATTTCTATCAAAATGGATGACCTCACATTTGACAACATTGTACTCCATCTGCCAGCTCCTTTCCCACTCACTGAACTTATCTATATCGCTCTGCAGACTTTCAGTTTCCACTGCACACGTTGCTGAATCATTCAGCTTAGAGTCTTCTGCCGACTTTGACACAATACGTTTGGTTCCCAACTCCAAATCATCTGTGTAAATTGTCTAGAATTATGGTCCCAACACTGACCCCTGAGGCACACCATGAGCCACCGATTAGCAATCATAAAACACCCATTTATCCCAACTCCTTACGTTGCTTTCTGTTAGTTCAGTGATAGTGACAGTACATACTCATGTTACTGAGAGATGATATTGGCACCAGTGCACGTTTGTGGTTATCAGGACAATCAAGTAGGCTGTTTTATCCGGGATAATGTCAAGCCATTTGAATGTTATTGGAGCTGTACTAATCCATGTAATAAGAAACATTCTGTAACATTCATCACCTGGACTTTGCAGATTATGGACAGGTTTTGAACAATTCAGAAGTGACGTATTTGTTACAAGATTTCTCCCACTTGTTCTTTTAGCCACATAGATAATAATTTGTCTATTTCAGTTGTCACAAAGCTGGTTCTTGTTTCCAAAAGCTGTTACTTTTCTTAAGGATGCTGAATCCTCGGTTTTTTTTTTCAGAGGGGTTTTAAACAGGCCGGCTCCAAAACGGTTGGATTTGGTACAGAGATGAAATATCTTTTTGTTTATATGGAAACAGATCAGTATTTAGGCCAAAGCATTTATGGTTTTAGAAATAAGCTGCATAAGTCAAGGGGCTGTGGCCAGCTCTGTAGCTGAGAGGTTCAGTCCAGAACTCGTTAGGGAGTTCAGCAATGACCTGTGTGGAAACAGGCTGCTAAACTCTCGCTCCTTCTGCCTTTCTAATTTCGACTTCTATGCCTCTTTTTTCATTTTTATTGTGTTTAATGGGTTTGTTTTTGGTGCTGTTGTGACTTTTTAAACAGCATATTTATGTTTAGTTTGGATAGATTGAGTTCTGTAGGTATTCTTTAGTCTGTTTTTTGTGTTTCATTGTCTAATTTTGTGAATACATTTTTGTATGTTTTAAAACCTGGTAGTCAACCTCGTGAACTTAAACCGAGTAATTTTCACTGCACATATACCAAAACAAATTGCAAAGTTATTGTTTGGGTTGGCTGCAGAAGAATGTTTTGTGTGGTCTGGCAGAGTCCATAACAAAGTTCAGTTGCTATTCAGTTCTTACTCAGACGATGTTGAATGTGAAATCATTTTAATTGGGTGAGCAAATACAACAATATTGGACATCAATTCAGTTTGCGTTGAATTGGAATTCACTATGTCAAAATTCTCTCTGTGGGAAAATATGTCATCGATTGTGTCGTTCCTTTTTGAAAATATATTGTGCATTTAGAGTTTTGCAACAGCTGATTAGGATAACAGAAATAAAAATGGAACCGATGTAAAATTATAAGTGTCAATCGAAATCTTTACGGTTAGCATGTCTAACTTCATTGCCTTGTGAATATTGGAGAATTGAAGTATACATAGAACTAAATTATTTTTACAAATAAAACCAATTCAGCAACACCCACAATCTTCATGCAAGCAACATTAAAGTAAAAAGAAACAATAAAATGTGAATGTTAAAACGATACTGGGATCAAAATTGATAGACAAATAAACGTATTGTTTTAGTTTCACTCTGTAAAAAGTATAGCCAAGATGTACAGGCAGCAATGAGAATACAATCAAAGCGTGGAACTAACAAACAGAGCTGGAAACAATTTTACTGACCATGTGGTATACAATCAACCAATGATTTGCTCAAGACGTGGTAATTGGTCATCACATTGTGATCACCAATTACCAAGGTTGTGGCGGGTGCGGTGAGGGGGACGGTGTGGAGGGAACGGTGTAATGATGGGAGGTTGGCAGTGGTTACAGTGTGTTAGGGAGCCAGAATCTTTGAACAAATCGGCTTGGAATTTCTAATATCCAGGACACCAAAATCTGGGCAAAAGTGGCGGATCCGTGTTTGAAACTTTAAGAAGCAAGGCACACAAACATTGTGTGCAATAATCCCCAAAGTTTAGCCTTCCAATCGGTGATATGTATTACTCGTTTATTACGTCTATTACACAGAAGCCTCTTGCACTGATTTCAGCCCGAACTGGATTATGACGAGCGAAATGTTTATCTTGATCAATCCCAGATATAAACTAGTACTTGGTTGGAAAAACTAAACAGAGCAACAACCGACAACTCAACGCCAACTCGACAAGACCCTCACACATGACCTAATTACACCCACATTACAAATCATGACAAAGAATTGACAGAACGGTATACCGAGGCAGAAGATGAAACATGACATTGGGGTGCAAAGGATGCAATGCCGATAGATCTGGATGAATGAATCATGCAACGTGCAGTTCGATGAGATGAGAGCAGTAAATGTAACCGTTCATCCTCAGTGTTGACTCTTTGACCTGTGGACTCATGTACAAACACAATTGCAAATCCCAAAGACTGAATTAGATGAAAGAAATTCTCCAGTTTGTCAGAAGAAAGAAAACGAGCACAATGTTGACCTGCTCTCAATTTATTGTCCAAACCTTTTCCACTTTTAAAAAGAAACTCTACTATTTTGTAGTTTTGACTTACAATTCCAATTATAAAAGGCTTGCAATGTGTTGTCATCTTCTGCTAAGAGAAATGAAGGATAAATTTTGTCCAGTTTGAACAATTGACTTTGTTGGAGTCATTGAATCTAAACTGCTACCTGGATATAATATCCTTTCCTTGGAATCATGCTCGAAAAATGGCAACGTCGTGTTCAAATATGCTCAAGACTTTGATTTAATGTTTTGGCATTGATAAATTTATCCAACTGCCCAGGTACAATCAAATACTTATTTCTTACCTTCACGTGGACTGAGTGATGTTTGATTGATCATAGCTATCTCCCTGCCGGAGTTGTTTATTTCTTGCCTTTCAAAAAGATTGAAAGTGTAACTGATTAGTCAGAGATCTCACTATTGGGCAACTATCATTAGATATGAACTGAAGCTTTTACTGTATCCATAGCCTTTGATGTATTCCAAATAACACGTATACACACACACACACACACACACACACACACACACACACACACACACACACACACACACACACACACACACACACACACACACACACACACACACACACACACACACACACACACACACACACACACACACACACACTGCAAGAAGAGGATTGCCAACTCCACCATGGTAATCTGAAGGTGTGGTGCTCGAAAAGCACAGCCGATCAGTCAGCATCCGAGGGGCAGCTTCTGAGCAGCTCTGCTTTTCCAGCACCACACTTTTCGACTGTGATATCAAGCATCTGCAGTCTCCACTTTCTCCTAGTTGATTATAACCTTACTGCGAAGCCTCTCCCAAGTATGACTACCTTGAAGATGTTCTCTCGTCCCTCTGCAAGGATCTCAGTGAGTTTCTCTCTTACTGTATCCCGTCGTCTTCTCCGCCCTGAAGCTCTTCAGCCACGTCCTGAATCAGCCATCCTCTTCTCCCACCTATTATCATCACCTTCTTCTATCAATCGCATTTCCAGTTTACATCCAGACACTCACGCCCCTTCCCTTTCATCTCTCTGCCCCCTTGGGCCACCACCTTCATTTCTGATTCAGAGTTTATGCTCGAAACGTCGACTGTCCTGCTCAGATGCTGGTTGACTGGCTGTCCTATTCCAGCATCATTCTTTTCGACTCTGACCTCCAGCATCTGCAGTCCTCACTTTCTCTACATCTATTTGAATGAATGACACTATGCATTGCATGTTTCAGAGTGGAAAAAAACATCTGAACTGCCACGTGAGATTCTCTTCTGCCACACATGATTATTTCCACCAAGTCTTTTCTAGTGATACATGGTAGTCTCAGGCACAACTGGAAAGCGTAGTTTGCAACTGGCTGCTATATTCCTAACATTAAAATCCCTTAAATGTGATATAGATTTAAACTTAAATTGCACATTCTTGAGTTCATTGCATGTTATCTGATTAACTAGCAAGGTGAAATGACGCTCCTCTACTCTCAGATTTTTGACAGCATTCCACCAATTTGCTGACATTTTGAAGTCGCGACTACTTTTGCTTTTGCCCAAGCATTATTTGTTCTTGTCACTAAATTTAAGATCAAACTGAACGATTGCACATCTGCTTATTGATCAAATATCGAGAAAGCAATGGCCACCAAGATATTTGCCTGTACATTCCTCAACAGAGTGAAAGTGAGGAGGGAAACGGAAGCTTCAGGTAAATTCACAAAATCAATCTAAATATTCAGAATGTTTTACTTGTTAAGTAAATGGACGGAAGGAGATAAATTGATGTAGAATAAACGTTAATCAGCAAAGTGATTAAACAAAGGGGATTACATAAATAATCAATACAGAGCAACATTCTGAATTCATTGACTCGCGTTCACTTTAATGACAAGAAATATTTCATCCTCATTCTCCAATATGAATAATTCAATTTTATACCAATCAGAAATAATTGAAATCTCCATGCCATAAAAGCCAAACCACCTTAAAATACGACATTGCAATTTAATGTAACCTTGATGACAACAATTTGATTTGCCTGCTGGTCCGTATAATATTTATGCTGGGTGTTATTCTGTCTACACTGGACATTTCATCAACAATTACCAAACGTGAGCAACGGTTAGATTGAGCCAATCAGTCAACTCCATTCATTTGTCTTTGATATTCTTTTGTTTTGTAAGTAAGATGTTCTTTTCATTAAACAACATTTTCATTTAACTGATTCCCCAAAATACCCAAAGGAAACATTGAAGCTTTGTGCAAATTCAATTTTTCTGGTTTAGTCTGAATGCTGACACAATTAATATTGACTTTCCCGTGGCAACAGTAGAATGCTTTAACCTCCTGTTTGAAATCATTGTATCGAAACACAAATCTATCCTTTCATTCCTTGTTATTCCAAATCATGAGAAATGAAAACGTGTGGCCCTCGAAAAGCTCATCAGGTCGGGCAGCACGTGAGAAGCAGGAGAGCTGACATTTCGGGCATAAGCCTTTCAATAGGAATGACCTGCTTTTTTTGCCCCAGCGTCACATTTTTCGACTCTGATCTCCAACATGTGCAGTCCTCACTTTCCGTTTATGAGAAATGGAACCTGGAAAAAGCTCCAAACATGTGAACTTTAAGAAGCATTACTAACATCAATTTAGGGATAGAGGTGGAGATCATATCAAAACAACATAATCCAGGAAGAGGGGACGAATCGAAACAAGCGAGTCAAATGTCTCACTTTCAATGCTCCTTCTCTCTTTCACTATCAAGTATATGTAGAAAGTTTGGACGATATTAAATTGCAGCATAAGAAAAAAAAAACTCCGGTTGTCTTTTGAGGTGAATATTATCAATTTTATCTGAATGTATCTTCCAGAATTTAGATGAACATAAAACCAATCCTTTTCTTTGTACCCTGCCCACCGTCAGTTCATACTGAAACCCTTAAACTCGCAATTTTCCCTTATTTCATCAGATTACTGATTCAGTATCATAATAGGTCTCTGTATAGTTTGTGGGGATTCTTTGAATGCATGAATCAGGTAGCTTATTCAATATGTATAATAGTGTATACATTTATCAGAAATTGGTGACGCTGTTCCACTGAAACACGCACATCTATTAAATTATCTAAGCATTATTAATCTACTATTTAATACTTTTAGAATCAAGAGTCTTGTTTTTTTTAGAGTGCAGGAATTAAAGTGCATTTCAGACAATTGATCACATACATTGACTCTTTTTGACTCTTTTGAACGAGAAACCATCTAATGTCATCATACTATTTCAGCAGCAGATGGAAATACGGCTTGGGGCATTCTGATTGTTCAAACACTGAAACTGATGCTAATCATTGTGTAATCATCAGGTGTGGTGAAGGATAAAGGCAAGCTTAGTTTGATAATTTTACATTTTTGTTTGAGAACACAAGTTGTGAATATCACGATATGAACATGGTTCAACCGGTAATCAAACAGATGGAATATATTTACTACCCTATTCTTGCAGTAGTTGTAATTCCGGGTAAGCATTTTATAATCATTTATAATTTATGGTCAACTCTGTTGAACTGGAGTACTTTACCTTCTGTCGATGATATGTTCTGTTTGCCTGGATGTGGTTGATGTGTAGATGTTAATTGCCATCATAAATCAAATAGTAAGAACACTCCCTGTGTGTTGAAAATTCTAGATGGAATGAATTGCCTGGAAACACAGTTCCTCCTTCCCTTCAACAAATTGATCTACAGTCCCTTACATTCATTTGTAGATTGCGTTTGTATTTTCAGAAACAAACACTGCGAAGATTAGAAATTTGATGTAGAATTCTAAGATACTAGAATCATTCCCAAATTCATCCAGTATCTGTGGAGAAAGACAAATCAAATAATTTCAGGTTATTGTGTTAGATACGTACATTTCTTTCTCATTCATGAGGTCAGTCAGATTCGATTGGATGCATTCTTAGTATTTCCTTCAGCGTATGCTTATGGAAACCAATTCCATATTTTGAATATGCTATGTTTAATACATTTCCCTTGAATTCACGAACAAATGGTGTATTGCTTTTCCATTTTTGACAACTACAATTGTAGACACTTCATATATGTGCACTTGAGTGGTCATTTTATGATCTCCTGAACTGTCTCCACACTTCTCTCTTCGATTTGGATTTCCAACGGGAAAGAACCCTATCAGTACCTATTGATGAATCCAGTCTGTTAATTCAGTTTCGCTCTCCAAATAGCATTAACTTGGCAATGCCTCTTTTACTTTACAACAGTAATGAGACAACTGTTGTTCACAGTATTTTACAATTGGTTTTATATAATATCATGTTACTTTGATCTAAAACATTGATTTAAAGTTTATATTTATAGATATGGATTAATGAAACCTTGGGATTACTTGGGATGTTTTCAGCCTTCTTAGTACGTAGCTTCTTTGATGAACTCTGCATCCATTTGCCCATATCCAGTTCTCGCACACACTGTTTTGTCATTTAACTTCTAAAAGGCACATTACGGCTTTATTTTTCCTGCTAATATGTAATATGCCACACACACCTGTATGGAAGTTCTGTTTTCCTACCCATTCCATAAGTTTATTAAAGTAATCTTTTGATTTCCTCCTTTTATGAGATAACATTGCAATTTTAGCAACTCAAAAAAAATGCTTGATTTTACGTGCAAAATGTAGACAATACTTGTGTCAGACAAGCCGTTTGGAAGCATTTAAGCTACTTTCCTGCCAAGGGATCAAATGAAAAGAAAAAGTTTTGTGTCAGCACAACCTTGGAACAGAAACTCATTTTGACACATCACCCAATCCACCTAATGTAGTAGAAATTAGAACATCCGCACTTACTGAAGACTGTCATGAACACTTGATCCTTTACTTCAGAGTGCAGCAATTTTATACCATGCAGCCATGATGTGTGATAATACTGATAGGGACTAAAACTTCATGACATGACTCGTTTCCCAAAGCTCCATTGCTGGCGAGTACCAACATAAACGGTGCACGATATTTTGAACAGAAAATTGTAAATTGATTGATCATCCTGAAACTATAGGCCATGTTAGCAATTTTTTTTTTCACTTCGCAGAAAATCTGGTGGCAATTACAATTCTCTCCCGCGGATGCTGTGAGCTCTCCAAATGCATCACCACATACTTCGTGGCCATGGCAGTGGCAGATTTGTCTGTGCTGGTATTTGACGTAATATTCTACGAGATTAAAGATTCGTATTTTCCGTATTCATTCCTAAACTACACTCCAATTTGCCGTCTGAACCTCGTCCTGGGCTTTGTTTGTGTTGATTGTTCTGTGTGGTTGACTGTCACATTCACCGTTGATAGGTTTGTTGCTATTTGTTGTCAGAAACTACAAAGAAACTACTGCACGACTAAAATTGCAATAAAAGTGATAGTTATGGTGTGTTGTTTGAGCACTTTGCAGAGCGCTCCCATCTATTTTACATATGAAGCCCGTGAAATAATTGATGACATCTCATGGTCTTGGACTGCAAAAGCAGGCTTTTACACCTTACCGATATGGGTTGCATTTCTGTGGATTGAAACTATTCTAACCCCTGCTTTACCATTTGTTTTAATATTCCTGCTCAATGTATTGACCATCAGGAGTATTTTACAGGCAAATAGAGTAAGAAGCGTTGTTATTGGAAACAACAAAGGTCAGAATTACAATGATCCGGTGATAGAGAACTGAAGAAAGTCAATCATTTTATTGCTTGCTGTTTCTGGCAGCTTTTTGTTTTTTTGGAGTCTGACACTCGTGTCTTACCTTTTCGTGCAATTTACAGACGTAATATTTTTAGAATCAAATTACAACAATCCATTTAGTATTCTCGAACAATCTGGATATATTCTGAAGTCCACGAGTTGCTGCATAAACACATTTATTTATGCATTTACCCAGCGCAAATTCAGAGAGGAAATAAATAACACAATTACGCCTCCCGTGAATCTAATCATGCATTCGTGTAAGTAAGTTTGAACAAAGTGCTATGAAAAAGAAAGCACAAGTTGTCAAAACTTTTAATTTTTCACTCATCAGTGTAGTTTGGGGTAAATGTTAAGATCACGTGAAACGAACCTTCGTGCTCTGTGAGTGGGGTTTTCTGACAGTTTGTCAAGTAGATGCTGTTCATAGATGTATGATCATGGACAATGCACTTAGTTTACGGTGACCACAGTTTATAGACAAGCTTTGCTTGCCTCTTAAATCACGCAAGATGACATTGATTGGTCAAGGCAATTCCTTGAGATCTGAACCAGATAATCGCTTTACCCTTTATTTTTCTGTTAAAACAGGCACCGTGTTATATCCGGTCTTTCTCTCTGCAGATAAGAAAGCCTTGTTTATTAAGATATGCAGCTTCCAGTGTGCACAAGTGAATTTACAACATCATCACTTTCAATGGAAGCGACTCTACCAATGTGAGTCCACTTGCTAACAACCAGCACCCTCCTCTTATGCAGCATAAATGGTGTTCTCTCTTTTACTTTACTATTTCTTATGAATTGATCTGTTGAGAGCAACGTGAAAAACTTTGTCAAAATTGGTCTTGTTTCAGCAATACTCTGGCTTTGTACTATAAAGTAAATGACATTATTAAATGAAATAATGGCTTTATATTTAGTTTTGACAATTTAAGAAAACGAAAATGTAATGAAGTGCATGTTAATATGTAACCCAACTAGTTTTTCTGTCACTTGAATTTTAAGCAATGCAAGATCAGACGTTGTCTCCGGTTTGCAATTCTTTTGAGAACATTCGTTTCAAATGAGAATTCCAAGATGTGAAAACGTCCTACAATTGTATCCCTTCAAAAGAATCAAAATAACATCTATTAAAATGATAAATTTGCAATACAGTCTGCTCTGGAAATTCTTCCATTCAGTAGATGCGAATGGAACAATTCCTTCGTTGTATGTTCACCAGCACGTTCTTTTTTTCTTAACGAATCAAGAGGAATTGAGTTTATTTAACTGGTAAAGCAAGGTGTGGGCATTAAAGTCGCAGGTAGCATATTCTCAAGAAGATGAAGAGCCGTGCTGTCATGACTACAGATTTAAACTAACTGAATAATATTCGTTTTAAGATGTTACTAAGTTACTTGTTTTAAAACTCAATTACTGAACAGTTTTACATCAGAACTCAGAAAACTCACAAGCCAGTTTGCGCCTGAACTTGTTTACATGCTAAGCAGCATAGGCAGCAAGTGATAGGCAGACTTGTCTGAGATGTCGTACAACCAACGCTCCAGATCTGAACTCAGCATTCCTTCCACATAAGAACACAAGAACTAGGAGGAAGAATAGGCTGTCCAGTCCTTCAAACCTATTCTGTCACTCAATCAGATCATGGATAATAATTTCGTGGACTCAGCTTCACTTATCCGCACACTCACTGTATCCGTTAATTCCTTTATATTTCAAAAATGTGTCTACCTTAGCTTTAAATGCGTTTACTGAAGTAGCGTCAACGACATTCTTGGCAAGAAATTCCATACATTAACAACCCTCTGGGTGAAGAGGTTCGTTCTCAATTCAGTACTAAATCTGCTCGCTATAATCTTGAGGCTATGCTCTCTTGTCCTTGCTTCACCTCCCAGTGGAAAAATCCTATCTCCTTCTATTTTATCGATTCCCTTCATAATTGTATATGTTTCTCTAAGATCCCCGCCTATTGTTCTGAATTCCAATGAATATAATCCCAATCTACTCAGTCTATCCTCATAAACCAACCCCCTCAACGCCCCCAGTGCCAGTACATCCTTTCTCAAATAAGGAGACCAAACTGCACACAATACTCCAGGTGTGGCCTCACCAACACCTTGTTCATTTGCAACATTATGACTCTGCTTTTAAACTCAGTCCCTTTAGCAACGAAAGATGAAATTTACTTTGCCTACCTAATTACTTGTTGTACCTGCAGACGAACTTTCTGTGATTCATGTACAATGACACCCAGATCTCTCTGCATAGCAGCATGCCCCAACTTTTACCATTCAAGTAATAGTCTTTCTTTTACTGTTATTCCTACCAAAATGTCAAACCATTGCCCAGTCGCTCAATCTATCTATGCTCCTCTTCAAACCTTGCTCTGCCATTCATCTTAGTGTCACGTGCAAACATTTGACACCGTTCATGTGTTCCCCAATTTCAAATCATTTATATAAATTGTAAATAATTACAGTGCCAACAGCAATTTCTGAGGCAGACCACTAGTCACTGAATGCCAGTCAAACTATCACTCATTTATCCCCACTCTTTGCTTCCTTGTTGTCAACCAATCCTCTATCCATGCGAATGCTCTCCCCCTAACGCCATGCATCCTTTTCTTATGCAGCAGCCTCACGTGTGGCAACTTGTCCAAAGCCTTTTGGAAATCTAAGAATACCACATCAACTGGGTCCCCATTGTCCAGCTTGCTCGAAATGTCTTCGCAGAATTCCAGAAGATTTGTCAAGCATGACCTGCCCTTGATGAACACATGCGGCTTCTGTCCAATGACGCAATTTCTTTCGAGATGCCCTGTTATTTCTTCCTTGATTAATAGATTCAATCATCTTCCCCACAACAGAGGTTAAACTAACTGGTTTATAATTCCCTTTCTTTGGTTTATCTCCCTTTTTTAAACAGTGGCATCACATTTGCTGTTTTCCAATCTGCTGGTTCTGCCCCAGAGTCCAAGAAATTCGAAAAAGTATCACCAGGGCATCTCTTTTAGTACCCTGGGAACCATTGCATCTGGGCCAGGAGACTTAACGATCCTTAGCTCCAGTAGCTTGCCCAACACCAGCTCTTCTTTAATAATGATAATTGCCAGATTCTCACCTACCTACGTCTCTTCATCATTCACTGGCATGTTTTTAGTGTCCTCCACTGTGAAGACAAATACAAAATACCTGTTGAATGTGTCGGCTATTTCAACATGTCCCATAACTAAATGCGGCTTCTCATTCTGTAAAGGACAAACCTTTACTGGAGCCACTCTTTTTCATTTTATGTATTTATTTATCCTTTTGCTATCCGTCTTTATATTCTGTGCTAGTTTTTTTTTTCTCATGCTCGATCTAACTTTTCTTTCTAACTCTTTTTGTGGAGTTTTGTAAAGCTTTAAAGTTTTCCTAATCTTCTAGTTTCATGCTGCTTTTGGCCACTTTGTATTCCCTCTCTTTCAATTTGACAGCCTGCCTTATTTCCTTTGACAACCATGGCAGATTACCCCTCTTTTTAAAGTCCTTCCTTTTCACTGGAATATGCATTTGCTGATGACTTTGAAAAAATTCTTTGAAAGTCCTCCACTGCTCTTCAGCTGTCCCACCATAAAATAATTCTGTCTGGTCTACCTTATCCAGGTCCTCCCTTTCTTCAAGAACAGGACCCCGGTCTTGAATTTTATCTTCACACTCTCCAGCTGTATTCTCAATTCAACCATACTGTGATCACTTCTTCCAAGACAATTCCTAAGTATGTTGTCATTAGTTATTCCTGTCTCATTACACAGGACCAAACCTAGCATAGCTTGTTCCCTCGTCGATTCCATTACAGACTGTTCAAAAAACTATCATGGATACACTCAATGACCTCATCCTCTTGGCAACGCTGATCGAGCTGCTTCGACCGATCTACATGCAGATTAAAATCCGCCATGATAATAGCCCGTATTATTTTTACAGGCATTAGCTTTTCTTTGTTCATTGCTTGACCCAATGGGATGTTATTATTTGTTGGCCTATAGGCTATGGCTATCAGTGCCTTTTCCTTCTTAGAATTTCTAATTTCCACCCAAACTGATTCAACCACATTCTCCTTAGAACCTATATTATCTCTCAGCACTGCCCTAAAGTTATCCTTGAATATCAGAATTACCCCACCTCCCTTCCTTTACTGTCTGTTCTTCTGAATAGCCTTGCACCTTTGGATATTTAACTCCCAGTCATCACCATCATGTAAGCATGTCTCCATAATGGCTACCAAATCACATTCAATCACGATGATTTGTGCTGTTAACTCATCAACCTTGTTATGAATGTTATGAGCATTCAGGTCAATTGCCTTTATGCTAGCTTTCTGACCGTCATGAATACAAACATCTTGAATATTTCCTAAATTATCCTTCCTTTTTTCCTTCTTTAATAGTCTGCCTTGAACTCAAGCCCTCCTGCATACATGCTAACCTGTTGTTTACCTTTTTACTTCTCATAATACTTCCTGTCGCTTTCCCCTTCCCTTCCACCCGACTCACAAGGTTAAAGCCGAGAGTGTGGTTTTGCAAATGCACAACAGTTCAGGCAGCAACCGTGGAGCAGGATAATCGACGTTTCGGGCAAGGATTCTTCATCAGAAAGGTTCTTGTCTGAAATGTCACTCCTGCCCCTATGCTACCAGACCTGCCGTGTTTTTTCCAGCACCACACTCTTGACTCTGATCTCGAGCATCTGCAGATCTAATTTTTGTCACAGGTTTAAAGTCTGAGGGACCACACTATTTATCCTTTTTGCTGGAACACTGGTTCCAGATCGATTCAGGTGGAGACTGTCCCATTGATACAGATATCCGGGGTTCCAAGATTGATGTCAATGCCCCACGAAATGGAAACCCTCTTTCCAATGTCAATCCCTGAGCCACATGTTTCCTTCCCTAATTTTCTTATCCCGAAGCTAATTTGATCATGGGTCGGTCAGTAATATGGAGATTATGACCCTCGAGGAGCTGTTCCTTAATTTTATCGTTCGTGCTACAAAATTCCCACACAGGTCCTTCATCCTAGCCTGGCCTATATTGGTAGTCCCGACGTGGACCATAACAATTGGAACTTCTCCTTCCCTCTACAATATCCTTTCAAGCCAGTCAGAGATATCCTGTCTCTGGCAGGCAACAAACAATGCCGATCCAGCTTGCAAAGGATACTTTTTGTCCCCCATTTATGGAATCCCCTAAAAAACGACTTGTCTTTTTGCTCCCCCCTCTTGAATTGAAATGCGTCATGGTGCCATGTCAGTTAGTTTATCCTCCCTACATCCCGTTTCTTCCTCCACACAGAGACCAATAACTTCATACCTTGAATAAGGTCAAAAGATGAGGCTCTTGTACTCCTGAACTCAGGTCCCCCTTTCATCCCTTGTCCCTGATCAGAAATCTGATTTGAATGACTTAATGTAACAGGTGTGACTGCCTCCTGAAGCAATACGTCTAGGTAATTCGCCCCCTCCTGAATGTGCCGCAGTGTTTGAATCTCAGATTTGAGATAATCAACTCTGAAACGCAATTCTTCCAGCAACCAATACTTACTGCAAATGAGACCACTGCCATTCAAAATGGGATCAGGCAGCTCCCACATCATGCAGCTACAGCACATCAACTGCCCAGCCATCTCTACTTAGTAAATTAATTTATACAAATTTATGAGCTAAATAACATTTAGCACTTCTCTGCTATGGGCTTATTAAAAAATATATAAATAAGTAAAAAAAGTAAGTAAATTTTAACCAATCACATCGTACAGAAGAAAAAAAATAGAAATCGATAAGTCTTACCTTATCAACCTAACACAGAGTTCTTTTTAGGGTTAGAGGAGGAAGGCAACTGGGAAACACTATACCTGTAGTGCCTTGGGTTTAGCCGCTGCCAAAATATATTGCCAGCAGCCCCCTGACCTTCAGTGTCTTCCACATCTCGTTGTTGAAAATTAAACACCTTACTGGAGGAGAATGCTACACAGATTTTCCCATACTCAATGATGGAAGAGCCCAATACATCAGTGGAAAAGGTAAAGCGGAAGCATTCGCAACAACTTTCAGCTTGAAACATCGAATGAATAATCCATCTCAGTCGCCTGCTAACCATCGAAGTTAGCAGTTCTCAACCATTTCAATTCTCTCCTTTGATATCAAGAAATGGTTAGAGACACTGAATACAGTACAGACCATGGTCCACGCCACCGTTCCCTTAATAGTATTGAAGACTTGGAGTCCAGAACTTCCTATTCCTAAAGACAAGCGCTTCTAGTACATTTAAGACATGTCTTGCAACTGACAACATGGGAAATTGCCTAGGCATCACTCGTGTGCAAAAAGAAAAACTCGAGGGCAAATCCAACCTGGCCAATTAATGCCCTATCAGGAGTCGACTTCAAATCATCTGTAAAGTGATGAAAGGTGTCATCGAAAGTGCTATCAAGCAGGACCTGTGCAGCAATACCTGATGCCCAGTTTCAGTTCCACCAGAGCCACTCAGCTCCTGACCACGTTACAGACTTGGTTGAAACATGGACAAAAGAGCTGAATTCCGGGCTGAGGTAAGAGTGACAGCCCTTTACATCGAAGCTGCATTCAACCGAGTGTGACAGAAGGCCTCATCAAAATGCAATTTGTGTGCATCAGAAAGCAAATTCTGCCCTTTGTAATTATCCGTGGCACATGGGCAGATGGTTCTGGATGTTGGAGGTTAGCCACCTCAGCTCCGGGTCATCTGGATCAAAGTCATGGAACTTCCTCCTTTCGGGCATTGTGGTTCAAGCCACAACATTAGGTTTAAGAGGGCAATTCACTAATACATTCTCGAGGACAACTTGGGACAGGCAATAATTCTTTCCAGTCAGTGACACCCACGACCCAAGAATGAATAAAAATAAGGTTAGACCATGAATGGTAAAATTGCTGGTTCGATGTAGCTGCCTGTTTAATTTGTTCATTGATCCTGTCATTTGGCAGTCCTATTCCTTTTTGCATCTTTTTCTATTCAACCTATAGCATTTGAAATCTGGTAGATTGAGCTGCCAGTCCTGTCCATCGCTGAGCGAATTAATAGCTGGTACCTTAACATCCCAGTTTTCTAAATATGCCCTGAGCTCATCAGTCTTACTTGTAAGACACCTTACATTGCAATAAATGAAGTTTAATTCTTCAGCACCACTTCGTTATCTGACTTGCTCTTGTTTGTCATTTTTTATTAACTTGTTACTTTCATAATCAAAACTATCCTCATCCATTTTCCCATTTACTTTGCAAATCCTCTTTCTAATAGTTTACAGTGTCCCTTAACAGGATTAGCAATTCTTCCTACTAGGATAATAGACAAATTCCAGAAGAGGTGAAAGCCATCCTTTTTGAACAGGTCTTTTCTACCCCAAAAATACCAAAATGATCCAAGAATCGGAATTACTGAAAATTACACCATATCCTGAGCAATTTATTTCCATTATCCCTCATTTGAGCTTGTCAGTGGGTATATGCAGAAATTGCTACATTTGAGGTTCTTTTTTTTAAAATCTACTACCTAACTTCTTATATTCACTCTGTAAAGTCTTAATTTTTTCCCTCACAATGCCATTCCAACCAATGTGTACAAAAACGTCTGGTTTCTTACTCTCCCCTTTAACAACATGCTTGAAATCTTTTGAGGTATCCTTAATCCTGGCACTCAGAAGACAGCATATTATCCTAGGCTCACCCTCATGGCTGTAGAATCTCCTGTCTGTTCCTTTGACAGGACAGCACGTAAAAAAAAATTCTTTGAAATGTCAAAGCCCACCTAAAACAAAATTTGTGCTCACCATATTACAGTTTCTCCCATTTTCCACTGAGAGACTATGCTTTTCAACAGTATTTCTCTACTGCTCTTGTAGGTACATCCACTGAAATAGAAAAGTTTCTTCAACACTCCTAATAAATTCATGTCCATCCCTTAACACAACAGCAGCCTCCAGTCTGTGTTTGGCAAGTTAAAATTCCCCACCATTTCCACCCTATTATTCTTACAGTTAACTGAGATCTTCTAACAAAGTTGTTTCTCCATTTCTGGGTGAAAATTGAAGGGGTGTACAGCACAATTTTCTCTAAATCTACTAGTCATCCAAATCTGTGACTCTTTTAAGCCCTCAGTTTCATTAAGCCGAAAAAGAAGCAAAGTACAACTGCACGTTAAACATTAAAGGAACTCCCTCTTCACCAAATGATTCATACAAAGTATGCGAAAATGCGATAAAGAATCAAGCATATGAACCTTGAATACATTCAACCACTTATTAGATCTATCAAATTTAAAAAAAAGTCCAGTAGACAGCTTTCAATCTATTGGTATAAAAAGAAGTCTCACTTCATGGACATCCACTTGTAGCCCTGTCCAATAGCTCTCTAAACGCACCTCCATTTAAAATAATAAATCTCTGTCCACGATGGTTTTTTAAAAAATCTTTTCAGCGATATTAAAAATGTCTTTGTTCTATGCGTATGATTTTTTCTTGAAAGGCCTTGAAAAAATTTGATAACCTTCTTCACTATTCCGTATACCACCAATTTTGGCATCATCTGCACACTTACTCAACATGCCTCCTAAATTGTCATCATAATCCTTCATATGAGTGTGGAGTGAGAAAAAGCTTTTCCACACTGCGCGTGGCCTAGGTTTTGAATACACTGCCTTGTGGTGGAAGACGGTTAGACTGAGACATTCAAGAGAAAACTGGATGGTTATTTAAATAAAAACAAAGTGCAGGGTTATGCAGAAAAATCACAGGAGGAGTTTAGTAGAAAGTCAAAGTGCTCAAAAGAGTGCCGTAGGTTGGATAGGTTGAATGGCCTCTTGATGTACAATATTAATTCTGGAAATACTCCGTCATTCACTGATTTTGCCCTTAACGGGTCTGTAATTCTTGGGAATCTTTGGTTGCCCATGAACTTACATTCCCGTCCAGTTTTGTATTCCGCAAACGTAGATCTGCATTCTGACTCGAGGAGTAAACAAATTTCAAATTCCAAGGTAGCGCCCTCATCACTCCTGAGTTTTCCTTTCTTGTATCTGCAAATATCTTCAATACTGAGAAATGTGTTTATCTCTGCCCTGAATATATTTATGACCAGTCTCTACAGAATTTCAAAGCTTCTCATTGAAGAAGCCTCGCCCCATCTCTGTTTTAAGTAGTATCCTTTTAGACACGAGATGTTTGCCCCTTTCTCTCGGTTCCAGGCCTCCATTTCCCCTACGTTGGTGGTCTTTTCACCGGCATCCTCTGCCCTCTTGAGAGCTGTGAGAATTATATTCCCAATTACACAATTTCGAGGCACCAGTTTCTCTTAGTAACGATATCAGATCACCGTAACAACTTATTTTGTCTACGTATTTAATAGATTGTCACTTGCAATTGGGGATAGTGAAAAGTAAATAATGTCGCTGCATTCCAGCACCATCATGGATTACTGAATAGATTACTGAATACATTATATAAATTGTAAAGTATTGAATAAATGAATGTTACTAAAACTGAAAACGCTCCAAAAATTCATCTTCCGTGCCCATCAACTTCCCCCTTTCTGCTCCTCCAGTGACCACTGACCGACATTGCTCTCGAAGTCCTGGCAATGTCCTCACACCTATCAGCTCCACACCTCCCACCGACCGATCACTGTGACTTCCAACCTTCTCCCGTTTCTCGCTGTCCCAGCTATCTTTTCCCAGCACCACACCCCTTCCCTTATGTATATGTCAATCCCCTTTGCCTACCCGAAATCTGAAGAAGGGTTGTGCCTGAAAGTAGGAGAAAGTGAGAAGTGCAGATGCTGGAGATCAGAGTAGAGAGTGTGTTGTGGAAAAACACAGCAGGTCAGGCAGCATCCGAGGAGCAGGAGACTGGGAGAGTGTGGCTATGTGCTGAGCGAGGGCTGACTGTTGACTGCGGGGAGAGTAGATGGCGCCGCAGACATCTGTTCTGAGTTTCCAGTCTGAACATCTTTCCTGTATGATATGCTATGCCTTCGCTGCTTGAAATCTCAGTTAAAGCAGCACTGCACCTGGCCGCAAACTTGAAGTCGTTGATCAA
Organism: Chiloscyllium plagiosum; assembly: GCF_037043375.1. Taxonomy (NCBI): domain Eukaryota; kingdom Metazoa; phylum Chordata; class Chondrichthyes; order Orectolobiformes; family Hemiscylliidae; genus Chiloscyllium; species Chiloscyllium plagiosum. The sequence goes on from NW_028270173.1 coordinate 40,030,446, forward strand.
ATATCATCCAATCTTGAAAACCTGAGGCACGTATTTGAAGCTAATGTCGTATCTCGCAGTGATTTATGTGATTAACTCATGTCATCTGATTTAATTGCACATTGAGATAAATGCTGATTCTCTCTCAGATTTCCGACTACATTCCATTATTTTCCGGTCATTTTTAAGTAGTGCCGACTTTTGATTTTGCAGAAGCCTTGCTTGTTCTTGTCACTGACCTTAAGGTCAAAATGTGCAAGTGCGCATCTGCTTACTGGCTAAGCTGTCAGAAGACAATGACCACCAAAACATTTACCTATCTTGTCCTACCATAATAAGAATGAGGGAGAATTGAGCAGCTCCACGTAAATTCACAGAATATATCTTAATGTTCAGAATTTATTTATTTACTAAGTACATGGACAAAAGAATAGAGATTGGTCTGCAATTAACTTTTACACCAAGTGGTTACAGAAAGGTATGGTATAACCATTAACCTGGAACAACACACTGAATTCAATCCATCAGTTTCTCTTTGATGCAAATGAAATATTTCATCACCATACAGTGCTCCAAGCTGAAAAATTCAACTGTATGCTGAAAATGTACATTTGATATCTCTATACCATAATGGTCAGAACACCTCATTATATGATATTGCAACTTACATATACGCTTCAGTAAACATAACTTTGATGGTAACAGTTCGATATAACTCTTGGTCTATACTCTCCGATGTCGAATGCTATTCTAATCACACTGAACATTTCATCGCAAATTTGACAAATTTAAGCAACATTAGATGAAGTAAGTCATTCAACTCCATTGGTGTTTGGTTAATATTCCTTTGATTTATAAGTAAGATGTTCTTTTCATTTAACACTATTTTTCCATTCGAAAAACAGAAGCAGCTGGAAATGCTCAGCAGGTCTTAAGCAGAGAAATCAGAGTTAACATTTCAGGTCCAGAGGCCCAAGGATGGGTCACTGGATTCGAAACGTTAATACTGAATTCTCTTCACAGGGTCTGCTAGACTTGTTGAGCGTTTCAAACAACTTCTGTTTTCCTTCTGATTTACAGCATCCACAGTTATTTTGGCTTTTATTTACCAATTTCCCTTGAATTGGATCTCAACAAAATACCCAAATAAAACATTAAAGCATTGTTCAAATTCGATTTTTCTTCTTGTTCAGTCTGAATGCCCATACAGCTAATGTTGGCACTCCCGTGACAATAGTACAATTAATTGGAGGGTTGGTGTGGACTTGTTGGGCCAAATGGCCTGTTTCTGCACTGTAGGGATTCTGTTCTAAATAGTAAGAACACTCCCTGTACGTTGAAAATTCTGCATAGATTAATTTGCCCAACAGCACTGTTCTCCCCATCGTCAAGAAATTGATGTATATTTGTTTAGTGTCATTTGTATTTTGAGAAGCAAATAGAGCTAAGAATACTAGAAACATTTTGGAACTCATCCAGTATGGACAAAGACAAATAAAGCAATTGTCAGGGTCATTTTTGGAGAAGTTTGAAAAATTTGAAAAAGAAATTCCCTTCAGTCTGCATTCTATACATATTGTATGTTGTCAAGCTTTTTACTAAACGATGTAAATATTTCTGTCATACCAACAGTCTATTGAGTTTGACACATACAGTTATTTCTCAGTCATGTTGTCGGTTAGATTCGGTTGGGTGCATTCATAACATTTCTTTCAATTAACATTTATGGAAAACTATTCCACATTCTTAACATGCTTTGATGAAAAAGAAACCCATGAATTCTCGAAGAATTGGTATATATTTTTTCAATATTTGACAGCTGCAATTGGGGATGTGTATATATATATATATATATAATGTGTGTGTGTGTATATACATATATATATATATATATAAAATCATAAACACATTCACATATGTAAATGTATACATCTTAGTGATGATTTCATGATCTTCTGAACTGTCTCCAGTCTTATTTCTCTATTCGATCCCCAGTGGGAACGAACTCCTGAAATATTTACTAGAGAATACAGGCTGTTAATTCAGTTTCGTTCTATGGATAATGATGCCTACTTTTTGTAAAGTATACTTTGTTTTGCTATTTTAATGAGACAACTGCTGTTCGCAGTATTTTGATTTGGTTTTATAAAAGTTCATGTTAATTTGGCATAAAAGATTTGCTTTAACGTTTATATCTATAAGAATATTTTAATGGTACCATGGGATTTCTTCGAATATTTTTGGTCTTCTTAGCTTGTGTAGCTTGTTGAGTGAATTCTGCATCATTAAACCTATATCCATTTGTCCTTCACACTATTTTCATGTTTAATTTCTAAAATGTACATTGCAACTTTATTTTTACCCATAAAATGTACTAGTTCACACATATCTGAATGGAAGTTCCATTTTCCAGCCCATTCTAAACATTTATGAAAACAATCCTTTGACATCCTCCTTTTAAGAGATACTCCCACAATTTATTGCGACTTACACAAATTACTTGATTGTCCATGCAAGTGGTAGCTATGAATAATATCAGACAAGCCCTTTTGAAATATTTAATGTGTTTTCCTGCTAACTTTATGAATCAAACGAAAAGACATGGGCTGAGGGGTGACAGATTTAGTCAAATATGAGTTGCTGAATTTTGGAAAGACAAATCAGAGCAAGGCTGATACAATTAATGCTGAATAAATAAACCTTGGAGTGTAGGTTCATAGACCCTTCATAGTGTGGTGAAGAAGGCATTTGGTATACTTTCCTTTGTTGGTCAGAACATTGAGTAAAGGAGTTGGGAAGTCATGTTCAGCTGAACAGGACATTGATTCGGCCACTTTTGGAATATTGTTTGCAATTCTGGTCTCCTGTCTGTCGGATCGATGTTGTGAAAGGGAAGTAAAAGACAACATTTTCATGCAGAGGATGGAGCATGCATGGAATGAGCTGCCAGAGGAAGTCGTGGAGGCTGGTACAATTACAATATTTGAAAAGGCATTTAAATGGGTATATGAAGAGGATGGTTTAGAGGAATATGAAGCAAGTACTGGCAAATGAGATTCACTTTGTTCATGATATTAGGACGGCAAGGACGAATTGGACTGAAGGATCTGTTTCCGTGCTGACTCTATGACTCTATGACAAGGTCACGCCATTCTTGGAACAGAAAATTATTTCCACGCATCAGCCAATCTCTCTAATATGATAGAAATTAGAACACCGCAGCTTACTGGGGACTGACATGTTCAGTCGATCCTGTGTTACATAGTGCAACAAGTTTATTCCATGCCATAGTTACACATGATAATACTCGTTGTGAGTAAAACGACATGACGTAACTTGGTTATCAACTCTCCCAAGCTGGTGAGTACCAATAATAGTAAGTGCACAATATTTTGAGCAGAAACTTGTGTGCTGACTTATCATCCTCACCTATAGGGAAAGTTACCAAATTCCTTTCTTTATAGTTCCTCTGCAGCAAATCTGGTGACAATTGTGATTCTGTCCTGTGGACACTGTGGCTCTCTCGAATTGCATCAAGACAAACTGGTAGCTATTTTTATTGCAGATTTATCTGTGCTGGTAATTGCCATATTGCTTTATGAGATTAAAGGTTCTTTCTTTCCATATGCCTTCCTAAACCACACTCCAATTTGCCATCTGAATCTCTTCTTGGACTTTGTTTGAATTAATTGTTCTGTATTGTTGACTGGTGCATTCAACATTGATAGGTGTGTTGCTGTTTGTTGTTAGAAACTACGAGGAAAATACTGCACGACTAAAACTGCAAGAACAATACTTACCGTGGTGTTTTGTTTGAGTCGTTTGCAGAGCGCTTGCATCTATGTTACATATGAATGCTGTGAAATAATTGACAACATCTCGTGGTCCTGTACTGTAAAGGCAAGTTTTTATACCTTACCGATATGGGTTGCAATTTTGTGGTTTGAAAGTATTCTAAATCCAACTGTTCCATTTGTTTTGATATTCTTGTTCAATGCACTGACCAACAGTATTTTAAGGGCAAATAGAGGAAGAATTGGTGTCCGTGGAAAAAGCAATTGTCAGGCTCAGACCGATCCAGTGATAGAGAGCCGAAGAAAATCAATTATTTTATTGCTCATTATATCTGGTTGCTTTTTTTCTTTTGTGGACTGTAACACTTGTGCCTTACTTTGGCGGGTACAATTTGCAGACATAGCGTTTCTTGAGTCAAATTACAATGATCCGTTTACTGATTGTCTGGAACAATCTGGATATATTCTCAGGTTCATGAGATGCTGCATAAGCACATTTATTTATGCATTCCCCCAGTGCAAATTTCGAGAGGAAATAAAGAGCACAATTAAGCATCGCTTGTCTTTAATCATGCATTCGTGTAAGTTAAGTTACATAAAGTATGACAGGAAAAAATCATGGTATGTAGCTTTTCGTCTTAGATTCAACAGTGCAATTTACAAGAAATGATAAATTCAAGTGAAACCGATATTTGTACTGCATTAGTGGGGTTTCTGAGCTTTTGACAAGTGGAACTTGTTAGATGGACAGGTTCTGATGAACAATGCACTGAGTTGACGATGATCATAATAAATTGACAAGTTTCTTTGTTGTGTCTTTGACAAGATGCCATTGATTGGTCAACTGAAACCTGAAACACAAATATCTTTCTCCTTTTGTTACATTAAAACAGGCAATTTGTGCATACGCTTTCTTTGTCTCTGCAGAGAGCAGGGCATATTCATATACGCAGCTTGCAGTGCACACAAGTGACTTTCAGATATCATCAAATGACACGACCAATGGCAACGCCTCTGCCATTCAGAGTCCTTTTCAAACCAAACAGCACGTTCCTTTTACACAGTATAAATGTTTTCACGTTTGCTTTCCTACTTCTTATGAATTACTCTGCTGAATGTAAGGAGAAAAGAACTTGACAAATCGAGTTGTTTCAAACATGCTCAAACTCTGCACTTTCAAGTAAATTGCGGCACCAAATCGAAAAGCGATTGTACTTTTAACGTTGACGTTTTTCAGAAGATGGGATTGTGACAAATTGCATGCCACATATGTACCCCAGCTAATTTTTCTATTCTTTGAATTTCAAACAATACAAGTTCAGACAGATTTGTTGATATGTATTTCTTTTGACACATGCATTGCAAATTGTAGTTCAATGATGAACATGTCTGATAGTTGGAGGTTATTCATCTCAGTTCCCAGTCACTTGTGCAGGAGTTCCTGAGGGAAGCGTCCTCAGTCTAAATGTCTTCATAAATGACCTACCCTCCGTCATAACAGTAGAAGTTAGGATGTTCGCTGAAGTTCAGGAAAGCTCATGACTCCTCAGATATTGAAGTAATGCATGTTCAAATGTCACAAACCTGACAACATTCAGAGAAGTGCGGAGTAACATTCATACCAAACAAATGTCAGGCAATCTCCAAGCAAATAAAATCTAAGCACTGCCCCTTGATATTCAATGACATTTCCATCACTGAATAATCAATCTCTACAGTTTGGAAAGTGGCCATTCGGCCCAGCTATGTCTATCGAGATCTTATCATGCTGGCACATCTGATCTGCACAACTCTGGACATTCAGCATTGCCAATCTAAATGATCTGCACGTCTTTGGGGTTTGCGAAGGAATCAGAGCACCAAATGTAAACCTACACAGGAAGGAGGAGAGCGTGGAAACTCTACACAGAGGCACCCTAATCTGAAATAGAACCCAGGTCTCTGGCAATCTGTTGCAGCCGTGTTAACGACTGAGCCACCATGCTACACCTAACTGAATATTTCATTAGCAACATCCTGGATCTTACCATAGAGCAAGCTCATCTGGGATCACCACATCAGCACAAATGTTACAAAAGCAGGTTCGAGGTTAGGAATACAGCAGCGTGTAACTCACTTCCTGACTCTATGAAGTTTATCTGCCAAGCGCAAAATAAAAGGCAGGAATATACTCCCCCGTTGCCTGCATCAGTGCAGGTCCAATAACAGTCAAGTTACTTGACACTATCCAGAATAATATAGTCCGCTGGATTGGGAGTTGGCGTTCATTCCCACTGTTGCTGATGCTCTCCAACAGCAGTGTGTCCTCCCAATAAGATGCTCTGCACAAATTCATCAAAGATCATTCGACAGCATCTTCCAAGCACAGAACAACATCCATTCAGAAGGACATGAACAATAGGTGCGTGTGAAATATTAACCTGCAATTGCTCATCAAAAACACATGCCATTGTGACTTGGAACTGTACCATCTTTCATCACTGTTGCTGCATCAAAGCCATGGAATTTTCTCCCTTAAGGCATCAAGCTACAGCATTCGGTTTAAGAACACAATTCACTACTACCTTCATAAGGAAACTTGGGGCAGGTAATAATTTATTTCCAGGCAGCGATACCCAGATCCTAAGAATTAATAAAAATAAATTGAGACCCTGAATCAAAAAACCAATGGAACAAAATATCTTCCGTTTCGATTTGCACATTAATACTATTATTTGCCAACAGAAATCAGCTGCATATTTTAATTTGACCTTTATATTAAAATCCGTTTCCTTTTGAGTATCGAAACGTTTGCCATCCCCACTGCGAACTGCTCTGTTATGTTGTTTCTCAACGTGTTATATAGTCATAGATTGCATGGAAACAGATCCTTTGGCCCAACATGTCCATGCTGACCAGGTTTTCAAAGCTGAACTAGTGTAATGTGCCTGCGTTTGGAGCATATCCCTCTCCTGCTTTCCTATCGATGTGCCTGTCCAAATGTCTTTTTATTGTTCATTGGCAGCTTATTCCATATTTTCCCTATGCGAAAAAAAGTGTCTATCAGGTCTTTTTCCAATCTTTCCCAAACTCGCCTTAAATCTGTGTGCAATAGTTTTGAACTTCCCTGCACGGGGTAAAAAGTTTGTTTATTCACCTCAGCAATGCCTCTCACAGTTTTATAAACCCACATCCGTTCATTTCTCAGCCACCTATTCTCCAGGTTAAAAGAACAATTCCCAGTCTATCCATTATTAATCTGAGTAAAACTCCACCTGCCATTTCATGGCCCACTGACACAGGTGATCGAGATCTAGATTCACACATACAGAACAGAAGCAGACACGTCATTCCAACCAGTTCATGCCAATCGTAATTCTACGCTAAACTAGTTCCACTTGCCTGCTCATGGCTCATATCCCTGCACGAAAATTCATATTCATGGACTTACCTAAATATCTTCTAAATTTTATATCTGTACCCGCATCCATTACTTCCTCTGGACGTTCATTCCAACATATTAATTTCCCCCTTCATAAAAGAAAATGGCACTCATCCCTTTTTAAAATCTTTCTCCACTCATCCAAAAATATATATTCCCTTGTCTTGAAACCTCCCTCTCCCCACACACACATTAGGGATAAAAAAAAACAAAAGCCATTCGTTGCACTGATACCATCAGTATTTGATTAACCTCAATAAGATCGCCTCTCAACGGCTACGATCCAATGAAAAAAAGTCCAAACTCTCCTTAAAATGCAAATCCTCTTTTTTCCACAATATCCTGGTAAATCATTTCTGAACTCTCTCCAGCTTCGTAATAGCCTTCCTGTAACATGGAGACCTGAACTGGAGGCAGTTCTCCAGAGGAAGCCTCCTCAAAGTCACTTTCAATTTCAACATCACGTCAATACCCCTACACTCAAATGTCTGAAGAATGAAAGCAAGCATGCCATACACTCTCTTAACCAACCTATCCATATGTAATGAAACTTGAATGTATTATGAACCTGATTTCCCAAGATAACTCTGTTGTACAACAAGACCCTAATTTAAACTTCAAAAGTCTTGCCTTTGATTGTTTTACCATTTTCATTTATCCAAATTAACCAATTATCCAATCTAATACTCTTCATCACATTGGCCCAAATGATCAAAATCTCTTTGTAATCTAAGATAAGTTTCTTCACTGTCCAATATGTCAAAAATCTTCGTGTTATCTGCAAACTTACTAACGATGCATTCAATATCCTCATCTAAATCATGACATTACATGATAAATAAAGAATGGATCCAGCACTGATCTCTGTGAAATATCGCAGGCCACAGGCCTCCAGTCTGAAAAAAAAAACAACCTTCCACCATCCCTGTCTGTCTCCTGTCGTTAAGCTAATGTTGTCCCCAGTTGGCAAGTTCTCCCTGAGTCCCATGTTATCTAGCGATATTCGAGTTTAGGTCAGAGTGGGTGCTGGAAAAGCACAGCATGTCACAGCAGCATGCGACGGCCAGGAAAATCAACGTTTCGGGCAGAAGCCCTTCATCAGAAATAGAGGCAGGATGCCTCCAGTGTGGAGAGATAAATGTGGGAGAGGCGGGTGGGGCTGGGGTGAAAGTAGCAAAGAGTACAACAGGTGAATTGGGGTGGGGATGGAGTTGTAAGGTCAGAGGGTAGGGTGGAGTGGATAGGTGGGAAGGGAGATTGGCAGGTAGGACAGGTCATGAAGACAGTGCTGAGCTAATATTACACCAGACAGAACCTTGCCAAGGCTTTACTAAAGTCCAAGTGAAAATATTTTCCGCTCTGTCCTCATCTATCTCCTTGGTTACGTCATCAGAAGATCTTTGAAGCTTGTGAAACACGATTTGCCTCGCACAAAAGAATGCTGACTATCCCGGATCATTCCTTCCGTCTCCAAATGCATGCAAAGCCATCCTTCCAAAATTACATCCAGCACTGATCTCAGATTCACAGGTATATAACTTCCCCGCTTCTCCTTACACTCCTTCTTTCACCAAAGCACAATATAAGGCATTCTTCAGTCTGTCAGCATCTCACTGTCTTATTGCAAAATATAAATTAATATCGCTCACATCTCCCGAATTTCAACACAAAGACGACCTAGTTGATTTTTACAGGCCGTGCTCTCTCTCTAGTTACTCTCTTTCTCGTATGCACTTGCAGAATCGCTTTGGATTATCATTACCGTTATTTAACAAGTCTACCTCGTAGCTAGGCATGTGTTCCCGATCAAGCTCAAATAATGCCCCGACTCTCCTTACAATTTCCAAAGGATTCATTTGAACTCAATTGTTCGTGTCTCATGTATGTTGCTTTTTAAAATCTTAACTAGATTCTCGACAATTTATTCACCGATTGTTCTCTTATCTTGTAGGCTTGACTTTCACTCTAACCCTGAACTCTGGTTATACTTTTGAAAGCTTCCCACTTAGCAGCCGTCCTTTTACTTGTGAGCAGTCCACTGCAATCAAGTTTGATCGTTGTTTTATGCCATTAATTTTTGGTTTACTTCAATTAAAAGTTTCAGTTTTAATGGAAGGCTTATCTTTTCCTCTAACTATTTGAACATAAATAGAATAATGATCACTAGACGCAAAAGCGTTCACCTACTATCACATCAGTCACGTGCCCTGTCTTTTTACCCAAGAGAAGGGCGAGATTTTTTAGTTGGAGCATTTCTTAAACACAATTCACAAGTTCTTCAAAATTCAAACCTCTAACATTATGGTTGTCCCAGTCTTTGTTGAGAAAACAACGAACACTGACAGTTACAACATTATTATTCAGATGTTAACCTGAGATTTCTCCACATTTTTATCACTCAAATTCACTTTGACTATTGGGAGATCTATCGTACAGCCCGAACGAGATGATTATTCATTTGCTGTTTCTAATTTCAATGCATATATTTTCATTGGACAATATTTCAGAACTACCTTCTCTTGTTTGCCGCAGTCATGTTTTTCATAATCAAAAATACCACTCCTACTCATGTTTTGTATCTTTCTCTATACTTTCGGTGCCACCTGAAACATGGAACATTGAATTCGCAGTCCTGTCCACGCCCCAACCAAGTTTCTGTAATGACGAAGATGACCCAATCCCATATTACCAAACATGCTCTGAGTTCGTTGACCTTACCTGAAAGACACCTTGTATTGAAATAATTGTATGTTAATTCTTCAGAGTGACTGTTCTCTGATGCGATCTTGTCTGTGTCTTCTAATTAATTCGTTCTTTACAGACTCAAGCCCATCCTTATGCCTATTCTGATCAACTCTGTTACTTAGGATTCCTCCATTTTATCTATCTGAAGGTCTACAGTCTCAATTCAAGGAATTAGCAATCCTTACCAATAGGATAAGTAAAAGGAAAACGCATCCTTTTTGAACAGGTCTTTTTTTCTGCCGGAGAAGAAATCTAATGATCCAAGAACCTAATTCGTTGAACTTTACAACACCTTTAGCCGTCGATCTGTCTCATTTAATCTCTTTCGTTCATTTAACTTGGCACCAGGAGTAAGACAAAAAAAAAAACTACTTTCAAGATTCTTTTTTTAAAAACTTTCTATGTTACCTCTTATATTCATTATGTAAATCCTTACTCTTTTCCCTGAGTCATGTCTTGTCTTGTTTATGTCACATCTACCAATGTGTACAATAATTCCAAGTTTGTCACTCTCCCCTTCAACAGTATGCTCAACATTCTTGAAACGACCTTAATACAGGCACGAAAAAAACACATACAGTTCTAAATTCATGTTCACCGCTGCAGAATCTTCTGTCTCTGCCCTTCAGAGGAGAGCCACCTATAACAATTATTCTTCAAATTTTGTCAGGCGACATCGAGCATAAGATGCAGTCTGCTTACTAAGATACGACAGTCTCTTCTATTTTCGTCTGAGAAGCTATGCTTTTCAACAATTCCCAAAACTGAGTGTCTATTTCAGAGTAGAATAGCCACAGGACACTTCTGAACGTTCTTAACTTTACACAGAGTCATCCATCTATGTGACTGATTCTACTGTTTAATCACTTTTATGAATATGCCATTCTGAAACAAAGCACAGGTTTACAGGGCAAACCGTACGAGGAGTTTAGCACAATATCAGAGTGTTTCCTGTACATTAATAGTTCAATGGCACTTCATGATACACTTTTTTGCCCTTAATATGTTTGTGTTGGTTCGCCAATACTTTGTGGCATTTTAAGAACTTACATTACCGTCGAGCTTTGTATTTTTGCAAAGTTGCATTCTGCATTATCTGACTCTAAGACAAATAAAGTCTCAAACTTCAAAGCCACCTCCACAGCTGGCATCCGTTCTGCGTTATTGCATTCTAGTGACCAAACTCAATTGAGATTTGGCCTTTCAGAGGGCTGGTGTGCAAATTGTAGAAGGACGAGCGGAGCGGGGAATTCTCCGAGATGCTATGAGTACCACTAATTCCCCTATCTGACCAGTCAGTTAACCTGATCAGAGTTACCGTCTCACAGTCGAATGCATGCCCCTATAAATTGTCACTACTAAATCGCAACCTATAGTTGCCAATCCATCCCTAATCTTAAATAGGCTCTCCCCGACCGACAAAATCTTTATGCAACTGGATATTGCAAATGGATTCTGGTCCATCCTCCTCCATCGTGATTCCCAAGATACGTTTGCATTTGCCACAGGGAATAAACAGTATACCGGGACAAGACTTTCCCAAGGACTCCATTATAGTCTAGACATCTTTCACAGTGCAATGAGTGAGGTCCTCAGGGTGATTGATCTGCCCTATGGCAGTCTGATACTCCAGTATGTTGATGATATCTTCCTGGCTTCTGTATCAAAACCGGGACGTCATGAGGCACTATATTTAGTCCTGAAATACCGCAGGACTGAGAGTTAAAAGCCAGCTTTGAAGAAAACTCAGATTGGGAAAACTATAAGTTCTTTACTTCGGATATTTAATCTCCCAAGGCATGGAAGAATTGCCTGTAGACAGAAAGGCTGCAATATAACAGATGTAATGACACAATGTCCGTGGTTTTGAGAAAGGTGTGTTTAATTACTGCAGGAATCTATCCCTAAGTTTGCCAAATTCGTCGAGCTCAGACAATGTTTGATAAAAGGGGGTAAGCCTGCGATGGACCCCATTGACTGGGTTACCATAACCAAATGACACCAATACGAAACCAAAAGTGGTACTATTGCCTGCTTCGGGAATGGGATTGTGAGTTATGATTAAAACTTCCACATTTATTGCAAAAATGAGGGGGGTTTTTACTCGGTGTTTGTAACTCAGCTCCATGGCGAGAAACAGCGACTTATAGGGTAGAATATAGAACATAGAAAAGTGCAGCACAGAATAGGGTCTTTGGCCCACGATGTTATGCTGAGAATTAATCCTAACGTAAAATAAAATAGTTTAAACTACGCACTCCCCGCCCCCCCCCCCTCCGCCCAACAATTCACTACTATCCATGTGCATGTCCAGCAGTCATTTAAATGCCGTTAGTGACTCAGCTTCCACCAACACCGCTGGCAACGCGTTCCATGCATTCACAACTCCCTGTGTAAAGAGTCTTCCTCTGACATCCCCTCTATTCCTTTCTTCTAATATCTTAAAACTATGACCCCTTGTGCCAGTCAATCCTGCTCTGGGAAAAAAGACTCTGGCTATTGACTCTATCCATTCCTCTATCCATCTTGTATACCTCGATCAGGTGATCACTCTTCCTCCTCTCTACAGAGAGAAAAGTCTGAGCTTAGTCAACCTCTTTTCACAAGGTAAGCCCTCCAGTCCAGGCAGCATCCTGGTAAACCTTATTTACACTGCTCCTTAAACAGTCTCTACATGTCTGCTATGCCCTTTCTGTGGAACAATTAATACCAGTCTGTACTTTGCAACTCCTGTCTGATAGCGTCATAATTTCTCTTACTTCAATGAAATATCTTCTCTCGGTAACTGCTCCTTTCCCTCTCCAAGGCTTAAGTAAATGTGAGGCAGTTGTGATCACTGTCACCAAAGTGTTCTCCCACTGTGAGAGCTGACACCTATCCTGGCTCATTGCCAATCACCAAATCCAAATGGCCTTTCCCCTCCTCGGTCTGTCTACATACTGAGTAAGGAAACCCTCATGAACACACCTGACAAAAACGGTTCCATCCAAACCATCTGTACTAAGGAAGTTCCAGTCGATATTGGGAAAGTTGAAATCACTCATCACAACAACCCTGCTACATCTGCATTTTCCCAAACTCTGCCCACCTATGAGTTCTGCCTGCTATTAGGGGACTGTAGAAAAAACGCCAAGACTGTTCCCTTGCTGTTCCTACCTTCCACCCATACTGACTCAGTAGATAAACCTTCCTCAACAACCTTCGTTTCTGTAGCTGTGATGCACTCTCTGATTAGCAATGCTACACGCACTCCTCTTTTTCCACCCTCCCTGCTCTTTTTAAACGTTCCAAACCCTGGAACATCAAGCAACCATTCCTGACTCTGTGAAACTCACCTCTCCGTTATGGCCACAACATCATATTCCCAAGTACTGATCGATGGTTTAAGTTTTTTACTCTTATTTCTGACACTCTTTGCGTTAAACGGACCCACTTTAACTGATCCCTTTGTTCCATCGCGTGAGAAACCTTCCTGATAGATTCACTACATCCTGTCACAGCACCCGCCGGAACTGCCCCCTTCTCAGATATGCGGCTCTGATTCCCACCCCCCCCCCCGCCCCTCCAGCCGCCGCCAAACTAGTTTAAATCCTCCCGAACCACAGGAGAAAATCCCCCACAAAGGACATTTGTGCCCCTCAGGTGCAACCCATCCTTCATGTACAGATCCCCCCTTCCCCAGAAGGTATCCCAACAGTCTATGTGTTTGAAGCCCTCCCTCCTGCACCAGCCTCGCAGCCAAGTGTTTCGCAGCATTCTCTGATGGTCCCTTACCTCTTTATCTCATGGCTCCGGTAGCAATCACGAGATAACTACTCTACTCGTCCTGCTCTTGAGCTTCCAACCTTACTCTCTATTGTCACTTTTCAGATCCTCAATCCCTTTTCTGGCTATATTATTGTTGCCAATATGTACCACGATTTCTGGCTGCTCACCCTCCTGTTCAGAATCCTGAAAACCTGATCGTCAACATCCCAGACCCTGGCACCGCATGGGCAGTAAAGTCTTTATACCATTGCATAATTGTATTTGATAAGCTTCAGAACGTTTTTATTCGTTTTCGACCGGGCCCTTACCTCGGAGCCTTTGGATGGAGGAGGTGGGGTAGCCAAGTAAAAATGGGATTGTGCCAACCTCGGTACTGTTCACCATAAGTAGCTTTGTGATCACGATTCTGCCTTTTGTCCCCATCACATGCATGGATTTGGCCCAATATGTATAAACTTATTAGAAGAGTTATTGTTATAGGAGGTCTCAAAACATAATTTTGAATTTGGTCAAATTTACATTATACCATATGAAATGCATAGAATGAGCCATAAAGAAAACTTATGGTATATAGGTAAACTTAGAGAAAGAACAAACAACATTACAGAATTGGTTGAAGTGGCGATTAATGAAAAGGAAGTTTAGCTGAGAATACTGAACTGATACATTTCTCTTGGTGATGCTTGTGACCTTGCCTTTCTTTGGTGAACTTGGTGATCAAGCACTATTCGAGGCATCAGGACTATACGTGGAGAAGTAAGTAAACTCTCATGGATCTTTCGATAAGAGTTAAGAATGTGTGACAATCCTGAAATGCCGATGCAAATGTGCAGAAAAGATTGTTACCACAGAAATAACAAACATTTGTGAATGCTGTAAAAAGGTGTTGTGCTGAAGAACGGGCCTTAGACATGTATACTTACTTAACAAATGGATTCGTGTGGTTTGAGAGGGCGCAAGACCACATTTTAAATAATAAGACATTGACATATAATCCATAGAGAAACTGACTTTATAGTGAGCTGTTGTGGTAGGGAGAAAACAAAAATGGTACTCCTGTTGCTTCCCAGAACCGTCTGGCCTTTACTATTTGCGAAGGTTACTGGTGGCCACTGTGTTGTTATTGGCCTGGGTGTTGCACCGAAATTCCAGACACTTAAGACAATATAACTAACCTAGCCAATCATGTACGCCTTTGGATTGAAACGATCCAGCCAGATTGAAATCGATCTCACGATTATAAACTACTGGGATGGCAAGGTTGGCTACCAGGTGGCTCATGGGGCTCGTATCTTTCACATGCATTGGGTGTCCTCATGGTGATTGCACTTGCATGCTGTTATTATGGCTGCCTTTATTTCAGGCTGCAAAGTTTTGACGAGGAGAGTACAGAGGAAACTCGATTATCTGAATGCCAATTATCCAAAAATCAGATTATCTGAAGGACATCACGAGGTCCCAATGAAAACATTACATCAAAGGTGTGTTTCCAACAGTGATAGCGTCTTCCTTTTTACATTGATTAAACAGGCACCATCTCCAAATTATTGACTACCCGCCCTCTCTCACTCTCCCCACACGTTCTCTGGAGTTCTGCGCAGGGGTTTAAGCTAAACATGCCTTCCCCACATAATCTCCCCAACATTGTCCTGAATCGGGCAAAGGTGGAACCTGTCAAAAAGTTGCAGTAAAACGTTATGTGTGTGCGTGTGTGTGTGTGTGTGTGCGCCTGTGTATGTCTCTATGTGTGTGTGTGTATGTGTAGGGGGCGCGGCTGCATGTGTGTGTGCATGCGCACTGTTCAGAGACTTATGCCACAAAGGTAACTGCAGCAGTCTTGTTGTTGGAGTCCAGTTCAGCTGCCCCGGAGAGGCGGCGGGTGAGTACGGGGTTGGGGGGGGGGGGGTGGGGGCGGGTGTGGACGGTGTTAGACGGAGTTGGGGTGGGAGGTTGTTGGGGGCGGTGTTGAGGGCGGGAACGGTGTTGAACGGGGTTGGGGGCAGGGTGGTGTTGGACATGTTTGCGGGTGGGAGCTGTTGGGAGCAGTGTTAGAGGCCGGGGGGTGGCATAGCATGGGGCAGGTGATTGGGCGGTTTTGGACGAGATGGGCGGTGGTGGGGGGGTGTTGCACGGGGGCGTGGGGCAGTGTTGGACGGTGTTGGGGCGGGGGGATGGTGTTGGGGCGGGTGGGCAGTGTTGGGGACGGGGTGGTGGTGTTGGACGGGTTGGGTGGTGTTCGACGAGGTTGGGGCAGGGGGTTGTTGGAGGTGTTGGATGATGTTAGGAGTGGGGATCGCGGGCAGGTGGCGGGGTTGGGGCGGGGCTCGCGCGCTGTGTGCTGCTGCAGACTCCTGAACTTTAAAAGGAGCAGACTTTAAAATATCGGAGCTGTAGAGGAAAGCCATTTTATTAACTGAATAATCCATTATCCGAACGAAAAAGTTCCTGCCCATCTCGTTCGAATAATCGAGGTTCCTCTGTAATGCCAGATGCCAATGTTCATACTGAAAAGATTGTTGAACGCCCCCCTGATGAGGGACAATGAGGCACATTAAATCTGTCTGTATGTGATCGAGAGTCAATGGATGACCATGGCCTCTGAACATAATGGTGGAACTGAAGCAGAGCAAGCGAGGATTTTTGATTAAATTTGAAAAGCATGCTGGGATAGTTGACTAATTTTACTAAAATGCTGACCAGCATGACTTTGCAGGGGCAGGCGAGATAAGCGGTTAACCATTACTCCAGGAGCAAGCAAGATAATCTTTCTACCCTATCACAGGCTCAATTATGAGGAATTTCAACCACTGATATACTGTCAGAAGACATACTTCTTGGCTTATCACCATGGATCGTTGTGTTAATATCTGTAACTGTGTACCACGATGTGGTTGAAACATAAAAGTGCTGTTGATCTCTGTAAATGGGGAGTCAGCACGTCCAAGACTGGTGTTCAGGGTGACTGTATGGCTCTAAACAGCTTTTGACAACTAAATTTGTGTCTGATTCACTGCTAAGTCGTTTTGATATTACTGTAACTTTAACACTGTGTAAAATAGTGGCCCTTCACTTTTGCTTTGAACTTTACTCTCTCACCTCAAATACATGTCCTGTCGTTTTGCACAATTCCACTGTGGGGAAAAAGATTTTGACCCTATTTGTGTATCTGATAAATATATAGACAGCTATCAAGTCTCACCTCAGCCTCCTCCACGCCATAGAAAACAGCTGGAGTTTCTCTAGTCTCTCCTCAATGTTGTTGCATCCTGGAGGGTGTGTTTTGAGTTTGTGTTTTTTCTTGATAAGAATAAAAGCTTATCTTACCTGCTCCTGCAGTGACGGTCAATAGCTCATCTTGCCTACTCCTGCAATGTCATGCTGGTCAGTAATTTAGTAATTATTATTCAAATATTCCAGCATGCTTTACAAATTTAGTCAATAACCCCAGTAATCTCTGCTTCAACAGAGAGTAGTAGAAATCTGTCAAGCACTGTTGGAGTCAGTGGTGAATGCCATTTAAGAGACTTTGAATTAAGAGCATAAATATTCATGAGATGGAGGGATATGGGCCAAGGACAAGTAGAAGGGATTAGTTCAATATGGAGTCATGTTTCGCACAACATGATGGGCCAAAGGGCGTATTCCTGTGCAGCACTGTTCTATATTCTACGTTATCCTCTGCTCTAGATAACAGGTAGCATGCCATGTTTATGTTCCATTTGGAACGCTTGCTACATGGAATGCTCAATAAGGATCAGGAAATATCACTTCTGTCCAATCGCTTATTCTGTTCTATTAATATTCAATAAACGTTATAAATCTCTGGAATAGGCATTAACATATCTTTATTTTCACCTAATGTGGGCAACACTGCCTACACCAACATTTATTTCTCATTCCTAATTGCTCAAAGGGCAAATAAGAGTCAACAACGTTGTTGTTGACTCTGGATTCACATGTAGACCAGATCAGATAACGACCAAATTTTAGATTCCTATAGGACGTTGGTGAACTTCACAATCGCAAACAGTTTTTTTTTTTTAAATCATCATTTGCTCTTAATTCATATCTTTTATTGAATTGAAATTCCACCACCTGCTTTGGCAGGATTTGAACACAGCTCCCTGGAACATTGCCTGCATCCCTGAATTAATAGCTAGTGATAAGACTTCAAGGGAATTGACTCCTCCACTTTATTGTCCTAATTATAAACATAATTAATATTCTGAATCACTAAAACCGTTCTGGCCGTCTTTATGATTAGAAGTGACACAAACTTAAAATTTGCAGTTTCGAAATCAGTGATGGAGCTGAGAAGTAAATCTGCTCGGAGGCAAAATGGTCGACTCTTGCTCCTCTATTTCATAAGTCCCAGAATTCTGACCCGGCCAAGGCAATTTAAAAAATGCATATTTACATGCCATTTTCGAATTAAAATTAAGATGGCCAATGTGCGAGAAAATCATTGCATCGTGCAAATACTTTCCCCAACAAGAAAGGCGAGAACATGACATGAACATATAACATAGACAATAGAGTGCAGTGCAGACCCTACGGCCCTCAACATTGCGCCGACCTGTGGAACCAACCTTAAAGTGTATCTAGCCTTCAGTATTACATTTTCATTCACATGTTTATCCAATGACCATTTAAGTGCCCCTAATTTTGGTGCATCTATTACTATTGGAGGCAGTGTGTAAAGTGCCCCTACTACTCTCTGTGTAAGAAGCTACCTCTGATATTTGGCCCATATCTATTACCCCTCAGTTTAAATCTATGTCCCCTCGTGCTAGCCATCACCATCCAAGGAAAAAGACTGTCACTGTCCAGCCTGTCTAACCTTCTGATTGCTTTATATATCTCAATTAAGTCATCTCTTAACATTTTTCTGAAGGACGGCTTCAAGTCCTTCAACATTTCCTTATAAGACCTCCCCTTCATACCATACAACATCCTAATAAATCACTTCTGAACCCTTTCCAAAGCATCCAATTTTTCCTTCAATGCGGTGACCAGAAATGTATGCAATATTCAAATACATCCATACCACAGATTTTTACAGCTGCCACATGACCTTGTGGGTCCGAAACTCCATCCCTCTAGCAATAGAAGCTAACACATGGTATGCCTTCTTAACAACCTTATCAACCTGGGTGGAAACTTTCACGGATTAATGTACGTGGACCCCGAGATCTCCCTTCTCGCCTACACTACCAAGAATCTTACCATTGGCCCAGTACTCTTCCCTCCTATTGCTCCTTTCAAAGTGAATCACCTCACACTTTTCCGCATTAATTTCGATTCGCCACGTCTCAGCCCAGCTCTGCAGCTTATATAAGTCCCTCTGTAACCTGCAACATCCTTCAGCACTGTTCACATCTCCACCGACCTTAATGTCTTCTGCACTTTTACTAACCCATCCTTCTATGCCCTCATCCAGTTCATTTATAAAAATGACAAGCAGCAGTGGACCCAAAGCAAATCCTTGCGGCACACCACTATTACCTGAACTCCAGGATGAACATTTCCCATGATCCACAAACCTCTGTCATCTTTCAGCAAGCCTTTTTATGATCCAAACCGCTAAATCACCCTCAAATCCATGTCTCCGCATTTTGTGCAATAATCTACTGTGCAGAACCATATCAAACGTCTTACTGAACTCCATATACACCACATCAGCCGATTTACCCTCATCTATCTGTTCGGTCACCTTCTCAAAGAACTCAATAAATTTTGTGAGGCATGACCTGCCCTTCACAAAACCGTATAGACTATGCCTATTCGTCTTATTCCTTTCTAGATGAGATATAAATCCTATATCTTGTCATCTTTTCCAACACTTCGCCCACAACCAAAGTAAGGCTCATTGGTCTATAATTTCCAGGGTTGTCTCGAATCACCGTTTTGAACAAGGGGAAAATCTTTGCGATCCTCCTGTCTTCTGGCACTATTCCTATAGACAATGACGACCTAAAGATCAAAGCCAAAGGCTCTGCAATCTCCTCCCTGGGCTCCCAGGGAACTCTAGGGTAAATCCTACCCGACACAGCCTTTATATCTACTTTCACACCTTCCAGAATTGCTAACACTTCCACCTTGTGAACCGCAATCCTGTCAAGTCTAGTAACCTGCATCTCGGTATTCCTCTCGATAGCACTCTATTTTTCCAGTGTGAATACTGACGAAGTATTCTGGAATTCAGACTGATTTGCTTGCCTAAGAGACAAGCTGTTCAGTAGCCATCATTACTGGCATGACAGCACGATAATTTGAAATTATTCAATAAATAAGTTGAAATTAGAAATTCCCTTAAGGAAATTAGATATGTTTTCTTTGCAAATATAATCAAGCAATGCAAATTACACCATATTATAAATTGGAAGGAAGTTTCAGCAAAACAAAAGCAAACAAATGAACACAAGAACAGCACTGTCGCTACTTTGATTTACAAGAGACAGGAGAAGTTCAGTTCTTCTGTGTGTAATTTAAAAAGATGCAACTCATTGAAATAATGTAATGAAAGTCGCAGCTTCAAGTGCGTTCTTACGTCCCTGAGCAATTTTATTTGGTAATTATGGAATTTAACAATAATCTGCCAAGATCGCCAGGAAGTTTGTTAAATTTCAAATCTAGTATTATTGTTCTGAAACCTAGTTCCTACATTTCATCACGTCAACTTCTTGAATATTTCAATATGCCAGTTCATCCCTGTCATGGTCTATAACAAATTCGTATTTCACATTCTGTATGTAATATTTTAAACCTCGATGTCACATCTGTCATGTATCCCCTTAAATTGATTTATTTCATGTTGAATTGAAAAGGAAATGCTAATTAACTGCAAATCCTGCTGACCCACAACAAATCAGCATCTTCTGTTTTGGCAGCAGGAGCTGAGAGAGCGCGAGCCAGGGACTGCTGGGCAGGTAAATTTGAATATGAAATATTTATCTTGTGAATCAGAGGAGAGAAGGCTAAACAGGAGCAGAATCGGACAGCGCAACTGCTGGGTAAGTGAACAAATATATTCAGGCAATGGCTAAACCGGAAACACTACATGTGCAGTGTCTTCCAACCGTCTACCTTCTCTAACCAAACAATAGACTTTGTATGGAGGGTTGGTAAAGAAAGCGATGTTTTTAATTTTCTTTTGGAAATTTAGAGTGGAGGGGATGGAAGCCAGGGCAGTTACATGTTCCTCTTGCAGGCTGTGGTAGTTAAGGGTCACCAGGCTTGTCCCAGCTGAGTTCAACTGCGAGATTTGCACCCAATTCCAGCACCCCACACACTGTGTTCGGGAACTGTAGCTGGAGTTGGATGAGTTCTAGATCATTTAGGAGGCTGAGGGGTTGATAGGGAGGCATATTAGGAAGGTACTCACACCTATGTTACAGGATAAATATAGCTGGGTGACTGGCAGGAGAGGGAAAGTGAATAGGTAGTCTGTGCAGGGATACTATGTGGCTGTTCCATTTAAAAATAAAAATACCTTTTTGGACACTTTTGAAGGAGGACGACCTCCCAAGGAAATGCCTCAGCAGTCAGGTATGTAGCATTAAGTCTGATGCTGTGGTTCAGAAGGGAATGGGGCAGAATAAGAGAACGATCATGATAGGAGATTCAACCATGAGAGAAGCTAACAGGAGATTTTCTGATTGTAAATTAGATTTCCGGATGGTATGCTGCCTTCCCGATGCTAGGGTCAGGGATGTCTGGGATCGATTCAATAGGATTCTTAAAGGAGAGGGTGAGCAGCCAGTAGTCATGGTACACATCGGCAGCAATAACATAGTTTGGAGAAGGGCTGAGGATTTGAGAAGTGAATATAGTGAATATAGGTTGGAAGCTAAAAGGCAGTACGTGCAACGTAGTAATTCAGAAGTGCTACCAGTGCCATGGGATAGTGAGGCGAGGAACAAAGTGCATCTGAATACGCGACTCCAGAGCTGGTGTAGTAGAGGGGCGTCAGATATGTGGCGTATTGGAATACCTTCTGGTGAAAACGGGACATGTACAAGGAGGACGTTTTGCACCCGAATTGGAGGGATACCACTATCCTGTGCGGGAGGTTTTGCTAGAGCTCTTTGGAAGCTTTTCAACTAATTTGGCGGGGAATGGGAACTGGAACTAGCATGAGAGAATGATGTAGCTGGTGAACAGGCAGATGCAGCGTGCAGAGAGTCTGTGTGGAAGGATAGACGTTTGACAGGGCAATGTTGCAGTCAGTGTGATGGCTTGAAGTATATCCATTTTTACGCAATATGTGTCAAGAATTAATGTTGATGAGCTTTGACCATGGATCAGTACTTGTAGTTACGATATTTTGGCCATTATATAGATTTGGGTCTCACAGGGGAGGGATGGCTGTTGGAGGTGCCGGGGTTTAGATGTTTCAAAAGGAAAAGAGAAGGAGGTGAAACAGGTGGAGGAGTGGTATGCTAATCAGGGATTGCATAACAGCTGCAGAAAGGAAGGTCGTCGAGGAGGTTTTGGATATTGAGTCATGAAGGTGGAAGTCAGAAACCGGAAAAGAGCAGTCATTTTATTGGGAGTTCTCTGTAGATCCCCAATAGAAACAGAGAATCCAAAGAACAGATTGGGGGACAGAGTTCGGAAAGATGCAGAAGTAACAGGGTTGTCATGCCTGACTTAAACTTCCCAAATATTGATTGTAAACTCCTTAGTGCAGATAGTCTGGATGGAGCAGACTTTGTCAGGTATGTCCAGGAAGGATTCCTAACTCTTTCTGTAGTTAAGACGACTACAGGGGAGGCCATATTGGATTTGGGGCTTCGCAACGAATAGGAGCAGACATATGGAAAAGCATTTATCTTGGGGGAGGGAGAATTACCATTCTATTAGTCAAGAACTGTGGAGCATAAATTGGGAACAGATATTCTCAGGGAAATGCACGACAGAAATGATATTGTTCAGGAAGCACTTGCTGGTCATGCTGATTACGTTTGTCACACTGAGACAAGGAAGGAAGAGTTGGGTGATGAAACCTTGAATTGCAAGAAATGTGGAATGTCTAGTCAAGAGGAAGAAGGAGACTTACTTCGAGTTGAGGAATCAAAGATCAGCAAGGTTTCTAGAGAGTCACAGTGTATAATTCTAGGGGATTCAATCGTAATTGGAACGGACAGGTGTTTCTGTATCCGCAAACGAGATGCCAGGGCGGTCTGTTGCCTCCCACATGCGAGAACTTTGGATCTTGTAGCAGTTAACAGGTATTCTGGAGTGGGAGAACGAACAGCCTGTGGTCATTGCATTCGTCGGCACGAACATAGCAAAAAATAAAAACAAGGCCCTAAAAGCAGAATGTATAGAATTAGAAAGAAAGTTAAAATGTCTGCAATCAAAGGTAGTTATTGCAGGGTGACTCAAAGCTAGTCAGAGAAGAAACAACAAAGATAAGAATGAACATGTGGCTGAAACAATGGTGTGAGGGAGACAACAATTGGGGAATTGCAATCGGTTCTGGAGGGAAATGGAAAATGTACAAACTTGACCTGCACAGAACCGTGACTGATTTCTGGGCTTTGAGGGTGAGGGGGGCACAGTACTTGATGGAGTGGTTGAGGAGAGTTGAAACAATTGTGACGTGGGTGTGGGAACCAGCAGAGTCGACCAATGGATGCAGATATGGTGGGAGACGTAGGAACCAATACAATCAAGCAGAAGACTAAGAACAAGCAGGGAAACGGTCCTGAAA
Source organism: Chiloscyllium plagiosum (assembly GCF_037043375.1). Lineage (NCBI taxonomy): Eukaryota > Metazoa > Chordata > Chondrichthyes > Orectolobiformes > Hemiscylliidae > Chiloscyllium > Chiloscyllium plagiosum. The sequence goes on from NW_028270173.1 coordinate 40,053,871, forward strand.
AGAACAGGCCAGAATTCAGACGACACCAGTTTATTGTCCAAGAGGTTTCTTTGAAATCACAAGCTTTCTAAGCGCTGCCATTCGTCAGGTGACATGTAGAAAGGCACAGCGGCACAAATCGAAAGCAGAAAGATCAGATGGTCATACAAATGGTGTGAGTAGAGCATCTACAGGTTGAATAGTAAGTGTCTCCAGGTGATCAAAAGTATGAGTTAAGTGTCAACAGCTGAATATCAGTTGAAGGGATTGATTTATAATCCAATTAATTGAGGCAGAAAACAGGAGGGGCGGTGGTCTGAAATACATGTATTTCAATGCAACAAGTACAATAGGCAAGTACAATGATTCCTGAAGAAGGGCTTATGCCCGAAACGTCGATTCTCCTGTTCCTTGGATGCTGCCTGACCTGCTGCGTTTTTCCAGTAAAACATTTTCAGCAACAAGTACAATAGGCAAGATAGATGAATTGGAGCTTTGGTTAGTATTTTGAACTGTGACATTTTTGCGAAACACACAGATTTGTTTGACAGATGGGCAGGAGTGGCAGTAAATGTCCCAGGATTCAAAAGTTACAAGTCTGAAAGCAAGGGATGCTTAAAGGATGGAGTACTTGCATTATTGGTAAAGAAGTATATCACTTCTGTATTGAGGGATAATACGGTAGTGGACTCGTGCAAAGAGGAAATACTGTTAGAAATTTTAAATAGAAAAGATGAATTCACGATGCTGGCCTCTCAACAGCCAGTGAGAGAAAAAGGCGAGAATATGTAGGCAGATTGTGGAAAATGTAAATCAGCTTGTTTACTGTGGTGCATGATTATAACTTAGCGTCTGTTGACTGGGAATTGTTTGTTGCTTGGGGCTTGGATTGGGGACAGTGTGTAAAGACCATTCAGGAGGGTTTCTTGAGACAACGTGTAAAGTGTCCAACAGGGAAGATATTATACTGGACTGGTTTTAAGAAATGTGTCTGGCCAGGTGACTGAAGTTTCAGTGGGGGTTGTGGGATAGCGACAATAATAACGTGAGTTTTAATATACTCATTGATAGGGAGAACAATAGTCCTCGTTTGAAGGTGTTAAATTGCGAGACGGCGAACTACAGCAATATTAGACAGGAACTGGAGAATTTGATTTGAGATGGCTGTTTGGGGGTAAATCCACATTGAATATGTGAGTCTTGCAAACGGCAGTCGGCAAGTCTTCAGGAATGGCATGTTCATGCCCGACATAAGGATAGGAATGGTAAATTACACAAACGTTAGATGACCAGTAATGTTATGACATTGGTCAAAAAGAAAAAGAAAACATATGCAAGGTCCAGGAGGACGGGAAGGGCTGATACTCTTGATATAAATCATGAACCTCTTTTCTCTCACAATCAACGTACAAAAGAACTTAAACAAGGAATTAGAATAGCTAGAAAGTTGTTAACAAACAGGATTGAGGAGAATGAAAAGGCTTTTTCTACATGTATCATAAGCAAGAATGTAGTCAGACAAAAAGGTTGGTCCACACGAGGTCAAAGAAATAAATATACGTGTCGAGCTAGAAAAGAAAGGTGATGTCCTATATTGTTTCGGTATTCTCTGAAAAGAAGGAATTGGTAGATGATAATATCAGGGTAAGGAGTGTCGAATTCTTGAGAGAAGTTGCTAATAAACAATAAGAGATGCTGCAGGTTGTAAACAATATAAAAGTAGATAGGTTCCAGAACCCCGACGGTATCTATCGCAGAAAACTGAGGGAAGCAAGAAAACAAATTGTTGATGCAATGACCGATTTCTTTCAATTGCCTTTCACCACAGGTGAGTTCCCAGAGCACTGGACAATGGCAAAATGTTGTGTTAACAACCATTATTATGAAATGTGTCGAGAGGCTGATGATGATGCATAATAAGGCCTTGCTGCCTTCTCACTGGACACCATGCAGTTTGTATATCATTCCAATCGCTCAACAAATGCTTTGGAGAAGGTACAGGAAAGGTTTTCGGATGTTACCTGATGTGCAGAATCTTACTGATGATGACTGGATTTATTTTCTCTAGCACGTAGCGGTTTGAGGGCAGACCAGATAAAGGTGATAAGATTGTGAATGGCATGGACGGAGAGGAAAGTATGAAACGTTTGAAACTAGTATGAAACTAGTGGACAAAGGAGCAAGGTGTGGGTGTCAGAGGCGGGTAGTTTAATAGCGAAGAAAAAGCCAAACGTCCCCCATAAAGTGTGGTGAAGACCTGGAACACGCTTCCAAAGGAGTTGGTGAAGAGACACAACATCACTTTTCAAGAAACACTTGAATATATATATGAATGGAAGGAATTAGAGGAATACAGACCCTGTAAATGAAGATGGTCTTAGTATGGAAGGACAAAATTTGTCAGTGCAGGTTTGGAGACTGAAGTGCCTGTTCCGGTGCTGTGTTGTTCTTTGCTGTCTGTTGTTGCTTTCAAGGGTAATTGGAGATTGTTCACAAGTGCGATTCAAACTGGCAACAGCCATGAAATAAAAGTAAATATACTTTATATCAAGAATGATTTTGAGGTAACTTGTATAATATGGAGTGATTAGATAGTCTTCTGTTTTCTGCAGAAGAAAGATGTGAATTTATTCCATGCTTCACAATTTTTTTATCTTGTCAGTTCAGCTGTTATCACATGCCGAACATCCGCCTTTCTACTGAGGACCATCACGCATTGTACAACCTTATTTAAAGCAGATTATTAAATATTTGTTCTGATCTCAGCATTTGCAGTATGACAAATACATTTGATTTTTGTTTGGCAGATAATCTAGTGAAAATTGTGATTGTAAGTGTGAACTTTTTTATTTGCCCACATGCATCTTTAGATGCCTCTTGACAATGGTAACCAATCAATTTGTTCCAGCATTCAAAGTTATAGTGTATCTTCCCAAATTTAGAATTCAACCCCACTGCATTTGAATGCTGAGTATTGTCCTGGTGATGTTGCCTGTACTATCAACTTAACTGTCGTACTCATCTTTGATCCATTAGTTGCTGTTTGTCCCCAAAAGCTGTGGGTAAAGTATTGTTCTGCTAAAAATAGCAGCACTGCTTATCGAATTCCCAGTTCTCTGAGCAAATTCTGGTCACTTCAGATTCATCTTGTATTTGAGCATCCTAAGGGAAATAACAAAAGGCCATTGTACTCTTCCTTGAAAGCAAGTTTCTGCACAATACCGATTTGGATTGTATTTGGTGGATGGAAATTATTTTAAACAATTTCTTCCATTTGTTTCGGTATTATCACTCGATGTGCTCACCAATAGGAATGTTACACAGATTGATAAAGAATAAAGAGGACTCAAAGGAAATGGTAACTCTCGAAACACGATGCTTCAGAAATACCATGGTGGCACAGTGGTGAGCGCAGCGCCATGCATCCGGATTTAGCAATCTGGATACTTCCATTTTAAACACTGAAACACGAACATTACATCCACAATTTACAGACGTACAATTATGAGCCAAAGGTTACAACGAGTCATTTATAATTTTAGACAAAGAAGCCTATATGCTGAGCACGTTGAAGATCCTGCACAAACACTTTTATTTATGCAGCTTCACAATATAAATTGAAAGGCGAGTTGATAATTTGATGACGCACCCCATTTGGCTGCTTACGTATTTCTTTGAGAATGCTCTTCCATTATCAAGAAGATGAGGCTTGTCATATATTTGCTGTTGATTTCAGTTTCTTCTGGAAAATATTTCTCCGTAAAATCAAAATAACATGATCCATCGTTCCATTCGAATTTCACAGACATCATTAAATTAAAATGGTACCTACAAGGAGATGTCTTTTGTCCAGTCTTCCAAATGCACTGGAATTAACTGCGGATTTGCATCATCAGTACCTTTGCCTTTCCAAATTTTGAATCAACATATTAAATAAATATCATGATGCGGGAAATGTTCCAAACAGATCATCCATTTTGGCGCAACTGATGGAATATTTTCAAATTCCAATATGGTAACATGATATAAAGACACCCCTTAGCAAAACGGCAAAGTCAGATACAGATTGTTGCACATGCAATTCAACAGCAGCAGAGGCTGGTGTGGGCGAGGGGTTAGGGCAGCGAGAGAGCGAGAGAGAGAGAGAATATTGAGTGGAAACTCCGACAATAACAGCAGTCAGGAGACATTTGCTACAGCTTCCAACCCTGTTCACACTTCAACAACAACTGCTTAAACAGAGAGCAGAAAAACCCTGAAAAATCCTTGTCTTAGAGAGCTGGCCACAGTCATTCACGCTCTCTCCTTCTATTGTTCCAACTTGTGAAGAATCCAAGCTCTCACAAGTTGTTTGCAGGACCGCAGATGGTGGCCACCTCTAGTTCAATCTCTCTCTTAAAAGAAACCTGGACATAATACATCTCCTTTCTAGTCTAGATTTTAAAGATTTTTTTTTTAAAGAAAGAGTGCTACAACTAACCAATTCGATGAAAATCTGGAGAAAGAGCACTATGTGAGTTGGTAAGCAAATTTAATGCGAAGACACAAAGTATCGATTACTCTAACTCTATGGAATTTTTGAGAGATGATACCAATTATATTCAGTGAATGAAACATTCAGTTTCAATACTCGATGTAAGTTTGATGTCAGGTGCGTTTAAAAGTTTTGTAAGCTAACATTTTACAACTTTTACAGTGCACAGAATATTCTGAACTTCGTAAAAGAAAAAACCCACGTCTGAATTCACTTTTCTTAAATACCATAGATCACATAACATCAATTCCCACTTCCAACTTGGACTCGACCTTTGAATGCTGATATCGAACATTGAAGAGTTTTCAGCACAGTAGCTGGCTACTTTTTGTTTGTATATCTCATTGCAGAAGTTCTTAGAATACAGGTGCAACGTGTATTGCTAAAATCAATCTGTTCAATGTTGTGTTCAAGTTAAATAAGGGAAGTTTTTGAAGTTACATTTTACCCCTAGTCCAACGTAAAAGTGTGTATTTATTTTTGTTTAATGAACATCAGGAGCATACTGTTCAAAATGTTTTTATTTAAAAGTCAGCAGACAATAAACTGTTTTTTTTTTTAAAATGACCGTTTTAAAAAATGAATCACGATGAGATAGTCTTTGAAGTTAACGTACCTTTTGAAGAGGAAGCATCCAAAACGCTTGGACTTAATCTTGTTCAATAGACTAAAATTGACGATCATCATTATGTAATATTGGCCTGGCCACTTGAGGATTTTCTCTGGTATAAAAGAAAAAGCACATCGAAAGCAGAAAATCTGCATGAGCATAAGGCAATGAGAGAATTATACAAAAAGAGAGTATTGGATGAACATGGGGCCGCCGATAATCACATAGTTTGAAAATATTTGCTATCCCATTCTTGCAATTGTTGACGTTCCGGGTAAGCCACTGAACAGTTATGTTTTATTCTATTGAACGAAATAATAGATCTTTCTGTTAATGACCTCCTTTGTTTCATTCGATGCATTTATTGCTGGAAATAATTACGAGCGTCAGTGAGATAGTGAACTGCATTGCGCTGTATCTAGAGTCACATGCAAGTCTGGCTGGGCGATGATAGCGAATGTCTCAGCCTAAACGAACTGAGTCAACCATATTGTTTTTAAAGAGAATAGCTATGTAGCCTTTACCTTCGAACTTCTTTCAAGTTCAAGTTTTAAACTTCGCTATGGTGAAATTTCACCTCACCAATATAATCTGAAAGTTGAATGCTCGTGATATTTTTTGTAAATTATTGTCAGGTAAAAAGATCTTATTTGACTGCTTATCTGAATATAAAGATGTTTTAAGTTGTCAAAGAGTGCTGAGAGAAATAGTGGTAGAGAGAGGGAGACAGAGAGACACACAGAGAGAGAGAGACAGAGAGATACAGAGAGAGAGAGAAAGAGAGAGAGAGAGATACAGAGACAGAGACGAAGCAACATAGAGAGAGGGAGAGAGAATAATTTTCATAAGATATGTTTTCGGGACATATTCAGTTTGATTCAGCAACAATGATACGGTGTATAAAATATGACAGAATTGCTGTGAGTTTCCTGATTGCTATAAGGAATAGAATGGAAATTTATTTCCATTTGTTTTAGATTCTTGTGCTTAATCACGCTCCCCATCAGCTATCCCGTGATAAGTGAAGAAAGTGATATGGGTGGAAGACGTTGAATTTTGCAGTGCTGGTGATTCAGCTTTTCTTAATTTATATAAATAATTTGGCTGAAAGGATCGAATCCGTTATATTTGCACATGTCTTAAAGATGATTTGGAAATGAAATGGTGATGCCAAAATAACGATGCAATAATGGGGAGGGGAATTTATTCAGCTTAGCTGACTGGGTGGCTGGTTTGTAGTAAAGAGAGTCGCCAATAGGGCAGGTTCAATTCACGTGTCAGGGCACCACCAAGATACCATTTTCTCAGTCTTTCCGCTTACTCAGGAGTCGTGACTTGCAGGTTTGCTCTCTGTTTAATGAAATAGCAAGAGAATTCTGACCGTAAATATGCTAACAAAGGGAAATGAACTGTTTCAACTGTGGACAGAGGCCTGGGAAACGGAACATTAACACGAGGGAGCAGGAAATTGTCCATTTTGACTACAGATAAACAATAATTGCCAAGCATTAATTTCAATGAAGAGCAAATGCAGAGCTCTGAATTGTAAAGCATACGTGGATCTTAGTGAACGAATCACAAACCGTTAGCATGCAAAATAATAAGCAATTATGAACGATAATAGAATGTTATTGCTTATTGAAAAGAAAATTTGATACAAGCAGGCAAGTAATGATTCATTTACCAAAGTTTCAGGTGAGACAGTCTGGAATGCAGAGGACAACACTGGCCTTTTATCAAAAGTAGAAAGCAAATGCATTGGAAGTAGTACACAGAACGTTTACTACAGGAGAACCATGAATACTGTACTGTGAATCAATGATTGGACACTTGAGATTTGAATCCGCATGAACTTAGAAGAGTAAGCTGTGGTTTGATAAAGCACAAAAGATTCAGAGAATGAATATGTGAAGCGTGCTTCCTTGTGTACGAGAATGTGGGATTTGGAGATGAGGATATGAGTGTCAGAACAATCATATGTCGAGAAACTGTGAAAGGAATTTTATTGATTGCATTTAAGGATGCAAATAAATGACATTGCTACTTTCGTCATGCTATGCCTCACTGGGATAGTGCACTTCAAGTCACCAGGTGAGGTAGTCAACCGTTAGCAGGATAGCCTTAAGTTACAGTACATGTAATATATTAATCAGATGAGCTGATCAATTGGGAATGGAATTGAATTCAGACAGCTGTGAAGTGACGGAATTGGGCAAGACAAGCAAGGTGAGGCAACATCTGATCTGTCACTGTGAAGTACCAAAAAATAACACAACCTTTGTGGGAATTGCCACTGATATTTTCATGTTAGCAGCATTATTGATTGATACGTCATATAGGATTTGCCTTTTTTGGCCATGGAATGGATTGGCAGCTGATTCTAGAACCACATAGTAGTTGGGTTAGGCCGCAGCTGGAGTATTGAGGGCTGTCCAAGAAAACGCATTAGTGAAGTGATGTGATTGCAGTGGAGAGAGTGGAGGTGACAATTACCAAGACATTGTATGGGCTGGAGAGTTGTAGTCGTGAGTGCGCTTTGATAATTGAGCCTGTTTCTTTTGTTGAAGTAGATTGAACTGAGGAGGCAATGCATGCTTAACATACATGGAATTATGAGAGCTATACACAGCACAAACATTAAAACACGTGAATACTTGATGGAGGTATCAATGACCATGAAACGTTGATTTTAGCTGACAGGTAGGATGTTTTAAGGGAATGTAAAGATTTTGTTTTCACAAAGATAGTATTTGGAATTCAGTGCCTCTAAGGATGTGACAAACAAAATTGATTCTACAATTTACAAACTACGTACATGTGAACTGGCAATGCTAAGGCATAAAATGTTGAGGACTAAGTGGAACAACACGAAATCAGGATAGACAGGTGGCTGTTATTGATCAGCGCACACTCAATGGGCTGCAGGGCATTTTTTATGTTTGCTATGACTCTATGCATTCTGACACATACTGTAAATGTTTTGCACTCACGAATTCCTCAGTAGTTGACATACATTATTGTTCATAGCATGCACATATGCTGGAGAAAATGAAAATGCTGTTTTTAAGTATTCAAGTGTATTTTATTTCAGTTAACACGGATGAACACTAAATTGCTAGGCACTGACTGAAGTTGTTCAATGAGCTAAGAATCATTTCCGTTGCTGTTGGCGGGTTAGACATTGTCAACGATAACTGATCAGTAGCCCGAACACCAAACAGCTGAGTCGCCATTTGTTCACAGTCGAAATAGCACAGATCAGGTAGCATCCGAGAAGCAAAGACAGTGAAGGGCTAATGGTCAAAACGTCCACTCGCCTGATACTCGGACGCTGCCTGACCTGCCTGCTTTTTCCAGCACCACGCTTTCGAGTCTGAACCTCCAGCATCTGGAGACCTCCCTCTCTCCATTTACACACATTCCTCTATTCAATTTCACCTTCACCTTAAACTTCTGTTTGAGCCAGCAGCTGAATAATCAACAGTTACATTAATTGTCATGTTAATAATTTCCAAGAAACGTGGAAATCGCTCACCAAATCAAGAATTTTAAAGCAGTATTTCTCTTATTTCAACTTAGAATTAAAAATACACCTTTATAGCTCAGAAGTGAAGAGATGAAATGATATCGGAGATAGCCGGAAATGAGAAGTGATTGGACCAGGCACATCAGGCAATAAGGTCTATTACTGCTGTTGATTCATATATTAGCATGTTGGTTCGTATTTGATTCAACTAATTATTGTGACAACACACTTCACATTCTCTCTGCTCTCTGCGAAATAAAGTTTCTCTTTCCTGTGCACATTCGTCTGTGCACACAAAAACACACATGATTTCCTGCTGTGAATTTCATTTACAGAAAGATATACGTCATCCTTATTTTGTCCAGCTTACGTGCAACTCCAGCTCCAGACAATGTGATTTCCTCTTGTTACTTCTTGCATTGTCCAGAAAACCAGTCAACTTTTATGAAACCAAAAGAAGGGAATTATTTAATCAAGCTGTACCATCGGCCAGTCGGTGATATGGACACATAATTCACCTTTCAACATTCATCACCGATATTGACAGACCGATACATCTAAAGCTAAGACAAAAGTGTCTTAGATTATTCAATTACAATGTGGCAGGTGGTGTGGGAACCACCAATACGAGATGAACCTAACTGATCTGGCATTCATCAATTTCAATGTAGCAGATGCATCTGATCATGACAACACTATTGAGGGATTGTGTTGGTGTTGGGATGGAATCATCATACATTATTGATGAGAGAAGAATAAGTTGAGCACAGACAAAGTTGGGTGGTGTGGTGTTCCGCCATGATAAATGGGATAGATATTGACATTATCTAGCAGTTAAAGATTGCGTGCTTATGAGTTATTTTAACGTGCACACTCTGTGAGTTGACCGCCCAGTTTACAACGTCGTTAACATCACAGATCTGCTTCATGAAAAAATACAGGACAGCATCGTAGAAGTTGCAATGCGAAGAAGAAATGTAAGATATCGACTTGCAACTTCGAGCATTCGTCACATTCAATAAGATCGAGGCTGATCTGAATGTATCCTCAAATCCATGTTCATTCATATCCCTGATAATCTTTTATGGTCGTAATAATCATGAATACAACACCTCTGGCTGAAAAAAACTTTAAAAATCAGTGTTAATTGACTTTTGATTAATAGAATTCCAAAGTCTCAATACCCACTAAGAGAAAAAGAAAATGCCTCATCTCAGTTTAGTTAATTCACCTCGGAGAGTTTGAAACGCCACATGACAGAGTTCGAAGTGTCTAACCTTTACACATATGGTAATCTATTTATTCCAGACGATAATCTAGTAAACCTTCTCTCAACAATATCAAATATACTAATCCCCTTCCATAAGTATGCTGACGAGGATAAATCTTTGCACACCAAGGCCCTGAACAAACGAAATTTCACGTCCTCACTCTTCCATAAACTTTGGTTGCAATAAACTTCAATGTTCCATAACTTTCCTGATTGATTGAGATTACTTCGTGTCAAACTTCTTTGATCGATGCAGTAGGACAGACGCATGATTATGTACCTCAGATCAGTGCAATCACGAATCATTCAGATGGTATGCTTCTTTTTCATTCGTTCTTCCAAATTTGGCAATTTCATACCGAACCCCACTCTACTTCATTTTCGCAATTATACTGGCTATGTTCCCTTCAGCTTTTGATGCTCTCTTCACAGCAAAGCTGCAATGAAAAAAGAAAAACCAATCGGATGGAGCTACAAGACAGTTACTTGCATTCCAAGTACCGTAAGTGGAAAATATTAGTCCGAGCGAAGGTTATAAATAACCAATTAATTGTCTCGAAATCTTTGCAACTGCACACCTCAGCAGAAGTAGGTGCATGAGGGTGCAATGGACCAGGAGACTCCACAAGGATTATAATGATGTTGCAGTCCAACAAAATTATGCTGAATCAACTGTAAACATCTCCTGTCAAGTGGAACTGTCGAATGCAAGAATTATCTCAGCCTACCACTGAGGTGTTCAACATTACAAATGACAGTATTCATTAAGTTAGATTGGCTCCAGGCTTGATTGACAATTGACTGAAGGCACTGAACTCTGCAAAGTATATTGATTTTGGTAGCTTTTCAGCAATAGTACTGAAACTGCATGGTCATGAATTAATCGGGCCTCAAGCCAAATTGTGCCAAAACAGCTAAAATGCTTGCAATATGGAAATTCTTCTAGTTATGTGTAATTAATTTCAACAACATATATCCAGTCATTTCAATCATTTTACAATGAACCTTCATAAAGTACAATAGTTGCTATGGGACATTACCAGGATATAGAGCTGGGTTGTGAAGTGACAGGTGAATTTAACTTGGAAAAGTTTGAAATGATACATTTTGGAAGGTCGAATTTGAATGCAGATTGTAGGATTAAAGACAGGACTCGAACAGTGTGGAGGAATAGAGGGATCTTGGAGTTCATATCTATTGATCCTGCAAATTTGTCACTCAAATTGATGGGATTATTAACAAGGTGAATGGTGTGTTCGCCCCCATTAGACGTGATTGAGTTTAAGAAATGCGAGGTTATGCTGCAATTCTGTAAAGACCTGGTTAGATCACACTTGGAATATTTTTTTCCGTTCTCGTCACTGCATGATAGGAAGGAAACAGAAGCTTTTGAGAGCTTGCAGACGAGATTTACCAGTGGTGGGTTGAGGAAGCTAGGGCTTTTTTCACTGGAGCGAAGAAAAGGTGACTTGAGAAAATTATACAAGATGATGAAAGGCATAGATAGAGTGGATAGACAGAGACTTATCCCCAGTGCGGAAATGGCTATCATGAGGGTGCGTATTTTTAAAGTTCTTGGAGGAAGGTTTTGGGGAGATGTCAGAGGTTGGTTCTTTACACAGAGAGTGGTGGCTGCATGGAATGTGCTGCCAGGAGTGGTGGTAGAGAAAGATACATTCGGTACATGTAACTGACTCTTGGATAAGCACATGGATGATAGTAAAATGTTGGATATGTAAGTTAGTTTAATCTCACATTAGGATAAAAAGTCGAGGCAACATCGAGGGGGCGAAGGGCCTGCATTGTGCTGTACTGTTCTTTGTATTATATTCAATGTTCTAACTCAGACGGAATGAGACGCCAATTATACTATCAAACTGCCATTTCTCAGAGGTTATGAATTCTACAGCAAGAGAATGATCACTTTTGCCTTGCAGATGAGAAGATACAAAAAACTATGTAATGAATTAATAAAAAAAAGGATGAATGAGTACAATTCAAAAGAAAATCATGAAGATCACCACCATCCAGCAAGCACAGTTTCAGCCGTGCATACCACATGTAATATGCATTGCAGCAATGCTTATATTGATCCTGCGAAAACTCCTTCCTTATCTGGCGCCTCTAACATTTACAATGACATACGCAGACAATCCTCCAAGCCATTCTTTCTAATTTGTAATTATTTTGCCATTTCATAAGCCCTGCTGAAGCAAGTTACTGGATCGACATATTTAACTCCTCCATGGGCCTACATTTCGCACAAGTCCTGTAGCTTGTCAAGGCTGACACGACCCAAAGACTGATGAGGATTGGTAAAATGGCAGTGCATCCGGTGAGAGGCATAATATAGTAATAAAGTTATCTCAATTTAACAATGTTTCCATGATCTCTTGAACATTGTGGGGCGACATGTCTTCTGTTTCTTTTTGAATAAATGATAATTTGTTCACTATTTCTAGAATTTTTCACACTGTCAATTCAGCTGTTGTCATAGCACTGAAGTTTGCAACTCTGACTTCTCTTTTATAGCCGAGATCGCTAACTTTTCCACTCATGCAAGTCTAACCAAAATTCTGGACAAGGTGTTCTAAACATTTTCTATGTAGATTTCACACCATAATGAACAAATCACCTCGGCATATTAGATTCCCCACCGTGTGGAAACAGGCACTTCGACCCAACAAGTCCATACCGACCTTCTGAAGCGTAACTCACCCATATCCCTCGAACTAATGGTCCGAACACTGTTGGCAAATTAGCATAGCCAATTCACCTGACCTGCGCATCTTTGGACTGTGGGAGGAAACCAGAGCACCCCCACGGAGACACAGGGAGAATGTGCAAACTCCACGCAGATGGCCGAGGCTGGAATTGAACCTGAGAACCCAGTGCTGTGAATCAGCAGTGCTAACCACTGAGCCACTGTGTCACTGTGTCACCCATGCCGAATCCTCTCTCACCTTATGTCAATTATGCGTATCTCATTGATGAGGTATGTTTATTCTTCTGCACCATTCAGAAACATCGCTTTAGAAGATAGAGTGATGTGATTCATAATGCTTTCACGTACTGCATCAGATGTATCTGCATCTGCTATGCAGTTCCATTTTCAGTCTTCAAATCAAATAATGCCTTTTGAATTTCTTGTGATACACTTGGCCTTCTTGATGGAGTTCTGTGACCAGTGGAGCTCCTCAACTGGTACTGGTATCTGGCACCTCTTATGTTTGTAATTGATACATGGATGAAATTTGGATGAAAATGCAGCTGATCTTATGAACAGGTTTGCAGATGACACGGAAATTGATGGAGTTGTTGATCATGAAGAATGATAATAACAAAAAAATCAGCAGAACATAGGTCAGATGGAAAGTTGAGCAGAGCACTGGCAGGTACGGTTAATCCAGACAAATGTACCTTGTTGGATTTTTGGAGAGGAAAGTTTACTGTAAACAGCCGGTCTCTTAAGAGAGAAAGAGGAATCTTGGGGACCAAGTCTATGAAAGTTGTAACATGCATAGGTAAAGTGGTAAAAAGAAAGATCGATGCTTGCTTTCATCGATCAGAGCATTGAGTATGAAAGTTGCGAAACCGTATTGTAAGACTTTCGTCAGGTCACATTTTAAGAAATGTCTATAGTTCGCCGAACTATAAGACATATATGGAGGTTTTGGAGATGGTGCAGAGGAGGTTTACCAGGATTTTACCTGGATTGGTGTATCTTAGCCCTAATGAGAGGTCCCAGAAACTTGGATTGTTTTTGCCAGAGCTTTGGAAGCTGACAGGCAATCTGACACAAGTACACAAAGTAATGAGGGCAAGGATTGTGTGGGTCGTCAAAATCTCTTTCCTAGGGTGAAAATGTAAAATATTATAGGGCTTAAGTCTATGGTTTGAGGAGTTACACTTCAAGTAGATACAGGAGGAATTCGGGTTTACAGAGTATAGTAGCTGTCTGTATTATGCTGCCACACAAATATAGAAGCAAGCAAGACAGCAAAGCTAAGAAGTATTCAGAGAAATGCATGAACAGACATGGATTACAGTCGTCCAGGTATAGGAAGGATATAACTAAATTGGAGGGGGTTCAGAATTGATTAACCAGGATGTGTATTGTTCAAGCCAAAATAAAAGTTTGGATCTGTTTGGATTCTTTTTTTTCACTGGAGCATAGAAGGTTGAGAGCCGACCTGATAGAAGTTTATGAAATAATGAGACAGAGTTGACTGTAGTTGTCTGTTTCCTAGGACGGAGGATTTTAAGACCAGGAAGCACATTCTAAACATGAGGGGAAAGGCACTTAAAACGAAATGAGAGGCAAATGTTTTACCCCGCGGTTAGTTCACGTGTGGAATGAACTTCCCGAAGAACTAATGGATGTGAATACAATCGCAAAAACGTTAAAAGAAGTTTGAATAAGTACATGAATAGATAAGTTTGGGAGGGTGCTTGTCTGGAGAAGTGAGCTGAGACGAGTTAAGTTTTGGATTATATTCACAAGGAATGTTTGCTCTGACGGGTCTATTTTGTTGCTGTATAACTCTATGTACCTATGATATGGAATATGTGCAGACTGATAGGATTAGTCTAGAATCGCATCTTACCAGCATACATACAGTAGACTGGAAGGTGTATTCTTGTGCTGTACTCTTCTATGTTCTACTCGTAAGGAATTTCATCAACCTGTTTCAAATTCAGAATTCGGCCTTCTGAGTCTTGAAACCATTCACATTTTTTATTCACATGCTACAGTATTTCCATCAGCAAGATGATAAGTGACAATAGTGATTCTATCCTGTGAACGTTACAACCTTTCCGAATGTGCTGCTTGATATTTAATGGCAATGGCAGTGGCAGATCGATCTGTTCTGGTATATGCAATAATATTCTATGAGATCAAAGATTATTATTTCCCAACTTTTTTCAATGATAAAGCAATTTGTTCTCTGATGATTGTCCTGAATAAGCTTTTTATTGACTGCTCTGCCTGGTTAACTGTCGCGTTCACCTTTGATCAATTCATGGCTATTTGTTGCCAAACGCTGCAAATAAGATATTGCACCGTGAAAACAGTAACCGTGGTTATAGGAATGAATTGTTCAATGAGAAGCTTACAGACTGTTCTGGCCTATTTTGGATTTGAATCTCGAGAAATAATAAACATCCTACCATGGTCCTGCTCTGTGAAGGACAGTTTTTATACATTACCCATGTGGAATGCATATTGGTGGATGGAAACTTTTTAAACTCCATTTCTTCTATTCGTTTTGGTATTACTTTTAAATATACTGACCATCAGGAGCATTGTGCAGCCTAATAGAGTGAGAAGATGACTCAAAGGGAACCAACAAAGATCTGAAGCACAATGATCCCAAAATGGAGAATAGGAGAAAATAGATAATTATCCGTATGGCTATTTCTGTAAACGTTATTATATTGTGGACTGTAACATTTGTAACTTCCGCACTTGTCCAATTTACAGATGTGAAGTTATTAGTACCAGTTTACAACAATCCGTTTACAATTCTGCAACAAACACATTATATGCTAACGTATTTGACTTGCTGCACTAACACCTTTATTTATGAAGTTTAACAACATAAATTTAAAGAAGAGCTTAATAATTTGATTATGCATCCCATTTCTTTCTTAACATATTTCTTTAAGAAAGTTTTTTATTTCGGTGAACTAAACAATAAGTATAAATTTATTCTTGACAATTTATACAAATGGCAATGGAAAACAACACACCTTCACGCACTTTGCTCAACATGTCCTTGCATTGTACGAACAACAAGTTAAAACTTATGTGTTCGTTTATTTTACGTACTTCTAGAACTTTATCCTCCTTAAAGTTAAAAAGAATACTATTATCTATGCTTCCATATCAACTTTACACCGATACGGTATTGTTTGGCAGGATGAATAGCGCCACAGATTATTTTTGAAACGGCGAAATATTTCAAAATCTGATGTATGAAAGCACTTGGGAGGCCTAGATCAGGATTCTATTAAAGTTAAAATGCAGGTTCCGTCAGGAATCTGAAAGACAAATGCGTTGTTAGCGTTCATTTCAAGAGAGACAGAATACAAGAGCAGATATGTAGAACTGAAACTACATAAGACTCTGATCAGACGACAGTTGGAGCAATTTTAGGCCCAGTTTCTAAGGAAGGATATATTCGTGCTGGATAAAATCCGGAGGACGTTTACAAGAACTATCCAAGAGTTGAAAGGCCTGTCATACGAAGGTCTGGTTGAGAACTCTGGATCTGTCCTCAATGGAGTTGAGAGGGACAAGGGAGTTCTAATTGAAAGTTACACAGTAATGAGGGTTTTGGTAAGATTGGAAGTGGAGAATATATTTCCACCTTTTAGAAATAGCATGACTTGAAGGCGGAGTGTGAAAGTAAAGTTACAATCATTTAGAATTGAGAAGAGGAGAATTTTCTCAGCCCAGGAATGATTATTCTGTAGAATTCATTGTCGCTGGAGGTCTTTGGGGGTATAGTCAAGCCAGAGTTAGATAACTTTTTGAGTATTCTCGGAGACCAAGGATTAAGGGGAGATAATCAGAAAATGGGCTGAGAAACATATCACGTATGATCACTTTCCAGGATTAACTGGACGGCCTAAACGGCCTAAACCTGCTACTACATTGCATGGTCTTCTGGTCTTCTGTCCCCTTTTCCACATGTACTGGAATTAGATGAGAATTTGCGTATTTGTGTTTGCGACATTGTGTTTTCTTCCACTTTGCTGGCAAGAACAGGAAGGCAGATTATTACCTAAATGGAATCAATTTAGGTAAAGGGGCAATACAGAGAGATCTGGGTGTTCTTGTACACCAGTCAATGAAGATAAGCATGCAGGTACAGCAGGTGGTCAAGAAGGCTAATAGCATGCTGGTTTTCATAACAAGAGGCACTGAGAATAGAAGCAAAGAGGTTCTTCTGCAGCTGTACAGGGCCCTGGTGAGACCACACCTGGAGTACTGTGTGCAGTTCTGGTCTCCAAATTTGAGGAAAGACATTCTGGCTATTGAGGAAGTGCAGCGTAGGTTCACGAGGTCAATTCCTGGAATGGCGGGATTACCTTACACTGAAAGACTGGAACCAATGGGCTTG
Organism: Chiloscyllium plagiosum; assembly: GCF_037043375.1. Classification (NCBI taxonomy): domain Eukaryota; kingdom Metazoa; phylum Chordata; class Chondrichthyes; order Orectolobiformes; family Hemiscylliidae; genus Chiloscyllium; species Chiloscyllium plagiosum. The sequence goes on from NW_028270173.1 coordinate 40,070,920, forward strand.
TATACCCTTGAGTTTAGAAGTCTGAGCGAGGATCTGATTGAGACATATAAGATTATTAAATAATTGGACACTCTAGAGGCAGGAAACATGTTTCTGCAGATGGGTGAGTGCCGAACCAGAGGACACAGCTTAAAAATGCGGGGTAGACCATTTAGGGCAGAGATGAGGAGAAACTTCTTCACCCAGAGAGTGGTGGCTGTGTGGAATTCTCTGCCCCAGAGGGCAGTGGAGGCCCAGTGTCTGGATTCATTTAAGAAAGAGTTGGAAAGAGCTCTCAAGGATTGTGGAATCAAGGGTTATGGAGATAAGGCAGGAACAGGATACTGATTAAGGATGATCAGCCATGATCATATTGAATGGTGGTGCAGGCTCGAAGGGCAGAATGGCCCACTCCTGCAGCTATTGTCTATTGTCTATCGTCTATTCCAACACATTAATTAAATACCAAAATTAATCATGGCACTTCAAACCCACAAGTCAGTCCAGAGTGCTTCGATTTTCTGATTGAATATTTTGATTGATTTGAAAACCAAGGATGTCAGAAAAACTGATCGAGAGTCGAAGACTAATTTTCCATTGATGTATGTTTTAGCCATTTATTTGAACATTGTACCTGAGGAAACAAAGACACTTTGCAAATAATTAAGCCGCAGATGCTGCTTTTGCTTAAATACTGTGTATGCTTGAAATCTAGAATTACAATGAAAAGAATTAATTGTATGATCTAATCAAATTTTGAAGATTGTATGTGGAGAGAAACTATGTTAATTTTAGCAAGTTTTGAGAAATTTGTAGCTCAGGTTGAGGTTCTGGATGTAGGTTTGCTTGGTGAGCTGGAAGGTTCATTTCCGAACGTTTTGTCACCCTATCAGGTAACATCTTCATTGGGCCTCCGGATGAAGCACTGCTGATAATTCCTGATTTCTATTTATATGTCTGGGTTTCTTTGGATTGGTGATGTAATTTCCTGTTGTGATGTCATTTTCCTGTTATTTTTCTCAGGGTGTGGTAGATAGGGTCTAAAGAGATGTGTTTGTTGACAGAGTTCCAGTTGTAATGCCATGCTTCTAGGAATTCTTGTGCGTATCTCTGTTTGGCTTTTCCGAGGATGGATACATTTTTCCAGTCAAAGTGGTGTCCTTCCTTGTCTGTATGTACGGATACTAGTAATGTCGTTTTGTGGCTACCTGATGGTCATGTACCCTGGTGGCTAGTTTTCTGCCTGGTTGTCCAACATTACATTGTGCGAGCAAACCTCTCTCCAGAACTATGTTAATGTTTCCAACTGTTATAATTTATTTAGAATGGTGAGTCCTGAACTGTTGAGATTCGGCTGCATTTTCTGCTTTTATTATAAATACATCTTGTGCTGTCTGACATAATAGAAGGTCTGCGGTCTAAATGCTATCTTTCTCCTCATGTATCATAGGACATAGAACAGTACAGCACAGAACAGGCCCTTCAGCCCACGATGTTGTGCCGACCATTGATCCTCATGTAAGATAAACCTAAGGTATGAACCCTCAAATTTCTGTGACCTTATGCATGTCCAGCAGTCTTTTAAATATCCCCAATAACCTCGTTTCCACAACTGCTGCTGGCAACGCATTCCATGCTCCCACAACTCTCTGTGTAAAGAACCCACCCCTGACATCCCCTCTATACTTTCCGCCAAACAGCTTAAAACTATAACCTCTCGTGTTAACAATTTATGCCCTGGGAAATAGTCTCTGGCTATCAACTCTATCTATGACTCTCATTATCTTGTACACCTCAATTAGGTCCTCTATCTTCCTTCTTTTTTCCAATGAAAAAAGTCCGAGCTCAGTCAACCTCTCTTCGTAAGATAAGCCCTCCATTCCTGGCAGCATCCTGGTAAACCTCCTCTGAACCGTCTCCAAAGCATCCACATCTTTCCTATAATAGGGCGACCAGAACGGGACACAGTATTCCAAATGCGGTCTAACCAAAGTTTTATAGAGCTGCAACAAGACCTCACCGCTCTTTAACTCAATCCCCCTGTTAATGAAAGCCAAAACATCATACGCTTTCTTAGCAACCCTGTCCACTTGGGTGGCAAATTTAAGGGATCTATGTACTTGCACACCAAAATCCCGCTGTTTCTCCACACTGTCAAGAATCCTGTCTTTAATCCTGTAGTCAATTTTCAAGCTCGACCTATTAATGAGCAATAAATAAACTACAAAAAAAAGATTGTTCCACGTTTTTTGTCAATTTCTGTTTGTAGACTAGATTGCCAATATTCTGGTATCCTTTCTGTGCTAGTCATTTAAAAACACCACTTCCTGGTTTGTTATAATGTAAATGTTCCCGCCAATTATTTGCTATTTTATGGGTTGTTAATATTATTTGTAAGTTGACAAGGCATTCGCTCTCACCCATGCACTTACTGACGAATTAACATTCAAACTTCAAGAATACAGCATTCTACTTCATTTGAGTAAAGTACTTTATAATGTATAAAATTAAACTGAAATACGTATGGATAACAGTCAAATGGCAAACATCAGATTGCATTGGTCCTCAAGGCACACCCCTCACTGCTTCATCCCAGTGATAGCATGCAACTCGAAATCTGAATAAAAAAGTTCTTCTGTTTTGAATAAATAGCTTAATAACTGTGAGAGACGATTTCTGTACAAACAACTGAGATGTGCATGACCTCAGAGTCTAAGGGGAATAGAGCCATAGGGGTAGGGTAAAACATGCTTCTCTGTAATAAAAGACGAGACATCTGCTGCTACGGGTTGATAAGACCACTCACATTGACAGAGTAGAAAAACAAGTCCTTGATTGATAAGACCACTCACACAGAATAGAAAAACAAGTCCTTGATTAATAGGACCACTAACTCTGACAGAGAAGAATATGTCCTTGACTGATAAGACTACAGGGTAAGAAGAAAAAAAACAACTCGGGAGACATCTACTATAGACTTTAAGATAAGGATATAGAATGGAAAATTGCTGAACGGTTTAGAATGTGAACCTCGTGACTCTTTAGAGCCACAGAGGGGAGGGACTTGTCCTGTATTTAATCAGAAGACATTGTTAGCCTCGGCGCGCTTTTCTCAGAAGAGTGCCCAACTCTGCAGACTTGCTAATAAAACTTTGTTTTCCTGAATTTGTCTCGAGCGATTATTGAGAAGCGATTTTCGTTTCTAACAAACTTGGGGGCTCGTCCGATCAACACTCCTGCCGTGAGGGGGGCTGAGGAAGGACATCGGAGAAGGTTCACCCTGCCGAGTTCGGCAGTCCCTGATTCCTTGCTTGTCGCCCTGCGCGGCTTGAGCGAGTGATATCCGGAAGGCTCCGGAGAACAAAGGAGGGGTGTGGCCGAGGCAGTGGGGACGGTTAACGATCGAGTAATTTCGGTGCACCGAACCCAGGTAAGAAAAGACTTGCGGGAACCGTCTTTCTGGAGGACTGGGGACCTGCGGAGTGCCTGTAGATTTTTCTACAGAGACGTGGGACTCAGGAATCTAGAGACTGGGGCTCGTCTGTGCGAGATTTTGCAGAGACCGTGTTTGCGGAGGAACGTGGACCTACGGGGTGCCTGTAGATTTTTGTACAGAGACGTGGGACACAGGAATCCAAAGACCGGGGGTGCCTGCAAAGGGACCTGGGCGGTCACAGGACTGAAGGTCCGGGAATTGGCTAAATAGTGATAGATTATCACGGGATAATAAAGGAATCTCTGATTTTACAAAGTCCTCGGCAATGGGAAATAAGGGATCCAAGGCGGATAAGGGAGATGTAGGCTTGAGCGAAGACAATGAAAAATACCCCGGGGTACCTGCCGATAGTCCGTTAGGTATAATGTTACATAATTGGGGTCAGGGTAGGGAAAAAGGAAAATCTAGACAGAAGATGGTGAAATTCTGTCGATAGTGGTCCCAAAAACCTATTCAGGGAGACTCAGTGTGGTGGCCTAAATTCGCCACTGATGAAGACTGGGTCCTTGCATGCAATTTTGTGGAAGACGTTGGTTTTGTCCATGTGTTGTACTGGGACTTTTAAATTTGTTAGTTTTTGTTTGAGAGTGTTGGTGGGTTTGTGTGTTACTAGTATTCCAAAGGGTCTTCGTAGTCTGGCTGTCATTTCTGAAACTTCTTTGATGTATGGTAAGGTGGTGAGGGTTTCTGGCTGTATTTGGTCTGCTTGTCGTGGTTTGTTCTTGAGGAATCTGTGCACTGTATTGTTTGAGTATCCGTTCTTCTTGAATACGTTGTGTACCTGGTTGTCCCCTGTTTTCTGAAGTTCGTCTGTGCTGCAGTGTGTGGTGGCTCGTTGGAATAGTGTTCTGATACAGCTTTGTTTGTGTGTGTTGGGATGGTTGCTGGTGTAGTTTAGTATTTGGTCAGTGTTTTTCGGTTTTCTGTATGTGCAGATTTGTAGTTATCTGTTGTCCTTTCTTTCGACTGTGACGTCTAGGAATGCGAGTTTGTTGTCGGTTTCTTCCTCCTTGGTAAAGTTTATGCCCGTGAGGGCGTTGTTGATGATGTTAAATGTCTGTACTATCTTGTTTCGTTTTGTGATGACAAAGGTGTCATCTACGTAGTGGACCCAGATTTTTGGTTTGATGGTTGGTAGGGCTGTTTGTTCTAGTCTTTGCATTACTGCTTCTGCTATGAATCCTGATAGCGGAGATCTTTTGAGTGTCCCGTTGGTTTGTTTGTAGACGATGTTGTTGAAAGTGAAGTGGGTGGTGAGGCACAGGTACACTCGCTTCATGATGTTTTCGTTGGTAATGTGATTGATGGTGGTTGGTGTGTGTGTGTGATGGTCTCTTCTAAAAGTGTGGTAAATGTTTCCCTTGCCAGGTCTATGTTGATGGAGGTGAACAGTGCTGTTACGTCGAATGGGATCATTGCTTCATCTTCCTCTATTTTGGTGTTTTTGATGTTTTTTTGGAATTCCTGGGTGGAGTGGATGGAGTGCTGTGACTCTTCTCCTAGGTATTTCAGTCTTGCATGTAGTTCTTTGGCCAGTCTGTAAGTTGGTGTTCCAGGTAGTGAGGCTATAGGTCTGTGAGGGGCTCCGGTTTATCGATTTTTGGTAGTTCATAGAATCGTGGGGTGTTGGTCCCCTCGGGTTTCATTTTCTGGAATTCTGTCTTGTTTAATTGTCAAGAATTGTGTAATTTTCTTCGGAGACATGTAATTTTGTTTCCTACTTGTGGGGTCGGGTCTAGCGCCACCTGTTGGTAGGTGTTGGATTCTGCGAGTAGTGCTTTGGCTTTCTCCGTGAAGTCCCTTCTGTTCTGTTTTGTGAGCCGACCTTTGTCTGCAGGTAATATAACGATGTTTTTGGCTTTTTTTGAGGTTTTCTACGGCCTTCTTTTCTTGTGTGTTCAATTTGTTTCCTTCCCTCTTTCGGCAGAGTAGGTGCAACTGTCTGTCTGATCGTTTGTTGTGTTTCTTCTGTGAGATTGTTGTCCTTCAATGTGGTTTCTCATGCCGCTCGGAAATCCTTCTTGTCAGCGTGTCGGTAATTGAAATGTAATCCTTTCAATAGTACCGCTTTTTCTGTGTCTGATTGGGTCCGGTCTGATAAGTTCATTATCCATGCCCCTGTATTATCGGTTTTGTCTGAAGACGAACTTCAGAAAACAGAGGAGAACCATCTACACAACTTATTCAAGAAGAACGGATACTCCAAATATAAAGTCCAAAGATTCCTCAAGAACAAACCACGACAAGCAGACCAAACAAAGCCAGAAACCCTAACCACCTTACCACACATCAAAGAAGTTTCATAAATGACAGCCAGACTACGAAGACCTTTGGAATCCTAGTAGCACACAAACCCACCAACACTCTCAAACAAAAACTAACAAACTTAAAAGTCCCAGTACAACCCATCGATAAAACCAACGTCATCTACAAAATTCCATGCAAGGACTGCTACAAACACGACGTAGGAGAAACAGGAAGAATGTTAGCCACCAATATACACAAACACCAGCTAGCCACAAAAAGACACGACCCTCTCTCCCTCATAGCCCTATACACGGATGGAAAAAACCCCACCATTTCGACTGGGACAACACATCTATCCTGGGAGAGGCTAAGCAAAGACGTGCCAGAGAATTCCTAGAGGCCTGGCATTCCAACCACAACGCCATAAACAAACACATAGACCTAGATGCCATCTATCAACCCCTCAGAAAACGAACAGGAAATGACATCACCACAAACCCCAGGAACCCCATCCAGGAGAAAGATATAAATAAAAAGCAGGAGACAACAGCTTCGCTTCACTTGGAGGTCGCCACTGATGATGTTACCTAGCTAGGTAATGAAACGTCTGGATATCAAACCTACAGCCCAGGAGCAAACCTACACCCTAAACCTCAACCTGAGTTACAAACCTTCACAAACCTTGCATATATTTGCCTTTTCGGTCTGTGTATAAGATAATTAATTGTAAAAAGAAAGAGTTTGTAATAGAACCATAAATTACTTTTCTTTACGCAAAACCTTAATATTACCCATGAAAAAATCGAAATAAAACGATTTTCCTGAACAATCGAATTGAAAAGGGACTCCCACGCAAGTGGTTCAGAAGACACCTTTTAGCGTTCAGAACGTAGATCGTGGAATATCACTGTAAAGTGCAGGTCTGAGACCCTCGATGTTGTGCCGACTTGTGGAACTAATCTGAAGCTTATCTATCCTATACTATTCAATTTTCGTCCATCTGTTTAGACAATAACCATGTAATGCTCTTAAACTTGGTGGGTCTACTCCTGTTGTGGGCAGGGCGTTCCACACCACTACTACTCTTGAATAAAGAGCCTACCTCTGATGTCTATCATGTATCTATAACCCATCAATTTAAGACTTTGTCCTCTTGTGCTAGCCACCATCATCTGAGGAAAAAGGCTCTCTCTCTCCACCCTCCCTGAACCTCTGGTCAACTTATATGCCTCAATTGAGTCAACTCTCAATCTTCTTCTCTCTAACGAAACAGACTCAAGCCCGTCAGCATTTCCTCATTAGACCTTCTCTCCATACAAGGTAACATCCTAGTAAATCGCCTCTGAACTCTTTGCAAAGCTTCCTTATCGTTCCTATAATGCGGTGACCAGAACTGTATGCAATATTCCAACTGCGGCCACACCAGAGCTTTGCACAACTGCACCATGACTTCGTGGTTCCAAAACTCAACCTCTCTTCCAATAAAAACTAACACCCCGCATGCCTTCTAAACAACCCTACCAAACAGTGTGGCAAATTTCAGGGATCTATGGGCATGGAAACCGACATCTCTCTGCACATCTACACTGCAATGAACATTACCATTAGCCCAGTATTCTTTATTCCTGTTGCTGCTTCCAAAGAGAATCATCTCACACATTTCCCCATTAAACTTCATTTGCCACGTCTCAGCCCAGCTGCGCAGCTTAACCACATCACTCTATAAACTCAGCATTATTTGGCATTATCCACAACTCCGCTGACCTGAGTGTCATCCGAAAATTTACTAAGCCACCCTTCGACACCCTCATCCAGGTCATTTACAAAAATGATAAACCAGCAGTGGACCTAAAACAGTTTATAAATCCCATCGAGCCCACTGGTTTTAACTATTTTCACACTTTCTAGATTTGCTAATACCTCCTCCCTAATTCCATCAATCCCCTCGAGTCTAGTAGCCTGTACCTCAGTATTCTCCTCAACAACATTGTCTTTTTTTCCAGTGTGAATACTGAAGAAAAATATTCATTTAACGCTTCTACTAACGCCTTGGACTCCATCTTGACTTACCACTGCTATCCAGGAATGACCCTAATCTTACTCTAGTCCATCCTTTATTCCTGAGAAACGTATAGAAATCTTTCAGGTTTTCCTTGATCCTGTCGCCAAACGACTTCTCGTGAACTGTCCTGGCTCTTCCTAGTTCTCTCTTCAGGTCTTTCCGGGCCAGCTTGTAACTGTCAAGTCCCCTAACAGAGTCTTCGCATCTCATCTGAACAAATACCTGTTTTCTTCCTATTGACAAGAGATTCAACTATTTTCAGTAAACCACGGCTCCCTCACTCAACCACTTCCTCCCTGCCTGCCTGGTGCACACTTGTCAAGGATACGCAGTAGCTGTTCCTTGAGTAAGCTCCACATTTCAATTGTGCCCATCTTCTGCACTTTCCTCCCTCAACTTACGCATGCTAACTCTTGCCTAATCGCATCATAATGTGCTGACTTAAAAGAACCCCGTTCATGTGTAGGCCACTCCAATAACACAATAACACAACTCTGACATTTTAAGAATAAAAACTCACCTCCATCATTTAAAAACAGTTGCTTTAGCGATGTTGCAAAGTGCTATCTTCTCCATATATAATTTTCTGGAAGAATGAATAATCTTCTTCAGTGTCCAATATACCAAAGAAAAAGTGCAATATGCAAACTTACTAACACGCCAGCTATATTCTCATCCAAATCTTTTACATGATCTTAGGCGAAGAAAGCAGAAAGAATGCCCATTAATTGGCCTGGGTTTTGAATGTATTGCATTGTGCTTGAACAATGATACATTTAAACATTCAATACAGCATTGGATGCTACATAAATAGAATCAAAGTACACGTTTGCAAGGAAAACCACAGGAGGGGTTAATTACAATGTCAAAGTGTGCAGACGAGAGGCATATGTTGGATGGTCCAATAGCTTCTTCCTGTACAATAATATTTCAATGATACTTTATCATTCATTTTTTGCCCATATAATGTCTACAACGCTTATCCATCTGTTTGTAGCCTTGTAATAACGTACATTCCCCTATAGATTTGTATTTTCATTATCTTGCATTCTGCACTCTCTGACTAGAGGAGTAATAAAGTTCCAAACTTTCAAGTCAACTCGACAGCCCCTGAATTGCTCCTTTCTATATAACAAATCCACGTTTCGTAGGATCTCGGCAGATTTGAAATCAGAACAAAATGTTGTCATGCAGCCTCCCAAACTAGACCTCACTCAACTCAATCAAGACCGACCTTCCATCTCAATGCATTTTATCTACATTGTCCCCGTATCTACTGATGCCTTCAATATCAACAAATATTATTGATCTCTGCCTTGAATGTACTTAATGGCAGTCTCTAGAGCATTCGAAAGTCTCTCAAGGAAGAAATGCTGTCACATCTCAGTTTTGAATGGTTTTCCCTTTAAGGAGAAAGTGAGGACTGCAGATGATGGAGATCAGAGTCATGAGTGTGGTGCTGGAAAAGCACAGCAGGTCAGGTAGCATCCAAGGAGCAGGGGAATCGACGTTTCGAGCATAAGTCCTACATTAGGAATGTTTTCCCTTTGACCAGAGACATATCTCTGTATTCTCGATTCTGCACATCGCTTCCTGCCAATATGGGGGTCTCACCTCCTGCATGCTCAACACACGCGACAGCTCCCTGAATTATCTATCTTTTACACAATGTAGCAACATTAGATTACACAATATGAAGTCACGTTCAACTTATTTTGTTTTTTTTATTAAATGTATTGTGAACATAAATGACAAGCTGTTCTAGGCATTGATGTTATCGCGAAGAATGCACAACAACAACTCTACTTTCACAGGCAGCTCAGAAACTTTGGCTTGGCCATATGGTCCTTCATCAACTTTTACAAATGCATCATTGAAAGCACGCTGTTTTGTTCCATAACGGCATGGTATGACAACTGCTCTGCCCAGGAATGTAAGAAATTGCAGACAGTTGTGTGCACAGGGCAGCCAATCACGGATGGCAACCTTCCATCCACGCACTTCATTTACATGGCTGGTTGCGTGGAAAGGTGGCTGAAATCATGGAAGACGCATTGCGTCCCGAAAATGATGTCCTATAAGCTCTTCCACAAACCACAGATACAGAAGCCTGAACACATGCAGCAATAGTTTCAGAAACAGTTTCATCCCTGATGAATGGACTCCTTCACCTCAAATAATGTTGATCATGCTAATATTGACCTTTCGTAGCGCATGCTCCGTGTTGCTTAAACTGTATGCCTCTGTCTAACTTTTTTTTGGGTCAATTTATGATCTCTATATCCTTGTTTATTATGACCTGTTGGGCTTGTGTATAAACAAAACTTTTCACTGTACTTAGGTGCACGTGACAACAAATCAATCAATTGATTTATCAATGTCACCACCTTGAAGTGCCATCTTGGATTCCAGAATAAATTACTGAGTACATTATATGTATGATGAAGTACTGAATATATAAATATTTAACTGATAGCATTGAAACTGAAACAGCTTCAAAAGTTCAACTCTGTCGAATTCATTGTTTCTACTTCTCCAGTCGTCCCTGCGTATCTCACAATATGTTCTTTCTCTGCTGACAAGATCAGTGCTGCTTCCACGCCTGCCACCTCGGAGGAGGAGAAGTCCATGGTGTGCACATATTGCTCCTTCTGGGATTCAGACAATGACTCTGACGAATCCTGGCTCGCAAACGGTCAATGGGGACTCGGCTCGTCTGAAAACAGTTCTCAGTAAAATACTTTTAGTCCCAAGTAAAGGGTGGCGCTGTGAATATCCCGATGAAACGTTGCTTTGGTCTTTCATCTTCCCGGATGTCACAGCTCCCACACCAATCTGTGCACCAGAATCACACTGGCACTGAATCTGTAAAAGAAAGTGATGTCTTCAACGAAGCAGACTTGAATTTTCAATAGATTAGGAACACAATAGTAGCAAATTTGGCCATCCTTCGGAATTTAAGCTTGAATTCCAGGAGGAACTTTAGTTTAATCGAGACATATTTATAGGCTATTCCAAACCATGTACTTTTCCAAAGATGTCCTTCCCTAAGCAAAAGCAACTCTTCATGTGTCATCTCACCAGCGCCTTGAATAACTGACGTATACTCGACCTCGTGGAGTGTTATGGATTCATGGATAAAGCGAGGAAAACCCATCTCTCAGGGCAAGATGGTGCTCATTTCCCTTCGAAATGGAAGCACCTGTTGCCCAGATTGATTTGTTTCATACGTGCACCTTCCATCAGCCAACTATGTTACTGTGAGATGTATTTTCAAGAATTATATCTCCCACAGAGTGATCTTATTTTGCGAGTGTATTATTGCGAGTTTAGGAAAACTTGTAATGGTGTGGTATATTTGGGAACACCGATGTCTGTTCAGAAGATGCTAAAGACAACGAGAGATATATTTGCCTCGCGTTGTGCATGCGTCATCAGTTGGCAATAAGGTCAAAGTTTGGGTCATTTGCAAAGTGTGAGTTGTCGGGTTTACAGAACTGATTTTCGCTTACACCACAGACAGGTGTTCTTACCACATCTTTGCCAACTCATCACAATACATGGTATCTGAGCCTTAGCAGCGATAATCACGTTTAATTCCCAAATCATTAGTCGCAAGCAATTCTCTGAACCACTTGATATCCATTCGAGATCCTGCCATTGATCGTCATTGTGCGCAGCCATATTGAATCGGTTGTTGAGTTCATGAAAAAAAACACTGCCAGTTTGGAACTGCTATTTATGGTTCCTTGTGTAGCTTCCTCCTAGTAGATCGTGGACATCCTGCTGGATGGGGTGATGCAATGGTGAGATTTCTTCCGCGAAAAATAATATTCGAACACGTGACACCAGTCTGTATACACGATTCAAAGGTTGGCATGCAAGCGAGAGCAAACTTAGCTATCAAGAGGAATGGTCTGCACTGAGGAAGAAATTCAATCCCGACTCTAGATGTATCCGTTTCATCATGTTGTTTCGGACATCTTACACCCCTTCTATCCCTATTACAGGGGGCACTTGGCAGTAAGTCTGATACTCTATCTCTGTTGCAAATATACGTATGGTCTTCCAGACCTGACTTCACCCATCACATTGTATGCCCAGTAGGTGACTTCAACACAACATGTATCACCAGTAATCGGTGTTGCTTCCCACTTTCATCTTCCATAATATCCACTATTTCTCATTCTACGAGCAAATCTGCCGAGAATAGAACTGCAGGAATCACGCTGAGTGGTATGCTGACTGCCATTAACATTTGTACCCTTTTTGGCAAAGCATTCTGACCTGAACAGCCTGAGCAAGTGTTGCACTGACGGTTAAGGGAAACATCCTTGTTTTGCTTGTGTAGCAAATTATACTGCAATTCAATCTATTGTCTCTGACTGAGGGGGGCAATAATTTTTAATGCAAGGAAAGGCACGAATTCTGCGAGCGTCTACTCACGTTCAAAGTGAGAGAATGCTGTTACAGCCAATAAAGAGTGCTCAGATGCAATATCGTCCAGTGATTGACTTCGACAAGATAACCTCTGCACAAAGTGTCCTTGCTGTGGGATTGTGCACATAGTTGCTTGTGCACATCAAAGTGCAATGGCTGAATTCCAGAGCACCATGTAATCCTTGACAATTCATTGAGGCTAGTTCATACAGGCATGCCAATGTCTGTAGATGTGGGGTGCAATTGGCTGGCGTTCACGTAGGGTACCCAGACCATCAGTACGAAATATCAAGGCCTAGGAGAGCAAGCAGCGAGTTGAACGTGGCAAAAAAACTACCCTGGTTTCCACGTCGAGTTTTAACACCAGATGGTCAGAATAATTTTACTCAATCTGTTCAAATGCACTTTGACTCACTCTGATTCTGGTGGTAATTGATCAAGAGCCCTTTGACTCAACCTTTGAGGCATTATCACTCTTCAACAAGAGCCTTTCAAACAACTGGTTGGTGTCGTAAGGTTGATAAATCACAATCCATCGCCAGTGGGACTGCTAATAAAGCATTTAACAAGCAGTACTACGTGTCAATTGTGAAAGCCATCTAATTGTTTGAGAAAAGTGCACACAATGTGCTGAGATGATCTCAACTTCGAGATGACCTTAACGAAAAATAAACACTTCCATTTAAAACATTCATCTCGCCTCAGCACATAGCATTCAGAGTCTTTTCAAGAGGACAGATGAGTCGCAGAGTCACTGGGCAGTTTATTTAAAATCTGAAGTAATGTTTTAGGACCTCAATCGAATCGTGCCACAGCAGATCGTGGAAACAGAAGTCGATTATTTTGGCCGACAGGTGACTCCGGACCAAATAAAATGTGCCTAACTCTTAACTACCCTCTTGGCAATTTGGTATAGGCAACGAATACTGAGAAAGACAGAGAAACCATCCTCCTGTGAACAATACATATTGTGTGGAATGTGTTCTGACAGAAACATTTCTTTCCATGAGCATTACTCTGAAAAATATAAATTAATGTACTTCATAAATCATTACCATTATGACAGCAAACATGTGTTTTATGACCATGCATTTGCTCATTGTAATGAAGAATTTGTGACTTTTTTTGTCTCATCTTTATTGCTGCTAATGAAGAATTGTGGGAAGAGTAGCATTTACAAATATTTCACGAGTTACACACTGGCTGTTGGCAACAACATACAACCTTTTCTAAACATCTGAAGCAAGTTTTTGTGTATAAAAGAAAACTATTTCCCAAATTAATTTCGGAGTTATATTTCCCTTGTTGACTCAGATTCGCTAATGGTTTGATTTAAAATAAATACGACTCTATCCACTGCCGTTTTCTGCTTTGATTCTCTGTTTTCGTGTGAATCCAGAAAGCGAGAATCAAATATTAAACAGAAACAGGAACAATACTGCAGTCATGATTATACCAGCAGTTTGTGGTTTCTTTGTTTGACGGAATATTCCATCCACTTGTGTTAACAAATTGGCTAAAGTAATATATGATGCAAATGGATTTGTGTTTTAAAACCTACATTAGACAGCGTGTCCTCTTGGATAGTTTAGCTTTGCCATCAGTCATATTGTATTCCCAATTATACTCAGGAGCATACTAAAGATCCAGAGAGATCAAGCGATGGAACACCTATCAACTTACACCTCTGATTATATCGAGTGATTTTAGTTTGTAGGCGTCAATTTTCAATGGAAATGTATCTGTTCACCTTATACAGAACAAATTTAACACCAACGAATATGACCCTTGGTGTACATTTAACCAAGCAGGTTCAACTTTTCTGTTTTGCACTAATGCAGTCATTTATGCAGTGACACAGACAAAGTTTAGAAAATATTTAAAGAAAGAGATTACGACTCTCTGAAGCGAAACATAAGCAGAATAGTTCCCAATGTCACTAACATCAAAGACAGACCAGTCCAGGGCTCGTTGTCATATGCTTTTTCTGTCAAAATCGAAAATGTGTATGTGGGCAGAATGCCTCAATGATGGAAACATATTTCGCACAACCTTTCTAAGCTCTCATTGACATGGGTTTGGCGAGCTGTAGTGTTGCACACAATGATCATCTCACCATCGAGACAATCTCAATGCAAAACCCCCTACTTTTCTCAAGCACGTGATCAACATGATCAATGATTCAACATTGACACACTTTTTGCTTGGTAAATGCTTGTTAATAGACCAGCTCGCACTTTAATGTAAGAACTAGCCATTCAAAAAATTCAACAGACAAACCGGCGAGGATTGTGATGGATTCTATTCGCCAATTGTTCTCAATGAAATCTATGCTGGATATTCAAAAGGCATCGGCTGGCCCAAATATCCCGCGAAGCATTCATGGGTAAGAAACATATGTCGCATACTTTCGTGGACATTGACTTCCAACATGTGGCGGCTGTGACATAACCTCGTGGTACATGCAAGATGATGTTACTCTTCAATGCATCAACACCTCGGAGAGTCCAAAAAAAGTGGTTTCATTTTTTTCTGGAGTGGAGGAAGCCGAGAGGACACTTGATAGAAGTCTGGGGCATGCATTTATGGTGAGAGGGTAAAGTTCAAAGGAGATGTGAGTGGCCACTAATTTACATAGAGAGTACCTCCAAAGGAGCCTTGATTATTTGAACGAGATGGGTGGGCACTATTTCGTTCCGGTAATTGATTATTGGGTTAAGTGATTCAATACATCTCGTCTGGGGCGAGATGTTAATAGACCAGCTCGCACTTTTTTGAAGTTTCCTTTTTCCTCGATCTACCTGCCTTGCTCCCTCCCTCTGTCTCAGTGTTTATTTCTCAGCAGACAGACACTTGTGTGTAAGGGACCAGCAGCATTGCTGATGCGTCCCGCCTCCTTCCCAATCAGTTCGATGAGATTGACACAGCAAGCACTTGCTCAGTCCGCTCCCCATTCAGTAGACTGGACAGCAGCATGCCGCGCATGACTCCTCGCCCCCGACTACCCCCACAATCCTTCAAAACAACCCCCGTCTGCCACCCAAGCCAGTCCACCCTTCTGCCCACACAATCCGTCCAACCCACCTCCGGCTGCACCCCCAACCCTGTGCAAGTTAAAATGTTGGAACTACAAGGAACTATCATTGGATGACTCAACGCTAGTCAGATTAGAAACTGCAAGAAAAATAGGACGAACATGTGTGTCTAAAGATAGTGTGAGGGAGAGAGTTTAACAATCGTAGGACAATGGGACTGGTTTTGGGTGGAAGTGGAAACTCTGCAACCTGGACATGTTACAACTAGGAAGGACTCAGAGTGATCTTCGGCCTTCGGGTGTGAGGAGGCGTGAAAAGTGTTGGAATACTTGATGAAGTGCTTGGGAAGGTCCAAACGTAGTGTGTCAGGGTTCTGGGAAACAGCAGATTAGGGCAATGGACGCAGGTGTTGCGGGAGTGGTGAAGACCAAGGTAAACATGAGTAAGAACAAGAATAGGCAGGAAAACACTGCTGATAAAAACAGGTCAGAAATCAGATGACACTAGGTTATAGTCCAACAGGTTTATTTTAAATCACAATCTTTCTAAGCCATGCCATTCGTCAAGTGATGTGCAGAGAGGCTCCGTGACACAAAATTGAAAGCGGAGAGATCAGATGGTCATGCAAATAATGTGAGTATAGTATCGACAAGTTGAATGATAAGTCTCTGCAGGTGATCAAACATGTGAGACTGCATGAATAAAATGTCAACAGCTAAATAGTAAGTGAAGGGGTTAACCTATAATCTAATTGATTGAGGCAGAAAACAGCAGGGAAAGTGGTCTGAAATAGATGCTTTCCAATGCAAGATGAATAATAGGCAATTACGATTAATTTGGAGCTTTGGCTTGTACTTGGAATTGTGACATTATTGCGATTACAGAGACATATTTGAAAGAGGGTCAGAACTTGAAGATGAATGTCCCAGGATTTAAACGTTTCAGGTTTGACAGAAAGGGATGCTTAAGGGGTGTGGGGATGGCATTACCGGAAAAGAAGCATCTCACATCAGGACTGAGGGACAACATAGCAGTGGACTGTGCAAAGAGGCAATATTGGTGGAACCCAAAAATAGGAAAGGTGATCACACGATGCTGTGGGTATACTTCAGGACTCTGAACTGCCAGTGGGAGATAGAGGAAATAATATGTCGGCAGATTTTGGAAAAATGTGAATGTAACATGGTTATCGAGGTGCGTGATTTTAACTTCCCCTATGTTACCCGAGAATCAATTGGTGTTCTGAATTTGGATGGAGCAAAATTTGTAAACAACTCAGGAAGGTAACTTGAGACAGCATCGAAGTAGTTCGACGAAGGATGAGGTTACACTGGACCTGGGAATGTGGCGGCCAATGAATGAACTCTCAGTGATGGAGCCTTTCGGGAGTGGCATCCATAATAACGTATATTAAGATAATAACGAGTTTAAGATACTCATTACAGGGAGAACAGCAATCCTCGTTTGAAGTGTTAAATTGCAGGAGGGCGGACAACAGCAATATTAGGCATTTCATGCGAGAATTAAGGATAAGAATGGCAAGTTACACAAACCTTGAATGGCCAGGGATGTTATGACCTTGGTCAAAAAGAAAAAAAGGAAGCACATGTAAGGTCGAGGAGAATTGGAACAAATGATACTCTTGAATTACAACATCAATCGCTTTTCCCTCACAATCAAAGTACAAAAGAAATTAAACAAAGAATTTGAAGAACTCAAAGAAGCCATGAAAATTTGTTAACAAACAGAATTAAGGAGACTGAAAAGGCTTTTTAATTATGTATCAGGTGCAGAATGAAGCCATGCAAAGGGTTGGCCCACACAAAGACAACGATTTGAATTTATGCGTGGTGCAAGCAGAAGTAGGTGAGGTCCTAAATGAATGATTTGTGTTGGTATTTACCAATGAGAATGAATTGTTGGACGATGATCTCAGGGAAGGGAGTGTCGAAATCTTAAAGAGACGTTTCCAATGAAAAGTAAGAGGCGTTGTCCATCTTAAAAAAAATTAAAGCAGAAAAGTTCCTGAATCCTTTTGGTATCTATCCCAGAATTCGGAGTGAGCCAAAAGAACAAATTGCTGGAGTATTGACCGATCTCTTTGTATCCGCTTCGACAGTAATTGAGTTCCCAGAAGATTGGAGAATAGGCAATTTTATCCCAATGTTAAAGAAGGATGTGCGATGTTGCTGCTTCTTCAACAAGGTTTCGTTATCCTTCGTTTTTCTTTCAAAAGTGTTCTACGAGGTAGACTTGACGAAATGTCTGGCATGATCTCTTGAAGAAATTTCTATTTTTAAAAATAAATTCTTGAACGATGACAGGGGATTGAACAGTTCTCCCAGCTCAGCTTTGCTGTGGTAAAGTTTGGTTTCGTTTTGTATTTTAGCAGTCTGGGTGTTCAGAGCAAGCAGTCAATCAATTTTGAGAATGCAAGACAAAATTAACAGCTGCATGCAAAGACGTGTTCCACCTGAATCTCTCTGCCATCTCTGCGCCCCCCCCCCCCCCCCCCCCCCGCCCTCTCTCTCTCTCTCTCTCCTGGAAGCGCCTGCGTTTGATTTTGAACGTTTTTTTGCCAAGGGGCGTTTATGGGGAATGTTGCAGAAATTTGAACCAGCATCATTAAGTTGGGAAAATCTGTTGGGTTTTCGGAAAGACTAACTTATTCTGTATTCTGTTCTCTTCTATTTGAGCTTCATTAGTTAACCTTGCAAATAAATGCTGTTTTGTTCAAAATTATGTGGTTGGGCGAACTGCATCACTCCTGCAATATGCATATTACACCTGCTTAAAACAATCAGAAATCTAGTGTCTGAGGTACATGCTTGAAATGTTTTGTGGTGGTCTAGCCTAGTCCAGAACAGACTGGGGGTTCTTTACAGGATTTTTTCTTTCGTTCAGATTTGGGTTTAGGATTGCTTGTCTGGAAGGGAGCAAATGGTAAGTCTTATTGTCTGTTGTTCTAGGTGTTGCTTCCGGACGGTTTGAACAGTGTTTGGGATATCAATGGCTGTTTCAGTCACCAAGAGTTTGCTGGGTTGTATAAATGTGACTTGACAGACCTTAGAATAGGTGATGAAGGCCATCCTGTTGTAATCATCAGTCAAACTGGGGTTGAAGCTACCTCCTTCTGGGAGAAAAGGAGAGATAATTATAGAAATAGCTCAGCCTTTAAATTTGCTGCAAACAATATCAGAAGTTTTAAAGGTGGCTACAACACAATTGAAATGGAAGCATCTTGAGTTCAGAGCAAAAGACAACGAAAGAGCAAAATAAATGAAACTGCTTGAATTACAATTAAAAGCAGAATGAGAAAACAACGAATCGCTGCAGAAGATCAAAAGGAAAAAAGGGAGAAAAATAGAGAAATTGGGATAGAAGGGAGAGAAAAAGTGATAGAGGAAATGAAGAAAGAGGGAGTTTCTACTTCAAACATTGGCACTTAGACAGCAAAGTCAGCTTAAAAGCATGCGATGAAAGATAAAGACAATCTTAGTGAGGAAGACAGTCAGTATGAATCGACCCATGGTCGCCAAAAGCCTAGTGAAAATCTGTTTACATATATTCCTTCATTGCTAAAGTTTGATGGGAAAGATGGAGAAGCCTTTTCATCTCATTTGAAAAGGAGAAAGTGAGGACAGCAGATGCTGGAGATCAAAGCTGAAAAATGTGTTGCTGGAAAAGCGCAGCAGGTCAGGCAGCATCCAAGGAGCAGGAGGATCGACGTTTCGGCATAAGCCCTTCTTCAGAAATGCTGAGCGTGTGGCTGCTGGAGCGCGGTGCTCGAGTATCTGACGGCTAAAATCCTGGAGCTGGCCGGCAATGCGGCCCGGGACGACAAGAAGACCCGCATCATCCCCAGGCACCTGCAGTTGGCAACGACGAGGAGCTTAACAAGCTGCTGGGAAGGGTAACCATCGCTCAGGGCGGTGTGCTGCCTAATATCCAGGCCGTGCTGCTGCCCAACAAAACCACCGCTGGGAGCGCCGTTAAAAATTGAAGAGACCGTTCTTGAATCTGACAACCCAAAGGCTCTTTTAAAAGCATTCCTGAAGAAGGGCTTATGCGCTTTTCCAGCAACACATTTTTCAGATCCCATTTGAAACGTTGGCTAAAGAAGTGCAGTGGCCAGTGACCATGTGAGTTTTGTTGATGCAAACAAAGCTTGTAGGTCTATCTATGAGGTATTTGGGTCATTATCAGATGAGGTATCTCGGGATATGAGGACGTGAAGAAAGTTGTCTTAAATGCATGTGAGGTTGTGCCTGAAAACTACAGACAATGTTTCAGGAATTTAACAAGGGAGCCTGGTCCAACCTACAATGAGTTTGAAAGGGTAAAACAAAGTAATTTTGATAGGTGGATATGGCCATTAAAAATAGAGCAAACTTATGACACTCTTAGAGAGATGATCATTTTGAAGCTGTTCAAGAATTCACTTCCTGATCTATTGAGAACTCATGTGGAAGAGAGTAGAGAACAGCTGAAATGGAGATGGTTATGACTTGGTCCGTAAATCAAAGCTTGGCTTCCAATATAAATTTCAATTCGTGAGAGATAGAAATTGTGGGAAAGCGAAATCCTAACGTGGTAAGGGAAAGGTAGATCTCGGGAAAGAGTGTAATGATAATTTAACAAAGGTAAGAAGGAAACACTTGAAGGGGAATGTGACGCTAAAAATCTCCAGTGGTTTCATTGCAACAAAATAGGCCACGTGAAATGACAGTATTGATAAGTTAGAAAAAGGTTTGGGAAGCTCGATCTAGGAAAACAGAATGAGCCAGTGAATTTTGATGGAGTGGTAATGGAAACACAGTGGAAGTTAGAAAGCAGCACCAGAATGTACAGCCTGGTCGAAGTTGATTAAGGCGGTGGTACCAGATCTTCTTAAACCGTATACCTGCAAAGAAAACGTTTACTCAAATAGGGCAGGAGCAACAGGTAAAGAGGTTACAATATTAATAAATACAGAATCCTTTCGATATTTGGTGTTGAAGGATGAGGAGAGATGTATCTCAGAAGGATAATAGCAGAAAACGTGCTAGTCACGGGAGTTCACAGGGAGACAAGAGGCACTCAATTATGTAGAATTGTATTACAGATTCGTGGGAAATATCGTGGTAGGAGTTCTGGACAATCTCTCAGCTCCAAGAATATAAATAGTCTTTGCTACGAATACTGGGAAAGAATGAGGACTGCTGATGCTGGGGATCAGAGTCGAAGAGTGGTGCTGGTAAAGCACAACTGGTCAGGCAGCACCCGCAGAGCAGGAGAGTCGACATTTCAAGCATAAGCTCTTTATCAGTGCAGTTTCATGATTAAGAGCTTGCGCTCGCAATGTTGACTCTCCTGGTCCTCGTATGGTACTTGACCACCAGTGCTTTTCCAGCACCATATTTCGACTCTTTGTAATGATACAGCCGATGCAAGTGTATTCAAGTGATTCAATGTGCTATGGTTGATAAGCCAGTGGAAACTCAGACAACTGAAGTGTTGCAGGACATATATCCTGGGATTCTTCCTGATTTGTGTGACAATGAGTTCACAACGTTACACGTTGAAAAAGGAGAGATCAATGAATATAGTTAACAAAATTGAAGTAGAATTAGCAGAGACTATGTTTGATCCGGAAATGTTTAACCTAGATAAATTAACTGAGTTAAAGCAAAAGAGATGAATACTTTCAGCAATTATAGCAAAAGGCACTCATGAAGGAAGAACCCGAATGCATCTGTGAATGCTAATACCTTAAAACCGATTTCTTAATGAGGAAATGGAGACTATCAGACATTCAAATGGATGATCAATGGGCACATTCCATCAAGTCGTATTGCCAGTGGATTACAGACATGAGGTGTTGCGAGTGGTGCATAAAACTACGAGTAAGGGGTCATTTAGGAGCGAGAAAAACACATGCCAAAAAATGAAAACCTCTTTCCTAGCCTGGACTGCACAAGGATGTAATTGAATTTTGCGAGACTTGTCAAGGAATTGGAAAACCACAGCCAGTAATAAAACCCATATATCTGATACTTATTCCTGCATTTGAGGAACCTTTTACAAGAGTCTTAATTGATGGCAGAGGAACCTTTCTGAAAGCATACAATGGGATTCGGTATTTGGTGACAATAATGTATATGTACACCATATTTCCAGAGGCATTTCCATTATGCAATATCACAGCTAAAAGGATTGCAGAAGAGTTACTCATTTTATTGACTAGATACGGACTGCCTACAGATATACAATGACATACAGGATCAAATTTCACATGGAAATTATTCGATGAGTAAGACAAAGTATTCCATTTATATATTTTATGATCAGAGGGGAGTCCAGAACTAGAGGGCATAGGTTAAGTGTGAGAGCGGAAAGAAATAAAAGAGATCTAAGTGGCAACTTTGTCACGCAGAGGGTGGTACATGTATGGAAGGAGCTGCCAGAGGATATGGTGGAGGCCGGTACAATTGCAACATTTAAGAGGCATTTGGGTGGGTATATAAATAGGAAGGGTTTGGAGGGATATGGGTCTGGTACTGGCAGGTGGAACTAGATTGGGTTTGGATAACTGGTCGGCATGGACGGGTTGGACCGAAGGGTCTGTTTCCATGCTGTACATTTCTATGACTCTATGACTAAATACAGTCCATTTGAATTTGTTTCTGGGGATGGAATAAGAGGACAACGATAATTGATTAAGGAGAAATTCCTAAGTCTTAATTCAGAGATCATGCATTCGACGGCATGTCAAATTTTAGGTAAAGATTGAATAGAGCGGGAGACTTGGCTATGCAGCATTTAAAAAGTATCACAGCATTGAATGGAACAGGGAGGATACAAGAAAACAGAATCTCACAATTTTGCTATCGGAAAAAAAAGGCGTGAGTGTCATATTTAGTGGTAGGTGAACCTCTGTTAGGGAGATTTTGTGAAACTAATCAAGTCGAAAGAACATTGAGTGATGTGAACTACGGACTCCAGACAGAAAGGAAGTTCACAGCGTGTACTATATGAATATGTTCAAAAGTTATTTTGACAGGGATCGAAAGCAAAAGGTTGCTGTTATTGGTTACAACACAGAGTGAAATACTAAATTCAGGGGATTATGATTTGGGCATTCCTGAAATTAAATTGAACAACGAGAAAGTTGTCAAAAATGGAATAAATTATTGAGTTACCTTCTATACGAAGGTCAAAATGACGTGGACGATTTTTTGCTACCGCACTTGGAGATATGTGGAAATAAGCTGGGAAGTACTAACCAAATTATGCACAATGTAGATGCTGTTTCGATTAAACAGCATCCTCTTTTCGGCATAACCATGGAAAAATGGCGCTGATTCATATACAATTGCGCGTTTGGAAGACTGCATTGGAAACGTGGAATGAACAACTATTTTTTCTAAGGATCAAAGGATGCTGACATGTATCTTTGTCCAAAAGAGCGTAACAATTTAGGATTTTTCAATGCCGAATGGACTGTATCGATTTAAAGTCATGCTGTTTGGGATGAAACATGCGCCAGAGACTAACCAATAAGGTCATTTCCGGATTACCCAATTAGAGCCATAGAGTTGTAGAGATACACAGCACGGATATGATCTGCTTATTTTTTAGTCACATGTGGAAGGAATGTTTGAAACATTTATTATAGTTGTTTGATCAACTTCTGGAATCAGACTTGGGGATAAACCTGGCTAAAAGTGAATTTTCCAAAGCCAAAGAACACTTCCTTGGCCATGTTATGGGACATTGACAATGGCCCCATGGAATGCGAAGTCCATGGCAATTGAAGAGTTTCCCATACCATCGACAGAACGGGCAGCATGACGATTCCTGGGATTGAATGGATTTTACCAAATGAATACATGAATAGGAAGGAGTTTAAAATCACACAACATGAAGTTATAGTCCAACAAGTTTAACTGGAAGCACTAGCTTTCGTAGAATTGCTCCTTCATCAGAAATAAGTACCAGAGACATAGGTTTTATTACTTGCTGAGATTTTCCAATTTCTTGACATGTCTGGCAAAATGCAATTACATCCTTATGCAGTTCAGGCCAGTTTTAAGACACAGAATTTATAGCAAAGGTTTACAGTGCGATGTAACTGTATTTATACATTGAAAAATACCTTGATTGTTTGTTAAATCTCTCATGTGTTAGAATGACCATGACAGTTTCACTTCTTTCATGAGAAAATCACAAAACTCTTTGTAAACGTTATATTCTCAGGTTAACTGTAACAATTGGTGTCAGGCCAGATAGGATGTTGAAGGTGTTCTTTTCTGTTGTCTGTGCTGACTGATTCTAATCTAAATAATGAGTGAACAGAATCTTACATGAACTCGTGCAGCTTTTGAGCAAAGTACAATGTAACTCTGTAAGTTCAAATTCACCCCACAAACGTATATGTGTATATGTGCTTGTGTGTGTGCGTGTCTGTGGTGGGAGGTTGTGAGTCTCTGTGTGAGAGTGTATATGCGTGTGTGAGAGAGGCTAAAGCGGTCTAAGTCAGTGATATGGTGCATGTATGAGTGTAGGAGTGCGCATGTGTGTCTGAGGTGGGGCGTTGTAAGTGTCTGTGAGACAGAGTGTACATGTGTGTGAGTGTAAAGGTGTCTAAGTCTGTGAGAGGATGCAGCTGTGAGTTTGGAAGTGTGTGTGTCTGTAGGAGTGTGTGTGCCTGTATGTGTGCGTGTCTGTGTGTGCATAGGAGTGTCTCTGTTTGTATAGAAGTGCATGTGTGTGTGTGTTTGAGAGTGTCTGTGTGTGTGTCTGTGTATAGGTAAACATGTGTGTATGTGTGTGCATAGGAATGCGTGTGTGTGTATGTACCTGGGCTGGGAGGTTGTGAGTCTCTGTGACAGAGATTGTATATATGTGTGCGAGTGCAAAGGTGTCGAAGTCTGTGAAAGGATGCATGTGTGAGCGTAGGAGTTGTGTGTGTGTGTGTAGGAGTGTGTTTGTGTTTGGGGCGGACTGTTGTGAGTGTCTGTGAGACCGAGTGTATATGTGTGTGCGTGAGTGTAAAGGTGTCTAAGTTTGTGACAGGATGTATGTGTGAGTTTGGTAGTGTGTGTGTCTGTAGGAATATGTGTGCATGTCTGTGTGCGTGTCTCTGCGTGTATAGGAGTATCTGTGCATGTATAGGAGTGCGTGTGAGTGTGTCAGGGGTGAGGTTGTGAGTGTCTGTGCGAGAAAGTGTCTATGTGTTTTCGAATGTAAAGAGGTCTAAGTCTGTGAGAGGATGCATATGTGAGTTTGAGAGTCTGCGTGTCTGCAGGAGTGTGCGTGTCTGTGCATAAGTGTGTCTGTGTGTATGTATAGGAGTGCGTCTGTGTGTGTCTGTGTGTGTGTGTCCGCTTGGGGTGGGTGTTTGTGAGTGTCTGTGAGAGAGAGCGTACGTGTGTATGTATAATGGGATCTAAATTTGTGAGAGGATGCATGTGTGAGTTTGGGAGTGTGTGTGTCTGCGGGAGTGTTTGTGAGTTTCTAATTGCATGTCTGTGTATAGATGTGCATGTGTGTGTATAGAAGTGCGTGTGTGTGTGTTTGTGTGTGTGTCTGTCTGAGGTGGGGGTTTGTGAGTGTCTGTGAGAGAG
Organism: Chiloscyllium plagiosum; assembly: GCF_037043375.1. Classification (NCBI taxonomy): domain Eukaryota; kingdom Metazoa; phylum Chordata; class Chondrichthyes; order Orectolobiformes; family Hemiscylliidae; genus Chiloscyllium; species Chiloscyllium plagiosum. The sequence goes on from NW_028270173.1 coordinate 40,095,787, forward strand.
AGTGAATATGTGTGTGTGAGTGCAAGGTGTCTAAGTCTGTGAGAGCGTGCATGTGTGAGTTTCGGAGTGTGTGGGCCTGTCGGAGTGTGTGCGCGTATCTGTGTGTGTATCTGTGTGTGTGTATAGGATTGCATGTGTGTGTGTATATTTTTTGTGTGTAGGAGTGTCTGTGTGTGTATAGTGCAATGGTGGTCATCTGTAGTGTGACAACAACCTAAGGTCCCAGTTGATGCCCTCCCTGTGGGTACCAAACTTAGCTATCAGCCTCGACTCGACCAGTTTTCGCTGGTGCCTGTCCCGAGGTCTGCCTTGGAGGATGATCACCTGAAGGTCCGAGGTCAAATGTCCTCGACCGCTGACGTCCCAACTGGGAGGGAACACTCCTATCTGTTGATTGTAGTGCAGTGCCCATTCATCTGTCGCCGGAGCCTCTGCTCATTTTCACCAATATGCCATGCCTCAGGGCATTCTTGCCTGCAGCGTATAAGGTAGACAACGTTGGCTGAGTTTCATGAGTTCCTGCCACGTACATGGTGGGAGGTGTCCCCAAGCGTAATGTTGGTATCCCTGTCCACACTCTGACACGTCTTGCAGCACATACTGTGACAGGGTAGTATGGGGTTGCCCTGAAAGCCAGGCAGTGTGCTACAAACAATTATCTGTTTGAGGTTTGGTGGTTGTTTAAAGGCGAGCGGTGGAGGTGTGGGGAAGGTCTTGGGGAGGTGCTCATCATCACTGGTAATGTGTCGCAGGTCGTGAAGAACATGGCATAGTCTTTCGGCTCCTGGAAAGTACTGAACAACGAAGGGTACCCTGTCGGTTGCAGCACGTATCTGTGGAGGTCATTAGGATTCCGTTCTGTGGCACGTTGGAACTCGCGGGTGATGAATTGAGCATCGTACCCCGTTCTTTTGAGGACATCCCTGAAAATTAGGCACACCAGGAACAAAAAACAAGGGAAGTTTGCATTCTCACAAGTAGTAGTGAAACCCACCCTGACATCACAGTGGATAACATTATTACTGCGGGGAAGTCGATTGTCAACTTATTGGACCATACACTTCGACCAGAAGGTATTGAGGTCCTGAGCAGGGGTCTCAATTTCTGACCCACCAACAAAATGGGCGCCTTGGTTCTTGCAGCAACATACAGGAGTTAATCAGAAGAATGAGACTCTGGGAATTCTTTCAAGGTGCCAGCAGTGACCCCAACGAGTTGATGTCACACTACCCGTGACCACCATTGCACTATACACACACAGAGACACTCCTACACACACACACAAACACACAGTTACACACACACAGACACTCCTATATACACACACACAGGAACTCTTATACAAACATGGACATGCATACACATTCCTACAGACATACACACTTCCAAACTCACATATGCACCCTCTCACAGACTTAGACCCCTTTACACTCACACATAAACATATACAATCTCTCTCACAGACACTCACATACACCCAACCCAGACACATACACACATACACACACACAGACACAAACAGGCACTGCTATACACACACACAAGGCACGCACACAGACACTCACACATACTGCTGCGGACATACCACACTCAAAACTCACACATGCATCCTCTCACAGACTTAGACCCCGCTACACTCACACATATACACTCTCACACAGACACTAAAATCCCCCACCCCAGACACACATACACATACACACATGTCCACAAATTCGCGTGTGGGGGGAATTTGTCTTTGCAGAGTTACGTTGTACTTTGCTCACAAACTGCATGAATCCATATAAGACTCTGTTTACGCATTTTTTTAGATTAGAATCAGTCTAAAGATTATGACAAAGACAAACAGAACACAGGTGGCCTGACACCAATTGTTACAGTTAACCTGAGAATGTAACTTTGGAAAAGAATGTTGTGATTTACATATGAAAGAAGTGAAACTGTCATGGTCATTCTAACACTTGGGAGACTTAACAAACAATCAAGGTATTTTTCGATGTATAATTTCAGTTGCATCACACTGTAAACCTTTGCTATAAATTCTCCGAAAGCTAGTGCTTCCAATTCAATCTGTTGAACTATAACCTAGTGTTGTGTGATTTATAACTTTGTACACCCCAGTCCAACAGTGACATCTCCAAATCATGAATAGGAAGGAGAAAGAAGGATAATTATCCTGCAAGTGAAGACAGTCTTAATATTGGAGGGCAGCATGTGTTGATTCAGGCGGAAGGACCTGTCGCTGTGTTGTGCTGTTCTTGGTACCCTGCTCTTCTTTTAAAGCATAATTGGAGATTGATCACTCGTGTTGATCAAGCCTACAACATCCATCGTACAGGTGTAAACAAACTTCATAAAAAGAAAGAATTTGCGATCACTGGTAATTATGGAGTGATTAGACAGTCTTCAATTTGCTGCTAAAGAAAAATGAGAATATATTCCATGCTTCACGAATGTTTTACCTCGTCAGTTCAGCTGTCATTGCACTCTGAAAACTCGCCCTTCTGCCATTATACATTATACCTTATTCAAAGCAGATTATTCAGTATTTGTTCTGATCTCAGCATATGGATTATGACCAAGACATTTGCTTTCGGTTGAACATCTAATCTGGCGAAAATTGTGATTATATCCTGTGGACTTTGTTATTTGCCTAAATATATATTTATATACTCTTAACAAAGGTAATCATTTGATTTGTTACAGCATTCAATGATTTATTCTATGATATCAGAGACTATTAGCTTCCAAATTTCAACTTCAATTACACCACATTTGAAGGCTGAGTATTATCCTGGTGATGTTGACTGATCTATCCACTTAGCTGTAATACTCATCTTTGATCGATTTGTTGCTGTTTGGTGCAAAAGGCTGTTGGTAAAGTATTGTTCTGCTAAAATGATAGCACAATTTATTAGAATTGCCAGTTCTCTGATCATTTTCTGTTCACTTACTATCCAATTTTTTTATTTGAGCCTCCTGAGGAATTAACCAAAAAAAAAGACTGTTCTGTCAAAGCAAGTTTCTGTAAGTTACCTGAACGGATTGCATTTGGTGGATGGAAATTATTTTTTAAAAATTCCACTGATTTCGGTATTACCGCTCAATGTGCTCACCAACAGGAACATTGTATAGACTCAAAAACATGAAGGAGGACTCAGAGGAAATGATAACTGTCTGAAACTCAATGATTCAGAAATAGCATCGGGCACAGTGAATATCACAGCACTAGGGATGCTGTTTCGATATCAACCTCGAGACTCTGTATGGAGTTCACAGATTTTCTCCGTGTCTGAGTGGATTTCATCTGAGCGGTCCAGTTTCCGACCACAGTTTAAAAAATTGTAGTTTAGATGGCTTGGCCATGCGAAGTTTCCCGAAGTATCCAGGGCCTGTCGGTTAGGTGGATTAACAATAGGAGGTGCATGGTAAGAGGGATGGTGTGGGATTCGGTGGAATGATCGACTGAGGGTTGTTGTGGCAACCGGTAGGTTGAATGGCCAGGTTCTCCACTATACAGAGTGTATTCCATAGTGGAGGGGAGAACGTTCGATGATTATGTGAATGGACAATCTGGAAACTTCCATTATAAACACTGCAACATTGGCATTACATTCTCAATTTGCAGATGCACAATTATGAACCAAAATTTACAATCATCCATTTATAATCCTAAATAAGAAGCCTATATGATGAGCACCTTGAGGATCCTGCTTAAGTACACTTAATTATAAAATTTCACAATGTAAATTGAATGTTGAGTTGATACTTTGATTACCCACCGCATTTGGCAGCTTATGCATTCCTTTGAGAGAGCTCTTGCATTCTCGACAAGATGTGTCTTTTCATAAATTTCTTTTTGATTTCGCTTGCTTGTGGAAACTAATTCTCCCGAAAATCAAAATAACTGTATCCACTGTTTCACTGTTTCAGTCGAATTTCACAAACGTCTTTCAATTAAAATGTTACCTTAAAGAAAATGTCTTTTGTCCAGTCTTACAAATGCACTGTAATTAGACAATCATGTTTAAAAATGTTGAGTCAACATATTAAATAAATATGGAAATTTATCATGATGCGTGAACTTTCCCAAATGGGCCATCGATTTTGGTGTAACTGATGGAATATTTTTGACAATATGTATCTAATTTCATCAGACTTATGATCTAGAGTAAACGATTGGCTTTTCATTTATATCATGTCATAGGCATTTAACGCCATTTATTTATTCATTGAGTCAAAGTAAGCAAAGGATGTTTGCAGATAATTAGATCCTGTGCCTCTTCTGTTTATATACAAGCAATTTAAAATTGTTCCTGGAAATCTACAACAATAGTCGAAAAAGCTGAATAACACATGCGATCTAGCTGAATCTTTGTGAAGAGAAACATGCCAATGATTGTGATCTATATAGTATGGGATTTTCAGAACTGTCAGTCGTCATCTGTTGAGGTTCTCCATTACCTTCGGCTATTACTATAGATAATTCTGCGAGTCACTGAAATCGTGTGCATGGACCAGATCAGATCCCTTCAAATTATTTTAAGAAGATAGACTGGAAACTAACTTTGTCTTATTTTAAAGGCAAAGGTAAAGTGCGGTGTTTCACATCCAATCCGACAACAAAATCTGCTTAGTGTTAAGCAAAACACAATTCAATTTCTAATTAATTACATTTCTTACAGTGTGGAAACAGGCCATTTGACCCAGCAAGTGGACATTGACCATCGAAAAGTAACGCACTCAGACCCACTTCCTTCTGAGTAATGCAACTAATACGCTGGGCAATTTACAAAGGCCAATGCATCTGACCTGTACATGTTTGGTTTGTGGAATAAAACCAGAGCACAAGCAGGAAACGCATGCAGACACTGGAAGAATGTGCAAACTCCATACAGACAGTCACCCGAGGCAGTTAAACCCGCATCCCTGGCACTGTGAGACTGCAGTGCTGACTACTAAGCTTCTGTGCTGCCTAGCTGACGAATGCACAGGTTAAAATATAATAAAAGAAAGAAGAACTTAGAATGACTTAATCCTGTTGCGAAGCTTAGCAGAGTAATACACACAGTAACTATACTAACGAAAAGTTCCTTCATGTTAACATCATGTGAAGACAACACTTAGTAAAAAGGCAATGTCAGAAACTTATTATTGTAAGGCAATTTGGAAGCAACAGAAAGGGGCAGGGGTAGGGGAAGTTGAAAAGCGGAGAGAGAGAGAGTATATATATATATATATATACACACGCACAAACAGAGAGAGAGAATGTTGAGAGAAAACTCAGAGTAGTAGCCTGCAGACATTTGCTGCAACTTCCAACCCTATCCAAATTTCGCAAAAACTGCTTAAAGGTAAAACTAAGAAACAAAACCAATAAATGCTCGCTCATTCAATTGCTCCAACTTAAAAATCATCTAAGGCCTCACAAGCTGCTTACGTTACCACAGACTGATAGATACCCCTCGTTCAATCTCTCGTTTAAAAGAAACCTGGACAAAATACACCTCTTCAAACAATAGCATTGCCAGACATGGCGGAGCTCTGCCGCATTTATTTCCGTGTCTATGAGCACCAGTAAAGAACAGTCTAACTTTCAACGTTGTTATTTATCTTTTTTTTATTTTAGATTACAAAGAGAATTTTTGTAAAAACAAAAGTGGTACAGCAAGCCAATTCATTGAAAAATCCGAAGAACGAGAATTGTTAGAGTTGGTAAGAAAAATCAAAGTGAAGAGGCAAGTAGAGTTTAATCTACCTCCATGGAATTTCTGGAATGTGATAGTAATCACATGAAGTGAATGAAACACTCAGTTCCAATACATGGTGTTATTTTGATATGAGGAGCGCTTTAAAACTTTGTAAGTTAACATTTTGCAGCCTTTATGGCATACAGAATATTCAGAATTTCAAAGAAAAAAAGCATGTTTGAATTCATTTTCCTTAAATACTGTAGATCATATAAAACGTTCCCATTTCCAACACTGGACTGAATCATTGAATGCCAACAGTGAACATTTCAGATTTTTCCACACAATAACTGACTGTTTTTTTTTCTGTGTCTCTTTGTGCCTTGCAAATGCAAGTACAATGTATATTGCTTAAATAATTTATTCAATGTTGGGTTTAAGTTAAACACGGACTTTTCTTTAAATAAAAAAATTGCCCCTAGAAAAATCAAAAGGGTGCATTTATTTCCTTAGTGGAACACCAGGAGCATAAATTTCAAAATACATTGATTTAAAAGTCAGCAGCATGATTTGGAACGGTGGCAGAGTGGTTAGCACTGCTGCCTCACAGCGCCAGAGACCTGGGTTCAATTCCCGCCTCAGGCGACTGACTGTGTGGAGTTTGCACATTCTCCCCGTGTCTGCGTGGGTGTGCTCCGGTTTCGTCCCACAGTCACAAAGATGTGCGGGTCAGGTGAATTGGCCATGCTAAATTGCCCATAGTGTTAGGTTAAAGGGGTAAATGTAGGGGTATGGGTGGGTTGCGCTTCGGCGGGTCGGTGTGGACTTGTTGGGCCGAAGGGCCTGTTTCCTCACTGTAAGTAATCTAATCTAATTTAAAAGTCAGCAGCATGATTTGGAACGCAGACAATACATTTTGAAAATAAAGGTCTCTTTAACTTCACGATGAGGTATCCTTTGAATTGAACATTTGGATAGGGTTGGAAGTTGCAGGAAAACTCAGAGTAGTAGCCTGCAGACATTTGCTCCATAATTTCCCAAAGGGTAGTTAAGAGTCAACTGCATTTCTGTGTGTCTAGAGTCACATGTAGGTCAGGCTAGACAAAGATAGCTAATGTCTTACCATTAACTATGTTAGTCAACCTTATCGATTTTAAAGAGAATACCTATGTCGTCCTTGCCATCGTGCTTCTTTCATATTAAGTTCAAGTTTTAACATTCGCTCTGGTGAATTTCCACCCCGCCAGTATAATCTGAAAGTTTAATGCTATTCAGTTTTTAGTAACTTAGAGGGAGACATTATGATTTTCAGGTAACAAGATCTTCTACGATCACTTCTCTAAATTTAAACCAAATTGTTTTAAGTACTCGAAAAGTGCTCAGCGAAAGAGTGGGAGATCCACACCCACACACACACTCACAGAGAAAGAGAGAGAGAGAGAGAGACGACGACGACGAGAAAACGATATTCATACGGATCTGTGTTCGGGAAATAAGCAGTTTGATTTAGCAACAACGATACCCTCTGTCAAAACTATGACAGAACAGTTGTGGGTTTTCTGGTTGCTATAAACAATCGGGTTTTCTTTCCACAATGGAATGCAAAATAACTTCCTTTTGTTTCAGATTCTGGTGCTTAACCACGTTCAACATCAGTTATCCTGTGATAAGCGATAGAGGCGACATGCTTGAAAGATATTCATTTTTGAGATGTCTGGACAAGATAGACATAGGAAGGATGATTTTTCATTTTGCAAGATATAACAAATTTTATGGTGAGATCAGTGCTGATGATTAAACGTTTATTCATCTATATAATTAACGGCTGAATGGAGTGAAACTGTTATATTTGTACATGACGTAAAGATGGTTTGGAGCTGAAACGATCATGCCAAAGTAACTTTATGATCACGGGGAGGGGAATTTATTCAGCTCAGCTGACTGAATGACTGGTTTGCAGCACAGAGTGTCGCGAACAGTGTAGGTTCAATTCACGTGTCTGGGCACCAGGAAGGTACTATTTCTTCAATTGTGACCCTTGCCTCAGGTATCGTGTCCCTCAGGTTTAGTCTCTGTCTAATGAGACAGCGTGAGTATTCTGGATGTAAATATGTTTACGAAGGGAAATACATTGTTTCAGAATGTGACAGAGGTATGGGAAACAGGGTATTATTACGAGTGAGCTGGAGATTGTTCATTTTCACGACAGAGAAAAATAATTACTTTGCATTGAAGTCAATGATGAGTGATGGCAGAGCTCTGAGTTGTAAAGCATATGTGCATCTCAGTACATTAAACACAGAATTTTCACATGCAAAATAGTAAGGAATTATGAACGCTCAGAGAATGTTATTGCTTATTGACAGGGACGTTTGACACAATCAGACAATTAATGATTAATTTACTAAAGCTTCAGGTGATAGAGTCAAGAACACAGAGGGCAGCATTGGTCATTTTTTAAGGAAACTTGTAAATGCATTGGATGTAGTGCAGATAGCTTTTGCCTCAGTAGAACCTTGAATTTTGTACTGTGAAAAAACGATTGGACATCTGAAATTTGAATCCACATGATCTTGGAAGAGTGAGCTGTGATTTGATGAAGCACAAAAAAATCCGTGGATGGGTGAATATGTGAAGCATGGTTCCCCATGTACGAGAATGTGGAATTTGGAGTTACTGTTTAAAAAGAAATAAGAGTAATTTCAGATAAAGGTAAGCAGAAAATAAACGTCTCAGGTTGTGATTCTAGACACAAAGAAACTGTGACAAGAATTTTATTGCCTGCATTTAAGTATGAGATAGATACATTCATCGTGCAATGCCTCACTGTCGTAGCACACTTCAGGTCACTTGACGCGTTGGTCAAACGTTAGGGTGATATGTGACATGAAGATATAATAAATTAATCAGATGAGCTGATCAGTTGGGAATGGCATTTAATCCAGATTGCTGTGACGTGATGGAATTAAGCAGGACAAGCAATATGAGAGAACATCTGGGAAGCATCAAAAATATCGTTAAAACTCATTGGGCATCGTCACTGCTCTTTGAAAGGAACGACATTAATTGATTAACACGTTATACACGATTTGCCTTTATTAGACATGACGTGGAGTTTGGAGTTGATTCTGGAAATGCATAATAAATGAGTTAGGCCACAGCTGGAATGTCGAGGGCTGTTCAAGAATCCACATCATTGGAGTATGTGATTGCGGTGAAGAGATTTACCAAAACAATTTTTAGGCTGGAGACTTGTAATTGTGAGAGCGACTTAATAGATTAGGCCTTTTTCTTCTTGAAGTAGAGGGAATTGAAGGGATAATGTATACTTGAGATATGTAGATTTGTGAGAGCCATGCATAATACAAGCAGGAAAACACGTGAACCAAAGATGGAGAGATCAATGACCATTCGAAATTTTTTATCGCTAACGGGCAGGATGCTGAGAAAGGATGTAAAGACCTTCTTTGCACTCAGGGACTATTTGGAATTCAGTGCCTTTAAAGGTATGGCAAGCACAAATCTTTCTATATTTTAAGAAGTACACACACATAAACCTCCAATGCTCAGGGAAACAATGTTGGAGACTAAGCACAACAACACGTGTTAAGAATAGTCAGCCTATTGTTGTTGACTAGTGCACACTCGATCGACTGATGGACATTTTTATCTTTGCGATGGCTCTATAATAGTCTGAAAAATTCCGTAAATGTTTAGAACTCATGAATTCCTCTCAGTAGTCAACATAACTTCAACTTCATTAAACTTCTCCAACATCTGTTGAAGAAACTGAAATTGCTTTTTTCAGTATTCAAGTGTATTTATTGCAGTAAACACAAATGGATCCAGAGCTGGTGGGCATCTGAACTCGTTCATTGACTGGGAATCATTTTTGTCGATGTTGGCAGGTTGATAAACTTTGTCAATGACAACTGATCAGGAGCACAAAGACAAAACAACCGAGTCTCCATTTGTAAACAGTCGAAAAGTGTGGCACAGGAGAAAGTGCAGCTGATCAGTTAGCATCTGAGGTACAGGACAGACGACGTTTCGTGCTTTCCTGGTGAAGAACTAATGTTCAAAACGCCCACTCTTCTGCTCCTTGGATGTTGCCTGACCTGCTGTGCTTTTTCCAGCGCCACATTTTTCTGCTCTCACTCTGAAGCATCTGCAGACCTCACTTTCTCCATTTATACACAGCCCTCTGTTCACGTTCGTCTGCACCTTGGACTTCTGCTTGAACAAGCAGCTGAATAATCAACACTTAGATTAGATTACTTACTTACTTACATTGTGGAAACAGGTCTTTCGGCCCAACAAGTCCACACCGACCCACTGAAGCGCAATCCACCCAGACCCATTCCCCTACATTTACCCCTTCACCTAACACTGCAGGCAATTTAACATGGCCAATTCACCTAAGCTGCACATTTTTGGACTGTGAGAGGAAACCCACGCAGACACGGGGAGAATGTGCAAACTCCACACAGACAGTCGCCTACGGCAACGTATGTTAATTGTCATGTTAATAACTTCCAACAAGTGTGGTAATCCTTCACGAAATCAAGATTTTTGAAGCAGTTTTTTTTCTATTCTCAACTTACAATTAAAATTACCAAAAAACTTTATACCTAAGGAGCGAGGTGGTGAAATGTTATCAGAAATAGGCAGATATGAGAAGTAATTAGATCGTGCATGTCAGGCAATAAAGTCTATTATTATTTTTGATTCAGATATTCACATGTTGGTTCACATTTGATTCAACATAATTTTTGCAATACACTTCACATTTACTCTGCTCTCTTTTAAAAAAAAATCTCTTTACTGTACGCACACGTCAGCGCATGCAAATACACTCATAATTTCCTGCTATGAATGTTATTTATGGAAAGCTATATGTCATTCTTAGCTTGTCCAGCTTATACGCAACTCCTGCCCCTGAGAAATATGATTTCCTCTTAAGCTATTTCTAGCATTGTTCAGCAAATCATTCAATTGTTACAAAACAGAAAGAAGGAAATTAACGAATGAAGCTGTACTCACTGTCAGTAGGTGACAAGGATACATAATTCACTCTTCAGCATTCATCACCGATATTGACAGATGTATACGTCTAAAGCTGAGCTGAAAGTATTTTAAATGATGTAGTTACATGACTGGAGATGTGACAGGTGAAGAGGGAAACAACAATTCGACATTAACCGGCCTGACCTGACATTTATCAACCTCAATACAGCACACACATCTGACATTGACAGCATTAATGAAGGATTGGGTTGGTGAGTGGATGTAATCAACATTTATTGTTGATGAGAGAAAGGTAAGTTAAGTGCAGACAAAGTTGGTGTGGCTGTACCAACATGACAAGTGGGATAGAAGTTGACGTTATCTAACAGTTGAAGATTGCGTGTTTATAAGTGATTTTCAACTGCACATTCTGTGGGATGACGGACCACTGTTTAACGTTGTTTAATGTTTAATGCCTAATCTCTGTTCAGTTTATTCCCATTAGAGAATTTGAAATGCCACATAGCAGAGGTCAAACCTGCTTAAGCTCTGTTCATTAAAAAATCCATTTACTCCAGGCATTAATCTTATAAACTTTCTCAGAACAGTTTCTCATGTACTAATTTCCTTCCATAAGTACAAAGACCAGTATTAACCTACAAAATTCCATAGCTTTCCTGATTGTTTGTTACGACTTCATATCAAACTTTTTTGATCTATGCAGTAGGACACACGCATGATTCTGTACCTCACATCCCGGCAACCGAGAATCATTTCGCCGGCATGACTTTTTTTTCTTTCATTCTTCCAGAAATGACAATGTCATACCTAAATTAATAATACTCCATTTTGGCAATTAGATCAATTCTTACCCCTTTCAGCTTTTAATGTCTCCTTCACAGCATAGGCACACTTAGAAATGAGGTGCCAGTCTAATGGAGCCACAAGACAGAATTACTTGCATTCCAGGCAGCTTGAGTGGAAAGCACGACCAATTAATTGTATCAAAGCCCCTCTAATGGCACACTTAAGCAGAAGTAGGTACATGAATGATGAAATGGAAGAGGAGACTCTACAAATATCTCCATGTTTATTGATGGAGAAATTCAACAAAATAAAACTGAAACAATTGTAAGCGCCTCCTGTCAAGTGGGACTGTCGAGTTGGAGATGAATCTCAGCCCAGCCCTGTGGCATTCAGCATTACAAATGACAGCCTTCAGCTAACAAGATTGGCTCCAGGGTTGATTGAAAATTGGCTAAAACACTGAATTCTGTAAAGTATATAGATACTGACAACGTTTCAACGATAGTACTGAGAATGCATGGTCATAAAATAACTGCTAATACAGCTACGAAACTGGCAATGTGGGCATTCATCTACGGATATCCAGGCTATTTGAACATTAAATATATCCATTCATTCCAATCGTTTTACTCTGAATTCTCGTAAAGTACAACAGTTGCAATTGGACATTGCCATGATGCAGAGCGGGGCTGAGAATTTACAGATGAAAGTCAACTTGAAAAAACTTGAATGATACATTTTGGAAGGTCGAATCTGAAGATTACGGGGTTAAAGGCACGATTCTAGCAGTGTGGAGGAACAGAGGAATCTTGGTGTCCACGTCCCTAGATTCCTCAAATTTGCCAAGTTGATTTTGTTTTGTTAAAAAGGCATATGGTGCGTTCGCTTTCATTTGCAGGGGGATCAAGTTTAAGAGACGTGAGGTTATAATGCAGCTCCATAAAGACATGGTCAGAACACACTTGTAATATTCGGTTCAGTTCTGGTCACCTCATTATAGGAAGAACGTGGAAGCTTTAGAGAGGGTGAAGACGAGATTTAACAGAATGCTGCCTGGAGTGGAGGGCATTTCTTATGAAGAACGATTAGGGAGCTTATATGAGAAATCAGATGCGGCAAAGACGAAGTGTCTGCCTCTTCGTATGATATGTGGAACAGTCCATCTTCCGCAGCTACACTGGCCAGCTATGCCTGCCTCTTCGTAGGATATGTGGAACAGTCCATTTTCCGCAGCTACACTGGCACCACCCCCCACATTTTCCTCCGCTACATCGATGACTGTATTGGCGCTGCTTCATGCTCCCACGAGGAGGTTGAACAGTTCATCCACTTTACTAACACCTTCCACCCCGAAGTCAAATTTACCTGGACCGTCTCAGGCTCCTCCCTCCCCTTCCAAGACCTCTCCATTTCTATCTTGGGCAACCGAATAAACACAGACATTTACTATAAACCGACCGACCCCCACAGCTACCTAGATTGCACCTCCTCCCACCCTGCTCCGTGTAAAAACGCCATCCCATATTCCCAATTCCTTTGTCTCCCCCGCATCTGCTCCCAGGAGGACCAGTTCCAATACTGAACAACTCAGATGGCCTCCTTCTTCAAAGACCGCAACTTCCCCCAGACATGGTCGACGATGCTCTCCACCGCATCACCTCCGCTTCCCGCACCTCCGCCCTTGAGCCCCGCCTCTCCAATCGCCAGCAGGACAGGACCCCAATGGTCCTCACCTACCACCCCACCAACCTCCATATGCACCGTATCATCCGTCGTCATTTCTGCCACCTCCAAACAGAACCCACCACCAGGGATATATTTTCCTTCCCTCCACTACCAACGTTCCGAAAGGACCACTCCTTCCATGACTCCCTCGTCAGGTCCACATCCCGCACCAAACCAACCTCCACTCCCGGCACCTTCCCCTGCAACCGCAAGAAATGCAAAACTTGCGCCCACACCTCCCCCTTACTTCCCTCAAGGTCCCACGGGATCCTTCCATATCCGCCACAAATTCACCTCCATCTCCACACACATCATTTACTGCATCCGCTGCAACCGACGTGGCCTTCTCTATATTGGGGAGACAGGCCGCCTTCTTGCGGAACATTTCAGAGAACACCTCTGGGACACCCGGACCAAGCAGCCCAACCACCCCAAGGCTCAACACTTCAACTCCCCCTCCCACTCCACCAAGGACATTCAGGTCATTGGACTCCTCTATCGCCAGACCATAGCAACACGACGGCTGGAGGAAGAGCACCTTATATTCCGCCGAGGAACCCTCCAACCACAAGGGATGAACTCAGATTTCTCCAGTTTCCTCATTTCCCCTCCCAGTCCCAACCCTCGAACTCAGCACCACCTTCCTAACCTGCAATCTTCCTCCTAACCTCTTCGCCCCCACCCCCACTCTGGCCTATCACCCTCACCTTACCACCCTCACCTTAATCTCCTTCCACCTATCGCATTTCCAACGCCCGTCCCCCAAGTCCCTCCTCCCTACCTTTTATCTTCTCTTGCTTGGCACACTTTCCTTATTCCTGAAGAAGGGCTCATGCCCGAAACGTCGATTCACCTGCTCCTTGGATGCTATCTGACTTGCTGCGCTTTTCCAGCAGCGCATTTTCAGCTCTGATCTCCAGCATCTGCAGTCCTCACTTTCTCCCAGACATATTACAGTCGCCTTGTTCTAAGCTGGAGATAATTCAGAAAGATTTACTTGGGCATGGAAGTTTTGAAATGTAAAGAAAGGTTGTGTAGGCTGGGATTTTTTTCATGGAAGCATAGGAGGTGGAGAGGCGTTCTGATGGAAATTTATGAAATAACAAGAGGTATAAATGGAGTTGATGAGTGTTGTCTTTTCCATCAATGTGGGATGTCAAGATTAGGGAGCACATTCTATAGGAGACAGGAGTGGGATTCATAAAGAAAGGAGAGGCAAATGCTTTGCACAGAGGATGGTTCATGTCAAATAAATGTCTTGAGGAAGTGGTGGATGTGAGTACAATTACAAGGTTAAAAACTGCATAGGCACATGGACAGGAAAAGGTTGGAGGGATGCAGGAGAAAGGACGTGGGACGAGTTTAGTTCGGGATTTTTGTCATATGGAATGTTTGGCCCCGCGGATCTGTTTGGTCCTGTATGACTCTATAACTCTATAATATGGATCATGTGCAGCTCGATGAAATTAGTCTAGAATTGCATCTTGTCGGTACAGACATGGTGGGCTGAAAGGCCTGTTCCTGTCTTGCACTCTTCCATATCCTATATATAAGGCATTTCGTCGATTTGTTTCAAATTCAGAAGTCGTTCTTCTACGTATTGAAACCATTTACATTATTATTCATATGCTAAAAAGGACTTGTGCCAGGCCTGAGCGTTAATCACTGTGTATAATCGGTGTTTTCTTGGTGTTTTACTTAATCCTCCCCGAAATGTATTTTTCATGTCCCTTTCCATCTCTCCTAAGTCCATTATTTAGTTCCTTCCTTTCTACCTTGCAATGTTCTTGACCTCGTCAGATCCTTGCTTCCTCAATCATAAGTAAGCTTCCTTCATCTTCTTGAGTAGATGTTCCACATCGTTTGTCATCCAAATTTCCATCACCCGACCATCCATTCTTTGCCTCAGTGAGAAAACCTATTCAGCGCTCGGAGCAAGTACTTCCTAAACAACCTCCACATTTCTGTCATGCATTTCCCTGAGGATATCTGTTCCCAAATTGTGTTCCACAGTTCCTGCCTAAGAGTATTGTAATTGTCTCTCCCATAATTAAATATTTTCCCATACTGTCTTGTACTGTCCAACTCCATGACTGCAGTAAGCTTCAGGGAGTCGTGACCACTATCGCCAAAATGCTCTCCCATTGAGTGATCTGACACCTGACCTGGCTAGTTGCCTAGCACCAAATAATATATGGCTTCCACTCTAGTCGTCCTATCTATAATTAAGTATGTAATTCTGCCCTGATTCGCATTTTCAAAATGCAGCACTTTACATTTATCTGAATTAAACCCACTCTGCCACTCTTTGGTGCATTGTTCCATCTGATCAAGATCCCGATGTACTCTGAGGTAACCTTGTTTGTTGTCCACTAATCATCCAATTTTGGTGTCATCTGAAAACTTACCAACTATAATTCCTATGTTCACATTCACATCATTTATATAAATGATGAAAAACAGTGGACCCAGCACCGATCCTTGTGGCATACCACTGGTCACTGGCCTCCAGTCTGAAAAGCAGTCCTCCATCACCGGCGTATTTCTTCTTCCTTCGAGCCAGTTCGCTATCAACATTACTTGATTTCCATGTATTCCAAGTGATGCAAACTTGCTTACGAGTCTGCCATGAGGCATCTTGTCGAACGCCTTACTGAAGGCTTTATAGTCATGTCCACCGCTCTGCCCTCATCAGCCAATTTTCTTAGTTTTTCAATACTGTCTGTTAAGTTATTGAAACAAGATTTCCCACGCACAAAGCCGTGTAGACTATCCTTAACCAGCCCTTCCCTACCAAAATAAATATCAATTCTTTCCCTCAGGATTCCCATACAACAACTTGGCCACCATCGATATCAGGCTCACTGATAGACTGGTCTATAGTTCTCTGGCTTCTCCTTATCACCGTTCATAAATAGTGCCACCAAGTTAGCCAATCTCCAGTCTTCTGTCACCTAATCTGTGACTATCGATGATCCAAATATCTCATTAGCGATCCCAGCAATTACTTCCAGAGCCTCCCACAGAGTTCCAGGGTACACATGATGAGGTTCCTTGCATTTATCCACTTTTCTGCGTTTTGAGACATCCAACACCTCCTCCTTTGTAATATCAAACTTTTTCAAGACATCACCACCTATTTTACCACATTCTTTACCTTCCCTGTTCTTTTCTACAGTAAACACTGGTTTTAAATGCACGCTTAGTACCTTCCTCATCTCCAGTTGGACACATAGGCTGAATAAAAAAAGTACACACTTTACAAGTTCCTCTCTATCCAAACGGTCAACAGTCTAGCATTCTCAGCCTCTGTTTGGGAAGTTAAAATCCAATATCATTACGACTTTATTAGATTAGATTAGATTAGATTAGATTAGATTAGATTAGATTAGATTAGATTAGATTATGGTTACAAATAACTGAAATCTCATTGCAAATTTGTTGTCAATATCCCGCAGACTACTGAGGGTCTATAGTACAATGACAGTGTGGTAATAATCACTTGCTTATTTCTCACTTATTCCCACATAAATTCCATGGAATTATTCCTCTTAATTTCCTCACAAAGTTCAAACATAATGTTACCCCTTATCAAAAACGCCACTCTCCCTCATCTCTTGCACCCCTTTCTATCTTTGTCGTCGCTTTTGTGCTCTGGAATATTAAGTTGCCAGTTCTGTCCATTCCTGAACCACGTGTCTGTACTTGCTATGATATATGACTCCCACGTTTTTGACCATGCCCTTAGTTCAACCGCCTTCCCTGTAAGCCCTCTTGTATCGAAATAAATGCAGTTCAATTTAGCTCGTTCTCTGCTTTGTTCCTGCCTGCCCTCACTGTTTAACTTGCTCCTTTTCCAACTGTAACAGTGTCAGATTTATCTCTGTCCTCACTATGCCCTCGGGTCCCAGTTTTAATCGAGCCAAGCACTTTTAGCAAACCTTCTTTTCCTATTATCCCCTTCCAATTCAATTGCAATCCGTTTTTCTCATACAGATCATTTCTACCCTAGAAGTGGTTCAAATGATCCAAAAAACATGAACCATTTCCCCTGCATCAGCAACTCAGCCACATGTTCATCTGTTCTATCTTCCTATTCCTACCTTCACTTCCCTCAGTTGGTCGTGGCAATGGCAGCCATGCTGATATTACTGCACTCGAGGAACTCGAGGAATGCCTGTCTATCTTCCGATATTCTCCCTTCAGAGTCTCATCCTCTTTTCCTTTCCATCTCGATGTTGTCGTTGTTGAAGCATGAGCTGATCTGAAGTATGACTCGCTCATAGACTTCTCCAAGATCTTGATGGCTTCTTGGAGTTTTGAGCCCCGCCCCAAAGTCAAACACCTGACTGTATCTACAGGCTCCTAAGTCTCCATTTGAATCTTGACATTGCAGAAACCTCCAAGAAATTTGGGATTCGCCGTGAGCATCAATTATAAAGAAAACTATACATTACTCATCAGCACATCTTAAGAACAGAGCTGTTCTGAGTCGTTTCGGCTTCTCTGTCTCCATGTTTCTCTCTGTCTTTCTCTTGCCTGCTTGTTTTTTGAAACTGAATATCACCATTGAAATACATGTTAGAGACTCTTCAACACATCGAATCAGCGATTGAAAGCTGCAAAACCTCCGTAGTAGTGAAGGCAACTGATAATTTACAAGAATGAAATATGACAAGCACTTTCATGCGTACTTTTCAACGATTTCTGGCTTGGACAGTTCTGATGGATCAAAAGGTAGTGGATTTCATCACAAGGTCGGTTAAGTATGTGGGTCCTAGCTTTTAACCTATAAGAACGAAGGTTTTTTTTTTCTTTGACGTAGACACTTTCATATTAATAACTTAAGTGCTGTCATCCATCAAACTGAACATTTTGTATGCTCGGTAACACAATCAGTGCATATGAGTCGCGATTGAAATTTAATACTACATGTTAACCTTGCTTTCTCGACGTTCTTCATTGCATACTGACAAAGCTGAAAACATTCTCAAACGGTTCTTCACAAATTATCAACAGCCATTTCTGGAGCACTCTCCTAAATTATTTTGATAACGGTCAGAAAACAAATTCCATTTTCCATGGTATATTTCAAAACATATCACTTGGTTTAATGAATTGTTGAAACATTGGAGAAATATTAGGATGGCTAAAAAACAGAAACAAAATACTGAATGAATTAAACCTGCTGGTTAATGCTGGCTGAGAACATTATCGAACAGCGAATTCATCCACTGTTGCTATTATCTGAAACTTTGCTATATTTTCTTCCAAGCAACTTGGTATGTGACATCTAAATTACAAATCACAAGAAAGTCCATCTTCCAAACAAATTAGTGATGGGCTGCGTTAGAAAATAAATTAAATTCCCAATTGATTTCTTTTTTTGTTTATAACTTCCATGAGACAATAATGACCCTGCAGCGGAAACACTTGTATCTGGTATTCAGTGATAAAATATTTAAACATACACTATTCTAGACAACATTGGTGATCACTCTTAAGGCCCTGTCCTTCTTAAGGAGTGTATGGTGTGTTTTGGTTCTAGATTGCACAGAAGAAAATTGTTTTGAATGTTGAAAAGATTTGAAATATATACATATATATATATATATATATATATATATATGTTCTATAATGTTATAATATGTCCTGGAGCTACATACAAAATGGCAACAGATGTGCAAATTAATACCTGTTCTGGAAACAAGTAAAGAATTACTTTACTTTGTAACACAATATGCAATATTAATCCAATTGATACACGAGCATCCAATGCATTTGAACAGATTCTGAACACGCAATAATAATATTTATTCTATCATTTATGTGACAAGACAGATGGTTTTATTCTTAAGGAAGGATCAAGGGGCAAATTTTCTGCAGATAGACTTGGTTTTGAAATGAATAAAATCTTTACTTTATGTCAAAAGAATATGACTAAAGATACAATTGATATAAGGATATTCTTGCGTTTGATTGATTATTTTGTAATGATCACTTCTTTTCAAGCATTTGCTATAAGAGATCACAGTGCTGAAACATTTGATCGGTTCATCACAGTATTGTTTTATGATTGGTTATTATCACGTAAATCTTGATGAAATGCTAACAAGGAGGTCGGATTGCCAAACAGTATGATGCCAACAGCACGGGTTCAATTACTATCACTGGCTGAGTTTACCATAAAAAAAAACCTCTCATTCTCAACCTTTCCCTTTGATTGAGTCGCATGATCGTCGTCAAGTTAAACAGAGCCAGTTCCTCCGTCTCTCTCTCTTTGACGACAGAACACACCTCTTTCCTACCAGGCCTATGACGGCACAATACAATTCTCAGTTTTTCAGAAATCCCAAGACTGTCCGTCTATCCTGTTCAATTCTCTTCCGATGAAAACTCCTTCCGAACAGTATAAGTTTCGGGAATCATCTGTGACTTGGCTCCATTGTAAGAATGTTTCTTCTACAGAAAGCAATCAAAGTGTACTCCAGGTGCTGTCTTGTCATTAAAATAGACAGTGGTTGATGCCTCAGCACTTAGTGAGAAGAATTTTCTAGATAGGGTTTATAATGTGAAACGACACATTATAAAAACTCTGCACATCATGTTTGATATCCAGTATACTACAAATGCATAGATGGTTCATCCCATTTTTTTTTTAAAAAAATCTTGATTTAGTGTAGTAACCTGTTTATATACCAACGTCCTGAATATGATTTAGAAATTCCACACAATTCATCCGTTGGTTATCCTTAGTTGTCCCTTTTTGATATGCATTCAAAAATATAAATAACGCAGGATTCATTACTGCTGAAGGGAGGGTGTGTGATGGAATTGAACTATTTATATATACCTAAATGTTGTTTCGATTACGGTTCACGTTTTGATTATTCGGAATAAACTAAACTAAAAGTTATGCTTTGTGAAATCAACATCATCGTTTCAATATCAAGATCAGTTGTCTGGAAGTAGAATTGAAACTGCTTTTTCAATTAAAGCTAACTACAAAAGACAATAAAGGTTAGCGGGAAAGAGAGAGGGAAAGAGATAGGAAATATGGCAAACAAAATATAGCATGAATGAATGTCTTATTTAGTTGATGTTTTCTGTGTCCCAATAATTTCAAATATTCGAAATGCAGCATCATGCTCAATGTGTAATAATTTATCATTTCTGTGTGGATCTCTGAAATACATGAATTGATTTTTTTAGCTGGGTGAAATTATTTGAAAGTTATTGCTTCTATCTCACTCGAATCGTTCCTTAGTGAGCTATGTGAATCAATTTTCCATTAATAACTATGATCATTTGTCTCTTTGTTTGCTGACTTGTGCACTATGGCGTGATGCATTATTTCAACTGGAAAATAAATTTGCAACTTGAATTTTAGCTGTAAATGTGCGGAAGAACATATTATATTCCGCTTTCAATTTGCTACAAAAGAAATTCAAACCTTGTTTGCTTCTTGTAATTTTAGCATGAAAAGCAGAACATGCCACGTGATTGACCATACTGAAGATTAAAGAAGTCAACACAATGGATGCCCATGCCGAAGCAAAATTAACAATATCAAACCTGAGTCGAAGAATGGCTTCAGTCTAAATTAACCAGACGTTCGTATTTCGATCAATTTTCTCTCATAAGCATTCACAGAATTATGAAGGACTGATGTTTCAATTCTAAAAATGCAATTCTATTATTCTCGTGTTGAGACTGACTCAGGAAAATATGAACTGTTCCTTCAATAATTGGACATGAATCAATCTACTACCTGCACAACCAGAGGAAATTACATCAGTTTCAAGTCTCTGGACGAAACATAACATTCCTTTGGCAACTTTGCCAAAAAGCTTGATCGTTTTCTTTGAATTGGGGTCAGTTCCATTTGATGATAACAAATACTCAAAAATTAATGTCAAAATTTGCAGACGCTGGTATTAGACTGGGGTGTACTAAGTTCAAAATCACACAACGCCAGGTAATACTCCAACAGGTTTATTTGGAAGCACTAGCTTTCCGAGTGCTGCTCCTTCATCAGGTGATTGCCACAATGAGGATGGACTATAATGTTTGCCGCTTTAATTTGTGTTTCTCTTTTGTTTCCACTGTTATGCCAAGAAGATTGTATTGCTGAACTTCTTAAAAACTTATTTCTTTATATTTCTACTTTTACAACGGATATTATGTACCAAGCTGCTTTGTACTTAATATGTGCAGGGGCTGGCGACTCTGTCGACTTTTCACTGTCATCTTGTTCCCGACTTGAGTAGACTTGACAATAAATTTCCATCTAAATCTAAAATCTAATTAAAATATCTGACAGATAGGTGTTCTCTCCATGACCACATGCATCTACAGATATCAATAATGAAAGCTCACACAATATTAGCTTTTATGATTAGGGTAATTGCTTATATTTTCATTTTCAAATTATTTGTGAGACGGCACCGAGCATGTTGCATACTGTATTCTTCATGTTATTTTCAGCTGGATGGAAATGCATTGGCTAATAGAGTAATATCTGTATTCGGGTGGATTAGCAGTGGCTGTCTTATTGGACAGTTCTGACTGGCTTGGTATGTTGCCACTAATATTTCGAAAAATAGAATGTCATTCCATTTAACACATAAGATTATTTTCTTTCTTTACGAGACATATATGAAGAGGATGTTTCCTCTTGTGACAAAAAAAAACGAGAACCAGTTATAACTGTTGAAAAAACACTATCATCATACATTTAAAATGGATACAAGGGCGACTTTGTTTTATCTGAGATTACTGTGAGTCGTTTGAACACTCTTCCTGAGGGACGTGGAAGTATATTGATGCTATGTACTTGGATGCTTTTGAAGAAGAGGTAAGTAGATTATTGTTTGTCATGTGGTTGAAAGGTTATGCGGGTAGAAATTAATAATTATATTCAATGACAATAAAACCATCCCTGAATATACTCGGGTTGAGTAGGGTGATGGTGCGCTTGCATGAGCCTGGCATCGTGCACACCTTCATTTTCTCCATGAACGTTCGTACATTCCAGTTAACGAAATTGAATTTGAATTTGATTTTACATTTCAGACTGCTGGATGCAGTTTACTAGCCAGTTTGCTGATGTGAAAGATTATTTTTAATTCCAGTCGCTTTCCAAATAAAAATGTGACAATGCTGCCCGTTTCACACGGTTGTTGCCCGTACTTTTTTCAGAGCGGTCGTAAATCGGTTTTCGAGCCAATTTGATTATAGTTGCCAGATACTGCCTCAGGATAAAAGGCTTTCAAATAAAAAAATAACTTATACAATGAAATATGAGTGAACAGTTCTCCTAGCTTTCTTTTCTCTGGGTTGGTTTCTTTTGGTTTGGGTTTTCGCAGTCTGACTGTTCAGAGCAAGCAGTCAAACAGCTTTGGGGCTGCTGTTCAATGAAAGAGCTTTATGGAAGAAAATGTATCATGCTGAATATCTCTGGCATCTCTCTATCTCTCCCCCACCCTCCTCTGCTAGATCCTGTATTTGATTTTACCTTCATTTCGCCAAGCGGTGTTTAGGGGATTGTTGCAAGAATTTGGAACAGCATCATTAGTCTGATGGGTTTTCCTTTAGTTTAAGCATTTCCCTATTCCATTCTCTTTTGTTTGTGTTTCATTTGGCAATGTTGCAAATAAATTCTGTTTTTTTTTAAACTGAATGGTTGGACCAGCTACATCACTACTGAAATATCTACGTTGCACTTGCTTAACAAAATCGCATCGTTAGGGTTCAGGCTACATTCTTGAACCGTTTCTAGTGGTCTGGTGAGTTCCATAACAAAGGTGAACAGAGTAATGCTGAGTTGTACACTGTCACTGTGCATATGAGAGAGAGAGAAGGAATGAGAGAGAGAGGAAAAGTTATGAAGATTAAAGAAAGGCTCTTAGAACTGTAAAATTGCCATTAATTTATAATTATCTTAAGCAAATGATACACATATTTAACGACTGGTGAAATCTCAATCACTGTCCTTTACTACCGTGTGTTCTGCAATCAATCCCATGCGTTATTACTGGGGAGAGTAGGTAGCTGGCCTGATGAAGGGCTTTTGCCCGAAATATCGATTTTCCTGCTCCTCGGATGCTGCCTGAACTGCTGTGCTTTTCCAGCACCACTCTCCTCCAGAATCTGGTATTTAGCATCTGCAGTCATTGTTTTAACCTGGAAGTTTTCTTGGTGCTGTCACCACCCCTCCTAAGTTAGGGTATTTCTTCACTGTTGTTCGTCATGGAGTCAACGTAAAAATGGGACTTTTCCAAGCTGTTTTTCAGAGCTGACAAGTTTTCAGTTCAGATATGCCAACTTCGAATTCTGGTTACTGTACTTGGAATCGTTGGTACAACGTGTTCAATACCCAATCGTTTTACGAGAGCTCAACATTGTCCAGTTCTGTTGGTTTCTGAAAATCCTCCTTCCTTTATTTACCTCCGCCCCCCCCCCCCCCCCCCCCCAATTGGTCTTCACTAGATCTGGTAACCATTCTGTTAATTGTTCCTAACTGCTGCTGGAACTTGGGTGCAGTTACCAACTTACCTCGGAGAACCGCTTTCTGCAGAATGTCTTTTTTGTGGCTAACATCAAAAGTTTTCTAGTCCTCTGCAACTTTGCATATCGATTTTCCCAGTTATGGTCAAACCCAACAACAGCTTTGAAAAAAAATCTAGGTAAACACCTGTGCAGGCTATCTTTTAATGGGGGTTGCTGTTGCAGATCAGCAGACATGTTGTCCTTCGCAGAAGGTAGATCTAATTACAGGAGAAAGTGAGGACTGCAGATGCTGGCGATCAGAGTCGAAAAATGTGGCTCTGGAAAAGCACAGCAGGTCAGGCAGCATCCGAGGGGTTGAAAAATCAGGAATGTGGGGATGAGTGATTTGGAGATATCTCAGAGTGTGGGTAGAGGTGGTGGTGAGGTAACTGGGACGGTGATAGGTAGATGCGGGTGGGGGCTGACAGTGATAGGTTGGAGCCGTCAGGTGCAGAGGAAGATGGACAGGTAGGATAGTTCAAGAGTTCGATGCCAAGTTGAAGGGTTAGACCTGGGATGACGTTGGGGAGGGGAGATGAGGAAACTGGTGAAGTTGACGTTGATGCTGCATGGTTGGTGGATCACAATGCAGAAGATGAGGTGTTTTTCTTCCAGGAGTTGGGTGTCTTGGATTTGGCAATGGAGGCCCAGTACTTGCATGTCATTTGCTGAGTGCCGGGTTGTGTGAGTGTGAGGTGGTGGTGAAGTGGTCAGCTGATTGGGGTTGGTTGGTGCTTGTGCCCAAGGGGTATCCCCTGAAACGTTTTCATTGCAGTGGTGGTAATTTACTTTGTTTCCCTCCTGCAGCAGCCTCCATCAGTTTTCACAGCCGTTGACGTCACACCACGGAAGACATGTTTTGTATTGTACTTTGTTTCGTTCCCCCATAATATTTTATTGTCATGAGGAGCTCTGTCAAGAGGTGAGAATTGATGGCGCCTTTGGGCTCTGTTTCAACATTTCACTCAAACATGATAGTTACAGTATACATGGATTTGACTGGAAAAGATATAGTGTTACGTTGTGATAATAAAGGGATAAAACTCGTTAACATAATTGCCATTAAACCATCTGCGATCTGTTAATTTATTTTGACTTTCTCCCTTAACAAACCTGACACTTAACCTGGTCAGATTTAAACATTTGTACTACCGAATTTCGAGTGCAAATATAAAAATAATTTTCTTCAAAATATAACACCCTCAAGCATTTTCAGAATGTGCATTCTTCTGTAAAATACAACTGCTTAAGCTACAGAAGCAAACACCGCTGGGTTTCATCTGTATGTTCAAAAATATCAGCTAATTGCATTTCTTGTCCAAAGCATGTGTTTTCACTTGAGATTTCTGCGAAGCGTAAAAGAGCCAAGAATTTGACAGCAAGAGATCTGCATTGTCAGAAGACAGAGAAGTACATTCTCTCTGAAAATGGGAAATCCAATAATCATACAGATAGAAAGCATTTATTACCCCATTCTTGCAATAGTTGGTGTTCCAGGTAAGTGGGTTAACCTTAATTAATTATTATTATGGTCACCTTTTAAGTGAATTACAAACCCTTCTGTGGTTGAGATGCTCAGTTCTATTTTGTATGACATGATATTAATTTATATTATCAAGGAAACACTGTCGACTCTCCATTTCTCTCTCATGTTGCCAATTGAGTCATTTGAATTGCAAGACAACTTATGCAGGAGCTTGAAAGAATCTGTGTTTAAATGCCTTTGTAGGGATATATTTGCATTAATGAAACGGTGGCTTCTGTGTGTTTAAACTGTAAGATTTTCCAAGAACTCTGATTGCCTATCCATTGAAAGAGTGATAATTAACAACAAAGGTACGCATTTGCAGAAAACAATGATCGACCTGTATCAATAATTATGCTCTTGTGGTGAACACAGGAGGGGAAAAAACACAGTCCTGCTGTAAGTATTCTTCCAGCACAGAAATGAGCTCTGAAAGCTCATTTTCTTTAATTTCATTCTTACGATATCTAATTCTACAATATGACAGGACGCCTGCTACAACATTTTGTCCATAAATCCATTATCAATGTGTGAATAACTATCTTAAGTCTAAGTCACGAGATTTGCTGAAACTCAATTTGTTCAGTTATCAAACTTATGCATTTCTTAATTCTTCTTTTTTGCAAGAATAATTAATGAACATACCTGGCCCGTCCCAAAACTGTGTGCCAACAAATAACTCATCATCCTGCCTTGGAAATACTTCCATGTCACTGGATCAATATCCTGAAACTCACTGGCTGGTGCCATTTCGATCTACCGACACCAAATGAATTTTAGCACTCCAAGAAGGCAAAATTTAAAGGAATTTAGATATGGGCAAGAATGCTGACACAGGCAGCAATTCCCATATGTGCTTTTCAATAAATATGCAAACAATCAGTTATTAAATGCTGTAAGAAAGGGCGACTCATAACTATTCAATGATTTGAGAAACAGTGTCTTTGATAACTTTAAAAAAATCTCTGACTACTGCAATGATTTCTGTGACACTAATCTATGCCAAACCATTTCAACTGGCTATCGACACCAAAAACTGTGATGTCGAACAACGTTATACCTAAGGGCAAGGTGGGGATAAAATGGCCTGTCAGTTACATTTCTTGTATGCTAAATTTGTAACAATAAACATTTAATTGCGGAGAAAGAGTATTTGAGTCTGCTATTGATGCTGTATATCGTCCAGTGTATTAATTTAAAATGCATCAGTAAATAGCTTCATGCGCGTTTTATTTTTTTTCTTTTCTGTCATGATTTCATAACAAGAATTTCCGACTTTTTCATTGAATATTAATTTTTTCAACATACGAAGAGATGATGATCCCTACCAGATAAACAATTGATATTAATAGGTAGAAAAATTGATTTCCTGACTTAAATGAACCCTTGTGAGAGAATGATGAGTTATGAATGTTATATAATATATTATAGAGTATGGCTACCTTCAGAATGATTTATCCATTAAAAGTAATAGTTTTGTGATTAAAAATGGAAATGCTATATATAAATTAAAATGTTTCTTCAAGTTTTCTAATTTTTTTACGAAACTGCACAGAATAAGTATGACATAAAATGGTTCACAAAGTCACTGGTATTATCGATTTGTCTTATAATATTGGTTAAAAGGGAAGGAAATCATAGTTATACTTTATATTTCACTGGGTGTTGAAAAGTTCCTTGAATATATTCTAAATATTTTTGAATTCTGTGCACATAATTTATCTCAGAGGACTAACAATAACGGCAGAAGAATGCTAAAATGAGATTTTAAAGACTGTTCAATGAAGCAAGAAACAGAAGCCCGTTCTTTCAGAAAAAGAGGACTATCTCGAATGAGCATAAGTGGTCTGGTGCCCTTCAGTGCATTGTACAAATTCTCTGAGAGAAAAAAATCCGAAGTCTCAGGGGTGATGTCAGCCTTGCAATTTCAAAACCAACTTGCTATCTAGATGAGTCATCATTAGCTTTCAGGTATCAGAGTGGAACATCAGACAGACATAATCAACAGGAGATGTCAACCATTCCATCCTCCGAACCTGCTACATTTTTGAATGATCTTGACAGGTGTGATTCCTGTTTGAATTCCACAATCCTAAAAATAACTGAAATTATTTGATCTACTTACTTATCATCTGCAAGTTACATTCAATGAGCTCCTTTGCGTTCATTTAGAACTTCCCTTTACAATGCTCTACAGGCCCTTCAGCCATCGATGAGCTGACCTGTGGAAGCAATCCGAAGCCTTTCTATCTTACACTATTCCATTTTCATCCATATGTCTATCCAATGAGCATTTAATTCCCGTAAATTTGGCGATTCTGATGCTGGTGCAGGCAGTGCGCTCCACGCCCTTACTATTCTTTGACTACAGAAACTACCTCTGTTATCCTGTCCTCTATCTATCACCCTTCAAATTAAAGCTATGTCATTTCGTGCTCGGCACTCGAAGAGGAGAGCTCGAAATACACATAACCACCGAAAAGACAGCATTCCTGTTCTAGCGTAATGACATCAATGCTATAATATCCTGTCTTCCATTACTTAAGTCCTTGATGTGCTCAGTACAAATTTGACATCCCAGCATAGATTTCAACAGGACCACCCTTGTCATATCCACCAATTCGATAAATACCAACTTCTGTATTAACTCTGTTTTTGGCCAGCTAGCCAATCTGCTATGAATGTAATTATGTTATCACTTATAACACAGACTTTTATTTTTAGCAAGAGAGTTTCTTGTTGCAGCTTATCAAATATATCATGTAAAATCCAATTCCTTGAGCTCGTGAATACAATTGAATGCATGAGTTTAAAACACCCATGCCAATAACATTTAAGCAGTGTTATTAATCTGTTAGCATTAAGGGAAATTAACGACAGTGCAGAGCCTTGAGTGAGAGCAACATTTCACGAAAGATACCAGAAACGTGCAATCTCCGATTCTATGGAAGTATTGTAACTTATAATCATTGCAATTTTGCGAAGTACGTTGGTAATCAATCTTTAATCTCAACTTCTAATTCTCATTTATCTCTGGCACCAAAAAATACTGAAGACCCTTCTGCAGCTCCTGTGTCTTTACATATATCTGTACTCTTACCATTGATAGCTCCTATGCAATCTCTCTTCATAACTAATATTTTTCTGCCAATAAAAATATCCCAGTAAACCTCATCTGCGGCATTCCAGTGGAATCCTATCATCCTATAAGGCGGGCTGCAGAAATCTTGGAAAGCATTTTATTCTTGACTCATCAGGTATATTGCCAGAATGTGCAGAGAACTTTAGAATTTTTAAGTTTGTTGAGTCCAAACACTATCAAGTGAAAATCTAGTTTAATATTTCAGCGTTGTTAGTGTATACTTGATATATTTTCATTATGGTATTGATGTTGAATAATGTCAATGTTTGACCAGCATAATTCTTCAAATGGATAGCTTAAGTGCATTCAGTCCAATGCGAGCTGCACATGCTTTTTCATTCAAAGTAAATATCGATTGATATTTTTTTCTTTGTACAATCGGAGTTAACACATAGTTCTGTACTTGTTTGCAGCTAACATTGTAACAATTGTGATTCTTTCCCGTGGACATTGCAACCTCTCCAAATGCATCACCCAGTACTTAGTTGCCATGGCAGTGGCGGATTTATCTGTAATGGTATTCAACATCATATTGTATGAGATTAAGGATTCGTATTTTCCATATTCGTTCTTTAACTACACACCAATTTGCTGCCTGAACATTGCCCTGATTATGGCGTCAATTGATTGTTCTGTCTGGTTAACTGTCGCATTCACCTTCGATCGATTTGTGGCGATTTGTTGTCAAAAGCTGCGAATCACGTACTGTACCATTAAAACAACAACTGTGGTCATAGCAGTAGTTTGCTCTCTGAGCAGTTTACAGTCTGTTCCGGCCTATTTTGCAGTTGAACCCCGGGAAATTATTGACAATCTACCATGGTCCTGCTCTGTCAAAGCGAGCTTCTATACATTACCCATAAGGATGGCATATTGGTGGCTGGACACGATTTTAACTCCATTTGTCCCATTTGTTTTGGTAATATTGTTTAATGCAGTGACCATCAAGCATATTCTGCAAGCTAATAGAGTCCGACGTGCTCTCCGAGGTAAATCTGGTGGTCAGAATTGCAATGATCCAGAAATGGAAACCCGCAGAAAGTCAATGATTATATTGCTGGCTATATCTGGCAACTTCGTAATTTTATGGATTGTAACAATGGTATCTTATGTATCTGTACAATTTACAGATGAAAAATTACTGGTGGCAGATTACAACGACCCATTTACTATTCTTGAACAATCTGGATATATACTTAGAACTTTGAGTTGTTGCACAAATACGTTTATCTACGCTGTTTCCCAGCGTAAATTCAAAGAAGAGCTTAAGAGTATGCTTAAATGTCCTTTGGCTGCAACGCCATTTTCACTTCACAGAAATCAGATGATAAAAATAAGTCATAATCTTAACAAACTCTGATGATATCAAATCGCACTTCATTATACACTGGCACCAGATTTCTGTTGGTGTGAAGTATTGACAAGACCAGTTGATAAGTGCTCTAAAAATGCTTATTCTCTTGCTTTCACCTGTGTTGTATTTTGGCTTTAAGTAAAATACAATTCTTTCCCCAAGACATTCCCAGAAAAACTATCAGAAATGTTTTGTTAACATAGGTCAGACACAGAAATGTACATCTTTTTCATTGTTCATACGCATTTGAATTAAATGTGGAATGTTGCGACATGTTCTTTTTTTCTCAGTTATAACGTTGTTATTTCAAGCCTAAATGGGTTACTCCAGTGTATCTCCCAGATGGTATGCTGCTTCCAATTCAGAGACAAGCTTCAGCATTGAATTGTCAGTATAATCCCTGGATCTACTGGCATTCATTGAAAAAAATTAAATCTGGAATTTAAATAGCAAATACCATATTGATGCTGATAATTTGTGTAAAGCCACAGTAAACAAATTGTGATAACGATGCATTATGAGAAATTCTGCTTCCACTAACTTGGCCTACCTGAGGGTGGTGACTTACATATCAATTAACACATACTGTCAATAGTTTAAAAAGTAAATTCTTGAAGAGAAAACAGATATTCTGCAGATATAATTACAATGAAACAGCAACACATCAACCAAAACCTTTTCTTTCCTTTTCATTATAATTGACTATGCAGGATATGTTAAATTCTCAGGCAAAAAATAAATCACTTGTTGATTTGATTAACATCATTTGAGAGGAGACCTTTTCGTCATGTAGTCGTGCCCCTACTGCTGAGTCAGTAGAATCGAATTAAATTTACACCTAGTCCAATGACATACAATGTCATGTCTGACCAGGTTGCCAACAAAATGTGTTCACTATCGTTAAAAAGTCACATGCCTCTTTGGTCACCAGCTTCTTTATATCTTGTTCATTGAAAGATTAATTAAGGAGGAAATGTAAAGGCAATTCCGGGGGTTTAGTGGTATACATGCTTCACCAATTTATCAGTATAAAACATCTTGAGGCGACAGACATTATGTTCCTGTAAACATACTTGGGTAACTGTTAAAACTAAACAGTTAGATCATTCCCGACTTCCGAAATCATTTCAGAGCTAGGGATATTTTCAAATGGCTTCACCCGCTGGGTTATCATTTATTGGACATATCAACCTGTCGTGTCAATTTCCAATGAGTCAACTATGATGGGACTTCAACATTGACCCAATGCCCAACTCCCGGAACGTAAGACGCTGAAAATATTCAGGCTTTCAGAAGTGTGCATCGGAACATTTCAACAGATAATTAGAAGTGGATTCTTAGGTCGCTCAGTGAGTCAAACCTTCTTATCGATTTATTAAGTAAAATGTTGCCATGTAGTGAAAATCCCCATGTCGGATTTATCACAGATACGTGTCTAATCTTTAAATTGGAGATGTTAATGAGTGATAGATTTGAAGTTGACGATTGCTGTAAAATCAAATTTCATGTTATGTCGAGACTCCATGCATTATAAGACGTTTTCTGCTGTAATATTACATGTATCTACTTCTGATGAGTCATTACAGTTTCTACCTGTACCGGCGTCCTGAACATACAAAATAATTAAGATAAATTTTCTTTTATTTTGCTAATCTAATCTTACCAGTTCCTCTGAACAACCGAAGACTTTGATCAGCTCCAGTTTTATACTTTTGAATTAATACAAACCTACATAATGAACTCCTTAGAATTTAAGATTTGACATCTATTTATCTTCAGTACACTATTTCCAATGTGTCAGTGTTCAAGTGTATGGAACACTGATTATAATATAATGCTGTGATATGTGGTCTGAAGAATTATTTCAATAAGTGAGCTATAACTTCTGCCACTTTGTTTTTATCCATCCATATGTCAACACTTTTGGTTACATGTACAGAAATGTTGCAGTGCAATGAATACCAGGAATAGTATGGAAAGATTCATGAGAGTTCCACTGCAATAGATGATTCAGATAAAATTAAAGATCTACTTTCTAATAACTCGAGCAACGATGTCATCCATTGTTGACTTTATCAACAACAAGATGTTTGTCTGTAACACTGGGTTGGAACTTTGTTGATAGTGAAGCTATTGCACACACACAAGATGTTGCGTGTATGGAATAAGTTGCCAGAGCAAGTGGTAGATGCTTGTAAATTGCAATACTTAAAAGGCATCTGAATGGGTATATGAATAAGAATGGTTTAGAACGATATGAACCAAGTGCTCGCAAACACAACTTCATGATGTCGGGATATCTAGGCGGCATGGACGGGTTAGACTGAAGGGTTGATATGCATTTCTCTGTTTGGTAAGACGAATTAGTAGATACGATGAAGAACAAGTCGGTATTGGCATCTACTGGATTCGGAGCAATCAAAGGGCCGAAATAATAATGCAAGGCGTTCCTGACTGTGTTGCAGTTCACTTGTTAGCGAAGTTCCAGGCTTCAAATTTGATGAACGGACTTGAATTTCGACAGTTGGTAATGGGGCTTAATATTTGCATTTATTAGCCGGATTTATGGTCAAGATTTTTATGGTAACAGTAATAAAAAATGTGCATGTCACAAATGACAACACTCTTCTTTCAGCAATGTGCTCCCTGTCGCTATTTAACAGTTAGATTGGTCTATTGGCATTGCTCCAATGGGAAAGTGAAATTGAGATACTCAGCACCTGGAAATCCCTCAATCTGATAGCATTCTTAGGAGATATCTTGGGCCTTTCAGGATTCAGAAGTCTAATCTGATTTTTGTGATAGCGTTGCGATGTTTGAAGACTGATAGAACACTAATAGAATTGCAAAATGTTTACAGTGTGAATGAAACACGTTATGGGAGGATACAGAGCTCATAAACCTCCGGTTAACAATGTTTGAACAAGTGTCGCAGCAATGGCTTATGTGCACTTGGTCAGGCAAATTGCTGATTCTTGAACATAAGTAGAGAGCAATGGTTCAAAGAATGCAATCAACACCATGCCAGCAGGCAGAACCGTTTCAAAACCTTTACTATAGTTTAAATAAACAATACCTCCCGTTCTGTTCTCATCAATATATTTTAGTTACTTTCGCAGAAAACCCTTAACTTTGTGATACACGATTTGCATCACAGCAGGTCATGCTGACTATGCTTAATCATTCCTTGCCTCTTCAAAAACATGTAAACCATTTTCAGAATCATTTCTAACAACTTACCCAGCACCGAAGTCAAACGCACAGATTTATAGCTCACAGGCTTCATCTCACTACCCTTCTTTAACAAACGCATAACATTAGCCACACTGCTGTCATTTGGCATCTTAACCATATTTATGAATGATACAAATACCTCTGAAAAGAATGCCACCACGTTACTCTATCATCCCACAAAGTCTTGGGATACAGAGGGTTTGATCCCAGAAATCTATCCATCTTTTTATTTGATAAGACTGCCGTGTTCTCTAGCTTACATGTCTTTCTTCACAGTAAACACTAGGACAAAATATTCATTTAACATTTCTCCTGTCTCTCGAATCTCAACACAAAGTCGACCTCATTGATTTTTTAAGAGGCCCTACTTTCTCTCTGGCTCTTGTCTCGCTCTTATGTATTTGTGGAATCTGTTTGTATTATCCTTACTGGTATTTGCCAAGGCTACCGAGTATCCAGGCGTTGCATACTCAAGCTGTCACAAAGAATGCTCTGACTCTCTTTAGGAATTCCTCAGGATTCATTTAAACTTAGTTGAGGTGTAAACAGAACTGGCCATTCAATGTTGCGTGTTTCAGATGGTTTCGAAATGATAGCGAAAGATAATAAGGATGAGTAGCAAAGGCATTTTTGATTAAAGACTCCTCCACCTTGCGAAGATATTTCTGAAAAATTGCCCAGTGACAACAAACTGTTTGAAATTACACCTAAGAAACAAATGATAATCTCGATGGGGTTTACGATAGACCTCCGAATATTCAAGGTGATTTGAGGAAGAAAGACGTGGAGAAATCTTAGATATGTTTCAGAATATCAATGTTGTAATAGTCTGTGATTTTGTTTTTCAGAACAATGTCTGGGACAACCATATTATTTGGGATTTGAGTGGTGAAGAATTTGTTAAATGTGTTTAAGAACATTTTCTTTATCAATCTGTAAATACTCCTATAAAAACAAACAAATCTTGCACTTTTATTGTTTAATAAGACAGGGCAGGTGACTGAACTGATGGTAGGAGAAGAGTTTTGGGTCAAATGATCATGGCCTTATTTCTGTTTTTTAAAAAATGTAAAAAATACCCAACGAGTGGCCTGGCTTAGACATCTCGTTATGGCTTCCTCAGAACATTCTCGTCTAGCTCAGTAGTTTGGCACACTTGCATTCTACACTGTCTGTTTCGAAGAGAAATAAAGTCTCAAACTTCCACCTCGCACCTGAATTATTCTTTTCCAGTGTTTAAACCTAATCAGGATCTAGCCTTTCAGTTTCTTGGGATCTTGGAACATTGCAAATCGGACAGGACCTTTATCATGCAGTCTCCCAAGTTAGGCTCACTCAAGCCAATCATGCCTGATCTCGTACCTCAACTCCATTTACTTACACCATCCTCGGATCTATTAAGGCCTTCAATATCTACAAATATTTGATCTCTGCTTTGAACGCACTCAATGACTTTCTTCAATGAATTCCAAAGTTTCTGATTGAAGAAATACCACCTCATCTCCGTCTTCAGTGTTTTCCCTTTTAATTCGAGACACTTGTCCCTTATTGTTCATTCCACAACTCTCTCCCACCAAATCTGAGGGTCTCTCCTTGCGCATCCTCAATACACTGAGAGCTGTGTGAATTATATTCCCAGATACACAATATAGCAGCATTAGTTTCTCCTTACTGACAATATCAAGTCAACTTAAAAGCATGTTTGGTTTGTTTATCGAATATATTGTGATTATAACTGACAACCTGTCCTGAGACTTCTCACATCGATCCGACATTTAAGAAGGCACAATAACAACTCTTCTTTCTCAGACGGCTCGGAAAGGTTAGCATATCCATGAGCACCCTCACCAACATTGAAAGATGTATTATTGAAAACACGAAGGCTGAGTTCATAAAGGTCAGGAATGGCAACTGCTTTGCCTAGGACCAGAAGAGATTACAAACATTTGTGTGTACAGCCCAGATAATCATGGAGGCGAACCTTCCATCAATCTCCTCCTTTTTCATGCCTCGTAGCTGTGGAAAGGCTGCCAACATGATCGAAAAGCAATTGTACGAACTTGTACAAGCTGTTCCATCAGACAGAAAGTACAGACGCTTGAAATCACACAGTGGAAGGTTCAGGATAACTTCATCCCGCCATTTTTTTACACCAATGCAAAGAATCCTGAATGTGAAAAAATGCTGATCTTGCTAATGCTTGTCTTGCCTAGTCTACGCTCTCTGCGCTTCAACCTGACTTAGTCTACTTTTTTCACCGTATGATCTGTAAATCCTTGCTTAATCTGCCCTGCCAACATTGTTTATAAACAAAGCTTTTAACTAATTTTAGGTGCACGTGACAATCAATCATCAACCAGTGTCACCAAGTTCCAGTGTTATCATGGATCCCAGAATGAATTATTGACTCTATTATATATGTGCTAAAACGGTGAAAATATGGTGAGGAAATTGGTAGTTTTCAAATTGAAACAGCTTGAGAATTTCATTTTTTTCCCGTCTCTGTAGAATTCATCCTCTCTCCTCCTACAGTTCTTTTCAGTTATTTGGGAATTTGTTCCTTTTCTGCTGCTGGCATTATCGCCACATTCACGCTCGCAAACACCAAGGAAGAAAATAACATGTTTTCACGTACGCCTCCGCTTCTGACGCTGGACAATGACTTTGAGACATCCTGGTTCTCAACTGACTGATGGAGTACTGGCTCGTCTGAAAACTATTCCCAATAAACTATTTTAATCTATTTTCAAAGTTTGGGGATATTAATATCCTGATGAAACAAAGCTTTGATCTTACATCTGCTCAGTTTTAGCAGCTCCCGCACTCACCCGGATACCTGAGTCAGAGCGGAACTGAACTCGCATGTGAACTGGAATTCTTTGATGAAACAGCCTTGATTTTTGAATGGGTCAAGAATGCAATAGCAGCTAACATTTTCATCCAACACAATCTAAAGCTTGAATTTCTGTGATAACTTTCCTTTCATAGAAGCAATATTCATAGACTTTTAAAACCATGATAACTTATAACTAAGATAAAAAAAAATTGTTTATGTGTTATCTCACGAATCCCTTGAATAATCGCCATAAACTTGATCTCATTGAGTTTTGTGTCTCCATGGACAAAGCAAGGAAAGACCATCCGCCGTACAAGTTAGTGCGCATTTTTCTTGCCCAGATTGATTCCTTTCATACTTCTATCTTCCATCGCAACCCTATTTTGTGATACAACGACTGTGAGTATAGGAACATTTGTGATGTTGAGGCAAATTTGTGTACCACAGAGCGAACCTCCTGTGCCAGAGAATTATGTTGAGTTGAGGAACAATTGTGATGGTGAGGTATGTTAGGGAGCACTGATGGCTGTTCAGAACATGTTAAGGACAGGAAGAAAAATGTTTTCCTGTCGTTGTGCATTTGTCTTTTTTTGGCAATAAGCTGAACAGTCATTTAACAAAGTGCGATTTGCTGGGTTTGGTGGACTGATTCTTGCTGACAGAACAGGCAAGTGTTCTTGCGACATCTTCACAAAACTTTTCACAATATATGATGTCTGAGTGTTTGCAGCGATAAGTACATTTCATCACCCGTCTCGTCCCCCATTTTCGACATGCAATTTTGAGGGCCACATGATATGTATTAGAGATGCTGACATTGGCCAGCATCAGATTGAATCAGCTATTGAGTTCATGAAAGAGCAATGACAGTCTGTAGCTGCCCAATATAGTTCCTTATGTTTGCCCTCGAAGTATCAGATCATGGAAATCCTGCTGGGTATTGCAACATAAAGGCGAGATTTCTTCGCCCCCTCAGAAGTATTACTGGAATCCATGATACCAGTCTCCGTAGACTTTTCCGACGTTGTCACGCAGGCTGGAGCAAACATAGCTATCGAGAGCAGTGCTCTCCACTCAGGAAGAATCGCAAGTTTCTTCCCTGGTCCATATTCGTACTGTTCATCATATCCTTTTTCACACCTTACACTTCTATTTCTGCTACAGGAGACGCGTGGCAGCAAGTCTGATACACTTACATATGCATGTTACTTCTTTCCGACTTTCCTTTACTCATCCCAATCTGTGACAAAATTTATCCTGCCTGCCCATTCGGTGACCTAAACACACTTACCACTCGGAATAGGCCTTGCTGACGACTTTCATCGAACATAATAGCTTGCCTTTATTATTCCACGAACAAATTAGCCAAAAATGGTTCTGAAGGAGTCAAGGTGAGTGATGTGCTGACTTTCATTCAAATCCTGAATCTATTTCCACAAGAATGCTTACTCTGACAGTCTGAGTAGGTTTTGCACTGACATAAAAGGCTGACATTGTCTTACTGTGCCAGATTCCTTGTGTAAATATTATTCCCTTTGTTTGGATTCAGGTTTGCTGTCCGTTAAGGGATTCATCCTTGTTTTGTTTTTGCCATGAATTGATATGGTAAAGCTATAGTAATATGAATATGTTTCCCTGATTGACGGGACAATGCTCTTAAAGGCAAGAGAAAACAAGTCAAAACGAAACTTTTGTGAGGATCTACTCAGGGTAAGAGTTATAGAGTGCGATCACAGCAAATGAAGACTGCAGCAATACAGTCTGGCCCAGTGCTTGAGCCGTACACATTCCATTGTGCACAAAATGTAATTGCTGCAGTATCATACTCACAGTTGATTGTGTCCTTCAATGTGAAATGACTGAAGGCCAGAAATAATTAGTACTCGTTGACGGTTCAGAGAGGCTAGTGCATCGAGGCATGCCAATGTTTGTACATGTGGGATGCATATGGCTGACGGTAGCACATCATGCTGATAGACAGGGTCCTGGCTCATCTGAAAGCTTTGATCAACAAATATTTTTCATCCATAGTCAAAGGGCGATGATCTTCTTATCCTGATGAAACAAGAGGCTCTTAGATGTCTGTTCCGAGTTTCAAGTCTGGAAATCTTTCCTATTTCATTTGATTGGCATTCACTGTTCTCACACTCGCCAACAAACCTCAGTCAGTGCAGAACTGAGCTTGCACGTGATCTTCAAGTCTTTCATCAAGCAGTCATCAACGTTCATGACGCCAGGAACACATTAGGAGCGAATATTGTCTCTTGTTGTTACGTTTCTGACTAACTCTTGTTGTCTGATTAACTCACATGCTGAAATGCATGCTGATCGACTTTCAGATTCTAGACGACATTGTCCCATATTCCTATCATTTTGAAGTAGCGCCCACTTTTGATTTTGCACAAGCATTACTTCTACTCGACATTAACCTGAAGCTAAAAATGCACAATTACTTTGCTTACTGATCAAACATTAAAAAAGCAATGGTTATCAAGAAATTTGTATGTTCTTTCCTACCATAACTTAAGAGAGGGGAAACTGGACAGCTCCAGGTAAATACACGGAGTAAAACTTAATGTTCAACGTTTATTTTGGAGCTAAGTATGTGGACGAAAGAAGACAAACTGTTGTAAAATAAGATTCAGGAAGTCACATTAATGAACAAATGGATAATATAAACTACTAACCCAGAGAAATGTATTGAAGTCATTAAGTCATTTTTCCTTTGATGAAATGAAAATATTTAATCACCTTCTACAAACTGAATAATTCAAATTTAGACTGAATATATACATTTGGGAACTCGAGAACGTAAAGATCCAACCAGCTCAAGTTATGATTTTGCAATTTACATACAAACTATATTAACCATATCTTTGATAGCAAAAAATTAATATAGCTCTTGTCCTATTCATTTCTGACGTCTGATATTCTGTCCACACTGGATATTTCATGACAAAAGTATCAAACTTAAGCGATGGTTAGATCGAGTATTTTTTTTTCAATTAACTTGGTTCCTTGTTAACTATCCTCTAATTTATAACTGCAAAGTTCTTTTCATTAGCACAACTTTCCTTTGATTGCTCCCAAACCAACTGCCAGAATAAAACATTGAAGAACTGTACAAATTCAATTTTTCCTGTCGATCAGCCTGAGTGCTCAAACAATCAAAGTTGACACTCGTGTAGCAACAAATGAATCACCAGTGTTAAAGAAATGTTTGAGTAATTCCTATGTAATGTTGTAACTTACTTAGGATCTCAGCATTCTAAAATAAGTTAAATTTAAATTTTCTGTTTTAAATAATTAAGGTTAAATGCAAATCTATCTCAAACAGTGTAACTGCAAATAAGGCAGGCAGGGTTATACTGAGTTCAGGGACGGAGTAAACTCACCAATGGACTTTGTTCAACAAGTATGAGGCTATTTATTCCCTGTGTAGATGAGGAATAGGGCTGTGGTGAAGATGATCCAGCTGACCACGGTACCACGGCTAAGGAGGCCATTCAAGGGGTGGGGGGGGCAGCAAACGTACAAGTGGCAGTGAGAGGGAAAGGCATGATTAGTGGGATAGATTATATCCTTTGCACGCTAAATCAGGATTTAAATTTTGTTGCCTGCTCGGTGCCAGGGTGCAGAAACATCTCTGACTGGCTTGAAAAGATATTGAGTCGGTGAGGGAGGATCCAGTAGATGTGGCCCATGTTGGTTTAAACAGCATAGTCAAGGCTGGGGGTTATCAGGCACCAGGCATGAAGTTAAGGAATAGGTCCTCAAGGCTCAAATCTCCGTATTATCAGCCAAGCCACGTGCAAACTGGTTTCAGGATAAGAAAGTGAAGGAAGTAAACACTTGGCTAAGAGACTGGTGTGGGAAACATAGGTTCCATTGCATGGGGCATGACATCAGTTTTGGAACAGGAGGTATGTATACTGATGGGACGGCCATCACCTGAATCGGTCTGGAAGAAGGGTTCTCTTGAAACGGATAAGTAAGGGTGTCACTATAAACTAGCGAGTCGGGGGTGGGGGATGGGAACGGGAAAAAGACAGGAAGCATGTCGTTAATTAAAAAGGTAAGCAACAGGTAAGCACGTGCTCAGACGTGTTTAAGTGCAGAGCAGACTCTGACAGAAGTAAAATGGAAGGATAACTTAGGAAATATTATGAGAGATGTTGGAAATCATGAGCGTATGAAAACTAGCATAAGAGCACTTTACCTGAATGGTCATAGCATTTGTAACAAGCTTGATGAGTTAACGGCAAGAATCATCATGAAAAAAATATGACTTAACAGCCATTACAGAGACATGGTTGCAGGGTGGTTACGATTGGGAGTTAAATATCCAGGTGTGTCAGACGATTTGCAAGGACAAGCAGGAAGGGAAGGGAGGTGCTGTACATCTACTTTTCAAGGGCAATAAAAGGACTGTGCTGTGAGAGGGTATAGGTTCTATGGAGAAAAAAAGGTTAAATCAATTTGTGTGGAAAATAGAAATTCGAAGAAGAAAATGTCACTCATATTCATTGCTAAATGGTTCTAGTTCAAAAGCATGGAGGCACTAGAGTTGGTGCAGAAGAGGTTCACTAGATTGGTTCCGGAGTTAAGCGGTTTGGCTTATGAGAAGAAACTGAGTAGACTTGAATTATATTCATTGGAATTTAGAAGAAGGAAGGATGATCTTATAGAAACACATAAATTATGAAAGAAATAGAAAAGATAGACATAGAGAGGACGTTTCCACTGCCAGGTAAAACTAGGACATGAGTGTATAGCCTCAAAATTACAGGTAGCAGATTTACGGCTGTTAGTAGAAGGAGAGGAGAGAAGGAGAGATGAAGGGAGGACTACTGGGAAGAGTGAGTTTTCCCACATGAAAAGGGACTTACCTGGGGAGTCGGGCCTCCATTTGCCGAGAGGTGCGAGGGAAGAGCGAAGGACTTCTGGGGAGTCATATATTTGTGTGGTTGTGTTGTTGCGTTACCCGAAACACTACACGGGTAGTGTCTCACACGCATCCTCCTCCTGTAACCAAAAGAAAAAAAGGACCTGTTCGCCAGATTGGTAAGGTAACGAGTTCTTTTTATTCCTTATTTTTTCAACAGTCTCTTTGGGAATTTAGAATAGTGGGAAAGCAGGTTAG
Source organism: Chiloscyllium plagiosum (assembly GCF_037043375.1). NCBI lineage: Eukaryota > Metazoa > Chordata > Chondrichthyes > Orectolobiformes > Hemiscylliidae > Chiloscyllium > Chiloscyllium plagiosum. The sequence continues at coordinate 40,136,801 of NW_028270173.1, forward strand.
GGCAGTTGAGTGTTCCTCCTGCAGAATGTGGGAGGTAAGGGTTGCCACTAGTGTCCGTGCTGACTAATCTGTGAGAAGTGCACCCAACTCCAGCTCCTCGAAAACCGTGTTGGGGAACTGGAGCTGGAGCTGGTTGAACCTTGGATCATTCGGGAGGCAGAGGGCGTTATTGAGAGGAGTTTCAGGGCGGTAGTCACTCCTAACGTACAAGAAAAAGGCAAAAGGTTTACAGTCAGGGGACGGAAAGGGAACCGCAGGCAGTGCAGGATCCCCTGTGGCCATCTCCCTCAACAATAAGTATACCGTTTTGGATACTGTTGGGGGGACGACTTACCAGGGGAAAGCAGTGAGGTACAGGACTCTGGCACAGAGTCTGTCCCTGCTGCTCAGAAGGGAAAGGGGAAGAGGAGCAGAGCAGTAGTCACTGGGGACTGCATTGTTAGAGGGACAGATAGGAGGTTCTGTGGGGAAGAGAAAGACTCACGGTTGGTGTGTTGCCTTCCAGGTGCCAGGGTTCATGATGTCTCTGATCGTGTTTTTGGTATCCTTAAGGGGGAGGGGGAGCAGCCCCAAGTCGTGGTCCACATAGGCACCAAAGACATATGTAGGAAGAGAGATGTGGAGTTAAGGCAGAATTTCAGAGAACTAGGATGGAAGTTTAGAGCTAGGATGAACAGAGTTGTTGTCTCTGGTTTGTTGCTCGTGCCACGTGCTAGTGAGGCAAGGAATAGGGAGAGAGAGGTGTTGAACACGTGGCTACGTGGATGGTGCAGGACGGAGGGTTTCGGATCCTTGGATAATTGGCGCTCTTTCTGGGGTAGGTGGGACCTCTACATGCAGGATGGTCTTCATCTGAACCAGAGGGGTACCAATATCCTGGGGGGAAATTCGCTAAAGCTATTAGAGCGGGTTTAAACTAATCCAACAGGGGGATGGGAACTAAAATTGTAGTTCAAGTATAGAAAAGGTTGAGAGTAGGGAGGTCCAAATTCAAGTTTCAGGTACACAAGATGGCACCGGCAAACAAGAAGTTGGTTTAAAGTGTGTCTACTTCAATATCAGGAGCTACCAGAATAAGGTGGTTGAACTTGCAGCATGGGTTGGTACCTGGGACTTCGATGTTGTGGTCATTTTGGAGACATGGTTAGAGCAGGGACAGAAAGGGTTGTTGCAGGTTCCAGGATTTAGATGTTTCAGTAAGAACAGAGGAGATTGTAAAAGAGGGAGAGGTGTGGCATTGTTGGTCAAGGACAGTATTACAGTTGCAGAAAGGATGTTTGAGACTCGTCAACTGAGGTAGTATGGGCTGAAGTTAGAAACACGAAAAGAGAGGTCACCCTGTTGGGAGTTTTCTATCGGCCTCCGAATAGTTTCAGAGATGTAGAGGAAAGGATAGCAAAGATGATTCTCGCCAGGAGTGAGAGAGACAGAGTAGTTGTCATGGGGGACTTCAACTTTCCACTAGGAACACTATAGTACAAGTAATATAGATGTGCCAGTTCGTGTCCAGTGTGTGCAGGAGGGTTTCCTGACACAGTATGTAGACAGGCAACAAGGGGCGAAGCCACATTAGATTTGGCACTGGGTAATGAGCCCGGCCAGGTTTTAGACTTGGAAGTAAATCAGCACTTTGGTGATAACGATCACAATTCTGTTATGTTTACTTTCGTGATAGAAAGGGATTGGTGTATACCACTGGGCAAGTGTTACAGCTGGGGGAAAGGCAATTACGATGCCATTAATCAAGATGTAGGAAGCATAGGATGGGGAAGGAAACTGCAGGGGATAAGAACATTAGAAATGTGGAGCTTACTCAAGGAAAAGCTACGTGTGTCCTAGATAAGTATGTACCTGTCAGGCAGAGAGGAAGTTGGAGAGCACGGAAGCTGTGGTTTACGAAGGAATTGGAATCTCTGGGCAAGAGGAAGAAGAAGGCTTATGTTCGGATGAGATGTGAAGGCTCAGTTCGGGCGCTTGATGGTTACAAGGTAGCCAGGAAAGACCTAAAGAGAGAGCTCAGAAGAGCCAGGAGGAGACAGGAGAAGCTGTTAGCGGATAGGATCAGCGTAAACCCTAAGGCTTTCTATAGGCACTTAAGGAATAAAAGAATGTAAAGAGTAAGATTAGCGCCAATCAAGGATAGTAGTGGGAAGTTGTGTGTGGAGTCAGGGGAGATAGGGGAAGCACCAAATGAATAGTTTTCAACAGTTTTCACTCCAGAAAATGACAATGTTGTCGAGGAGAATACTGAGATACAGGCTACTAGACAAGGTGTGATTGATTTTCACAAGGAAGAGGTATTAGAAATCCTGCAGAGTGTTAAAATAGGTAAGTCCCCTGGGCCGGATGGGATTTATCTTAGGATCCTCTGGGAAGCCAGGGAGGAGATTGCCGAGCCTTTGGCATTGATCTTTAAATCGTCATTGTCTACAGGAATAGTGCCAGAAGACTGGAGGATAGCAAATGTGGTTCCCCTATTCAAGAAAGGGAGTAGAGACAATCCTGGTAATTATAGACCAGTAAGCCTTACTTCAGTTGTTGGTAAAGTGTTGGAAAATGTTATAAGAGATAGGATTTATGATAATCTAGAAAATAATAATTTGATTAGTGATAGTCAGCACGGTTTTGTGAAGGGTAGGTCGTGCCTCACAAACCTTATTGAGTTCTTTGAGAAGGTGACCAAACAGGTAGATTAGAGTAAACTAGTTGATGTGTTGTATATGGATTTCAGCAAGGCGTTCGATAAGGCTCCCCAGAGAAGGCTATTGTACAAAATGCGGAGGAGTGGATTTGTGTGAGATGTAGCAGTTTGGATCAGTAACTGGCTTGCTGAAAGAAGACAAAGGGTGGTAGTTGATGGGAAATGTTCATCCTGGAGTCTAATTACTAGTGGTGTACCGCAAGGTTCGGTGTTGGGTCCACTGCTGCGCGTCATTTTTATCAGCGAATTGGATGAGGGTGTAGAAGGGTGGGTTAGTAAATTTGCAGACGACACTAAGACATTATAAGAAGGATGTGGAAGCTTTGGAAAGTGTGCAGAGGAGATTTACTAGAATATTGCCTGGTATGGAGGGAAGGTCTTACGCGGAAAGGCTGAGGGACTTGAGGCTGTTTTCGTTTGAGAGAAGAAGGTTGCGTGGTGATTTAATAGAGACATATAAGATAATCAGAGGGTTAGATCGGGTGGACATGGATAAGCTTTTTCCAAGAATGGTGACGGCGAGCACGAAGGGGCATAGCTTTAAATTGAGTGGTGATAGATATAGGACAGATGTCAGAGGTAGTATCTTTACTCAGAGAGTAGTAAGGGTATGGAATGCTTTGCCTGCAACGGTAGTAGATTCAACAACTTTAAGTGCATTAACTCCTCATTAAACAAGCATATGGACGTACATGGAATAGTATAGGTTAGATGGGCTTCAGATTGGTAATGACAGGTCGGCGAAACATCGAGGGCCGAAGGGCCTGTACTGCGATGTAATGTTCTATGTTCTATGAACATCTTAACCCAGATCTTTGTAATTTATTTGGAAATCCCAGCCCAGCAAAATACTTGGCGCTACTTCTGTAAATGTTTTTTTAAAATTAAGACAGTGTTTTTGTTTATTTATAATGGACGAATTAGAGTTATAGTGAGAGAGCAGATAAGTTCCGGTGGGCCCACGAAAGATCAGTCAAGTTCCTATTGAATGGCGGAGAAAGCTCGAAGGGCCAGATGGCCTACTCATGGTCCTGGTTCTTCTCTTGTCACGTTAATTTTTTGAGCCAGTTATGACAAACAGAGCTTGCAAAATGCCCCAAGTATTCCACTTTTCGGAAGCATTGCTTACATTAACTTGTGGAGAAAACCAGATACCGTTTAATGCAACATTGTCGAGGAAGAGGGCATGCATTGAACTATTTGCTTCATCTGCATCTCTTTCCGTTTTCAATCTCTTCCCATAGTACGAAGAATGTGTAAAACGTTTAGAAGATATCACTGCAGATCAATGAACTTTCATCAACCTTTGAGACTGATGTTAGCAATTAAATCGAAATAAGTTTCTTGACACTCGATGTATTTGAAAACAGTTTTCTCTTCCTTGCCCTGTCTATTGCCAGGAAATAACGAAAACTGCGCTCTTGGTTTTCCCTCTTTGCAACATGCAGCTGATTACGTACCATCGTATCTTTAAAGTTTGTGAGGACCCTTTGATGGCAAGAATCAGGTTACTCATTGAGTATGTATTATTGTGGACAAATTTATCAGAAATTGCGGGTGTCTGTCGACCTCTAAAACACGTATATTCATTAAGTTATTTAACAATTATTAACCGACTAATTGGTACTTTTGGATTCGTGAGTCGGTGTCATTGCTTTTTGGAGTGCCAGGATTACAATGCTGTATTTAAGACCTACGGACACAGCACCTATCCAGGATTCGTCTTTTTAATTGACAAAACATTTCACGTATTCATACTCCTCCAGTAGCAGATGGAAATATGGTTTCTGGTAATGTTTATTCAAAAGACTGAAACTGTTGCCAATCATTGTGTAACACCTGAGCAGTCTCGTGAGGTAAAGTTAAAGGTGAGCTTGCTTTGATAATACAGCATTTTGTTTCAGAGAACACAAACTGCGATTATCGCTATCTGAATATGCCTCAACCAGCAGTCAATCAAATAGAAAACATTTAGCATCCTATTCTGGCAATGTTTGTTACTACTGGTAATAATTTTATCATCAGCTAATATTAATGGTCAGCTCTACTAAACTAGTGTACTTTTATTTCTGTCGCTGCTATATTTTGTTGGCTTAGATGCTGTCGATACTTATACATTAATTGACAATGTGCATCAAAGAGTAAGTATGCACCCCACAGATGGAAAGTTATAAATAGAATAATTTGTCTGGCAACACATTTCCTCCTTCACCTCCAGAAATGCATGCATACTCCCTTAGTTTCATTTGTATGTTTCTTTTTCATTTTGACAAACAACTAGAGATAATAATAGATATTCAATGTGGAAGCCTAATTGCTAGCATCATTCATAAATTCTGCGAAGACAGATTCATGAAACAATTGCAGTTGTCAATCTGTATGAAAGATGAAGACACTGAAAAATAAATATATTTTACTGTGCATAGATATTGTACATTGTCGAGATTTTTTACAAAGTAATATAAATATTTCCGTCATAGAACCAGGAAATTGAGTTTGGCACGTATGCTTCTTTCTCAGTCATGTGGTCATTAATATTCGATTGGATACTTTCATGATATTCTCTTCAGCAAATTTTTACCAAAACTAATTCCACATTCTGAATATGCTTTGGCTAACATTGTTTGCCTTGAGTTCTAGGACAATTGGTACTTTTATGGTCAATTATAACAGCTTGAATTGGATTTTTTATTACATGTGTGCACCTAAGTGATGAATCCATGAAACGCTGAACTGTTACCAGTCTGACATCGTTCCTTGATTTCCATTTGGAAAAAATCCGAGTAATATGTACTGATCGATAAAAACTGTTAATTCAGTTTCATTCTGTGGTTTTAGAAAAGATTTGTAGCTCACTTTGTGGGTGAGGTTGCAAATTTCTTGCTGACCTGATAAATTTGCCCTCAGACATTTAATCTCCATGCTCAGTAATATTCTACGAATAACAATGCATGTGTCTGCGATGCCTCTTTTGTTTTAACAAATTAATGAAGCAACCACTGTTTACAATATGCCGAGATTGACATTAAGATTGTGTTAATTTGGCATTAAAAAATCTTTGTTATAAAGTTCATACCTATAGAAATATGTTAATGAAACCTTGGAATTTTTTTGGGATATTTTCTGCCTTGTTAACTTGTGCAGCTCGTTTAGTGAACTTTGCATCCCTAAGCCGAGATCTATTTGTCCTGCACACAGTGTAGACATTTAATTTCTAAAACGCAAATTGCGAGTTTATTTTTGTCTGTCAATAAGTACTAAGTTGCACACATTTTTATGCAAGTTTAATATTCCTGCCCATTCTCTAAGTTTATTAAAGCAACCATTTGATTTCTGCCTTGTATGGAATATACCCACAATTTATTGCAACTTCCAAATTTTGATTGATTGCATATGCAAATGATTAATAACGCGTGTATCAGAAAAAAAGTTTGTTTGAAATTTGCAATTAATTTTTCCTTTTAAATGTATAAAACAAACGAAAGGGCAACCTTTTGTTTCAGCAACGTTTTGGAACAGAAATTCATTCCAATGCATCAGTGAACCTCCCGGATGTGATAGAGATTTGAACACTCCAGCTTACGGGAGACTGATATGATTAGTCGATCATTTATTTTCGAGTGCACCAGTCATAAACCATGCTGACATTATGGCCAATAATGCAAGTTACTAGTTTTTCAACTCTTCCAATTTGGCAAATGCCAACATATACAATGCACAATGTTTTGAGCCGAAAATTGCATGCTGACTGATCATCCTCAAACTATTAAGTTACTTCCTCTTTTTGATTCTTTGCAGCAAATTTGGTGACAATTGTAATTCTCTTCTGTGGACGCTGTGAACTCTCCAAATGCATCACCGTATACCTCGTGGCGATGGCAGTGGCAGATTTATCTGTACTGAAATTTGGCACATTGCCCTTTGAGATTAAATTTTTTTTTCCACGGACATCCCTTAACTGCACTCCCGTTTTCCCATCTCAACATCGTTTTTAGTTTTGTTTGCATTGATTGGTCTGTGTGGTTGACTGTCTCATTCACCATTGATAGATTTGTTGCTGTTTGCTGTCAGAAGCTACGAAAAAACGACTGCATCACTACAACTTCAATAGTAATGACAGCTGTTGTGTGTTATGTCAACAGTTTGCAGAGCGCTCACATGAATTTTATACACGAACCTCATGAAATAATTACACTCATGGTCTTGTACTGTAATGGCCAGCTTTTACAACAATATAAGTCACGTGTTTCTGGCTTGAAAATATTCTAACCCCAACTGTTCCATTTGTGATATTTCTGTTCTATGCATTGACCACCAGGAGAATTTTACATTCAAATAGAGTAAGAAGTGGTGTCGGTGGAAAAAAAAATGTCAGGATCACAATGATCTAGTGATAGAGAAATGAAGAATATTAATTATTCCATTTCTCACTACATTTGGCAGCGTTTTGCTTTTGTGCACTGTAACACTCGTATCTCATCTTTGGGTAGAATTTGCTGATATATCGTTTTTGGAAACAAATTACAATGATCCATTTATTAATCTCGAAAAGTCTGAATACATTTTTTCCTCTATGAGTTGCTGCATCAACACGTATATTTATGATTTTGTCCAGCGCAAATTCAGGGAAAGAAATAAAGACCATCATTAAAACTCCCTTGAATCTACTCATGGATTCAAGTAAAGTAGTTTAAATGAATCATTACTGATAAAAAGAGATATTTTTGAAGCATTCCATCTTTGTCTCATCAGTGTAATTTTCAGGAAAAATTAAACTGATGCGAAACCGACATTTGTACAGTGTGAGTGGAGACTTGTTCAGGCAGACTTTATTTGGTAGACATATTATCATGGGCAATGCACTAGTTGACGATAACCATAATTAACTGTTAAGACACGTTTGCATCTTAAACCAGGCAAGATTACATGGATTTGGTCAATTCAGTGTCATGGAGACTGAATGTCTTTGTCCTTTTCTTTGCAGTAAAACAGGCAGACGAAAACGACACAATGTTTCTCTGCAAATAACAGGGCCCTGTTTATTCTTATATGCTGCTTCCAGTGCACAAAAATGAATTGCATCACGTTTGATGGAAACACCACTACCATTGAATGTCCACTTTCCAGCCAACTGACACGCTCCTCTTATAAATCATACGTGCGAATTTTCAATTTTATTTTATTATTTCTTACGAATTACTCCGTTGAGTGCAAGGTGAAAAATGTTGACAAATTCGAGCTTGTTTCAAATTTACCCCACTTCTGTAACATAAAATAATTTACATCACCAAACTAAATAACGACTGTACATTTAATCTTGACAATTTTAGAAAATGGGAATGTAACGACTTGCATGCCATGGTGTAACCGAACTAATTTTCCTATCCTTTTCATTTGCAGGAACGCAAGATCAGACATACTATTCAATTCACAATTCTTTTGTTATCACGTATTGTGAATGATAGTTCAAAGGTGAACGTGCCCCAAAATTCTATTACTTCTAATGTATCAAAAGGACGTTAGTTAAAATGATAAATATGCAACACAATCTGCACTGGAAATTGTGCCATTCAATTCATGTCAATGAACCGTTTTCCTGCTTGTACGTTCACCCGAACGTTCCTTGGTTTTGCTGATTATTGTTTAACCAGTACGAATGAATCAAGAGAAATTGCATTTATATAAACTGTTAAAGCAGGATGCGATGTTTGAAGTCGCAGACCAGATGTTGTCGACAAGAGGACTGCCCTGCCATCATGAGCACACATGTAAGATACCTGAATACATTCTCAACTGTAATGATGAGATTTGCTTCTAATGCTATTTTCTCGGGGAGCCTTGGAAAAGTAGGCCCGTTGGCCATCTGAACCTGTTTCCATATAAAACAGCATATATAGAGAGACCTATCTAAGAGATTCCACAAATAATGCATCAAATGTAAGTCCAGAAGTCCTGCCACATCTAGTTGTTGAAAATTAAACATTTCTCTTCAGTAAAAGGGTCAGAAATATCCATTTGTTCAATGATGGAACAACCCAATACATCAGTGCAAAATATAAGGCATACGCATTTGGAGAAATCTTCAGCTAGAAATGACGAGTGGATAATCCAACTCGACCTCCTCCATAGGTTCCTACAGGTAGCAGGATTCTGCCAATTCAATTCTCTCCAAATGACACCAAGAAACCTTTGGAGACACAGGATCCTGTGAAGGGTCTACTCAAGCCAACGTTCCGTCAATAATACTGATACTTTGTGCTCCCAAACGTGACATTTCCATCACCAAATACTTCCAAAGCACTGAAAACATGATGTCTACCTGACAATGTGACAAGTTGCCCAGGTATGACCTGCATGCAAAACCCCATATCAAATTCAACCTAGACAATTAGTGTCCCATCAGTCTACTATTAATTATCTGAAATGTGATGGAAGGTGTAATCAACAGTCCTATCAAGTAACACATGGTCATTGACTGCACAATCTGGTTCCACTGAGGCCACTCAACTCCAGATCTCATTAGAGCCTTTGTTCAAACATTGACAAATCATTTGAATTCCAGTAGTGAGGTGAGAGTGATGGCCTTTTACATCAAGGCCACATTGAAACGAGTATGGCAGCAAGAAGACACTGGAGTTAATAGATATCAGATAGCTAACTCTCCACAAGTTATAATTATCCAAGACACATAGCAGATGGTTGTTCTTATTGGAGGTCAGCGTTCTCTGTTCCCGACCAGGAGTAACTCAGGGCAGTGTCTTTTGCTTAATCGTCTTCATAAAACCTGCATATATCATCTGAATTGGGGATGATCACCAAAGGTTGGATAAGCTTTATCATCATTCAAGACTGTTCAGACGTTGAAGCAATCCATGGTGAAACGCAACAAGATATGGATAATATTCTAGACAAGTGGCATGTAATAATATAGCCACATAAACGCCAGGTAATCGCCAATAATAGTCAATCTGACCGCCACTCTTGACAGTCAATGGTGTAACCATCACTGAATCATGGGATCTTTCGGAAAAGCCTAATCTCTGTAATGCCAAATTTACCATGTTTAACCCATGTCACTGGCACATTCGTGGACAGAACACAGCAACTTAGCCTAGACAATTTAACTAATCTGCGTGAATTTGAAATATGACAAGAAACCGGAGCACCCGATGGAAAACCTCACAGACACATTGAGAATGTACAAACTCCACACAGACAGTTACCCAAGATGGAATCAATTTCAGGTCTCTGGCACTGCATGCAAACAATGATAATCAATGATCAACATGCTTCTCCTAACTGCATCCAACACTATCAACATTCTCAGGGTTACCATTGATCAAACTCAGCTTGACTTATCACATAAACACAAACGCAACAAGAGCAGCAGAGGAGCAAAGATTTTGAAACAGCTAACTCGCGCCCTGACTCTCCAACTTTGTCTATAAGCTACAAGGTGAAAGTGAGGAATATGAAAGATTTCTCCCCACTTGGACGGATGGACATATCTCCAAAAACAGTCAAGAATTTACACACCATCCAGGACAAAGTAGTCCACTCGATTGGTAGGAAGCATTTAGTTCATTTATTACTGATGCTCAGTAGCTGTAGTGCACAGAATTAATAAGATGCACTCACAAATTCATTCAATATACTCAGACAGAATTCTCTGAGCCCTCAACCACTTCAGTTTATCAAGACAACCTGCAAGTTTCCCTCCAAGCTACTCAACATGTTGACTCGGCATATTCTGATCCACATCATTTGCGTGTCGAGACTGAGAATGAAATGCAGAGTTATGTGGAATCATCACAGGAGGATTTCAACATCGAGTCAAATTTAGCTGAGACGTGACGTAGGTTAGATGAGCCAAATAAGAAAATAATAATTCTGTGATACTCTATCATTCACTATTGTTGCCGTAATATGTTGGTGACTCACGAAAATCTCTTTGTGTCCTTCTGAGAATTTACATTCCCGTCCAGTTTTATACTTAGGCAAACTTGGATTTTGCACTCCCTGACTGAGGAGTAAGCAAATCTCAAAGTACACATTCACGACCACTACAGCCCTTCACACTCCTAAATTATATATTGCTCATGTCTAAACACAATCACGATATTTCCATTCGTTTTCTGAGGATGCAGTCATATTCGAAATCAAAGCAGCATCATGCTGTGTAGTCTCCCAATCCAGCTGCACCTTTCATCTCAATCTTGATTGATCTCCTACTTCAATGCCAGTTAAGTAAACTGCTGCATGTTTACTAATATCTCCAATATCTACAAATTTGTTGAGCTCTGCCATGAATAAACTGAATGACAATCTATACAGATTGGGTAAAAACAATGACGGCAGATGATGGAAACAGAGTCTAGATTAGAATGGTGCTGGAAAAGCACAGCAGTTCAGGCAGCATCCGAGGAGAAGTAAAATCAATATTTCGGGCAAAAGCTCAATCTCTGAAGAATTCCAAGACCCCGATTGAAGAAATATCAGCCCATATCAACCTTAAATAGCATTCCTTTTAATTGTGAGAGTTTTGCCTCTTATTCTCGCTTCCACACCGCTCATCCCGCTAAGTTGAGGGTTTATCCTCCTGCATCCTCTGCCCACTTGAGAGCTGTAAAAATTATATTCCCATTTAAACAATTTAGCAGCACTATTTTATTCTTACTTATGACATTCGGGTTACCTTAATAACTTATTTTGTTTATTACGCTTATCCCTAGGTACAGTGAAAAGTGAATAGTATCACCAAGTTCCAGCATCATCTTTTAATAACAAATAAATTACTGAATAAATTAATATTAAATTGATACTACTAAAACTGAATAGATTCAAAAGTTAAGCTTTCCCTCCTCGTAGATATTTCCCCCCATCTACGCCAACACCCCCCCCCCACCCCCCCCCCCCACCCCCCCCCCCCCCCCCCCCGGTTCCTCTGGTCGATGATGTTGGAATTCATCCCCAGAATCATGGCAATGTGCGCTTCGTTTGACATCCCTGACGCCTTCACTTCGATGTCAGACGCCTCGAACTGGAGAATGTCATACTGCATGCAAGACGCACCTCCGCCCACTCAGGACACTGACTCCAACGTGTCCTGGCTCTGGATCGACAGATTAGTTCCTGGCTCATTTTAAATCGTTTCACAAAAAAAGCAATGTTTCGTCCACCGTCGAAGTGTGATGATATTCACATCCTCATGTAAAGAAAGACTTTTAGATGTTCTGAATTTCTAGTTTTACAGTCTTTCCTTTTTCATACTCATGTTTCACAGCTTCCACACTTATGTGGACACAGTTCCAGTGGTGCTCCACCTGCACGCAAATCTGACGTATTTGCTGAATCACTCTTGAATATTGAAAAGATCAGGAGCATAGTAACAGCTATTATTGTCATCAGTCGTAATTTAAAACTTGACGTCTAGCTGGAACATTAATAACCAGAATCTTTTCAGAAACTTTATATATGATGTGTTTTTCCCTAAGTATTTTGCTCCTAAGCAAAAGGACCATTTCGGGTGTCTCCTCACCAGTACCTTGATTAAGGCACATAAGTTCGACCTCCTTGCATCCTGTTTCTCCACACATAAATCCGAATAAAACCCACCCCTTAGCACAACTTAGTGTTGTTTACTCTTAGAAATTGAACCACTTGCTGTCCAAAATGACTTTTTTCGTACACACATTCTCCATTGCACAACTATATTGACGTGAGATAAGTATTGAAGGATTATGTCTGTCAAAGAGCGTTACGATTTTCTGAGAGAATTTCTGTGAGCGTAGGAACAATTGTGACGGGGAGATTGCTTCTAGGAATAATGATGGCTGTACAAAATGTGCTGAGGACCGATTGGGAGGTATTTGCCTGTTGGTTTGCACGTGTTACTAGTTGGAAGAGTGAGCTGAAACTTTGCATCTTTTGCTCGAGTTTTAGTTGCCGGGTTCAATGGAGTACTTCTTATCGAAAGAGCAGGCAAGTTATCTTGCTACATTTTTGCGCAACTCATCGCAATAACTGGAGTCTGAGCCTTAACAGCGATAATCATATTGAATCCTATCCCATTTACCGCAAGCAATTGTCAAGAGCCAACTGATATTCACGAGAAATCCCGACATTAACCAGCAACATTCCAGGCAACAGAACAATATTGAATCAACCATTCGGTAGTTGAAAAAGGATTGCCTCTCTGCAAATGCACTTTGGAGTGCCTTATATTTGCCCTCGAAAATCAGACAGTAGAAAGTCTGCACCCCACTTTGTGGCTATGTTCACGGAGATGGGTTGATGCAATGGTGAGGCTTCTTCTTCCTACAGTAGTGTTATTGGAATCCATAACATCAGTCTGTGTTGACTGTTCCAAGATTTCCACACAAGCTACAGCAGTATTAACCACCTGGATTAATGACCTGTGCTGTGGAAGAAGTTCAATGTTTTTCCCTACTCCAGAAGCGTACCTTTCATCATGTTCAGTCTGAAACCTCTCACCCTTTCTATCCCTTCTGCAGGACACGTTTGGTACGTAGTGTGATTGTCTACTGCTCTTGCAAGTGCATTTTTCGTATTTCTAAAATGCCTTTACCCATCCCAATCTGTGATTCTATTCACCCGGCATGCAAATTATGTGACTTGTGTTACCCACTTTCATCTTCCATTATACTCTCTGTCTTTCGTTCCATGAGCAAAATAGCTTAAATTGAACTGAAGGAGTGAAGATGTGTGGTTTCCTGACCACCATTCAAATCCTCACACCTTTTTCGAAAGAGATACAGACTCTTAGCGCATGAACAGGTGCTGGACTGATATCTGAGACTATCTTTGTCTTCTTGTGCCAGATTACTTTAGTGAATGATATTGCCTTTGATTCGACTCAGGTTTGCTGACGGTTGATGCAAGCATCCCTGTTTTGTTTGTGCACTAAGTGGCAGAGGAATATTCTAGCAATGTTAGTCTATTGTTTGAACAGAATGGGGAAATGCTCTGAAAGGTAAGAGAAAGCAATGCAAGGTGGGAATTCTACACGTATCTCGTCAGGCTGAAAGAGAGTATTGTACAGTGAACAAACAGCTCAGGGATGCAGTCTCGTCGAGTTATTGAGCTGGATACTTTTCCTTGTGCACTAAGTTTCCTTGCTACATGATTGCACTGCTAGTTGCTTGTGCACATCAAAGTTCAATGTTTGAAGTCCAGAAAAGCCCTGTAACCCATAAGGGTTTATAAAGGCTAGTTCAGAAAGGCATGCCAATCTTCATGGATGTGGATGACATGTGACTGGCGGTCAAGTCGGGTGCCAAAATCTTGGTGGCCAATGTTTCGGTCTTCTCGAGCAAATGACGATTTGAACACGCCAAGAACCTACCCTGGTTTCCATGTCGAGTTTTACCGACAGCTGGTCTGCATATTTTTATCAATCTACACATATACGATTTGGCACGCCTCTGATGTTTGTGGTAATTGATCCAGAACCCTTTGGCTGTAAGTTAGAGACATTTTCTCCATGCCACAAAAGCCTTTCCAATGTATAGCTGTGTAGTGAGTTTGCTAAGATCCAACCCATGGTGAGTTCAATTGCAAGTAAAGCGTTTAAATAGGAATAATCTGCATCAATTGGAAACTCTAAACAACCTCTTCAGAAAGGTGCACATCATGTGACGAGATGATCTCGACATCAAAATGACCTTCATCGATCAATACTCGCCCGTTTCTACCACCCATCTCACTTATCCTATGTAACCCATGATAGTCTAATAGCATGATTGCTGAACTGCTAATTCAGCGATTAAGGTAATGCGTTAGGCATCATATTTGGACCTCGTCATGGCAGATCGTGGAGTTTGAATTCAATTGGGCTTGGAGTACAGTTGAGGGCAAATCCACTGAAAAATGGGTTACTCTTAAACTACGCTCTGGAAAATAAGTGATAGGCAATATATGTTGACATAGCCAGTGATGTTATCATCCCATGAATGGTTGCAGAATATTGATTTTGCATGTGCTCTGCTAACGTGCGCCGTTCTTTTCATAATCATTACTCTAATTGATTGAAATTAATGCATCTCTGAAAACATCACAAGTGTTACTTCAAAAAATGTTTTCACGCTTTTCTTGACTGCGTCGTGTTTCAATTAATTGACCGCCTTATTATGAAGACAATTATGGCTTTTTCTTATTTCATGTTTATTGCAGCTGATGAATTGCCAATTTGTATCTATACCTGTCAGAATCGTGGTCTTTACAAAAGTTGCAAGAATTACGTAGTGGCCTTTGGCAGCAACTGACCTACTCCTCCAATTATTACAAATAATTTTTCTTCAAAAAAGAAAATCATTTTCCCTAATTAAGTTTTGGTTTACAGTTTGCTGTATTACCTTAAGTTCACCCTAAGTTCAATCGCTTTCAGGTTTGATTGCCTGTTTTCATGTGATTCCTGAAGCCAAGAAATAAATAATTCACAGGAAAAAAAGAAATGCACAGTCATGAACATAGCAGCGGTTTGTGGGTTGCTTGGTTTACGTCACATTTCATTTTATTGTGTCAATAAATCAGTAAAAGGAATTTATGATGCACCTGGTTTTCTTTTTTAAAGCCTACATTGTGCAGTGCGCCCACTGGGATGGTTACCTCTGCGAACAGTCATATGGTATTATTAATTACTGCCAGAAAAAAAAAAAACAAAGGTCCAGAGCTAACGAGCCATAGAAGACCTATACGGCAAAGATTTTAATCTTGCAAAAGTATTTTCTTGGAGATATCTGTTTAAATTACGCGGAAAAATAATTAACAACAATTACTGTAATCCTTGCTGCATTTTCGAATAAAGTGAGTCAGCTTTTCAGTTCTTGCACAAACGCAGGAATTTTCGCAGTGACAAAGTTTAG
Organism: Chiloscyllium plagiosum; assembly: GCF_037043375.1. Lineage (NCBI taxonomy): Eukaryota > Metazoa > Chordata > Chondrichthyes > Orectolobiformes > Hemiscylliidae > Chiloscyllium > Chiloscyllium plagiosum. Next base: position 40,152,386 of record NW_028270173.1, read on the forward strand.
AAATCACTTAAAGGAAGTGATTACGACTCTCTGAAGTGAACAAATAAACAGAATCGTTTTCAGTCGCAATTACATGAAAAACAGTCCAGTCGAGAACTCTCTGTCATGTGCTTTGACTGTCAAATCTGCAACTTTCTTCTAAATATTCTCCAGATCCACTAAAAACAACACAAGCAGTTCCTTACTAGGACTGGTCATATTGTTGCACTTTAAATGCACGGCCAATTTTCCCCCCAGAGTGAGTCATCATTATGATATCATGTTTTTTGGTAGACAATGAGTGCAATTGCTTTGGTTTACCGAAAAATCTGCATTACTTGTATCTGGTCTGAGTATCTCAATGGTGCAATCTCTCTCTCTTGTTATGAACATGTATCATGCAGAAACGCACTAAACTCTCTGCAACGTAGGTTATGGTGAGCTGAGTTGTAGAATTGTGCACAATATCATCTCGTAGTACCACGTTCACTTTGCACAAGCATGGGATTAAAACCTTTGATCAATGGTTTCCTAATTGATGCACGTATTGTTAGCAATTGCTACCAAACAGTCCAGATCACACATTTTACCAAACTTGTGATATAAACTCTCTATCTGGATAAGTCGACATGGAAAGTAGAGTGGGTTGTTTTTGGATTCTAATCCGCACTTCTTCCAAATAATATCCATTCAAGAGGAAGCATTCATGGGCCACCCACATACACCACTCCTCCACAGACATTGATTCCCAACATATGCCAACCAACAAGACCCCTCATGGCACATGTGGAACATATTGCAAGATGGTTTTGCTCTTCAATGCTCCACCTCGTCTGCATCGACATTTACAATTTTAATCCTCTGGCAATAGCACTTTGCACTCATGCGCATGCAATAAAATCATGGACTGGACCAGGCTACATCTTGATGGCAGAGTGTTCACCGATTCAAAATCTCACTGGATGGTCCTGGCATCACTGCCTTGGCTTTTTTCATTTTCCTCACTCACTCAGAGATATCAGGCTCACCTCATTACTGGCTTTTTTGACGTTAGCATAATTGGAAAATATTGGAGCTTGTTTTGGTTGCCAGCACAACTTTGTCCAGTGATGAGTACGCAGCATTTGCTAAGGTATTCCTGCTACATCAGGTGAAGTGCAGCTTCTGCTAGGGCCAGTCAATGTCAGAATGTGAATGCTGGTCAGCCATAATCCATTTTGACACTCGTTGTCCTATTATTGGCTTTAATCCTCTTGGAATAAGAATCAAGCAGCAATACGGAAGATTAAATCAGGTGGTTTAGTTATTGTTGTTGGTACAGTTGGGAAGGTTTACCAAGTGAGTCGAGCAGTAAGTGTGCAGAATGAGTGGCATTGCAGATTTGGATTGGTTAGCATATGTGGGGAGTATGCTGGATAGATTAGTGACAGTAGCAAAGAACGAGACTCGGTGAGAACTTGTTGCAATACAAGAGACAGATGGAGTGTGAGTTATCAGAGAGACATGATAGTATTTTGGCAGAGTGCAAAATGACATTGAGCTTCTTTCTAAAGTATTGGGCATTCTTCCAACAGCTGAGAAAAGTTTGCATGTGTAACAACCCTCTAATAGACTATCATAATATTATGCCATCTCCTCTACTGCTTCTCATGGGTAAGTCCAACTGTACACCATCCAGTTCAGCAGGATCTCCAGGCCCATAAACCAAAGTAGGAAAACCATATTCCTCTCTCTGCCGCTCCAGATTGATGTTGCTTGTCCATCTGCACAGCAGCCTATTAAAAATAATGACAGCACCAGGGATTCTATTCAGTTCTGCGATCTGCATTGATTTGCCAGTTATTTAGGAAACACAACATGGCAAGACGAGGTGTAAACAGAGCGTGATCTTCCTATCTGGGCTCAAGTTGCAGGTAATCTGGGAGTTTGTTCCTGTATGACAGAAATGTGCTCGGCATCACTGACAACAGCACTCCACCAAACTCGACTCACACACATTCCAGCAAAATTCGTAACACTTTGCTCAAGGTAAAATGCCCTAAGCTATCATAAAGCATCCTTTGGAATAAGTTATTGTAGGCAAGGTCCAGCGACGTTCAGGAAAATTTATTTTGCCATCACTGCTTATTCTGTTTCATAATTATGTAATAAATTGTTTTAATCATTGAAACAGACATTTACTTTTTTATTCATTCACGAAATGTGACTGTCACTAGCTAGACCAACTGCCAGCCCTAATTGCCCAGAAGGAAGTCAGGATCTGAGTCATATGTACACCAGAACAGGGAAGGAGGACAGCTTTCTTCCCTAAAGGACATTAGTAAATCAAGCGAGTGTTTCCAGAAATCGAAAAGGTCGTTCTTGATCATCTTTAGTTCCACATATCTATTGAATTCAAATTCTACTATCTGCCATGGCGAGATTTTAGCCTAGTCCCCGAGGACATTTCTTGGATCTCTGGATTAATAGTCAGCGAGAAGATGGCAAGGCGATTGCTCCCCTCCCCCCATCTTATTAATGCATTTAGAAGTATAATTAATATGATAAAGTACTAAAATGGTTGATATCAATTTTATGAATACATAATACATTGCTACAATATACAGATTTGATATCAGTGATGGAATTGAACGGTAAACATGCTCGGCTGCTGAATATAATCTACTCCTGTTCCTCTATTCCACGAGTTCCAGGTTTATGATCTACTACATGACTTAAAAATAAGATTAAATGATTTAACTCGATAATACGCATCAATTTCTCCTCATAATAAAGTTGACCAATGCACGAGAACATCATCACATCGGCAATTGATTTCTAAATAAAACAAAAACTGTCAGAACACGACATGGAAACATTCAGTGAATCTGATTGGTTTGCTTGCCTGAGTGGCAACATCCACAGTGGCCATTATTGCTAGCAGTACAGCAAATTAACTCAGAAGTGTGCAACAACTAGGTTGAATTCAGAATTGATAGTTTCTGTTTGCAAAAGCAATCGTGCAATGCAAATTGCAAAACACAATAAGACTGCCACGAAATTGAATTTCAAGCGACATGAGAATTACATTTTTTTTCTTCTGTAGTTCAAAAAGAAGTAATGTGATGCAATAATGCAATGGATCACATAGCTTCAAGGACGTACATAGTGTTCTCATCAAAGTTATTTGGCAATTATGGAATTTACCAAAGATCTGTCGAGGTTTCCAGGAGTTTCTTAAATCTAATATTCCAATCTAATAGTAATTGTCTGGAACATTCATAATTGTCGACCACGTCCTACACTTCAACTTGTCAACGTCTGGAATATTTCAATATGGCAGTTCACCTTTGTCACACTGTTTAAAGACTGTATAGTACCCTTTGTATATTGATCTGGAAGCCTTGATCTCACATCCGACTCTTATCTCCTCAAATTGATTTATTTCGTGTTTAATTGAACAGAATATCCTCATTATATTTATGCATCCAATTTCCGCTCACCCTACATAAATCTAATGCTTATTTCGTCAAGTAAGCACATGAAAATGTTATTCAACTTAGAACATATAACAGTACAGTCCAGGCCGTTCGGCCCTCCATGTTTTTCCGACATTTTGTCGTACTTTAATATCAAACTAATTTTCAGATCGAAACCTCTCTAACACAGGTTTTCAAGTGCAGGAATTAAAATGCAATACATTAAAAATACAACAAAAATAATATTATAATTTCTCGCATTTGAGGTGATATGATGAAGTAAATAGTCCCAAGAATTAAAAATGACTCATGCTAACAACGATTATACAAAACATAGAAACTAATGTCAATCAGTTGTCCTTTGAGGATTCTCCAGACATATTAGAGACCCGAGTGTAAACTGAAGACATGCCTGCGTAGAATCATAAAGCGACAGCTACTTCCTGTGCAAACATGGAACAGCCGATTATCATACACATAGAACGTATTTACTACCCTATTCTTGCAGCCGTTGGCATCCCAGGTATGTTTCTGAAAATCAATTAATAATTGTAAATTCTATTAATGTGATCACAACTCTTGCTAACGGTCAAATGTTCCATTCTTAAGATGCTCAATTTGCAGAAAATAATTAATTCAATCATCCACCAAACAGCAGCAACCTCTTTGCTCTGAATTTTTCTCAGTAGAATGGTTTGACAAGCAATATAACCATTTAAATGTTCGTATGACACCTGCAGTATATTTTTGGTTGCAGACAGAAGTTGCCGCATCCAATATACCTTGAATTTTTGAAGTGGAAATGAAACCTTTAGCCTGCTACGAATACTCAGTGTGCCCTTAGGTATGTGCCAGGGGAGAAGGATTAAAAGAGCAATTGACAGATATCTGAATTTTGATCCACTCCTCAGAGAAGCTGCAAGTGGTGCTGTGATTTTTTGAAAAAATGCACATTTTATAAGAAATGCACCACATATTTCTAGCACATGACCAGACGGATGAGATTCACAAATTCCACTTTGGTCAGCGACGTATTTACACATTTTCACCTTGAATGAATCGTTGCTATTCGCTTCAGCTGATTTTCTGGGACAAGTTCAATTTATATATGCAGTCGTCTCTGGTAACAATACTTCTCATAGCTTCGCATTTAATTTATTTTTGACTGTCAATTTTAAGGTGCACACTTTGTCTCAGGCACAGTTTGTTATGTGTCTTGTATTTGGACGATTTTGATTACTTAGTTGTCTTATAGATCCTAAGGGATGGCGCATCTGTATTATTTTTTTCTGATCAAATTGTAAACAGCTTGCTTAATGCTTTCTAAAGGTATGAGCATTCCATTCTGGTGTCACTTTTGGAACTTATAAATAAAAGCCACAATCTTGAAACCTGTTTGAACTTAATAGTTTTGCTTTCAATTAATCTTTTGATCATGTTAACACGCACCTCAAGTACAGGTGAAATTAAAATGTTATGAACTGACTTAGAAGTAGGGGTCTAATACTATGTTAGAAAATCTGACTGCAGGTGTGACCTATACAGTTTGGCGGGTGTATTGACAGCCATTCAATTGTAGCCTGAACGAAACATTGTATAAGTTTGATCTAACGTTTTTCTATTTATTTCAGCCCTGCTGAAATGAGGCCACGTATACTTCAGTGCATTTTTATAATTAAGAGTTCTTCAGCGAGCTCTGTACTACAACAACAACCAAATCTGTCTGTTACGCCGTATAGATAGGTTCGAAATGAATTCTATTTGTCTGATAAGCAGCTGCTCCAATGTTGCACAGAAAATAGCTGTCTGTTTTACGATTTTACACAGTCAGGTCTTCAGTTTTCACTGGGGTCTCTTATATCTGGAGAATCCTGAAAAGTCTGGTGTAGAATTTCAGAATAAAAAGGAAAATTTTAGCTCACTTAATCCGAACATTGTGCGCTAAATCACACGTATAAAGTAATGGTTTTCATTTACCGTTTTTATGGCGTGTCTTCAGGTCGATTAAATGCCTTTTCGTTTTTCAAGTTTTCCAATCTATCTTTTTTAAGGCATATCATCAAAATTGCCTATCTCTTTCTCAAAACCTGAAAGTGGGGCAGTTCTGATTCCGAAGACTGGTTTGTTTGTTGAGTCGCTTAGAAACACTTTTTTTTTAAATGGAAAAGCTTCTAGATTATTTTATATATTCCACGTTCAACAATGGAAATCGAAACAATTTCAATAAACTCAGAAACAAATGATCGAGCGCCAGGTACCTTTACCAGAGCAATACAATGCAATTAGAAATCATTGAACATCCATGGCTTTAGACACATTATAGATCAAAATTTACACGTTGGCCTGTTTAGTTGTATAAGTTCATGGGAATCGTCTTAGCAGAGAACTAAACTATTTCACTTGATTTCATTGTTTTGAAGGTCTCAAAGAAATGTATGCACCAGGACTAACCACACTCGATTTCAAACAAATTACGTTTACTGACCAATAACTCACTATGTTAAGAATGACCATTTTTGTCTTTGTTTCGTTTCAGCTAATGTGCTAACAATTCTAATTCTTTCGCGTGGTCGTTGTGACCTCTCCAAATGTGTCACTCGATACCTGGTCTGCATGTCAACAGCTGATTTATCATTGCTGCTATTTAACGCAATACTCTATGAGATTAAGGATTCTTATTTTCCATATTCATTCCTTAACTACACCCCAATTTGCAGCCTTAACATCACTCTGTGTTTGGTTTCCATTGACTTGTCTGTTTGGTTTACTGTCGCATTCACCTTTGATCGATGTGTTGCTATTTGCTGTCAAAAGCTCCGAAAAAGCTATTGTAATGTTAAAAGTGCAAATGCAGTTATAGCAGTGATAATTATTTTGAGCATCTTGCAGACTATTCCACTGTATTTTATATTCAAACCTCGTGAAATAATTGATAATTTACCGTGGTCCTGTGCTGTGAAAACAAGCTTTCACATCCTACCAATATGGATAGCGTATTGGTGGTTGGAAACGCTTTTAACCCCATTTCTTCCCTTTGTTTTGATATTACTGTTAAATGCTGTAACTATCAGACATATAATGCAGGCAAACACCATCAGAAGAGGACTGCAACGAAAGAACAATGGTGAGAACCTGGACGATCCGGAGGTGGAGAGCAGAAGAAAATCAATGATTATATTGCTGGCCATATCTGCCAATTTTATACTTTTATGGAGTGCATCCTTTGCATCTTATATTTCTGTACAATTTACGAATGCTGAATTTTTAGTTACAAATTACAACGACCCATTTATTATTCTGGAACAATCAGGATATATTCTCAGAACATTGAGCTGCTGCACAAACACCTTTATATATGTAGTTTTCCAGCGGAAATTCAGAAATGAGCTCAAACTAATGATCATTCATCCCTTTACTGTTGTAACACATTTACGTAAGTTAAATTCCTCATTGAACTAAATGAAAAGATTTAGAATCTTGTAAATTAGTGCCGTGGGTCGACAAAACTTGCCATCTTGCATCCTTACTATTCTTCCTGCTCAGATAGATAAACTGTCATTTTCCAATATATACCATTTACCACAATATAACAAATCACTTTGCATTTTCAATCTCTTTGGCAACATTTTGTAGCCGTCTAAAACCTTCCTTTGTTATCGTCCTCTGTATGTTCACCAAAGGTGACTACGAAATAATAATTACAAACCATCAATTTATTTGTAGATATTGTAAGTAATTGAAACCATTCTGATTCTTGCACTACTCCACTAACCACATATTAAACGTGAAATGAAATAAACTGGCTATGTTTTTTTTCTTAATTACTAGCAAAATATTGGTGCACGTGCATTGCCATGGGTTGCGGATGGGAAAACTGCACAGCACTTCCATTGAAAAACTCTCCCCTGTCAATTCTTAAATGTACATTCTATTTTTCGAACAATGTGATCCACTGAGCTCGTACATGCGCAGTCCTTTTTAACATTTATGCATAAAGTGTCCCATAATCCCACTATTCTGACGAACCATTCATTCCGGATAAAGGGTTTATGGCCAAAACGTCGACTCTCCTGCTCCTAGGATGTTTCCTGACCTGATGTGCTTTTCCAGTACCACACCTTTCGAAGTTAGTGCATGTCACTTCAGTACACAGAAATCACAAAGGAACATTTTGTTGGAGATGCTTCATTACTTTTACATGGATGAGACTGCAGTCTGTACTTGTGACGAGTTTTACAGCTTTTTAATTGCTGTATTTCAGTGTATTTGTTGGGTAGCTCTGAGGTCAAAGATAAGCTGTCTTCTACCCTACGTAATGTAGCGACAAGTCTTGCTGTGGGGTTCTGGTTGATAAGTGGTGGTGGGATGTGGGACAGAAAGGAAATCAATGTGACCAGATGTTCTCGAGAGCTGGTAAAGGTGATCCAATATGCAACATTATTGCTGTTCGAAGCTTCTGGGCAGTTCTGGTGCCGAGACATCCTTCAAGCTTAGCTGATCTGTCATAGCCGCTCTAATTGTTCAATCGTGTACCCTTGCTCAATATTCTATGTTTCTATATGATGCTTCTCTGAGTATGAATACATTCGGAGAAGCGTTGGCATTGTTTCAATACTCTGAGGCTGAGAAGAATTCTTCTGTAACTAAACATATGTGGATCGATGTGACCAACATTTGGAAGAGAAACCAGTTGGGAACTTTTTTTTCTCAAACAACTGGTAATCATTCAGTGCATGTTTTATTGACCAAGTCAAGTGGACGTTCAGGTTTCAAAATCAATTCACTTTGATGAGAACAGGCTTTCAGGCAGTTCGAGTTTCAAGATTTTTGAGGGAGTTCCAAGGCGAGAACATTAGAAATCCAACGCGAATAAGGTCAAGGTTCAATGAAATGTTATGTCTCAATGTACACGATAGCGTTGGAATATATTGCTGAGAAATCCAGGTAAAATTCTTGTGATGTGGTTTGATTACATCTGTCATTAGATTATCAAATGCGTATTTTTAAAATTCAAACATTTCGAAAGTGCAATGGTGATTTGGTGAAAAAATTCTATTATTAAAAACAGACGAACCCGGAAGACTGCATCTAAGGTAAGGCAGTTTTCTTTTAAAATTACTTACCTGTAGCGGACAGCAGTGTTTTCCCTTTCACAGAAGGAGCGGGAGCGGCGGAGGAAGTGACGAGGACCAGAGCGGCAGCCGGGAAGGAAAGCAGTGACCATAGATATCAGCAAGGCGGCGAAACCCAAGACTCTACAACTGTGGGAAGTGCACCCAACTCCATCTCCTTGAAAACCGTGTTAGGGAATTGGAGCAGGAACTGGATGAACTACGGATCATTCGGGAGGCTGAGGGGGTAATTGAGACGAGTTACCGGGAGTTGGTCACACCTAAGGCTCAGGACAAGGATAAATGGGTTACAGTTCGGGGAAGAAAGGGGACAGTCAGACAGTGCAGAGATCCCCTGTGGACATTCTCCTCAGCAATAAGTATACCGTTTTGGATACTGCTGGGGAGGATGACCTACCAGAGGAAAGCCATAGCTGTCAGTTCTCTGGCACTGAGCCTGACACTGTGGCAAAGAAGGGAAGGAGGCAGATTAGAAAAGTACGAGTGGTAGGGGACTCGATAGTTAGGGGAATCGACAGGAGATTTTGTGGTCAGGATCGGGATTCCCGGAAGGTATGTTGCCTCCCTGGTGCTAGGGTCCGGGACGTCTCCAATCGGGTGAATAAAGTTCTAAAAGGGGAGGGCGAACAGCCAGAAATCTTGTTACATATTGGCACGAGTGATATAGCCAGGAAAAGTATCGAAGATATAAAAAGTGATTTCAGGGAGTTAGGATGGAAGCTGCAAAGCAGGACGAACAGAGTAGTGTTATCTAGTTTACGACCGGTGCCACGAGATAGCGAGGCGAGGAACAGGGAGCGGGCGCAGCTTAATATGTGGCTGTGCAGCTGGTGTCGGAGGGAGGGCTTCAGATATGTCGATAATTGGGATGCCTTCCGGGGAAGGTGGGACATGTAAAAGAAGGACTGGTTGCATCTGAACTGGAAGGGGACCAATGCCCTGGGTGGACGGTTTGCTCGAGTAGTTTGAGAGGGTTTAAACTAGTACGGCACGGGGGGTGGAAACCTGAGCTGTATACCGGAGGTGGGAGTTGATGCAGATGAGGCAATAGCAAGAGGGAGACCAACTAGTGGGAAGGATTTTCCAGGCAAGGAACCAAGGTATCAGTTAAACTGTGTTTGCTTTAACGCAAGGAGTATCAAGAATAAAAGTGATGAACTTAGAGCATGGATCAGTACCTGGTGCTATGATGTTGTGGCCATAACAGAGACATGGGTTTCTCAGGGGCAGGAATGGTTACTGGATGTTCCAGGGTTTAGAGAATTTAAAAAGAATAGGGGAAGGGGCGGGGGGGGGGGGGGGGGCAAAGAGGTGGGGGTGTAGCACTACTAATCAGAGAAGGTATCACAGCTACAGAAGCTTCTATTGTCGAGGAAGATCTGCCTACCGAGTCAGTATGGGTGGAAATTAGATACAGCAAGGGATTAGTCACCTCTTTAGAGGTTTACTACAGGTCCCCAATAGCAGCAGGGAGATGGAAGAAAGCATAGGTCGGCAGATTTTGGGGAAGTGTGGAAGTAGTAGGGTTGTTGTAATGGGTAACTTTAATTTTCCCAATATTGATTGGAACGTACTTCGAGCAGAAGATTTGAATGGAGCTGTTTTTGTAAGGTGTGTTCAGGAGGGTTTCCTAACTCAGTACGTTGACAGGCCGACGAGGGGAGAGGCCATTCTAGACTTAGTGCTCGGAAACGAGCCGGGGCAGATATCAGATCTTGTGGTGGGAGAGCATTTTGGTGATAGTGACCACAACTGCCTCACATTCTACATAGCTATGGAGAAGGAGATGATTAGTCAAAATGGGAGGATATTTAATTGGGGAAGAGGAAACTATGATATTATTAGACATGAGTTAGGAAGCATGGATTGGGAGCAATTGTTCCATGGTAAAGGCACTATAGACATGTGGAGACGGTTTAAGGAACAGTTGTTGCACGTGATGAATAAATATGTCCCTCTGAGACAGGCAAGAAGTGGTAAGATAAAGGAACCTTCAAGGGTGACGAGAGCGGTGGAGCTTCTCGTCAAAAGGAAAAAGGTAGCTTACATAAGGTGGAGGAAGCTAGGGTCAAGCTCAGCTCTACAGGATTACAGGCCGGTCGAGGAAGGAGCTTAAAAATGGTCTGAGGAGAGCCAGGAGGGAGCACGAGAAAGGCTTGGCAGAACGGATTAGGTAGAACACAAAGGCATTTTATACTTATGTGAGGAATAAGAGAATGGTCAAAGAAAGAGTAGGGATAGCATAGGGAATTTGTGTGTGGAGTCTGAGGGGGTAAGGGAAGCCCTAAATTAGTTTTTTCTTTCTGTCTTTACGAAAGAAACGAACTTAGTAGTGAATGAAACCTTTGAAGAGCAGGTGTGCATGCTGGAATGGATAGAGATAGAGGAAGCTGAGGTGTTGAAAATTTTGTCAAACATTAAGATTGACAAGTCGCCAGGCCCAGATCAGATTTATCCTTGGCTGCTTTGGGAAACGAGAAATGCAATTGCTTCGCCACTTGCGAAGATCTTTCCATCCTCGCTCTCCACTGGAGTCGTACCTGAGGACTGGAGAGAGGCAAATGTAATTCCTCTCTTCAAGAAAGAAATAGGGAAATCCACAGCAATCACAGACCAGTAAGTCTCACGTCTGTCGTCTGCAAGGTGTTAGAAAGGATTCTGAGGGATAGGATTCATGACCATCTGGAAGAACATGGCTTGAGTAAATGCAGTCAACACGGCTTTGTGAGGGGCAGGTCATGCCTCACAAACCTTATCGAGTTCTTTGAGAATGTGACTAGAAAGGTTGACGAGGGTCGAGCTGTGGATGTGGTGTATATGGACTTCAGCAAGGCATTTGGTAAGGTTTCCCATGGTAGGCTCATTCAGAAGGTCAGGAGGAATGGGATTCAGCGGAACATAGCTGTCTGGATACAGAATTAGCTGGCCAACAGAAGACAGTGAGTGGTAGTAGAAGGAAAATATTCTGCCTGGAAGTCAGTGGTGCGTGGTGTTCCACAGGTCCTTGGCCCTCTGTTGTTTGTAATTTTTATGAATGACTTTGATGAGGGAATTGACGGATGGGTCAGCAGGTTTTCAGATGACACAAAGGTTGGAGGTGTGGTTGACAGTATGGAGGGCTGTTGTAGGCTGCAGCGGGACATTGACAGGATGCAGAGATGGACTGAAAGGTGGCAGATGGAGTTCAACCTGGATAAATGCGAGGCGATGCATTTTGGAAGGTCGAATTTGAAAGCTGAGTACAGGATTAAGAATAGGATTCTTGGCTGTGTGGAGGAACACAGGGATCTTGGGGTGCAGGTACATAGATCCCTTAAAATGGCCACCCAAGTGGACAGGGTTGTTAAGAAAGCATATGGTGTTTTGGCTTTCATTAACAGGGGTATTGAGTTTAAGAGTCGTGAGATGTTGTTGCAGCTCTATAAAACTTTGGTTAGACTGCACTTGGAATACTGCATCCAGTTCTGGTCGCCCCATTATAAGAAAGATGTGGATGCTTTGCAGACGGTTCAGAGGAGGTTCACGAGGATGCTGCCTGGAATGGAGGGCTTATCTTATGGGGAGAGGTTGACTGAGCTCGGACTTTTTTCATTAAAGAAAAGGAGGAGAAGAGGGGACCTAATTGAGGTATACAAGATAATGCGAGGCAAAGATAGAGTCGATAGCCAGAGACTATTTCCCAGGGCAGAAATGACTAACACGAGGGGTCATAGTTTTAAGCTGGTTGGAGGAAAATATAGAGGGGATGTCAGAGGCGGGTTCTTTATACAGAGTTGTAAGAGCATGGAATGCGTTGCCAGCAGCAGTTGTGGAGGCAGGGTCATTGGGGACATTTAAGAGACTCCTGGACATGTATATGTTCACAGAAATTTGAGGGTGCATACATGAGGATCACTGGTCGGCACAACATCGTGGGCTGAAGGGCCTGTTCTTTGCTGTACAGTTCTATGTTCTATGTTCTATCCTGACGTATTTATAAACCTGAACATATAGACTAACAGTAGGAAATATTGTAAATGCAATCCTGAGTTTGAAACTGACTTATTCCTGATTGCTTGGATAATTATTGATTGTATTCTTTTTGGAAAAGATTTCCAATCCGATACATTGGAATGCTGTTTCAGAATTTAAAAGTCATTCCTTGTTTCATCAAAGTAGAACTTCCATTAAAAAAATGACAGTTTATACTAAGTGTCACTTCACAACGAGCCATATGTTAGGATGGCAGCTCTGAGAGTGCTGGATTTCATGTTTAACAGAAAATCACATCCGTTAAAAAAAATAGCTCTGTTTCACCAGTTCGAATGATCTCTAACTTAAACAATACAGTAATGTGAAACAAAAATGTGATAATTAAAGAGACATTTCCTGCATCACGTGCATTATGTACGTGCTACTGGAGAGGTGGATTTTCGGGTCACACCATTTTAATTTACAGCATTGTAGCAGATTTTAAGGCAAGAATATTTTTGGAAATGATGTAAATAAATAACTGTGCAAAAATAAAAAAGTCTGTCTTTACTGCTAGAGAATCACAGGGATGTACAGCACAACAAAAGCCCTTCAGCCCATCGATTCTGTGGCAACCAAAAGTAGCCACTTCACTATGCGATTCCTAACTTCCAAAACAACAAAAGGCCCATAGTCTTGCAAGCTATTGTGTCGCTAAATGCTTCTTAACTGTTATGAGGATTTCCAACCCTCCCAGTCACGTAACTTATGATTTCTCGATTCTGACTAATATTGAGTTAAAATCGTATTCTTCACGTTGCTTCTAATTTTTCTGCTCGTTAACTAACATCGAAGTCTCATTCTTATTGTTCTCTCCACGTAAGAGGAACATTGCTGAATGTCTACGCTGCATTTCCCCCTCATAATTTGATATATTGTGTACTCCCTCAGTTTCATTCACTGCAAGGAAAGCAGCCACAATCTATCTCGTCTCTTTTCACGTTTGGAACTCTCCAGTTCTGGCAGTACCGTGTTAAATCTCGTCTGCGTCCTGCTCCAGGGGATCCACGTCCTCCTGTAATGTATATTTTAGGACTGCACGAAATACCCCAGCTGTGGCTCAATAAACATGCCCCGAAAATCAATATCTTGATTATATGCCAAATATCATGCATGTTTTCTTATTCACATATTAGACATACTCTGCAATGTTGAGGGATCGGCGGAGAAGCCCAACCAATAACCCTCATGACCCTTAGCATTTCCCACTGTCCAAGCATTCATCATGTACTCCCTTTCCTTTCCTCTCCAACTGCATCACCTCATAATTATCCAGGTTGCATTTTATTAACCACTCACAAGGTCAACTGACCGCCCACTCTATATACTTCAATAACCTACAGAAATCCTTCTCACTTCTTGACATCCCACTAATTTTCATATAATCTACTAACTTACTGATCAACCTTCCTACAATAAACATTAGGTCATTTACATATACAAACACCTTTCGACAATCACTCTCTGCTATATTTTTTAGTGCTAATTTTCAAAATTTCCGTGGGTTCAATCAGGTCCTAACAATTCTATCAGTATCCCAAGCGGGACGTTATCAAAGAACTTGCTGAAGTCCAAATCGACGACTTTGACCGCATTTCCTTTGCCTGCACAACTGCTTACCTCTTTGAAAATAAATCAATCAAGTTGATCAGGATTCAATTCCCCTCAACAAAACCCTGCTGGCTGTTCATGATTAATTCCTCCCTCTCCATGGGCAGATATATTGTAACCCTCAGAAATGTTTTAATCACTTACCACATCACTGAGGTTAAACCGTCAAATTTTCAATTTCCTGGTTTATCCCTTGAGCATTTCTGGACTAACAGTACTATATTGGCTGTATTTAATCCTTTGGCACTTATCCTGCAGCGATATAATATGTTCCTCCGAACTTAGAATTCAATTTAATGCAATCCCATTGAATTCAAAACTTTGAAGACTAGTTTACTCTCGCAAAATCCTTCTCCTCTGATAGTTACTCCAGTTAATGAAATAACAACAGACACATAATTTAATTGAACTGCATAATTTCCCAGTCAGTATAGGCTTGCCTTACGAGAAAAGATTTCTATCTCTTGAAAAATCACTAATTCCTGTACATTATTTGGAAGCAAGAGCAAACAAAATGCATTGATTACCTTGCAAATTCGAACCGTCATTTCTTATAGATTCATAACCAATAGAGTTGACTTCGTCAAAAGTCAACGTATGAACGGACCATGCAGGCAAGATAATTGTTTCTTTGAGAAATAATTGAGCTGGTAAAATCTCATGCATGTTCATGTCGATATTAGTCAAATGATCCAGCTTGTTGAACAACATTGGTGCATCATGTGCATACTTCGGTCTAATCCTGTTGTTCAACGGTCAGAAAGTAATACTATTTATTGTATAATACTCCTGTCACCATTTCAGGTTTCTCTCGTCCAAGAAAGTGACATCAGTTGGCAAGATGATCAACTGCCTATGGAGAAGCTAAGCAGAAATTCCCACTATTGAATGGAAATAGGACAACGTATAATCAGGTCAGTAGAAAATATTTACTTCTCTATTGTTTTAATTTTTGGTGTTCCAGGTAAGTTTCTGTAAATTATTGTGTACCCAAAGTTTTCTGTGTTTATTTGAATTACTCGGCTCATTTGGAGAACGAAACCAGCGCAGGTGTCGTTTTACAATAAATAATTGGTTTGATTCAGTCACCATAGCACATTCCATGTATAATAAAACTGCTGACAAATTCGACATGGTTTTTCTAAATTTTACTAGTAATATAGTTTATTTTCAACCATTAAAGAATTTATTGATCGTGGATGATCAATGAATATCTCAAGTCACAATTGTAAAACAGTCGAACAAAAGACAGTTAAGGAAATTGTAAGCATCTTCTTCCTGAAATGTCAAGTAGAAAATTTATAAGTTTGCTCTGGATTTCACCAGCCTCACAGATGACAACATGCAATAAATTTAAATTCTGCCACAACACATCGAGAAACCCCTGAGTACACTGGAGTTTGCAAAGTCTATGCTATCTCCTGACATTACGATAGTAGTACTGATAAAGGCTGGACCAGAGTTAACAGCACCACTAGGTAATGCAGCTACTACACTGGCATGAATCCGGTGATCTACACGTCATTGCAGGTATATCCAGTTTACAATAAGCTGTACACATCAAATGATCCTAATCATTCTAATCTCTAACCTGAACAAACTAGTGAATAAGGTCATTGTTTAAGGTTTGAAGCATTAGCCCGCTTTGGCATAGTCTTAAAAGATCGGATGGAGAGGAACTTTTTAAGTGTGTACAGCAAAGTTTCTCATTCAGTCTGAGGATGTATCAATTAGAAAAGCATCAAAAAGTGACCTACTCATGGGAAATAGGACAGGGCAAGTGACTGCCGTATCAGTGAAGGATAATAATGCAGCAAATGGTCACAATTCTCAGTTTTCAATAAGTTATGCAAAGGATAGGACTTGTTCCACAAGTCAGAGTTCTAAATTAGAGGAAGGACAGTGTTGGTGGTATTCAGTAAGTGCGTTCAAAAGTTAATTGGAAGTTTATATTCGCAGGTAAAGTAACGGCTGTAAAGCGGAAGCCTTCAAAGATGGGATAATCAGAGCCCAGGAACAGTATGTTCCTATCAGGGTGAAAGGCAAGTCGGGCAAATATGGGGAACGCGGGATGACTAGAGAAATTGAGATTCTGTTAATGAAAAAGAAGCGAGTATATATAAGGTATAGGCAGAAGGGATAGAGTGAATCGCTGGTGGAGTATGAGAGTAGTCAGAGAACACTTGCGAGATGCATCATGGGACAAAAAGGAGATGTGAGATTGCTCTGATAAATGAGCTCAGACGAATTCACAGGTTTTCTACAGATGCAACAATGACAAAAGAGCAGAAAGGAGTCAGTAAGGCACCCTAAATATCAGAAAGGCAACCAAAGTGTGGAACGATGTGAGATGGGTGAGATACTAAAGGAGTTTTTTGCAACTTAGCGTTGGACTTTGGTATATCATTAGGTGAGCTTCTGCATGGTAGACTGGTTAACAAATTTCGATTACATGGAATACAAAGAGAACTAGTAGTGGGTAGTTGCACACTTGTAGTGTGCCAAAGGGGTCGGCGCTGGGTTCATATGAGGTGTGGTTAATAAATTTGCAGATGACACCAGAATTGGCAGTGAAGTGTGCATGAAGAAGGCTACCTCAGAGTACAATTGGACATATATCACATTGACTGCGAGGAGGAGGTTTGACAGATGGCGTTTAATATAGATAAATATGAGCTGCCTCATTTTGTTTCGGCAAATCAGAGCAGGACCTGTACATCTGACGTTAAATGCCTGGGGCATGTTGTCAAGCAAAGGGATGTGGGAATGCAGGTTCATAGCTTCTTGAAAGTAGAGTTCCAGGTTCTTGAAAATATGTGTTAGACGTGCTTAACTTTATTGTTCAGTACATTGAGTATAGCATTTGGGACATCATTTTGTGCATGTACAGGGCATTGGGTAGGCCACCTTAGGGATTATGCTCAAAATTCTGCTCTCCTTGCAATAGGAAGGATGTTAATCTTGAAAACAATTCAGAAAAGATTTACAAGGCTGTAGCCTGAGTTGGAGAGTTTGAGCTACATGGAGAAATTGGATAGTTGTCGACTATTTTCTGTGGAGATTCGGAGGCTGAGAAGTGACCTTATAGTGAATTACAAAATCATGTGTAGCGTGGATAGGGTGATTAGATTTTTCCCCCTTGGTTAGGGAGTGTAAACTAGATGGCATAGTTAAAGTAAGAGAGGAAACATGAGAAATGGACAAAAACATCAACTTTTTAAGTCGAGAGTGTTGAATGCATGGAATGAACTGCCAGGGGAAGTGGTGGAGGCTGGTTGAATAATAACTTCTGAAATACATCTGAGTGACTATATGATTAAGATGGACTGAGGAGATGTAGGTCAAATACTGGCAAATTTGATATAGATATTTGATTTTTCCATGCTATACATGTCTATTAATCCGTAACAGTTCTTTCATGTAGCTATTGCTCAGTGGTTAGGAATTCTAAACTGAGGACAACACCTCTTTTCTACTCAATGATGAAAAAACGGAGGGTAGCAGTGCAATACAATGCTTGCAAATCGCATGGATGTGTGCAATCGAGTGCAAAGCGCGATTGCATCCAATCAATCTCCAGAAATTTTCAACAGCCTCCACCATCAAAAATTCTGCAGCACTTGGTTCCAACTCACCATGCACTGTAGGAACACGCCACATCGCTCAAAGCAGCCTCCTGAAAGTAACTTCCAAATCCACCACCTCTCTCACTTACAGTGAAATGATACCAAACCGTAACAGTTTCTCCTGCAAGCCACATGCAATCCTAATTTGGAGACATCCTGATGTTTCTTAATCCCGAATCGGTTATGCTCCTGAATTTCCCTCTTAACCGAACTGTTTGCTCATATATATCAGAATATCTACAGACTTAAAGGAGACAGCTTATCATCATGTTATAAAGCAAATATGTAATTGGCAGCAGGTGCTGAAATAACAAGCAACAACCATAGTATAAGAGTAAATAAACTTCACAACAATGATGATTCTATGATCAGTTGAATTCTATGGAGTGGTTATGCAGTCTGTTGTTTGCAACCACAGAAATATGAGAATATATGCCATGCACCCTTTCAATTCAGCTGTTATAATCAGTTATAAATCTGTTATATATGCCTAGTGCCATCGAATTGTGGACACACTTAATCGAATCAGATTATTAACTTATTGTTATGATCAAAACATATCGAGCATAAGCAATATATTTGTTTTTATTTTGGCTGCTCATCCGGCGACAAATATGATTCAATCCAGTGGACGTTGTTACTTGCCCAAATTCATCCCTTGATACCTCATGAGAATGTTAGGAACAAGTTGATCAGTTCTGACAGTGGATGGTATTATCTATGACGCCAGAGACTTTTATTACCAAAACCTATCATTCAACAACAACACATTTTCATTCTGAACATCGCCCTGGTGAGATTGGCTTATCTGTCTGGTTAATTGTTGCATCCATCTTTGATGGAATTGTGGCTGTTCCATACCAAAAGCTGCAAACAAAATATCGTTCCGCGAAAGCAGCCACACTGATTATGGAATCGGCAGTTCTCTGAGCAACTTATGGACACTTTCTATCCATCTTGTATTTGTATCTCATAAGATGATTGCTTTCACAGTGTCGATGGTCTGTTGTCAATTTTCTGCACTTTACCTACATGGAATGCATGTTGGTGGATGGAAATTATTTACACCAATTTGTTCTATTTGCTTGGATATTCCTGCCGAATGTGCTGACGATCAGGAACATTACACAGATCAATAGACATTAAAGATGATTTACGGGAAAAAACAGCTGATCAAAAGACAACGATATGTAAATGGTGATGGGAAGAAGGCCAATAATGATATAAATGCGAAATCTTTCAACTTCTGTTTTATGAGCTGAAAAATAAGCATCATACATAATTGCACATTTTGCAAGGCATCCTTGCAAAAGAAGGGCTTATGCCCGAAACGTCGATTCTCCTGATCCTTGGATGCTGCCTGACCTGCTGCGCTTTTCCAGCAACACATTTTTCTGCTCGTTTTGCAAGGTTACAGTTATTAATAACAAGTTACAATGACCAATTTATTATTCCAGAACAAGGAGTGCTGCATGCTAAGCAAATAAGTGCATTTATTTGTACAGTTTCACAATATTAATCATGGAGTCATAGAGATGTACAGCATGGAAACAAACCCATCAGCCCAATCCATCCATCCCGACCAGATATCCCAACCCAATCTAGTCCCATCTGCCAGCACCCGACCTATATCCTTCCAAATCATTTCGATTCATATACCCATCCAAATATATCTTAAATGTATCAGCCTCCACCACTTTCTCTGGCAGCTCATTCCATATAAGTACCACTATCTGTGTGCAAATGTTGCCCCTTAGGTCTCTTTTATATCTTTTCGCTCTCACCCTAAACCTACGCTCCCGCGGTCTGGACTCCCCGACCCCAGGAAAAAGTCTTTGTTCATTTATCCTATCCATGCCCCACATAATTTTGTAAACTTCTATAAGGTCACACCTCAGCCTCCGATGCTCCAGGGAAAACAGCCCCAGGCTGTTTACCCTCTCCCTATCGCTCAAATCCTCCAACGCTGGCAACGTTCTTGTAAATCTTTTCTGAACCCTTTCAAGTTTCACCACATCCTTCCGATAGTAAGAAGATCAGAATTGCACGCAATATTCCAACAGTGGCTTAACCACTGTCCTGTACAGCCCCAACATGACCTCCCAACTCCTGTACTCAAACTCTGACCATTAACATAAAGCACACTAAACGCCTTCTTCACTATCCTATCTACCTTCGACTCCACTTTTAAGGAGTTACGAACCTGCACTCCAGGGCGTCTTTGTTCAGCAGCACTTCCTAGGACTTTACCACAAAGTGTATAAGTCCTGCTGAGATTTGCTTTCCAAAAATGCTGCACCTCGTATTTATCTGAATTAAACTCCATCTGCCACTTCTCAGCCCATTGGCCCATCTGGTCCAGATCCTGTTGTAATCTGAGGTAACCCGCTTCACTGTCCACTACTCCTCCAAATTTGATGGTATCTGCAAAATTTCTAACTGTACCTCTTATGCTCGTATCCAAATCACATATGTAAGTGACAAGAAGAAGAGGACCCAACACCAATCATTGTGGCACTCCACGAGTCACAGGCCTCCAGATTGAAAAGCAACCCTCCACTACCACTACCCTCTGTCTTCTACCTTTGAGACAATTGTGTATCCAAATGGCTAATTCTCCCTGTATTCTGTGAGATCTAGCCTTGCTTACCAGTCTCCCATGGGAATCTTGTCGAACGCCTTACTGAAGTCAATATAGATCACATCTACTGCTCTATCCTTATCAATCCTATTTTCAACTTCTTCAAAAACTCAATCAAGTTTGTGAGACATGATTTCCCACACACAAAGCCATGTTGACTTTCATATTCAGTCCTTGCCTTTCCAAATACATGTACATCCTGTCCCTCAGTATTCCCTCCTACAACTTGCTCACCACTGACGTCAGGCTCACTGGTCTGTAGTTCCCTGGCTTGTCCTTACCATACTTCTTAAACAGTAGCACCACGTTCGTCAACCTCCAGTCTTTTGGCACCTCACCTGTGGCTATCGATGATGCAAATACCGCAGCATAAGCCCAGCAATCACTTCGCTAGCTTCCCACAGCGTTCTAGGGTTCACTTGATCAGGTCCTGGGGTTTTATCCAACTGTATGCGTTTCAAGATATCCAGTACTTCCTCCTCTGTAACATGTACAGTTTGCAAGGTGTCACCATCTATTCCCTACATTCTATATCTTGCATATTCTTTTCCACAGTAAATACTGATGCAAAATATTCGTTTAATATCTCCCCCATTTTCTGTGGCTCCACGCACAGGCCGCCTTGCTGATCTTTGAGGGGCCCTATTCTCTCCCTAGTTACCCTTTTGTCCTTAATATATTTGTAAAAGCCCTTTGGATTCTCCTTAATTCTATTAGTCAAACTATCTCATGTCCCCTTATTGCCCTCCTGGTTTCCCTTTTATGTATACTCATAATGCATTTATAATGTTCTCAGGATTCACTCGATCTATCCTCTCTATACCTTACATATGCTTCCTTCTTTTATTAACCAAACCCTCAATTTCTTGAGTCATCCAGCATTCCCTTTCCCTACCAGCCTTTCCTTTCATCCTAACATGGATATACTTTCGCCGGATTCTCGTATTCTCATTTGTGAACGCTTCCCATTTTCCAGTCGTCCCTTTACCTGTGAACATCTGCCCCAGTCAGCTTTCAAAACTCCTTGCTTAATACCACCGAAATTGTCCTTTCTCCAATTTAGAGCTTCAAATTATTGAACTGGTATATCCTTTTCCATCACTATTTTAAATCTAATAGAATTATGGTCGCTGGGCCCAAAATGCTCCCCCACTGACACCTCAGTCACCTGCCCTGCCTCATTTCCCAAGAGTTGGTCAAGTTTTACACCTTCTCTAGTGGGTACTTCCACATACTGAATCAGAAAATGTTCTTGTACACACTTAACAAATTCTTCTCCATATAAATCTTTTACGCTATGGCAGTCGCAGTCTATGTTTGGAAAGTTAACGTCCCGAGCCATAACCACCCTGCCATTCTTACAGATAGCTGAGATCTCCTTTCAACTCTGGTCCTCAATTTCCCTCTGACTATTAGCAGGTCTATAATACAATCCCAAGAAGGTGATCATCCCTTTCTTATTTCTCAGTTCTATCCATATAACTTTCCTGGATGTATTTGCAGGAATATCCTCTCTCAGGACAGCTGTAAAGCTATCCCTTACCAAAAATGACACTCCCCCTCCTCTCTTGCCTCCCTCTGTATACTTCCTGTAGCATTTCTTTCCTGGAACATTAAGCTGCTAGTCCTGCCCATCCCTGAGCATGTCCCTGTAATTTCTATGATATCCCAGTCCCATGTTCCTAACCATGCCCTGAGTTCATCTGCCTTCCCAGTTAGGCCGCTTGTATTAAAATAAATGCAGTTTAATTTATCAGTCCTACCTTGTCCCTGCCTTCCCTGAATGTTTGACTCTCTTCTGATCTCAACTGCATGAGTCTCAGATTGACATCTTTCCTCACTATCTTCCTCGGTCCCACCCACCCCCCCCCCCCCCCCCCCCGCCCCCGCCTTACTAGTTTAAATCCCCCCGAGCAGCTCGATCAAATTTCCCTGCCAGTATTTTAGTTCTCTTCCAACTTAGCTGCAAAACGTCCTTCTTGTACACTTCTACCCCAAAAGAGATTCTAATCAACCAAAAATGTGAATCCTTCTCCCATACACCAGCTCCTCAGCCGTGCATTCATCTGCTCTATCCTCCTACTCCTGCCCTCACTAGTTCGTAGCACCGGGCGTTATCCAGATATTACTACTTTCGGGGACCTTTAAATCCCTGCCTAACTCTCTGTTCTCTCCTCTCAGAATCGCAACCATTTCCATTCCTATGTCGTTGGTTCCAATGTCGTCGATGACCTCTTGCTGGCCCCTCTCCCTCGTGAGAACATTCTGCAACCTCTCTGAGACATCCTTGATCCTGGCACCAGGGAAGCAACACACAATTCTGATTTTACACTGCTGGCCACAGAAACGTCTGTCCGTACCTCGGACAGAGGATCCCCTTGACACAATTGATCTCTTGGAACCCGGCGTACCCCTCATTGCATTAGAACCATTCTCAATACCAGAAACTTGGCTGTTCGTGCTACGTTCCCCCGAGAATCCATCACTCCCTACTTTTTTCCAAAACAGCTTACCTGTTTGAAATGAGTATACCCACAAAAGACTCCTGAATTACCTGTCTCCCTCTTTTACCTTTCCTGGAGTTAACCCATCTATCTGATTGTATCTGAGACTTTCCGCCCTTCTTGCAACTGCCAGCCATCATGTACTGTTGCTGTTGCAAATTCCTCATTGCTTCTAACTGTGTCTCCAACCGATCCATTCGATCTGATAATATTCGCAACCAACAGCATTTATGGCAGACATAATCCGCATTAACCCTTAAACTCTCTTTAAACTCCCACATCTGACAAGAAGCATATATCAATCTACGAAAGGTCATTTTCCCTCCTTGACAATCTACAGACCCAGAAAATAACACCGCCTGATTCCTCGACAAACACTGCCCCAGGTTTAAATAATAGTTAAGGCTTATGTTTTAAATTGAAACAAGAGATACATCTCCAAAAGCATATAATCAGGAAATTCAAAGACGGTCTCATAATTTGATTAGACAGTATATCGTGTTGCTTATGCATTTCTTTAAGAAACCTGTCACTTTTCTGAAGTATACAATAATACTGTTTTATTCTTAACAGGTTAAGATTAGACCTTCATGATCTTCGAACACTATTTCTTGACATTGCATTATTGGCAAAATCGGACTTGACATATGCATGCTTCTTATTTTGCTTACTTCTGGAAAAAACTGTTACTTAAAATACAGAAAAATAAAATCCATCATTCCATCCTTCACGTAAAATGGTTTCGAAAGGAAATTATTCTATCCAGTCTATCCTATGTGCTGATTTTAGATGGAGAATTGCAACAGTCCATTTTTCTTTCCAAATGTTGAGTCATCCTATGAAATAAATAGCAAAATTGATCATGATTCTTCGTATTTCCAAAACAGGCCGCCAATTTTGGAGTAAATGATAGAATACTATCAGCAGTATTAATTCGATGTCATTAGAAGTAGCGATCTGGACTAAATTGTTTGATATTTACATTATGTAAAAGGCATCTATTGCTTTTTAAAAATAGATTGTTACTGCGAACTAAACGAAGCATGTCTGCCAGATATTAGGCCCTGGAATCTTCAGCTTATATGATAACAGTATGCTGTTGGTGCTGGAAAAATAGAACAGTAATATAAAATTCCGAAGAACACATCCGGTCAGGAAGCATCTGCATGAAGAGAAACAAAGTTAACATTTCCAATCAGTATGACACTAATGGGACTGTCAATTATGAACTGTTGAGATTCTCCATTACTTTATGCTTATATTATGCATAACTCTGCTAGTCACTGAGATCGTGTGCACGGAACAGACACCTTCAATTATTTTTAAGAAGGTAGCCTAAACGCAAACGTTTACACATTTTAAAAGCAGATGGAAAAGCCTTCCTGCCAGTTGGAATTCGACTAGTCAAACTGTTTGGCGTTTCGCAAAACACATTTCTTTTAATACTCACTTGAAAATGCAACAAACCAAAGAAGAACTAAAAATAATATAACTCTACTGGAAAACTTGCCAGAATAATACAGGCAACAACTATCTACGAAATAACTGTTACAATATAGCAACATGCCATAAACTCACGCCTGAGATCAAAGCCAAAGTCAGAAACAGATTGTCTCGTATGCAAGCCAGCAGCACTTAGAGAGCAGGAGAGAGAGAGATGGATAGATAGAGATTGAGAGAAAACTGTAGCTGGCCAACGCTGTTCAGACAACAACTGCGTAAATCAAATGTTAAAAATAAGTTAAACAAGTCCAAATTGTTAACAGATGGACACACATACCTAGGGTGCTTCTATTGTTCTAAATTCCAAAATAAAAGTTCTCACTGACAAGTATATACTACCACAAACATGTGTACACATTTCAAGCAATCTCTCTCCTAAAAGAAACTTGTAGTAAAAATGCACCACTTAAAGAAGCAACATTGTCACACGTGGCAGATCCACGATGCCTCCATAAGCACCAGTAAAATCATATAATCAAACATCGAACATTGGTTTTCACCTGTTTCTTCTTGTTGACCAGTTTCGAAGATTTCTGCTTTTACAAAACAAAAATTGATACAGAAAGCGAAGTCAATGAAATATCTGAAGAACGACCCTGTTAACGTCCATTCATAAAATGAAAAAAGGCAAGTGGGGATGATGCGATGTCGACACAATTTCTGGGGATGATACCATTTGCAATAATTGAATGAAACACCCAATTTCTACGCTCGATGTAATTTTGACGTCAGTCACGTTTGAAAAAATTTAAAGTAACATTTTCAACCATGTAAGCAAAGAGTTCATTTCAATAATCCCTATCTGAAAGCATTTTTCTTAAATAGTATCAGTCACGTAAAATCATCATCCATCTCCAACATGGGAGTTAACCGCTGAATGCTGAAATTGAACATGTGAAATTGTTCTTGCAGAGATCTGTAACTGACATCACTCGGTTTCTTCCTGTAGTTCTCGGTGTGAAGCTACTTGGAATTCCGATACAACTGTATTTCTCAAATAAATCTATTTAATACTGCGTATAAGTTAAATAAATAAGAATGTTTTGGACCAATTGTCACCATTACAAAGCAAAGGTCCTCAGTTATTTTACTAATTGCACACCAGCTACATATGCTCTAAACTTTTCAATTGAAAAATCAACAGTATGATTTTGGAATATAAACAGTAAATTGTTTGAAAAGAAAATAGAGTAATATTCCTGATGTCTTTTGTATCACGATAAAATACCGTTTGAATTGAACATCCTTTTTGATCAATAAGCATGCATATCGCTTGGGCTTAATCTTGTTGACTGGATGGAAACAAAAGCTATTCATTGTGTAATACTGGCACAACCACTTGAGGATTCTCTCTCGTATTAAAGAGACACGAATTCGAATGCAGAACATCCGTGTGTACGGAAGCCAAGAGAAAATTTCATTACTGGCACACATGGGGCAGCCGGTAATCATACAGGTTGAAAATATTTGCTATCCTATTCTTGCAATTGTTGGTGTGCCGGGTGAGTATCTGAAAATCACTGAACTGTTTCAATTTATTCTGTTTAACTGATTCATGGATATTTCTGTTATTGACATATACTGCTACTTTTGACGTGTTTAATACTGGAAAAAGAAAATTCCCAACACCACTGAAATAGTGACAATTCTTTTATGAATGCTGTACAGCCAATGGAATAATTTGACAGATTAGAATAACTTTATACATATTTATCCATAAGATGTGAGAATCCCTAGCTTAGCCATCATTCATGGTTCATCCCTAATAACTCAGAGGGCAGCTCCGAGTCAATCGCATTGTTGTGTGTCAAGAGTCATAGCTGGTTAGTCTGGACAAAGATAGACAATGTCTTATGCTAATCGTCATTTGCCAAGCAAATTGACATTTAATGGAACGTTATATCTCCTTTAAGTTCGTCCTTCTTTCATTTTAAGTTCAAGTTTTAACCTTTAACCATACCACCAGAACATTAGCCAAGCGCTTGGATTCTTAGAACACTCACATTGACACTGTTTCACGACCGTTCCAATGCAATGGGAAAGTTGAAGGTCATTCACTTTTTTTTAAGAACTGAGAGAACGGCATTCTAATTTTCAGAAACGACATCGTGTACCAATGCTTTTTAACATGGAAAACTAAAATGTTTGAATTCCTCAAAGAGTGCTTAGAGAGAGAGAGTGCAAAAGGAAGAGACAGAGACACAGACAATGACAGAGATAGAGGGCGCGAAAACAATACGCATAAGCATATTCCTGATGATACTGCTCCTTTAACAAGGTTAGGTTTTTCCTGTTTTTTTCCCCAAAAATGTTGCAAAAGGAAGAGGTTCCGAATTGTCTGAGCTAACATGACTTTAAATATGGATAACAGATGCTACATAAGGCAAAAATCAGGAAAAGTGTTTTTATTTTGCCAGAAAATAATTTTAAAAAGTTTTAAAATGAAAGGGGAGAGGTCTGTTCTCCCAGTTCAGGGTTATTCTAGTTTGGTTTAGTTTTAGTTGGGGACCCCACAAAGCTGCTCCTAAAGAAAATAGTTCCGTGTTTCTTGCAATGATCCCTGGCAGATCCTTTGTGCAATCTCTATCTCCTATCAGCATATTCCTGATGATACTGCTCCTTTAACAAGGTGAGGTTTTTCCTGTTTTTTTCCCCAAAAATGTTGCAAAAGGAAGAGGTTCCGAATTGTCTGAGCTAACATGACTTTAAATATGGATAACAGATGCTACATAAGGCAAAATTCAGGAAAAAGTGTTTTTATTTTGCCAGAAAATAATTTTTAAAAGTTTTAAAATGAAAGGGGAGAGGTCTGTTCTCCCAGTCCAGGGTTATTCTAGGACCTCTATAACTGAGGACCTTTGCTTTGTAATGGTGACAATTGGTCCAAAACATTCTTATTTATTTACCTTTTTGCCAAGGTGGGATGGGGTGGGGGGTGGGGGGGGGGGAGTGGTGTGGGCGTGTGTTTATGGAATTTTGCAGGAAACATGAATAGCTCTTTGTTAATTTAGAGTCGTAGAGTCATAGAGATGTAAAACATGGAAACAGACCCTGCAGTTCAACTCGTGCGTGCTGAGTTAAATTAATCTAGATAAAATTAATCTAGTCCCATTTGCCAGCACTTGGCCGACATCTCTTTAAATTCTTCCTATTTATATACCCATCCAGATGCCTTTTATATGTTCTGATTGTACAAGCTTCCACCACTTCCTTGGCAGTTCATTCCATACACGTACCACACTGTGCGTCAAAAACTTGCCCCTTAAGTCTCTTAATTTGTTCCCCACTTATCCTAACTCTATGCATAACCATGCCCCAAATGATTTTACACACCTCTATGCCGCCACTCAACGTGCTCCAGGGAACTCAGCCCCAGCCTATCCACCCTTTAACTGTACGTCATATCTTGCAACCCAAGCGACATCTTTGAAATTCTTTTCTGAACCCTTTCAAGTTTTGCAACATTCTTCCGATAGGAGGGAGAGCAGAATTGCACACAATATTAGAAGAAAAATCTAAACAATGTCCTGTACAACCGCAACATGACCTGCCAAATTCAATACTCAATGCTCTGGATAATAAAAGGAAAGCACATCTAACGCCTTCTTTACTGCCATATCTATTTGCGACTCCACTTTCAAGAAAATGTGAACCTGGACTTCAAGCTCTCTTTGTTGACGAACACTGTTCAGGACCTTGCCATGAAGAGTTTAGGACCTGCTCTCAGTTGCCTCTCCAAAATGCTACCTCTCCCATTTCCCTAAATTAAAGTCCATCTGACACTAACCAGCCCATTAGCACTGCGACTAAATCGTGTCCCCCGTTATTTGCAAATAGTTGTTCTTCTAAATTCTGTTATCATTTGATTGTTTTTCGGTTGGTAGTCTATAAATAAATATTGTTTTGTTAAAGACTGATTGTTTTGACAAGCTGTGTCACTCCTGGAATATCCACTAAACATCTGCTTAAAACAACTAGAAAAGTCACTATCTGTGCTGTATTTATAAAAGTTTTGAAAGTCTCTGGCCTGGTCCATAATGGATTGGAACTCGCGGGCTTAATTCTGTTGTTCCAATTTTGGATTCGAACTGTTGTACTCAAGGAAAGCGAGTGATCGGTGCTAATATTTGTTTTTTTGAGTGTTGAATTTGGTTTGTTTAAACAATGTTTGTTGTAGTAATGGTTCTTTCAGTCACCAAGACTTTTCTGGGGGTGAAAGAAGTGACCTTGGCGGTGTTACAAAATGTGAACAATGAAACACTACTGGAATTGGCGGTCAAGCTAGAGTCGGATTTAACATCGTCTGAAAGAAAAGGAGAGATAAAAGCAGAAATAGACCAGCATATATATTTGCTGCATACGCCATCAGAAACTATGGAAATGTTCAAAACTCAATTTAAAGTGTAGCAGCGTAAAGTAGAGGCAAAAGAAAAAGAAAGCAGAAAAAAGCGAAAGGAAAATGTGTCAGCAGAGGAAATTCAAAGAAGAATAGAGAGAAAGAAGAAAGGGAAAAATAAAGCGAAAGACAGAGAAGAAAGAGAGAGATATAAGAAAGAAATAGGAAGTTGAACGTTAAAAGAAAACTGGGACTTGTAGAGGAAAGTCGGCTTAAAAGTATGGAAATGCAAATAAAAAGGTAAGCTTACTGAGCAAGAGAGTGCTGATGAATATCTGAGTGTAACAAAAGGCCTAGTAGGGGTTTGTTCGATGTATCCGAATATTGTCTGTATATATTGAGAAAGATGTAAAAGTCTTTTTCAGCTTACTTGAGACAGTGGCTAAATAAAGTAAGTGGCTAGTGACCATATGGTTTTGTTGATCCAAACAAAACTTCCAGGTAGAGTTACTGAGGTACTTACATGACTATCAAAGGAGGCATCTGCAGAATACAAGGAGGTGAAGAAAGCCATTTAAAGTTTGGATTATCTTGTGTCAGAAGCCTGCAGTCAGCATTTCAGGAATTTAAGCAGGGAGTCTGCTCCAACAGACATTGACGTTGAAAGGATCAAAACAATGCAATTTTGACAGGTTGAAAAGGGTATTAAGAATACAGCAAACATATGACGCGCAAGGAGATACGATTATTATGGAGGAGTTCAAAAGTTCTCTTCCTAAAGTCGTGAGAATCCAAGCAGAAGAGCAGACAGTTAAAATGGCAGCTGAAATGGCTGCTGGTTATGTGTTAGTCCATAAATCAAACTTTGCTTCCCAGCATCAATTTTCATCCATGAGGTTTAGACATTGGAGAAAAGAGAAATCCTTACGTGGTAAAGGAAAAATAGATCTCGGTGAACATCATATGGTTAACTTACCATCGGTTTAAACTGAAAACCATGAAGGGAAAACAGAGGCTCAAAGGCAACAGTGTTGTCACTGCAACAAAGTAGATCACATGAATCAAAGTGTTGGTGGGATAGGAAAAGCACTGGGAAGCCAGATGTTGGAAAACAAGAAAAGCCATTGAATTTTGTTGGAGTGGTAGTGGAAGGCACAGTGGGTGTGGAAAAAAGTTGCCCCAGAGTATACAACCTGGTGGCCAGTTGATTAATAGAGAAGTGCCAGATCTGCTGAAACCATATGCTTCTGAACTTAAACTTTACGTGCATAGGCCACCGTCAGGACGTAAAGAGGTTGCAAAATGAAGAGATAAACGATACTAAAACATTGATACTAAAAGATGAGGAGATATGTATCTCTAAAGGACCATTGCATGAAAACGTGCTCGAAAGTGTCATTTATGGTGCGAAAAGACATCCTCAGTTATGAGGTTGGAATGAGGTCAGAGTGTCTACTGAAGAATGGAGAATTCGTGGGACGAATACTGGCAAAACTCTCAGTACGTGGAGCACAATTTTGTCTCTGCTAACGATATATTTGACTCACGAGTCGGAAAACGGCCTACTGTGGTTGGAAATCCATGAGAAAATAAACCAACTGAGCTATTACAGCAAACATATGGATTTCGCTTTTCTGACGGTGTGGTAACGAGCTCACAGTTCAGCAGATTGAACAGGAAAGTACAGATAAGAAAGTTGCATTGGAATTATCAGAGACAGTGTTTGAACAAGTAGTTGATACAAAACAGGAGCAAATGGACGGCGAAGTAAACAGTTCTATCTCAGAGATTTTATCTGAACTACTGCAGACGAGGAAATGCAGACCATGACATATCCAGACTGATGAGTAAAGGGTAAAGTTCATCACGTCGTATTCCCAGTGATTTATAGAAATGAGGTATTCTGGCTAGCACATGAACTACCAGTAGAGATCATTTAAAACATAGACAATGAACCTTTGCCCGACAATTTTGCGCTGACCTGTGAACTAATCTAAACCCACCGCACTACACTAACCCATAATCATCCATATGCTTATGCAAG
The DNA here is from genome assembly GCF_037043375.1 of Chiloscyllium plagiosum. Classification (NCBI taxonomy): domain Eukaryota; kingdom Metazoa; phylum Chordata; class Chondrichthyes; order Orectolobiformes; family Hemiscylliidae; genus Chiloscyllium; species Chiloscyllium plagiosum. The sequence goes on from NW_028270173.1 coordinate 40,183,231, forward strand.
AGCTGTTTAAATTCCCCTAAAGTGGCTGAGTTAACTACTTTGGCAGGCAGGGCATTCCACGCCCTTACCACTCTCTGAGTAAATAACTTGGTTCTAACATCTGTCTTAACTCTATCACGCCCCAATTTGCAGCTATAACCACATGTACAAGATGACAGCATCATCTGAGGAAAAAGACACTCACTGTCCACCCGATCTGAACGTCTGATCATCTTGTATGAATCTATTAAATCCCCTCTTAGCTTTCCTCTCTCCAATGAGAACAAACCCAACCTCGCAGCTTTTTCTCATAAGACCTTCCCTTCAGACTAGGCAACATCCTAGTAATTTTTTTCTGCACCTTTTCCAATGCCTCCAAATACTTCCTGTATTGGGGCGACCAGAACTGCACACAATACTCCATGTGAGTTCGCACTAGCATTTTGTACAGTTGCAGCATGTCATCACTGCTCTGGAACTCAATTCCTCTACAAATAAAACCTAACACACCGTTTGCTTTCTTAACAGCACTACCAGTCGGAGTCGCAACTCTCGGGGATCTATGTACATGGACGCCAAAATCCCTCTGCACATCCACACCACCAAGGATCTTTCCATTGACCCAGTATTCTGCCTTCCTGTTATTCTTTCCAAAATCAATCACCTCACATTTATTTGCATTGAACTCCGTTTGCCACTTATCAGCCTAATTCTGCAGTTTATCCAAACCTCCTCGCAATCTGCAACATTCTTCCACAATATCCAACACTCCATCGACTTTAGTGTCATCGGCAAACTTACTAAGCCATCACCTAAGCCTGCATCCAAGTCCATATCTGCACAAGAAAAAAACAAACTAAAATAGGAAAAACCTTTTGACTGTCCTGGACTGCACAAGAATGTCTTTGAATTTTGACAGACATGTCATGTTTCCTTGCTATTTGGAAAACTACAAGTAGTAAGTAAACCAGCACCTTGGATGCCCATTCTTGCTTTTGAGGAATCTTTCACAAAAGACAAATTTGATTGTGCAGGAATCCTACCTAAAAGAAAAAAAAAAGGATTCATTGTTTGCTGACATTAACCGATGTGTCCACTGTATTTCCAGAGAATACTTAATTCTGCAATATAATTGCTAAAAGAATTGTTGGACTTTTACTCAAAGGTTTTACTCAGCATGGATCATCCACTGAGATGCAGTGAGATCAAAGTCAAATTGTACATCAGAATTACTCAATGAAATTTTGGCAGTTTAGGAATAATTCTGGATTAGTGGTGCTGGAAGAGCACAGCAGTTCAGGCAGCATCCAAGGAGCTTCGAAATCTACGTTTCAGGCAAAAGCCCTTCATCAGGAATACAGGCAGAGAGCCTGAAGCGTGGAGAGATAACTTATCTCTCCACACTTCAGGCTCTCTGCCTGTATTCCTGATGAAGGGCTTTTGCCCGAAACGTCGATTTCGAAACTCCTTGGATGCTGTCTGAACTGCTGTTCTCTTCCAGCACCACTAATCCAGAATCTGATTTCCAGCATCTGGTTTCCAGCATTGTTTTTACCAAGTTTAGGAATAAAACAATTCAAATCTACTGCCTACCATTTAGAATAGCAGGGATTGGTAGAAATATGGCATCAGACATTAAAGTCTATATTAAGGTTTCATGGTCACGGCTATCCAGCTGATTGGTATAACGCAATCCTGTTTGTATTTTTTGCCATCAGAGATGTTATAAATGAATCGAACAAATTCAGTCTATGTGAATTAGTTTTTTTGCGAATGAAGTGAGAGAACTGCAAATAAATGATTAAGAAAAAATTGTTAAGTCAGAATTCAGAGAGAACGTACACAAAATATTTGTAAGATTTCAGGGAACAATTAGGGAGTTGGAAAGATATAATTTAAAAAGATCACAGCATACAATGAAACTGGAAACAAAGAAGAAATGAAAGCTCGCAATTTTGCACTCGGAAATAAAATTTTAGTGGTACTTCAAGTGAAAAAAGAACCTTTAAAATCAAAATTTATTGGACTTATCAATTCGAAAGTAGATTGACTGTGGTGAACTATGTGATAAAGACCCTAATCAGAAAGAAATCTCACAAAGCATGTCATTCGAATATACTCAAAAGGTATTTTGACAGGGAAATAAAGTAAAATCAGAATGCGTTGTTGATCACAATACAGAGTGAAGAATCAAGTTCAGAGGTGTTTGAATTGGACATTCTCAAATTAAATTGAACAATGAGGAAGTTGTCAATAATTATTGAATTACCTTCCGGAAGAAAATCAGAATGACAAGAAAGAGTAATTACCACCACGTGTGGAGATATGTGAAAATAAACTCAGAAGTATGAACATAATTTTGCACGATGGAGGTATAGGAATTGCTGGTCCAATAAAGTAACATACTTACAGGGTTAAATCTCTAAAGTTGGCACAGGCTCAAGAGGAGACTGAATACATTGTCCAAGACGTCAAAATTGAAATGAGTTGCAATGACTGCAGCTCACCCGTAGTAATAGCGTCAAAATTCAACCGTGCCCAACGGTGATGTGTGGACTTTCCCAAATGAAATGCAGTGACAAAATCTGATTCGTATCCGATTCCAGGTTTAGAAGACGGTATTGAAAATTTGGGAAGAGCAACTTTTTTTCTAATTTGGACTTGCTCAGACGATTCTGGTATAGGATACTGCCAGAAAGAGTGGAAGCAACTTCAGCTTTCCTAACGTTGAATGAACGTTCAATATCAGTTTCAAATCATACCGTTTGGTACAAAAATGCACCAGTCGCATTTCAATAACTGAACAACAACGTAATTTCTGGATTATGCAGTTGTGTGGTAGTTATTGATGGCCTTGTGATTTTTAGTCCCACATGATAGAAACAATTGCAACAGTTATCTGAATTGTTCCATCCACTTCAGGAGGCAAGCTTGGTGAAAAACCTGGCTAAGACTGAAACTGCCAATGCCCAAGTTACCTTCCTGGTCCTTGTATTTGGCATGGGAAAATGGCCCTATGCAGTGCAAAAACAATGATAATTCGGGCATTTCCTATACCATCGGCAAAAAAGAGCAGTGCTACAATTCCGGGATTGAATATCTTTTATTGAAACTCATAACAAATTTTCGCAGTTTGAATGCTGCCCTCACTGAATTACAAAAGGAAAGTGGAACATTTCAGTGGGTGGAAGACTGTCAAAATGCATTTGACAGCAAAAATCTGTGTTACTTATGGTACCACTATGAAACACTTCTAATTACGTAAAGTAATCAAGGTTGGTATCGATGCCAGTTGTGTGGGTGTCGGTGCTGTGCTCTTACAGTCAGACAACGAGAAGTTAGAAAGACCTATCGGCTATTTCCTCAGCCAATTGACCACTTATTTGCAGATCTAATCGATAGTTGAGAACGAGAGTTTGAGTTTGTCGTTGGCGTTACAACATTTCAACTTTTATATTACCACACATGTATATGAGACAATCATATACATGATGATAACTCATTGAAGATATGAGCAAATCTAAGGGCAAAAAATCCAGACTGTTTAGATGCAGCTAATTATTACACCTGTTCATTTTGAAAACTGTGCATGAGGCAGTAGGAGAAGAAGTTGAATTCCGATGTATTATTGATACTTCAGTAAAGAACGCAAGCATTCGGTGGCTGGGGGAAACAGAGTGAAAAAAATAATGTTGCATGTTCCCCGATTATTTTTAATGTAGTGCATATTTCCTGTTGTGTACTAACAGTGTAAAATTAAGAGGTTTTTGAAATGAAGCCTTCCTGGATCTTGATGATTACTTGTTTCTTCACGTGTCGTTCGAGAAGCTTTCCTTTAACAAGGATATATATTATTGTTGTACATTCTTCTCAAATTGATTTATTAAAAGCAGAGAGTCGAATTTCTGAGTTCAGGCCAATTTGATTCTGGTTAAAAGATACTACCTATTGCACAAATCAGGGAAAAACGGCTTTTATGTTTTTTTTTAAGTAGGACAGCAAAGCTAAGAAGCATCTAGGGAAATGCATGAAGAGGCATGGAATAAAGGGATATGAATCACATACAAGCAGGCAGGATTAATCTAGAATAGAATAATCAATGGCACATGTATGTTCGGCTGACGGGTCTCTTACTGTTCTGTACTCTTCTATGTTTTATTTATAAAGCAATTCAATTATTTCTTTAAGGATAGGAAGTCATACTTCTTAGTATTGAAACCATTTACTTTTTAGAACTCATATGCCAAAATATATTTGCCCCAGGAAAGATGAGTGTTGATTACAATTCATTCCGTTTTTCATCCTAGAAATTGACACAGAAACCAAAGGCGTACCTCTGCATAATTTATGACAATAAATTCACTTTGACAAAAAAGAGAAACGAACTAATAATACGTGGCCTGTTTAAAATTGACTGGCTGCATTACATCGACATCATGTGTGAAGCACATGTTTAAAACGTTGGTGGTTTGAACGTACAGGGTTAATATTTGTGGTAAAATTTGGAGAAAGTAAAAAAAAATTGTAATCAGCTGTCTTATTCTACTGATTGGCAACATATATTGCACGTGCTTATTCGAATAAATTATTTATGATTTCTCATGATTTTAGCAAACGATTATGACTAGTTTATTTCTTTGTTTTTTTTCAGCTAATCTGGTGACAATTGTGATTCTTTCCCGTGAACTGTGCGACCTTTCAAAATGTGTCACCCGATATTTAGTGGCAATGGCCGTGACGGACTTATCTGTTCTGGTATTTGACGTAATATTCTATGAGATCAAAGACTATTATTTCCCAAATTTATTTTTCAACTACACACCAATTTGCACTCTGAGCATTGTCCTAAATATGGTTTCATTTGACTGTTCTGTCTGGTTAACTGTTGCATTCACCTTTGATCGATTTGTGGCTATTTGTTGCCAAAAGTTGCAAGTAGGTTATTGCAACGCTAAAACAGCAGCTATGGTTATAGGAATCGTTTGTTTTATGAGCAGCTTACAGACTGTTCCGACATACTTTGCATTTGAACCTCGAGAAATAATAAACAATCAGCCGTGGTCCTGCTCTGTCAAAGCCAGTTTCTATACGTTACCCATGTGGATTGCGTATTGGTGGATCGAAGTTATTTTAACCCCATTTCTTCCATTTGTTTTGGTCGTAGTTTTCAATGTCCTGACAATTAAGAGCATTGTACAGACAAATAGAGTTCGAAGAAGACTCAAAGGAAACAATAAGGACCTGAAACAAAAGGATCCTGAAACGGAGAATAGGAGAAATTCGATGATTATTTTAATGGCCATATCTGGAAACTTTATAATCTTATGGACTGGAACATTTGTGACATACCTACTTGTACAATTTTCAGAGGTAAAATTATTAACAGCAAGTTACAACGATCCATTCACAATTCTTGAACAAACAGGCTATATGCTTAGGAATTTGAGTTGCTGCACAAACACCTTTATATATGCAGTTTCGCAACGTAAATTCAAAAATGCGCTTAAGAGTTTGCTTATGCATCCCATTTCTATGCTAACCATTTTATATCGTTACTTCTGTACTTCTGCGAATTAATCCTAAGTATAAATTTATTTTCATATTTTATGATGGAGCACAATGTAAAACAATACACCTTTACGAAGTTGAGCCAACATTTCCGTGCATTGTACGAACACCAAGACAATGCTCCTCTCTTTGTTTAATTTGCTTGCTTCTGCGGCTTCACGTTGCTTAAAATAAAAATTTCATTTATCCATCTGTCTATCTAACTTCACAACCAAGTTTCAGTTAAATTGACATAGGTACAGAATTATCTGGCACGAAGTATAGAGGCCTTTACCAAACCATAAAAGGCTTCAGAGATCTGCAGTATGAAGGCACTTGGGAGTTCTTGTTCAGGATACTCTAAAAGTTCTCATGCAGGTGCCGACAGCAGTTGGGAAGACAAATGTAATGTTAACGTTCATTTGAAGAGTGCTAGAATAAAATAGCATAAGTGTACCTCTGAGGCTACATAAGATCTGCTCAGTCACCACGTGGATTAATATAAACAGTTTTGGTCCCCTTATCTCATGAATGGTTTTGTTCTTGGGGAAAACCAGTGGAAGTTTACAAGAATTATCCCGGCGATGAAGGTCTTGTCATAGAATAGTGCAGTTGAGGAGTGTGGTTCTATAATCAATGGACTTTAGAAGCTTGGTGTGTGAGGGTGGGTTGTGCTGGGGGAATAAACGCAGACATAAATAGTACTGAGGGAGCTGGCTATCGTAGATGTTTTGAAAACGTTTGCACGTGTTACTGAGAGTAGCACCTGAGGGTCGACCCTCAGTGCGAAGGTACCACTGTTTAGAAATGCTATCAGGAGTATTTTCTGCATCCAGGTGATCGGTATTCTGTAGAATTTATTGTCACAGAAGGCTGCGGAGGCCAAGACATGGATAATTCATTTAAGACAAATGTAAGTGGATTCCTGATTAGTCTGGGGGATCAAGGATTAAGCGCTGAGGGTCGGAGAATGGGGTTGAGCAGCATATCAGCATGATCAAGCGGTGGAGCTGACTGGAGTGACTAAATGGTCTACTTTGGCTATTGTATCGTACGGTGTTGAGGTCTTTTGTCCCGTTTTCCCAAATTAGCTGAGAAATTGTATATTTGTGCTTGCGTCCTTGTATGTGTTAGTTTCCACGTGTTAATTAAACTTGTTCAGTAAATATCTGAATTTAGCATGATCCTTCTAATTGGCAAAACAGGCTGCGGTTTTTTGAGTTGCTGATTGGTTGTTCTGATCGATACGAAATCAAATCCCGTAAGACAGACTAATTGAGGTTAAATGACTGGTCTTCCATTTCGAGCACAGTGTAGCCATTTATTTGAACATTGCAACAAAGAAAACAAATAAACCTCAGGCTCTGCTTTTGCTTAAATCCTATGCGTGATGGGAATCTAACACCGCAATAAAACAAAAACTGAATAATTTCATTAGGTACAGAATCTGCATGGAGAGAGAAACTGAGTTACAATTTCCAATTGTTATGAACTGGGAGTCCTAAACTGTTGAGATTGACCATTATATTCTCTTTGCATAATCCTTATGCCAAGTGCACCAAAATAAAAACCCTGCACGTTTCTCCTTGATTTTCGACAATTTCTGTTTGTAGACTGTGGTTCAAAGACGCTACTAGCATTTCAGATAGGCTTGCACCCGCCAAACATATGCTACGTTATGGGCTAATAACATTATTTATCAGATGATGAAGTGTGAGCTTCTACATATATACTTGATGATACATTGCAAAGTAGTAGAAATAATGAACATTGCTATCCAAACTTTAACATCCAGCAATCTGCATTATTTGAGTAAAGCATGTTCTTGGATAAAATTAACCCTTAATTAACATGAATAACAGACAAATGGCACAAATCAGAGATCAATTGTTATCAAAGCACATCCTTCATATTTTGCTACGTCACCACAAATGTCAGTGACTTGTTGTACTGTAAATCTAAATCTAAACATAAACATTAAAAAAGATTTATGTTCTTCCATTTCAAACATCTATCTTCAGAATTGTTTTAAAGGTCAAATTTTCAAAGACTATGTCAAGCATTTCTACCATTCTGGCAAACCAACATACTGGCAATTCATTCAGTCTATTGAATTCCCTAAACTCAATTGCTACAGTGAGACATGGGCAAGAGCCCAGATATTGAAAAACAACCAGTTTCCCCAAGAAATACTGCACCTGTTCTATTTACTCCCTGTGTTCTTCCGTTGTTCACCTGAACCAATTGAATATTGCTTCTTGGATTTTGAACACCCGGAGTTGGAGTTGAATGAAGTTTGACTTGCTCATCAGTTTATTCCGAGATTGAATCGAATTGATTTGAATTGAATTGAATTTAATGTATTGTCATGTGCACCGAGACACAGTGAAACGCTCTGTCTTGCGAGCAATACCGGTAGATCCCATAGTCAAGTAACATAGATAGTAAATAATAGGTAAATAGCGGCACAGGTACAGGCGGATGTTAAGAGCTTGTGCGTTCATTCAGTATACTAACAACAGGACGGTAGAAACTGTTTCGAAACCAGCTAGTGCGTGTGCTCAGGCTTCTCTCCGTTGCTGAAGAAAGGCTCATGCCCGAAACGTGCAAATACTTGAAGGCAATACATTGCTTTGGATGCTGCCTGACCTGCTTCGCTTTTTCAGCAACACATTTTCAGCTCTGATCTCCAGCACTGCAGTCCTCACTTTCTCTACGTTCTCCCCAAGGATAGAGGTTGTAGAAAAAACATTGCCAGGGTGGGATGGAACTTTAAGAATGTTTTTCCTTGACAGCGGACCTTGTAGATGGATTCTGTAGATGTGATGTAGGCCTTTGTGATTGTCCAGTGGGTCAAGATTAGAGTGGTTCTGGAAAGGCACATCAGGTCAAGCTGCATCAAGGAACAGGAAACTCGACGTTTTGGGCAAAAGTCCTTCATCAGGAATTTTCCGGCTCCTTTGATGCTGCCTGACCTGCCGTGTTTTTCCAGCCCCAGTCTAATCGTGACTCTAATCTCCAGCATCTGCAATACCCACCTTCGCCTTTGTGATTGTCCAGGCTGAGTACTTCACTCTCTGTAGCCGTCTCCGATCTTGAATGACATTCACCATACCAGGTAGCGATACATCAAGACAGAATGCTCTCGATTGTGCACTGATGAAAGTTGACAAACGTCTTCATCTCATGCCAAATATGCTCAGCTGCCTGCGAAAGAAGATATATTGTTGGGCCATTGTAATCAATGCATCCACATGAAGAGTCCAAGATAGCTTGTTGTGGATAACCACTCCCAGAAGCTTGAGACGCTCCAATCCTTCCATGTCTGTGATTTTTATGTGTAGGGGAAACATGAGTAATATCCTGCCGAAAGTTAATATTGAGTTCCTTGGTTTTGCTGGCATTGAGAGCTAGGTTGTTCTCAGTGCACCGTTTTCCATGTCTTCCACTTCCCGTCTGTAGTCTGTTTCGTCGCTATCTAAGATTTGACCAACTATGGCGGCGTCATCAGCGAACCTGTAATGGCATTAGACTGGTATTTGGAGACGCAGTCATGAGTATACAGTGAACACCTACCCCGGGGAGCTCCAGTGTTGAGTGTTAGTTACGATGAAATATTGTCCCCTGTCTTCGCTGAGTGTGGCCCGTGGGTCAGGAAACTAAAGATTCAATTGCAGAGTGTTGGTCTCAGTCAGAGATCACTAAGCTTAGTAATCAGTCTCGTGGGGATAATAGTGTTGAAGGCTGAACTGTAGTCAATGAGTAGGATTCCTATGTATCTGTTCTTGGTGTCAAGATGTTCTTGGGAGGACTGAAGGGTAGATAATATGGCATCTGACGTGGATCTGTTAGTCCAATTGCCAAATTGGGGTGGATCAAGAATGGTGGGGAGGCTGGAGTTGATAAATGCCACGACGAGTCTTTCAAAGCAATTCATGACCACCGACGTTAGGGCTACTTCGCAGTAGTCATTGAGATTTGCTTTGTGAGCCTTCTTAGCCACAGGGATGATTTTGGCCCTCTTGAAACAGGCAGGGACAGTGGCCTGCTGCGGGGAGGGGGGGGGGGGGGGGGGGAGGTGTCCGAGAAGACTGCTACCAGTTCATCTGTGCATGCTTTGAGTGCACGGCCTCTTACTCTCTTGGGTCCCATCGCTTTGCTTGAATTCACACGAAGGAAACTGATCTGACCTCTGATACAATAACTGTTGGGATAGGTTCGTCAGGTCTTGTTGGAATAGGTGTTAACTCTGCCGAAATTCTGCTCAAAGCGAGCACAGAAGGCGTTGAGACGATCTGGGAGGGATATGTCATCGTCTGCAATCTTGCACTGTTCCCTTTTAGAACCAGTGGTATCATTCGGTTCTTGCCATAGTCGCGAGTCTTCTGTCTGAGTGTCTAGCGTGGATCGGTATTGGTTCAACTGGCTGTCTTAATGGCTCTCCTCCTTTGATTCCTTATGTTTGAGTGGGTGTTGCGATCTGAAAGCCTGACGCCTGGTTTTTAGCAGATTTTCTATGTCCTGATTCATCCACGGTTTCCTCTTGGTGAACACACGGATTGCCTTCCTCAGTTTGCATCCTTCACACAAGTGCTGACAGTCTGTGATGGTAGTGTCATACTTCTCCAAGGCATCTTCGGACTGTTTGAACATGGAACAGCCAGCCGATTCCAGACAGCACTGGAGTTGGTCCTCTCTCTCCTCCGATCAGCACTGCACTTGTATCTGCGAGGGGATCTCCTGCTTGAGATGTTGCCTGTAAGCCAGAATTAGAAGTACGGCATTGTGGTCGGAGTTCCAGAAATGAGGGCGGGAAATGGAGCGGATGCATCCTTCACAATAATGTAGCAGTGGTCTTAAATGTTTGGGCCCTTAATGGGGCAGGTAATGATCTTTTGCTGCTTCAGCAACCCACTCCTGTGGTCTTGGTTGAAGTCGCCAATCACAATAAACAGGGCCTTGGGCTTTTCCCTCTCCAACGTGTTGGTAGTGGAATAAAGCACATCAGAATTTCCTAAAACTTTGTTTGTGGCGGTATGTACGCAGCAGTTAGTGTAGCAGCGATAAATTCACGTGATAGAGAGATGCGGAGGCATTTGATGTAAGGAGTTCACGTTTTGGGGAGGAATGGCTGCCCAGGTTTGCAATGCCCATGCATCAAAAGTTGTTGATTAAAATTCAAACCCCTGTACCAAACGTTTATCTATTATGCCTAAGCAGAACTTGAATGCAATTAATAATTTGCGAAAGTCAAGTGTGATGACCAGTTAAATGGATAATTTTCAACCATTTATGGATTGGACAGTTCTGACGAACGAACATGTAATGATTTTACTGCAGGATAGTTTTAAAATTTGTGTGTTATAGATGTTTTGAACCATAAGAACAAATTGAACTTATTTTCTCTGAAATAGACCCCTTTGTGTTCATAAACTCAACTCTGCAGTCGAATTACACTGAAGGTTTGGAGTGATTGATTGCACAATCAGTGCATCCAGAGTCTCGATTGAAATTAAGTACTCGATGTTAACCTTGTCATGTTGTTTTTTTTATTGCATGCTTTCAAAGTTGAATTCCATCAAACTGATTATCTCAGATTATCACATGTCACTTCTGTATCACTCTAAGAAATGATTTGAATAGCTTCTACACATGTGTTATCATTTCCGATACTATATTAAAAACATGCCGTTTTGTGCATGAATTAAAACACATGACTAATATTGGAATGACTAAAAGAAGAAAATAAAATGATGACCGAATTAAACTTGTTTTTATTGAAGTCCAGCTGAGAAGATAATCGAACAATGTTCTGATTCGCTGTTGCTGCGATCTGAACTTTTTCTACATCTTATTGCGTGACACTTGGTAATGGGACACCGAAATTTCAAAGCCCAGCAAAGTCCATTTTCCAAGCAAGTTATTGGTGAACAATGTTAAAAATATTCTCAATTCACTTCGTTGCCTCTTTATGTCTTCTATAAGACAATAATGCTCCTGAAGTAACGTACATGATAAATACTTGCATCCGGCATTCAGTGATAAAATGTTGAAATGTGCCCTGTTGTAGAGTGGAATTGTGACAGTTCAAAATCCCCTGTTTTGTTTGGTCCGTTTAGAGAACAGGTTGCTCAGCTATAAATTACTCTAAATGTATTTTTAAATGCAAATTTAAGACCATAAATAAACATATATAATAATATTAAAAAAAAAAAAATCAGATGCGCAAATTCATTGTGTGGAAACTTCGAAACAGCTCTTAACCCACATTAAGAATACCCATGGACACAACAAGTGTGAGGACGATGTCTAACGAGAATTGGCAATTGGGAAATCCGTACCCTTCAGAACAACACTATATTGCAACATAGTGCCTTCCAATATTCTGACATCAAAAACTTTACATTTCTTGAAAGTTTCAAGTGTCCTAGTACCGTGCATTTAAAAGTAATGTGCACTGTTCTGTTTCTATTGTAGAGACATATTGTCAAATTAGCGCCAGAACATCTGCTTCAAACAGTCAGATGCTAAGCAGCTTGTGAATTCACTTTTTTAATATACAAAAGAAGAATGAATGGCCCGAAGAAGGCTTTTAGCTCTACTTTCAGACAATGAGTTGTTTTCTTCTTGTTGCTGATATAACAGCTTGAATTGTCTGCTCTTGGAATCTCAGACACGAGTCATCCTCTTCGAAGCAAAACTGCTTCTGTCAGTAATTCATTCTGATGGACTGGGCAGAGAACCTTAACTGTTTTGCTAAATTGCCTTGTCAAGGACATGTTTACAACATGCTGCCTTTAATGGAACAGTTGATAATTAGTGTTTAAGTGATAAATTATCATGGGATGTATTTCAAGAGCGTTAAATCTATGCCTTCCCTTTGTGGTTTAACTGTATCATAAGAATAACATGCGTTCTGATTAAAGCTGACTAGTGGGCCAATCGAATCACACCTGGAATACAACAGCCTTTCACTTGCGTGGAAATAAATGCAAAAGTTAGTGTCTAAAATATACCCTTACGATATATCATTTTTGTTTTGATGTTGGGAGGGAGGAGTTGTTCTGATCCATAGCACGTACAAAAAAATATGTTTCATGGTGCGTTTATTTATGCAGGTAGATCGACTTGGCAGAAATTCGATAATTGAAAATGAAAGTAATTCAACATAGCCAGACTAGGCCTGAAGACACGTAGTTCAGCAATCCCTCACTTCTATTTGAAAAGAAATGTATTGCCTTCAAGTATTTGGACGTTTCGAGCAGCAAGAGCGTGTGTCACTGACTTTGACACTGTGCCACGTGGTTTCGGTGCATGGTGGTAAGTCTTAGCATAACCAGGCTGAGATTGACCGTTTTGTAAATCGTTTTGCTGTGGAAATTGTTATCGAACTGAACAGAACCGCTCACGTGGATGTGAAGTATTATGCTCCAGATGTGATGCAACTGGTCAAACTACTCAACATTAAGACATGAATTAGAGTTGCCGGTGTTGACAGGGGTGGATAAAGTTAAAATTCACAAAACACCAGGGTATAATCCAATATGTTTATTTGGAAGCACGAACTTTCAGAGAGCAGCTCCTTTATCAGGTGGTTGTGGAGGTTAAGATCATGCACACAGAATGTATAGTCAAATGGGTCCAGTGTCATGGAAATGTGATAATGAAAACGATCTTAGGCTAAAACTTGCATCTTTTATAATAGAATATGTTGTTGTTCTCCCATAAATCCCAGAAATTCTTTTAAATTATATTCTGAATATAGCTCAGCTTTTTAACTCGTAAGTGTGAAGTCTGTCTGTGTCCCAATGCTATGTTACACTGACAAACACAGTTAAAACATAGTTTATTTAAAGACAATATTCAATATATAAAAAAAGAAAGAGGAACTTAGTATACCTTTAGTAGAGGAAATGTCACTGTTATTTTTTTAGATTCAGTACAATTCGCTAATTAACTTTTCCACTACAACAGCAACGTCCCAAACATAACCCTTGGCAGAAAGAAAATTTCGTACATGCAGCTCTCCAATCCAGGACGAAACAACGTCAATTAGATTTTAGAGGAAGTCAGAGCTATGAATCAATCACTGAGCCCTGCAGCTCTTCCGAAACCACAAAAACGGTCTATCTAAAATAAAAACCTAGAAAACCTCTTCTGTGAGAACTTGTCATTTCGATTCAAATAGAATGCATTCTTTCAGCATTTGCAAGAAATCTGAAATCCTCCTAAATTGTTTACTTAACCTGTCTTCAGTAGCTAGCTCCCTGTCTCTGCGTTAACAAGTTTTCTCCAAATAAACCCAAGGAAAAAACAAAAAAAATATTCAAAAGACTTTAGCCTCGATAATCTATGACGGAAGTCGGAATGAGATCTCGAATTCCAGTGCTAATTAAAAGTGGAAAAAGTAGTGATAAAGCAAAACTCAGAACATCACTTAAAAAATACCTTGAGAGGAAATGATGATTCGCAGACAAATTACGTTATAATGACAAAATTGTGCATATGGTTTAACTACACATAGCACTCGCAATATGCGTGATCACTTGAATGTAGAATGGTAATTTTTTTAAAAAAAACATGACTTCAATGTCATTAGAGCAACACGGTTACTGGGAGACCAAGGAAAGGAACTGAGCATCAAAGGCTATCTGGAATTTAGAATGTATAGTTAAAAAAAAAAACAGCTCACCAATCTGGCTGGTATTCGTAATCAGGAATGCTATAAAATGTTGAAAAGATGAAGGACATGTTTGTGTTGTGTAGCAAAAGATAAAGCATATCAGACTTTACGTGATTTATTCGCAAACTCAGCAAATTGTTGTGATAAATTTTTGATCTTTTTTTAAAAAAGTGTTTCACAAGTAATGTGGTTAGTAATGTGAAGATAGACTTCGATTCCAACACAGGCTAGATTAATCAATGAATGGTGTGATGAACTATGAAGTGGGAAATAAATGGCTTTCTGGTCCTCCAAGCCAAGAAACTGATATACTTTAAGGTCCAAGTACAATCTTCAATGGCCCAATTAGAAATGGAGAAAGTAAAGTTTTACTATCAAAAGAACTTAAAGATTGTATTTTTTGCAGAAAATTATGCATAATGAGTAAAAACTGAAAAAAAATCTGAGAGCTAGCGGAAGGATGCCGGATACTTTGGATAGGGTACAGAAAAAAGGTCTTACCAGGGTGTTGCGAATTATGGAAAATTTGAGCTATGAATTTTGTATAGACTAGGTTTGTTTTCACTGCAACGCAGGAGGTTGAGCGATGACCTGGTGGCAGTTAATAATATTGTGAATGGCATGGATAGAGTGAAAAGTATGTGGTTTTACTCTCAGAGTGAAAGGGCAAATTACTGGGGACACAGGTTCAAATTGAGATGGGAAAGTTTATAAGCAAATGTGCAAGGTGTGTATTTCACAGAAATGATGGTGAGTGCCCGGAACGCGTTGGCCATGGAGGTGGTGGAAGCAGAGACACTATCAGCATTCAAGAAACATCTAGACGAAAACATGAATAAGATGTAAATAAAAGGATATGGATCCAGTAAGTTAAGACAATTTTAACATGGAAAAGGAATTGTTTTTGGTGGTGGATGGACGAAGGGTCTGTTCGCTGTCTTTAGCCTCTAAAAGCTTTGAATAAATGCCAAGGATGAGTGTGGGTTCATTGCAGATGGGGATGGCAAACTTGTACTAAAGAAGGAATGAAAGTAATCATTTAATTTGTATTCGTCTTCATGTTAGAAGATACAGAAAATTTCAGTAATGCTCGGGAATCAGAGGACCATGCCCATGAGGAAATAAAATAACACAGTGTGAAGGCAAATCCAGAAATTGGATAGGTAGTGGAAATTATAAACTTCCTGCACCAAAATAATCTTCAAAAATATGATGGAAGAAATATCAATAGAAGCTAGACACATTAATGATGAAAATTCAGAATTCTATACGTTCAAGAAAGCTTCCTAAATGTTGGCAATAACAATTGTAACAACAATGTTGAAGAATAGTCAGAAGGGAAGTCATCAATGGCAAATTTGTTCTCTTGTAGTTCAAAGAGGGGAATGTTGGAATTTTTTTTTGAAGGACAAATTTATGGATATAAATAAAGCAAAATTTGCCATTTTCAACAAACGTGTTCCATATTTATTTTTAATGATTTTACTTGTGCAACCAAAATACAATAATAGATAGGATGAATTTGGACTTTCAGAAAGGTTTTGTCAAACCTCTAACTAGGATTTTAGGAGATACAAAATGCACAGGATTTTGAGAAGGACGGTAGAATTGATTCATCATTGTTGAAACGATTCAAAGCGGACCGTGGGAATAAACATTATTCTCATGATGCTTGGTTACCACTGGTGGTGTGTCACTCAATTAATGCGAATTTCGGTCCTTTGCACAATCTACATTTATTATTTGGCTGTTCCGTCCAAGTGTAACATTTCGAAATACGTTATTGACAATTGTTTTCTTAGATTTATCGATAGCTCAATGCAATATTCAAGTGCAATTGTTTAGTAAATTATATGACCAGGAAACGGCAGATGGAATATAATATTCATAATTCTGAAATAGTCACCTTGTCAAAAACAATCATAACAGAACAGCACAATATTTGTTAATTTGTTCAAAAGTAGTTCAATTTATCATGCAGATGCCGCAATTAATGAAGAAGACAAATAATATGTGGGCCCGCATCTCATGGGAATTTTACTGCAAATGTAAATATGTCTTAATGCAGTTATATCAATCTGAGTTCTTCTGCTGTACTGTGCAGACTTTGCTCTTCTTTGCTGCTCAGAGGAAGTTCACCAGATTGATCAATCAGATAGCAGGAATTCTTTAGTTTGAATGTGTTAAGAAAATGATGTGCATTCCCTCCAATTTTGATATTGAAAGAGTGATTGTGATTAAAAGTACAACATTCTTAGCCGTCTTGTAGGCACGGATGTGGTAATGTTTCCTCTCATTGGTGATTGTAGCTTCAAAACACGAGGAAGGTTAGTGCAAAACTAACAGAAGAAGGATTTTTTTTCACTCAGAGGGTGAGACTTTTGAAGTTCCTGTCTACTAGAGCTGTAAAGATTCAGTGATTGAGGAGGATTAAGGGGGAAATAGCTGAATTTCTGGAAAATATAGATAGTCACAGATATGGCAATGATGCTGATAGTTTGAAGCAGCTGTACAGTCATAATCTGTTCGAAGAGCAGAGTTATCTAGCAGGGCTGGAAACCTTCTCCTGTTCTTATGTTTCTGTGGCCATTGAACTAGCATGTATACAATATTGATCATGACTTGAAATTTCTTTAGTTTAAATACAATACACAATCTGCCAGTATTGAATGTGAAATGGCTGACGGTTGTTGGAAATTGATATTTTCCAAATATATTCAAACCGTGACTAAATGTTTAAATATAAATCTTCTGTAAAGATTAAAGCACGGTTTTCAAATCGTTTGAATATTTGTGAAAGCCACTGGGAAAAAATGCTGAAGTAAATAAAAAGACATAGAAATCGTGTGTTAAACTGCAACCAAAAACAATAATTAAGTAATCTTATTTTGATCACCGTTTCGCCTCAGAATCTCAATGGTGCAATGATTGTAGACGTATTTTGTTTAACCTTTCTTATAAGACAATGCCATTTTTAACATGAACAGTTTAAGAAATCATCTCTGAAACATACGTATTACACATCTGTTGCATAAGTATTCCACCAGTCTTCTTATCAATGTGATATTTCTTTGCTCGAAACATTTGCCGGTTTTTATGTTTCATACATCATGTAATAATGATAAACATTCACATTATATTGACAATTATCTGCTGCATCCATCATGTATTTTGTGCATCTCTTTGAAACACAGCATTCTGCCGTCGCTGTCCCTTAAATGATGATTTTGGATCAGTTGTTCAAACCCGATGGAACTATGTCACGTTTTATAACATGATGCAAAAGCAACAGTTTCTTCTCTAATATAACTAAAATAGATATAATTCGATTTGGGCATGCTTTGCATACATTAATTTTATTATTTTCTATGAATCATTGCATATTTAATAACTTGTGTCCAATTCATGTTTTGCCATGCCTTTAAAATAGAAAATTGTTCATGCTGTAAATAGTTTTACAGTTTGAAATGTAAGGAAACCATTTAAATATAATCTGCACATGATGCCAGATAACCAGTACGTTAACAATGCATTTGTTCTCCTCCTCCAAAAAAAGGTTTGAGTGTGTGTTTTCATCTACTTTTGTGGCAACATCTTAAATATCCTATAGAAGCATCACAGCATTACAACCATTGCTTACCCTTAATCCTTCGTATTAGAGATGTGGTCAATGACATGAAATGACTCAGACTCCAGTAGTCAGTGAGGCTCGGGGTTGAGGGGGCGGGGGAGATCTTGCAGAAATTATTATACATATCTAAATTTTATTTCTGTTGCGGGTTTGTGTTTTGCCTAAAGGTTGGGAGGAAAGTAAAGTGAAAACAAAAATGCTATGTGAAAGCAGAACTGATCTTTCAAAGTGAAAAATCGTTGTGTAGAAGTGGAATTGAAAATCGACTTCAGTCAACTTCTTGGTCAAATAAAGTAAACATGAATGGAAAGTGAAGGGTAGAGAGAGAGAAAACAAAAATATAAAGAAAGGAGGGAGGGCGGAAGAATACTGTGTAATAGGTATTTTTAAGAAATACCTTATTTAATTGACGCTTTGTCTATCTCGATAATTAGAAACATTCCTCGAAATAAAGCAAAATTTGTATGGATTCATTTTTCGGTTTCCTGAAATTGTATGCAAGTTATTATTTCCATCATGGTCGAATTATTTCTCGCTCTGTAGGCTGTTGATCAACTTTCCATTAATAGCTATGACAAATTGTGAATTTCGTTTGGCGACTCGTGTGACATGACAGGATGCATTATTTCAACTGAAAGTCAATTTTCCAGTTTAAATTCATCTGTGAATTCAGCATATATCACACTATATTACCTTTTAAATGTGCTACGAACAAAAAAAAATGAAGCTTAGCTTGCCCCACGTAATCTTATCACGAAATGCCAAAACTGGCTCGTATCATTTTTTAAATCACTCACGTGACATGAACGCCTCCCGCTGTGGCTAGACAGCATTTGTTTCCAATCTCTACGCACAGAAGGCAGTTAAGAGTCTAACACACTGCTGTGGGTCTGTGGTCAGATATACACTACAAAATTTCCTTCTCTGCAGGCCATTGATGAGCTAGTTGGGTTTTCTGAGAACCGGCATTACTTTCATTATCCTCATTAGACGCGTAACTCCAGATTGTTTTTTCTTAAATGGTGTAATTGAACCAGCTTTCCTATTTTATTAGCCGAGCTCCTGGTTGAATATTGTAAAATAAGACGACTAGATCACTGTCTTCTTGAATTGACAAAATTAAAGATGAGAGGAGTCAAGATATTGGATGCTGACGCGATATCAGTTGTGGAATCTATGTTTGGCTTATGTCTAGGTTAATAAGACATTCGTAATTCAATTAATTTATTCTAGTAAGCAGTGGTTGATATATTCAATGTCAAAACCTTTTGAAGTGCTATTTCGCAAATGACCTACTCTGTTGTAATCTGATATAAATTGTTTGCACTTTGAAATGAATTGAATATGCATTGTCTGCTTTTTCGTATTCTGAACCAAACTTTGAATGCAGAATTTGTTATGGTGTGGTTAATGAGCAAAAACAAAATCCCTCACAGTAGACACAGTGCAGAATTCCAGTCATTTTGCATTAAAATAATGTCAAATAAATTATATTTAAATAAAAACAAAGAAATTAGTACAAGGAAATCGGCAGTAACTAGCTCTTAACACAGTCAGAATAAACATACCGTACATGTATAATTTTAATAAACAATCCACAGTGAAATAAATCATGAGACAGATCACTGACCATTGCAAATAATTCAGTTCTTCATGCAGTCTCTTTGGCCACTGAGAAACATTATGCTGTATAAATAGTTACTTTTGACCCTGTCTACAAAAAGGATTTTAAAAATCAATAAAATTACATTTAAGGTTTCCAGGTATGACTTAGCATTATGAAATCTATCTTGAAAGTGTGTGCTAGATTGAAATATTCGAAATCTTCTCATACCATTACCTTATTTTTCTCAGATAACGTTTCTTCAATACAGAGTAAGGTATGAAATTTACAATCTAGAAATTGAAACTGACTTGAAATAACTTTCAAAATCGTCTTTCTTTTACCGCCAATGCAATGTCCTATAAAACTTCACAGAAAAGGCCGCGCTGCTAAAATAAAATCCAGAAAGATTTCTCAATGTTCGTTACATTTTTTTCTGCTTAAAGTGTCTTCATATTATATGCTTACTCACGGTCTATTGGACTGCATCCTGCTGCTAGATTTTTCTTTATTCATTCATGCAATGTGGACACGGCTGGATGCAGAAAATTTAGTTCCTGTCCCTAATTGCCCTTGCTTTTTAAAATCCTTTGGATTCCTTGTTCGGTTGGATGACTCACAATGCTCTCGGGGAGAGAACTCCAGTGTTCTGACTCAGGGACAGTGATGGATCGACGATATATTTCTAAGTCAGGATGGTTAGTGGCTCGGAGCAGAACTTGCAGATTTGCAATGTTCCCTTGTAACTGTTGTACTTGTCCTTCTATGTAGTAGTGGACATGTCAATCAGTTGTGCTTTCAAAGGATTTTTTGACGATTTTGTGCAGTGTAGACTGCTGCTACTGCGAGTTAGAATTGCAATGAATTGATGGTCCTGTATATGGTGGCAAATCAAGCAGGAAACTTTGGTTTGGAATGTATCAAGTTCCTCGAGAGTTCTAAGGCTGCACAAATTTAGCCAAGTGGGCGTATTCCATCGAACCCCTGGCTAGTCCTCTAAAAACAGTGGACTGGACTTGGATAGTCAGGACGTTATTTGCTTGTGGCAGAATTATTCGACTCTGGCCTGTTCTCACAGCTGCATTATTTATGTCAAGATTAACGTGGTGCAGGAAAAGCACAGCAGGTCAGGCGGCATTCAAGGAGCAGGACAATCGAATTATCGGGCAAAAACCCTTCATCAGGAATGAAGATTAAGTGCTTTTGCCCGAAAAATCGATTTTCCTGCTCCTTGAATGCTGCCTGACCTGCTGTGCTTTTCCAGCACCACTCTAATCTGGACACTGATCTTCAGCATTTGCAGTCCTCGCTTTTGCTTACTTTATTGATGTGGTGAGTCCAGTTGAGTACCTGATCAATGGAAACCCCAAAGGCATTGGCAGTGGAGGATTCCGTGATGATAGGATCTTTAAAGGAGTGGTTGTTACCTTGCCTGTTATTTGGTATAATCATTTCCTGGCATTTGTATGGCACCAATGCTAGTTGCCACATTTTTGCTTAAATCTGGGTATTGTTCAGACGTTGTTACATTTGAAAGTAGACAATTTTAATAATGAGGGTTAACAATGATTTCGAACATGGAGTTATTTGCATATTTGCACAGCATGGAAACAGATCCTTCAGTCTGGCTTGATTACACCGGCCAGATATCCTAAATTAATCTAGATTTGGAGATGCCGGTGTTGGACTGGGCTGTACAAAATTAAAAATCAGACAACACCAGGTTATAGTCCATAAACAAATTGAACTATTACCTGGTGTTGTGTGATTTTTAAGTTAATCTAGTCCCTTTTGCAAGCATTTGGCCACAGCTCTCTAAACCCTTCTTATTCAAACACCAATAAATTCATTTTAGATGTAATTTTACCAGCCTTAATCACTTCCTCTGGCAGCTCATTACATACATCGACAGTGCCTTTGGTGTAAGACAATTTGTTCCTTAAGTCCTTTTTAAAGTTTTCCTCTCTCATCATTAACAAAGCTCTGAATACTTGGACTTGCCGAACCTGAGGAAAAGACCTTGGCTAATCAACCTATTCCCCTGCTCCATGTGATTTCATAAGCTTCTTTAAGATCACCCCTCAGCCTCTGACTCTTCAAAGAAAATACCCCAGCCTATTCATCCGCTCCCTTTATCTCAAACCCTCCAGCACTTATAACAACCTCCTAAGTCTTTTCTGAACCATTTTAAGTTTCAAAACATCATTGCTTTAGCAAGGAGACCAGGATTGAATGCAAGATTCCAAAAGTGGCCTAAACAGTGTCCTATACAGCTGAAACTTAAACTCCCAACTCCTATACTCTTCGATCAATTGCGAATGACCCTATTTCTGACGTGATGATCAATGGAGGATCACTGATGAAGCAGCTGAAATGGTTGATGATTGTTCTATAAATCAAAAAAAAAAAAAGTGTAATTCCTCTCACTGAATTATTATTGAAAGACAAGAGGTTTCAGTGAACAGCTTACTATTCGGAAGCATTTGACAGGCTGAAAACGGTGTGACCTACTGCTCCAGTGTTAGCCATTCAAGATGGCTGTCGATACTCGTAATGTGGGTATTGGTGCTGTGCTCTTAAAGGAAGACGACGAGAAGATAGAAAGACCTATCAAGTATTTCTCTAGGAAATTGAACACCGATCAACAGAAAGATTGGACAGTTTAAAGGGAGACTTGGTGTTGGTTATACAACATTTCAACGGTTATGTCACCAGTAATATATCTGAAACAATCATATACAGCGATTATAACCCAATAAAGTTTGTGGAGAAATTTAAGTACAAACATCCGGAACGTTTTGGTGGAGCTTAATTTAACAGCCACTCAACTTGAAAATTTTGCATGTGGCAAGACGGGAAAACGTGATTGCTGACGCAGTGCCAAACCTTGGATATGAAATTCAGGCCTTTGGTAGCAGGTGTAAACGGACTGAAATAGAATGTTGTAGTGCATGGTTGCATGTGTATGTTGTGTGTAATGTATATGTGTATTGGAGTGTAGTAACAATTTAAGTTTAAGAGTTCTTAAATCGAGTCATCCTTGTATACTATTTTTTATATATATATATAATGAGGGAGGTGTGAGAATGTTGCTCCTTTAATATGGTTCTGTTGTCCTTGGTTTGCTTCGAAAGTTGTCGTCCTGGCAGACGTTCCACAAATATCGGGAAATATCTCCCTGAGAAAACTTTTAAGCCTTTCTTTCATAAACTTACACTATGAAACGGGAGTGGCCAGTTCTCCCAAATAAGTGTTTGGCTTGGTTTGGTTTTAGCA
Organism: Chiloscyllium plagiosum; assembly: GCF_037043375.1. Lineage (NCBI taxonomy): Eukaryota > Metazoa > Chordata > Chondrichthyes > Orectolobiformes > Hemiscylliidae > Chiloscyllium > Chiloscyllium plagiosum. The sequence goes on from NW_028270173.1 coordinate 40,205,950, forward strand.
AGTGGTGAATTTGGACATGTTTGCCAAAGAGAATTACTGAGGGGAAAACCTTTGCGATTTAGCAGGCATTTTCTGGAAGATGGTCTCTGAGATCTGTGTGGTTGCTCGTCCTTTAACGAGGTTATGTTGTTCTTTTGTTTTCATGGTGGTTTGTAAAGACAACGGTTCCAATATGTCTGGAAATATCTACTTAAGGAGCATTTTAAGTATTTCTTTTAAAAATCTTGTATATCGAAAGGGAAGTAGTCAGTTCTCTCAGTTCGGGGTTTTGGTTGGATTTGGTTTTCACAGTCTGTTTAAGGCCGATGGTCAAAGAAAAAGCTGCATGTTGACCTCGTATCTCTGACATCTCTCCTGTAAAATCCTGTGCTTGTTTTCTTTTGCCCAGGGGCTGTTTATGGGGATGTCGCCAGTGTTTTGAACAGTATCATTAAGTTGTGATAGAGTCGATTGGGTATCAGGGGTTGGTTAAGTTAATCAAATTCGGTAGTTCTTTTCATGTTTCATTCAATAGTCTGTAAATAAATTCTGTTTTGATTAAAACTGAGTGGTTGGGTCAGCTGCATCACTCGTGTAATTTCCACTCAATACCTGTTCAAAACACGTGGTAAAGCTAGCGTCTAGGCGGCCTTCTTGAATTTTTTTGAGTGTGTCTGGCCTGGTCCATAAAAAATGGACTCTTTGCGGGATTTGTTCTGAAGTTTAGAATTAGGCTTATTGTCCTGAAAGGCTGCGAGTGGTACATGTCATTGTGATATTTTCTAGTATTGAACTCGTTTAGCTGAAACAGTGCTGATGTAGTAATGCCTCTGTTAGGCACTAAGAGTTTTTTGATGTTGGAAGAAGTGACTTTGGGGATTAACAAGCAGTGAAACAATGGAAAGCTGCTGCAATTGTCAGTCAGGCTTGTGTTGGTGTAAGAAAAGTTGAGATAGTTGCAGGAATTGTTCAACATTTCAATTTGCTCTTAACGCCATCAGAACCTTTGGAGATGACTAAAACTCAATTGAGAATGAAGCAGCTTGAGTTAGAGGCATAAAGGAGAAAACTAAATTAAACTATTTGAAATACTTTGAAAAGCAGAAGAAGGAGCAAAAGCACGAAATGCACTAGCAGAACAAGAAAGAATAAAAGAGAGAACGATAGAGAGATGTGACCGAAAAAGGGAGAGGAAAGGGAGTAAGAGAGATACTTTCAAATTCATAATTTGCATTTAGACAGGAAAATTAACCGAAAAGGATGGAGATGAACGCTGAAGGTAAGCTTACTGAGGAAGAGAGTGAGGATGAGCAAACCAATGGTAGCCAAAGGCCTGGTCGGGACCTGTTCTAATATATTAAAGAGTTGCTTGAATTTGATGAAAAGAATGTAGCATCCTTTTTCATCTCATTGAGAAGATGATTAAACAAATGAAGGAGCCAGTGACCACTTCGGTTTTGTTGATCCAATCAGAACTAGTAAGTAATTCGCTTCCAAATCAGAGGAGGTATCTGGGATGAATGAGCAGGTGAAAATTGCCTTTTCAAGTGCATATGAGTTTGTGAAAGAAGACTACAGACAACGATTCAGGAATCTAAGGAGACCCTAGTTAAATGTTAACTGAGTTTAAAAAAGATAAAACAAAATAATTTTGTTAGGTGGGTAAGGGCATTAAAAAGAAAGCAAAACTATGACATTCTTACACAAACAATTGTTTTGAGGAATTCAGGAATTTACTTCCTGACGTCGTGAAAACTCATGTGGAAGAACAGCGAGTTAAAAGGGCACAATTACCAGCCGATACGGCTGATGATTATAAATTTGATTTGCCTTCACACTGTGTGATTGCCTTCACACAGTGTGAAGGCAAATCCAGAAATTGGATAGGTAGTGGAAATTATAAACTACCTGCACCAAAATAATCTTCAAAAATATGATGGAAGAAATATCAATAGAAGCTAGACACATTAATGATGAAAATTCAGAATTCTATACGTTCAAGAAAGCTTCCTAAATGTTGGCAATAACAATTGTAACAACAATGTTGAAGAATAGTCAGAAGGGAAGTCATCAATGGCAAATTTGTTCTCTTGTAGTTCAAAGAGGGGAATGTTGGAATTTTTTTTTGAAGGACAAATTTATGGATATAAATAAAGCAAAATTTGCCATTTTCAACAAACGTGTTCCATATTTATTTTTAATGATTTTACTTGTGCAACCAAAATACAATAATAGATAGGATGAATTTGGACTTTCAGAAAGGTTTTGTCAAACCTCTAACTAGGATTTTAGGAGATACAAAATGCACAGGATTTTGAGAAGGACGGTAGAATTGATTCATCATTGTTGAAACGATTCAAAGCGGACCGTGGGAATAAACATTATTCTCATGATGCTTGGTTACCACTGGTGGTGTGTCACTCAATTAATGCGAATTTCGGTCCTTTGCACAATCTACATTTATTATTTGGCTGTTCCGTCCAAGTGTAACATTTCGAAATACGTTATTGACAATTGTTTTCTTAGATTTATCGATAGCTCAATGCAATATTCAAGTGCAATTGTTTAGTAAATTATATGACCAGGAAACGGCAGATGGAATATAATATTCATAATTCTGAAATAGTCACCTTGTCAAAAACAATCATAACAGAACAGCACAATATTTGTTAATTTGTTCAAAAGTAGTTCAATTTATCATGCAGATGCCGCAATTAATGAAGAAGACAAATAATATGTGGGCCCGCATCTCATGGGAATTTTACTGCAAATGTAAATATGTCTTAATGCAGTTATATCAATCTGAGTTCTTCTGCTGTACTGTGCAGACTTTGCTCTTCTTTGCTGCTCAGAGGAAGTTCACCAGATTGATCAATCAGATAGCAGGAATTCTTTAGTTTGAATGTGTTAAGAAAATGATGTGCATTCCCTCCAATTTTGATATTGAAAGAGTGATTGTGATTAAAAGTACAACATTCTTAGCCGTCTTGTAGGCACGGATGTGGTAATGTTTCCTCTCATTGGTGATTGTAGCTTCAAAACACGAGGAAGGTTAGTGCAAAACTAACAGAAGAAGGATTTTTTTTCACTCAGAGGGTGAGACTTTTGAAGTTCCTGTCTACTAGAGCTGTAAAGATTCAGTGATTGAGGAGGATTAAGGGGGAAATAGCTGAATTTCTGGAAAATATAGATAGTCACAGATATGGCAATGATGCTGATAGTTTGAAGCAGCTGTACAGTCATAATCTGTTCGAAGAGCAGAGTTATCTAGCAGGGCTGGAAACCTTCTCCTGTTCTTATGTTTCTGTGGCCATTGAACTAGCATGTATACAATATTGATCATGACTTGAAATTTCTTTAGTTTAAATACAATACACAATCTGCCAGTATTGAATGTGAAATGGCTGACGGTTGTTGGAAATTGATATTTTCCAAATATATTCAAACCGTGACTAAATGTTTAAATATAAATCTTCTGTAAAGATTAAAGCACGGTTTTCAAATCGTTTGAATATTTGTGAAAGCCACTGGGAAAAAATGCTGAAGTAAATAAAAAGACATAGAAATCGTGTGTTAAACTGCAACCAAAAACAATAATTAAGTAATCTTATTTTGATCACCGTTTCGCCTCAGAATCTCAATGGTGCAATGATTGTAGACGTATTTTGTTTAACCTTTCTTATAAGACAATGCCATTTTTAACATGAACAGTTTAAGAAATCATCTCTGAAACATACGTATTACACATCTGTTGCATAAGTATTCCACCAGTCTTCTTATCAATGTGATATTTCTTTGCTCGAAACATTTGCCGGTTTTTATGTTTCATACATCATGTAATAATGATAAACATTCACATTATATTGACAATTATCTGCTGCATCCATCATGTATTTTGTGCATCTCTTTGAAACACAGCATTCTGCCGTCGCTGTCCCTTAAATGATGATTTTGGATCAGTTGTTCAAACCCGATGGAACTATGTCACGTTTTATAACATGATGCAAAAGCAACAGTTTCTTCTCTAATATAACTAAAATAGATATAATTCGATTTGGGCATGCTTTGCATACATTAATTTTATTATTTTCTATGAATCATTGCATATTTAATAACTTGTGTCCAATTCATGTTTTGCCATGCCTTTAAAATAGAAAATTGTTCATGCTGTAAATAGTTTTACAGTTTGAAATGTAAGGAAACCATTTAAATATAATCTGCACATGATGCCAGATAACCAGTACGTTAACAATGCATTTGTTCTCCTCCTCCAAAAAAAGGTTTGAGTGTGTGTTTTCATCTACTTTTGTGGCAACATCTTAAATATCCTATAGAAGCATCACAGCATTACAACCATTGCTTACCCTTAATCCTTCGTATTAGAGATGTGGTCAATGACATGAAATGACTCAGACTCCAGTAGTCAGTGAGGCTCGGGGTTGAGGGGGCGGGGGAGATCTTGCAGAAATTATTATACATATCTAAATTTTATTTCTGTTGCGGGTTTGTGTTTTGCCTAAAGGTTGGGAGGAAAGTAAAGTGAAAACAAAAATGCTATGTGAAAGCAGAACTGATCTTTCAAAGTGAAAAATCGTTGTGTAGAAGTGGAATTGAAAATCGACTTCAGTCAACTTCTTGGTCAAATAAAGTAAACATGAATGGAAAGTGAAGGGTAGAGAGAGAGAAAACAAAAATATAAAGAAAGGAGGGAGGGCGGAAGAATACTGTGTAATAGGTATTTTTAAGAAATACCTTATTTAATTGACGCTTTGTCTATCTCGATAATTAGAAACATTCCTCGAAATAAAGCAAAATTTGTATGGATTCATTTTTCGGTTTCCTGAAATTGTATGCAAGTTATTATTTCCATCATGGTCGAATTATTTCTCGCTCTGTAGGCTGTTGATCAACTTTCCATTAATAGCTATGACAAATTGTGAATTTCGTTTGGCGACTCGTGTGACATGACAGGATGCATTATTTCAACTGAAAGTCAATTTTCCAGTTTAAATTCATCTGTGAATTCAGCATATATCACACTATATTACCTTTTAAATGTGCTACGAACAAAAAAAAATGAAGCTTAGCTTGCCCCACGTAATCTTATCACGAAATGCCAAAACTGGCTCGTATCATTTTTTAAATCACTCACGTGACATGAACGCCTCCCGCTGTGGCTAGACAGCATTTGTTTCCAATCTCTACGCACAGAAGGCAGTTAAGAGTCTAACACACTGCTGTGGGTCTGTGGTCAGATATACACTACAAAATTTCCTTCTCTGCAGGCCATTGATGAGCTAGTTGGGTTTTCTGAGAACCGGCATTACTTTCATTATCCTCATTAGACGCGTAACTCCAGATTGTTTTTTCTTAAATGGTGTAATTGAACCAGCTTTCCTATTTTATTAGCCGAGCTCCTGGTTGAATATTGTAAAATAAGACGACTAGATCACTGTCTTCTTGAATTGACAAAATTAAAGATGAGAGGAGTCAAGATATTGGATGCTGACGCGATATCAGTTGTGGAATCTATGTTTGGCTTATGTCTAGGTTAATAAGACATTCGTAATTCAATTAATTTATTCTAGTAAGCAGTGGTTGATATATTCAATGTCAAAACCTTTTGAAGTGCTATTTCGCAAATGACCTACTCTGTTGTAATCTGATATAAATTGTTTGCACTTTGAAATGAATTGAATATGCATTGTCTGCTTTTTCGTATTCTGAACCAAACTTTGAATGCAGAATTTGTTATGGTGTGGTTAATGAGCAAAAACAAAATCCCTCACAGTAGACACAGTGCAGAATTCCAGTCATTTTGCATTAAAATAATGTCAAATAAATTATATTTAAATAAAAACAAAGAAATTAGTACAAGGAAATCGGCAGTAACTAGCTCTTAACACAGTCAGAATAAACATACCGTACATGTATAATTTTAATAAACAATCCACAGTGAAATAAATCATGAGACAGATCACTGACCATTGCAAATAATTCAGTTCTTCATGCAGTCTCTTTGGCCACTGAGAAACATTATGCTGTATAAATAGTTACTTTTGACCCTGTCTACAAAAAGGATTTTAAAAATCAATAAAATTACATTTAAGGTTTCCAGGTATGACTTAGCATTATGAAATCTATCTTGAAAGTGTGTGCTAGATTGAAATATTCGAAATCTTCTCATACCATTACCTTATTTTTCTCAGATAACGTTTCTTCAATACAGAGTAAGGTATGAAATTTACAATCTAGAAATTGAAACTGACTTGAAATAACTTTCAAAATCGTCTTTCTTTTACCGCCAATGCAATGTCCTATAAAACTTCACAGAAAAGGCCGCGCTGCTAAAATAAAATCCAGAAAGATTTCTCAATGTTCGTTACATTTTTTTCTGCTTAAAGTGTCTTCATATTATATGCTTACTCACGGTCTATTGGACTGCATCCTGCTGCTAGATTTTTCTTTATTCATTCATGCAATGTGGACACGGCTGGATGCAGAAAATTTAGTTCCTGTCCCTAATTGCCCTTGCTTTTTAAAATCCTTTGGATTCCTTGTTCGGTTGGATGACTCACAATGCTCTCGGGGAGAGAACTCCAGTGTTCTGACTCAGGGACAGTGATGGATCGACGATATATTTCTAAGTCAGGATGGTTAGTGGCTCGGAGCAGAACTTGCAGATTTGCAATGTTCCCTTGTAACTGTTGTACTTGTCCTTCTATGTAGTAGTGGACATGTCAATCAGTTGTGCTTTCAAAGGATTTTTTGACGATTTTGTGCAGTGTAGACTGCTGCTACTGCGAGTTAGAATTGCAATGAATTGATGGTCCTGTATATGGTGGCAAATCAAGCAGGAAACTTTGGTTTGGAATGTATCAAGTTCCTCGAGAGTTCTAAGGCTGCACAAATTTAGCCAAGTGGGCGTATTCCATCGAACCCCTGGCTAGTCCTCTAAAAACAGTGGACTGGACTTGGATAGTCAGGACGTTATTTGCTTGTGGCAGAATTATTCGACTCTGGCCTGTTCTCACAGCTGCATTATTTATGTCAAGATTAACGTGGTGCAGGAAAAGCACAGCAGGTCAGGCGGCATTCAAGGAGCAGGACAATCGAATTATCGGGCAAAAACCCTTCATCAGGAATGAAGATTAAGTGCTTTTGCCCGAAAAATCGATTTTCCTGCTCCTTGAATGCTGCCTGACCTGCTGTGCTTTTCCAGCACCACTCTAATCTGGACACTGATCTTCAGCATTTGCAGTCCTCGCTTTTGCTTACTTTATTGATGTGGTGAGTCCAGTTGAGTACCTGATCAATGGAAACCCCAAAGGCATTGGCAGTGGAGGATTCCGTGATGATAGGATCTTTAAAGGAGTGGTTGTTACCTTGCCTGTTATTTGGTATAATCATTTCCTGGCATTTGTATGGCACCAATGCTAGTTGCCACATTTTTGCTTAAATCTGGGTATTGTTCAGACGTTGTTACATTTGAAAGTAGACAATTTTAATATTGAGGGTTAACAATGATTTCGAACATGGAGTTATTTGCATATTTGCACAGCATGGAAACAGATCCTTCAGTCTGGCTTGATTACACCGGCCAGATATCCTAAATTAATCTAGATTTGGAGATGCCGGTGTTGGACTGGGCTGTACAAAATTAAAAATCAGACAACACCAGGTTATAGTCCATAAACAAATTGAACTATTACCTGGTGTTGTGTGATTTTTAAGTTAATCTAGTCCCTTTTGCAAGCATTTGGCCACAGCTCTCTAAACCCTTCTTATTCATATACCAATAAATTCATTTTAGATGTAATTTTACCAGCCTTAATCACTTCCTCTGGCAGCTCATTACATACATCGACAGTGCCTTTGGTGTAAGACAATTTGTTCCTTAAGTCCTTTTTAAAGTTTTCCTCTCTCATCATTAACAAAGCTCTGAATACTTGGACTTGCCGAACCTGAGGAAAAGACCTTGGCTAATCAACCCATTCCCCTGCTCCATGTGATTTCATAAGCTTCTTTAAGATCACCCCTCAGCCTCTGACTCTTCAAAGAAAATACCCCAGCCTATTCATCCGCTCCCTTTATCTCAAACCCTCCAGCACTTATAACAACCTCCTAAGTCTTTTCTGAACCATTTTAAGTTTCAAAACATCATTGCTTTAGCAAGGAGACCAGGATTGAATGCAAGATTCCAAAAGTGGCCTAAACAGTGTCCTATACAGCTGAAACTTAAACTCCCAACTCCTATACTCTTCGATCAATTGCGAATGACCCTATTTCTGACGTGATGATCAATGGAGGATCACTGATGAAGCAGCTGAAATGGTTGATGATTGTTCTATAAATCAAAAAAAAAAATAGTGTAATTCCTCTCACTGAATTATTATTGAAAGACAAGAGGTTTCAGTGAACAGCTTACTATTCGGAAGCATTTGACAGGCTGAAAACGGTGTGACCTACTGCTCCAGTGTTAGCCATTCAAGATGGCTGTCGATACTCGTAATGTGGGTATTGGTGCTGTGCTCTTAAAGGAAGACGACGAGAAGATAGAAAGACCTATCAAGTATTTCTCTAGGAAATTGAACACCGATCAACAGAAAGATTGGACAGTTTAAAGGGAGACTTGGTGTTGGTTATACAACATTTCAACGGTTATGTCACCAGTAATATATCTGAAACAATCATATACAGCGATTATAACCCAATAAAGTTTGTGGAGAAATTTAAGTACAAACATCCGGAACGTTTTGGTGGAGCTTAATTTAACAGCCACTCAACTTGAAAATTTTGCATGTGGCAAGACGGGAAAACGTGATTGCTGACGCAGTGCCAAACCTTGGATATGAAATTCAGGCCTTTGGTAGCAGGTGTAAACGGACTGAAATAGAATGTTGTAGTGCATGGTTGCATGTGTATGTTGTGTGTAATGTATATGTGTATTGGAGTGTAGTAACAATTTAAGTTTAAGAGTTCTTAAATCGAGTCATCCTTGTATACTATTTTTTATATATATATATAATGAGGGAGGTGTGAGAATGTTGCTCCTTTAATATGGTTCTGTTGTCCTTGGTTTGCTTCGAAAGTTGTCGTCCTGGCAGACGTTCCACAAATATCGGGAAATATCTCCCTGAGAAAACTTTTAAGCCTTTCTTTCATAAACTTACACTATGAAACGGGAGTGGCCAGTTCTCCCAAATAAGTGTTTGGCTTGGTTTGGTTTTAGCAAGTGGTGAATTTGGACATGTTTGCCAAAGAGAATTACTGAGGGGAAAACCTTTGCGATTTAGCAGGCATTTTCTGGAAGATGGTCTCTGAGATCTGTGTGGTTGCTCGTCCTTTAACGAGGTTATGTTGTTCTTTTGTTTTCATGGTGGTTTGTAAAGACAACGGTTCCAATATGTCTGGAAATATCTACTTAAGGAGCATTTTAAGTATTTCTTTTAAAAATCTTGTATATCGAAAGGGAAGTAGTCAGTTCTCTCAGTTCGGGGTTTTGGTTGGATTTGGTTTTCACAGTCTGTTTAAGGCCGATGGTCAAAGAAAAAGCTGCATGTTGACCTCGTATCTCTGACATCTCTCCTGTAAAATCCTGTGCTTGTTTTCTTTTGCCCAGGGGCTGTTTATGGGGATGTCGCCAGTGTTTTGAACAGTATCATTAAGTTGTGATAGAGTCGATTGGGTATCAGGGGTTGGTTAAGTTAATCAAATTCGGTAGTTCTTTTCATGTTTCATTCAATAGTCTGTAAATAAATTCTGTTTTGATTAAAACTGAGTGGTTGGGTCAGCTGCATCACTCGTGTAATTTCCACTCAATACCTGTTCAAAACACGTGGTAAAGCTAGCGTCTAGGCGGCCTTCTTGAATTTTTTTGAGTGTGTCTGGCCTGGTCCATAAAAAAATGGACTCTTTGCGGGATTTGTTCTGAAGTTTAGAATTAGGCTTATTGTCCTGAAAGGCTGCGAGTGGTACATGTCATTGTGATATTTTCTAGTATTGAACTCGTTTAGCTGAAACAGTGCTGATGTAGTAATGCCTCTGTTAGGCACTAAGAGTTTTTTGATGTTGGAAGAAGTGACTTTGGGGATTAACAAGCAGTGAAACAATGGAAAGCTGCTGCAATTGTCAGTCAGGCTTGTGTTGGTGTAAGAAAAGTTGAGATAGTTGCAGGAATTGTTCAACATTTCAATTTGCTCTTAACGCCATCAGAACCTTTGGAGATGACTAAAACTCAATTGAGAATGAAGCAGCTTGAGTTAGAGGCATAAAGGAGAAAACTAAATTAAACTATTTGAAATACTTTGAAAAGCAGAAGAAGGAGCAAAAGCACGAAATGCACTAGCAGAACAAGAAAGAATAAAAGAGAGAACGATAGAGAGATGTGACCGAAAAAGGGAGAGGAAAGGGAGTAAGAGAGATACTTTCAAATTCATAATTTGCATTTAGACAGGAAAATTAACCGAAAAGGATGGAGATGAACGCTGAAGGTAAGCTTACTGAGGAAGAGAGTGAGGATGAGCAAACCAATGGTAGCCAAAGGCCTGGTCGGGACCTGTTCTAATATATTAAAGAGTTGCTTGAATTTGATGAAAAGAATGTAGCATCCTTTTTCATCTCATTGAGAAGATGATTAAACAAATGAAGGAGCCAGTGACCACTTCGGTTTTGTTGATCCAATCAGAACTAGTAAGTAATTCGCTTCCAAATCAGAGGAGGTATCTGGGATGAATGAGCAGGTGAAAATTGCCTTTTCAAGTGCATATGAGTTTGTGAAAGAAGACTACAGACAACGATTCAGGAATCTAAGGAGACCCTAGTTAAATGTTAACTGAGTTTAAAAAAGATAAAACAAAATAATTTTGTTAGGTGGGTAAGGGCATTAAAAAGAAAGCAAAACTATGACATTCTTACACAAACAATTGTTTTGAGGAATTCAGGAATTTACTTCCTGACGTCGTGAAAACTCATGTGGAAGAACAGCGAGTTAAAAGGGCACAATTACCAGCCGATACGGCTGATGATTATAAATTTGATTGTAAATCCGAGTTTGGCTTCAAATATTCATTTCAGTTGGTGATGGATAGAAAAAGCGAAATCATTATTTGAAAAAAGGTACGGATAACTTACCCCACGGTAAATACAATAACCTTGAAGGAGAAAAGCTGCAGTGTTTTCACTGCAATGAAGTAGGCCACGTGAAATTGCCGTATTGGTGGGTTAAAAAAAAAGGCTGGGAAGCCAGATATAGGAAAACAGAATAAGTCATTTCATTTTGTTAGCGTGGTAATGAAATGCACAGTGGAGGATAAAAGGTTGCCTGTGAGGGTGTTTAAAGAGGAACTGCGAAATTTTATTGGAAAAAAGATACTTGTCAATGTAAAGTTTCTTCATAAGGGCCGGGACCAGCGGGTAAAGTGTTTGCAAGTGTTTGCAAGTTTAAGAGATGCAGGACAATTTCAATCTTTGACGCTGAAAGATAACGAAGAATGTACCTCTCAAGAACTGTTGCCAAAAAAAAGTGCTGATGATGAGAATTCACGGTGAGACAAGAAATGCTTTATCATGTAAAGTGTGGTTAGATTGTCCTTTAAAGTGTGAAGAAGACATGATAGGAGTACTGGAAAAACTCTCAGCTCCAGCAATACAGTTTGTTTCTGCTAACAACATAGCTAGTTCACAACCGTGAGGGTTGCATACTGTGTTTGAAAAGCAAGTGGAAACTCAGGCAACTGAGGTATTGCAGGCACCATATCCTGGGATTTTCCCTAACTGTGCGGTAATGAGGTCAAAAGGAGATACTCAAAAGTGCGGATAAAAATCTTGAAGTGGAATTACCAGAGACCTTGTTTTATCAGAGTGTTGAGATGACACAGGAGCAAATGATGGACAAAGTAGAAATATTTTCCTCAGAGAAATTAACTGAGTCACATCAGCAAAATGAGAAACATAAACAATTGTAATTAAAAACGTAAATTGAGGTATTATGGGTAGCACATGAATTACCAGTAGGAGGCCAGTTAGGCGTATGAAAAACTGAAGCTAAAATGCAAACCTTTTTTCTGGTCTGGACTACCCAAAGATACAGTTGGATTTTACCCAATATTCCATACATGTCAGGCAATTGGAAATTCACAGGCACTGAGAAAACCCATACCTTCAATACCTCCACTTCTCCACTTAAGGAACCTTCTACAAGTCTTTAAATTGATTGTGTAGGACCACTAACTAAAACAAAACTGTGAATCATTATTTGTAACAATGACGTATGTGTCGACTCGATTTCCAGAGGACTTTCCAGTATGAACTATCACAGCTAATAGGATTGGAAAAGAGTTGGAGCAACCACTTACATCCCGAAGTTGGACTTCATGCGTGGATCCTGGCACGTCTCTTTTTCAAAGACGGTGAAAGAAATTTCTGCATTTGTAAACACAAAGGGGATATTACAGTTTAAAGCGATGTGCTTTGGAATGATGAATGCACTGGCCACAATCCAAAGACTCATACACAGAGTTGTGGCTAGGTTCACAAACCGTGCAGTCTATTTAGGCAATGTAGTGATCTTTAGTAAGTACTGGAAAGATCACATGTTACAGTCGACAGCGCTCTTTGAACGACGACAAGAAGCAAAGCTGATCATAAACTTCAATAAAGCTGAATTTGTGAAAGCAGATGTGACGTTCTTGGGAGATAACATTAGTCATGGCAGGCTGAACCTACGCAAGGCAAAGACGAAGTCCCTCGAGGAAATTTCACGACCAAACCTCGAAGAAAGAGATGATTCGACTCTTAGGACTTGAAGGATTCTATTGGATATTTGTTCCAAACTTCAGCAGTGCAGTGGAAACGTTAACGAATTTGCTGAGGAACACAACGTTTTGGTGGACAAAGTATGCCAGGAGGCATTCCACCATTTGAAATCTATATTCGCCACCAAACCAGTTTTACCAGCACCAAACATTTCAAAACGTTGCAATGTTACCATCGATTCGTGTGATATAGGACTTGGAGCTGCACTCCTACAGAAATAACGAGAATGGGATTGAACTGCCAGTTGGTTACTTTTCGAAGAAGATCAACATTCAACACAGGAAAAACTCCACAATAGAAATGGACTATTGAATTTGGCGCTGGCCTTACAATATTTTCGCGACAATGTCACGAAAGATGTGTCAGAGACGGTTGTGTCACGGATCCCAATCCACTTACATTCGTAGAACTCTCTAAAGACAAGAATATGAGAGTATTTTGTTGGAGTCTTATGTCACAGACTTTTAATTTAAAAATCGCACAATTTGTCAGCTGGAAGAATGTAATTGCAGATGCATTATCGCAGATTGAACTGATAAAGTTTAAGTGAAATTTTTAGTTATTTAATGTTCTATATCTATACAGGTATATGGGCAGCAGTTAAGTTGAACTTAAATTAAAGTTATGTGTATGTACTGTTAATGTGTTTAAAGAACAGAAAAAATGAAGCCATCTTTTCATTGCAATGGTTCATTTTTTTTCAAAACGGGGAGGTGTTTTGAAGATGTAAAAGTATACTGTACCTTTAAGAGAGTGAAGAACTTGGCAAGCACATCGAGTGCTGGAGAGTTTACAAAGTAACATTGGGTTCAGAATGCATAGTACTGGCTGAGTTGCTATGAGACACAATAAAAACCTCGAAGTTGGCCAATCAGCTTAAATTATACCCCAAAAATACCAAATTCCAATCAGGTTTGAATTTAGTATATTAACAATCTTAAAAGACAATGACACAAACCGATGATTTGGGGGTAAATGCCAGCAAACATTGAACAGTTGTGAGGAGAACTGCCAAACCAGCACGTAAAGTCTGATCGAAAAATAGTTCTTTTAATGGTACTTTTATCGATCATTATCCTGTGAAGCAGAATCCCCAAGAATCAGGAAAGGAGACCGGAATACAGAGAAGGACCTAAAGCTGCCTGGTTTTGTGATAAGAAGTTTTGTTTTTTAAATCTTAATTAGGGATTTTTTCGGGCTACTATTGTAGAAAGGAAAAGTAAAAGATTGGTTAGAGTAAGGAGTTATAAATAGTTGTTACTTAATTATTCTCTTATATACTTTATGAAATAAAGTTGTTAATTTTTTACTTAAAATAGTACTTGGCCAATCCAACTTTCACAGGTTGCTGCAAGGGATAAATATTTTCTATGTTGCTCGGTTAAAATTGATCAGTAGGGTTTATCAGTAGGGTCGTAACGTGCCAAGACAACTGACGAAAATAAATCTAAGTCGAGTTTCTTTCAGACTGTGGACGGGATCAGAGATACTGATGGAAATGACGGTAGTGAAGTGTTTATATAGCATGCTCTTTTGTTTTGCGATAGACTGCAATGTTGAGAAGAGATTACAAAACAATTTATATTGACTGCATTCTCTGTGATGTACTGAGATCAACTTTGCAATATGTACTCTTGGTTTTCTGTTTCACTTCTGACATTACGCAGAGTATGAACATTTTTTGTTACAAGTGGAACTCAGTTTTGTTTTGTGTCATCCTGTTAACCTTTTCTGTTTATGTAGCTAAAAATGATCATCCCATACCATTCTCCATCCCCACCACTGTTCGTGCCACACTGCTGCCCATCCCACACCACAGATAATCCTACACATTCGCTATAGAAATGACAAATCAAGCACGCGCTAATATCACACCAGTGTCCATCTATTGTCAATTTCCATTTTTCTGATTGACCATCCCTCATCACTGACCACTCCTCATCACTGACTGCCCTCGTCACTGACCTTCTACCCGTGACCACCACATAAAATGGAGAATCCATCATTGACCATGTATCCACCATCAAACCCACATCACTGTCCATCCGGTAACCACAGATCGTTACACTCTCGTCTCTATCCCATCAAACTATCCACTATCACCTCTACCCATCACATGCAATTGTTAATACCATTCAAGCTTCCATCTCAAACACTTTCCGTTCTCTCCCCCGACCATCTCATATCTCTGTCCAACTCGCATCACTGATAAAGCTAAAAATGACTAGCCTCACGCGTACCACAACCTAAAACTTCATTCACAAATCCTCAGCAGTAAACACATCTCATCTGTCCAGTTCACATGCTGAACATGCAACTCTACTGTCTATTCTGCACCATCTTCCAAGAAATCCCATGCTATGACCCCAAGCCACTGACCATGCGTCCACTCTCTTACCACAACACTCTCTGTTCCATGTAACTGACAACGGCAGTCCACCAACTATCCCTCTTCAATCACTGTCTATCAACATGATTTGGCGATGCCGGTGTTGGATTGGTGTGTACAAAGTTAAAAATCATACAACACCAGTTTATAGTCCAACAGGTTTAATGGGAAGCACTAGCTTTCAGAGCGCTGCTCCTTCATCAGGTGGTTGTGTGATTGTAAGACACAGAATTTACAGTAAAGATTTACAGTGTGATGTAACTGAAATTTTATATTAAAAAGACCTGGATTGTTTGCTAAGTCTCTCATTTGTTGAAATGACTATATTGGTTTCAGTTCTTTCAATTGAGAGACTTAACAAACAATCCAGGTCTTTTTGAAAATGAAACGTCAGTACATCACACTCCAGCTTCCACCCAAAACAGCCATCCCTTATGGACAAGCCCCAAACGTACACCGGATCTGCTCAGATGAGGAGGAACGTGACGGACACCTGCAATTTCTCAGGGATGCTCTCACAAGAACGGGTTATGATGCCCAACTTATTGACCGCCAGTTCCGACAAGCCACAGTAAGGAACCGCAATGACCTCCTCAGGAGACAGACACGTGCTGCAACCGACAGGGTACCCTTCGTTGTTCAGTATTTCCCAGGAGCTGAAGAATTACGCCTTTTTCTCGTGATGTGCAACACCTTATCAATGCGGATGGTCACCTCACCAAGACATTCCCCAAATCTCCACTACTTGACTTTAAACAACCACCAAACCTGAAACAGATCATTGTTGGTAGCAAGGTGCCCGGCTCTCAAGACAACTCCATACAACCCTGTCACGGTAGGCACTGCAAGACATGTCAGATTGTGGACTCAGATGCCACCATTACGTTTGGGGACACCTCCCACCTTGTACGTGGCAGGTACTCATGTGACTCAGCCAACGTTGTCTATCTTATATGTTGCAGGCAAGTATGCCCTGAGGCATGGTACATTGGGGTAACCGAGCAAAGGCTATGACAATGAATGAATAGACACCGAACAACAATCAACAAACAGGAATATTCCCTCCCAGTTGGGGAACACTTCAGTGGTCCAGGACATTCGACCTCGGACCTTGGGGTGACCATTCTCGAAGGCGGACTTCGGGACAGGCAGCAGCCGAAAAGTGGCCCAGTGGAGGCTGATCGCTAAGTTCGTTACACATAGGGAGGGCCTCCAGCGGGACTAGGGCTCATGTCATATTACATGTGACCACCATTGCATTATATACGCACACAGAAACTCGTTCGCACACACACGCACTCATACACACACACGCACACACACACGCATTCCTATACATGCATGCACACGGACACCCACACACACTCTTACAGACACACAGACACTCTACACTCACTACACACACACACTTTCTCACACTCACAACCCCCAACCCAGACAGACAGAGACAGACACAGACAGACACAGACCCACATGCATGCATATATTTTGTGGGGTGAATTTGTACTTGCAGGGTTACATTGTACTTTGCTCAAAAACTGCATGCATTCATGTAGAACTCTGAGCTCAAATACTACTTGAATTCATGTAAAACTCCGTTATCTCAGTTTATAGATTAGAATCAATCTAAACATCATGGCATAGACAGAGAACACAGGGGGCTAACACCTTCAACATATTGTCTAGCTATCACCATTTTCAACAGCTAACCTGAGAATGCAACTATTTAAAAAAAAAGGTTCTGTGATTTACACATGAAAGAAGTGAAACTATCATGGTATTCAAACAGATGAAAGACTTAACAGACAATCAATTTATCAATCCATAATTTCATCACACTGTAAATTTTTGCTATAAATTCTGATTGAGCCCTCCACTATCACCTGATGAAGGAGCAACGCTCCGAAAGCTAGTGTGCTTCCAATTAAACCTGTTCGACTATAGTCTGGTGTTGTGTGATTTTTAACTTCGTGTATCAACACTGATTGTTCATCTTCACTGAGCATCTCACACTTGCGATCGTCCCTCACAACTGACCATCTACGCCACTTTCCAATACACATTCCTGTGAATCCCACATTGCTGATTATGTGACAATTCTGCTCCATTACCTATCTTCCACCACTGACAATCCTGAACTACTCTAAACCCTGAGCCGGTGACCATTCCTCAGCACTGACCATTCCTCAAAACCATTCAATCCTCATTATGCTGCATTCTTCACCACCTCCATCCCATGACATGGCATGTCACTCGTCTGTCCATCGAAAAACCATCCCTCCACTGTGCATCCAACAACACGATCCGCCTTTCTTACAGACCATCCCATACTATTGAATATCACTGACTATTCTCCAGATAGTGGACGAATTGCATTATTGTTGGCTATTAATCCAAAGAGCCAGCTAATGTTCTTTGGACCAAAACCTGCCATGAATTTGAAATCAGTAAACATGCCTGGAATTAAGAAACGCCTGATAACCATGAAAAAGTTGTCGTTGCTCAGAAACAAAAATCTGGCTTAGTAATGTCCTTCAGGCCAGAAAATATGTCATCTTCACTTCTTCTGGCCGACATTTGATACAAAATCACATGTTTGATTCTCAACTGATCTCTGAAAGGGCCTAGGAAGACATTGAGTTCTATCAATCGCTGCAATGTCTCAACAAAGAAATTAAACCAGATGTATCACCAAGCACCAATTGGACACAGGAAAAGACAATGGCAGAAACAGCCCTGCCGACCCTGCAACGTCCTCCATACGAGCATCTAGAGGCTAGTGACAAAATTGGGAGAGCTGCGTCACAGATGAGTCAAGCAACAGCCTGACATTGTCAAACTCACGTTGTCTTACCTTACAGACAATGTCTCAGAAACTGCCATCACCATCCATGAAAATGTGCTGTCTCACCAGCAGGACAGGCCCAGTTGAGCGACAGGGAGTTGCTCCAGGAGTCCTCGGCATTGACTCAGGACACCATGAAGTTTCATGGCTTCAGATTAAATATGAGCAAGTCAACCTCCTGCTGATTGCCACGCACTGTCCTCCCTCAGTTGGTGAATCGATAATCCTCTATTTTGAAAAAACCCGGACGTAGTACTGAGGGTGGCAAGAGTGCAAGATGTACTCTGGATGGGGGATTTCAAACTCCATCACCAAGAGTGACTCAGCAGCAATACCTCTGCTCGAGCTGGTGTGGTTCTAATGGGCGTAGCAGCTAGACCGTGACTGGGGCCCGTGGTGAGGGAAACAACACGAGGGAACAACACACTTAAACTCATCTTTATCAATCTCCCAGCTGCAGATACATCTTGCCATGACAGTAGCTGTCGGAGCGACCGCCACACAGTCCTTGTGGAGACATATTTCCACCTTAACATTGGGAATAACCTTCGTCGTTTTGTGTGGCACTTTAACTTTGCTCAATGGGGCAGACTTCAAACAGATCTAACAAATCAAGACTCGGCGTTCGAGAAATGCTGTGCGCCATTAACAGCAGCAGAATTGTACTCCAGCACAACCTGTAAGCGTCATGGTCCAGCGTATACCCCACTCAACAATTACGATCAAGTCAGGAGTTTAATCCTGGTTCAATGTAGAGTGTAGGAGGGCATGCCACGAGGAGCACCATGAATACTTAAATATGAGATGTCAACCTGGTGAAGCTACCCAACAGGACTACTTGCATTCCAATAGCATAAGCAGCAAGTGATAGTTAGAGCTGTCTAATACCAAAACCAAAGGATCAGATCTAAGCTGTATAGTCCAACCACATCGGGTCATGAATCGTGATGGAGAACTCAGTGGAGGCTCCACAAATATCCCCATCCTTAATGATGGAATAGCCAAGCACATCGGTGAATGGGCTCAGCAAAAGATAACAATGAAGCATTCACAGCAATCTTCAGGGAGAAATGGATGGTCCATCGCGGCCTCTTCCAGTGGTCCACAGCATCACATGTGACAGTCTTGAGTCAATTCGATTCACTCAATCTGATGTCAAGGCAGCGTTGGAGTCAATGGCATCTGCAAAGGCTCTGACAGTATTCTGGCGACATTAAAGCGGTCCATAGGTTGGCGCTCCCAAGCCAAGCTGTTCCAGTATCGTTACAAAACTAACTTCTACCTGACATTGTGGAACATTGCCCAGGTACATCCTGTACACCCAAAAAATACCGAATTAATTCAATCTGTCCAATTACCACCCCATCAGTCTGCTCTCAATCATCAGTAGAGTGATGGAATCTGTCATCAATATTAATATCAAGCATCAGCTGATCAGCAATAACGTGCTCAGTTACGCAGACTTTGTGTCTTGCCAAGGCCACTCAACAACTGACCACATTACAGCTTTGTTTCAAAGTGGAATACAGAGCTGAATTCCAGAGGAGAGGTGAGTGTTACAGTCCTTGCCATTGAGGCCGCACTCAAACAAGTATGGCAACAAGGATCTCAAGCAAAGCTGGAATCAGTAGGTAACAGAGGGTAAATTCTCTATTGGATTTAATCACACGTGGTCCACAGTAAGATAGTCGTGGTTGTTGGAGGTCAGTCATCTCAGCTACAGGAAATCTTTGCAAGAGTTCCTCAAGTAGTGTCCAAAGTTCAACCACCTTCAGCTGCTTCATCAATCACTTTCCTTCAGAAGATCAAAAGTGATTAATTTCACTAATGATTACATAACGTTCAGAACCATTTGTGACTCCGCAGGTCTGAAACAGTCCACGCCCAAATGCAACACGCCTTTGACAATATCTAGTGTTGGGCTAACAGTTACAAGTAAAGTTTGAGCCACAAAAATACCAGTTAATAAGCATCTCCAAGGTTTTACCATCACTGAACACCCTCTATCAACATCCGAGAAGTTATTATTGACAGGAAAGAGTTTGGACATGCCAAAGGACCAGGTCAGAGGCCAAGAACACTGTGGCGATCAGTCCCTACTCACTGGTGCTCTTCAACCATCTACAAGGCACAAGTTAGGAGTGTTAGGGAATACTGCCCATTTGCCTGGATGAGTACAGGCCCAACAACACTCAAGAAACTTGACACCATCCAGGACAAAGCCCGCTGGATTGATGCCCACCACCACCGACATTCAATAGCAACAGTGTATGCTATCCACATGATGCACTGCAGAAATTCACCAAAGATCAGTAAGCAGCAACTTTCAATCGTCTGATCTCTGCTGTCTAGAGGTGAAAGGACAGCAGATACCTTAGAACAGCATCACGTTTAATTTCCCTCCAAATCGCTCACTATCCTGATTTGGAAATATATTGCTATTCTTTCACTGTCAATTCGTCAAAATCCCGGAATTCCCTCATTATGGCATTGTGGGTCAACCTACAGGAAATGGACTGCAGCGGTTCAAGAATGCAGTTTACCACCAACTTCTCAAGGGTAACTAGGAACGGGTAATAAATGGTAGCCTGGACAGCAAAGCCATATCCCGCCAATAATTGTTTTAATAAAGAACAATACTGCGACACGGTGGCTCAGCGAGGGTGCCACGGTGGCGCCGTGGTTGGCACTGCTCCTTCACAGTGCTAGAGACACGTGTTTGATTCTACCCTTGGGCGACCATCCGTGTGGAGTTTGTGCATTCTCCCTTTGTCATCATGGGATTTCTCCCACTGTCTAATGATGCGCAGGTTCGATACATCAGTTACAGGAAGGTAGAATAGGAGGGGAATAGATACAGATGGTTTACACTTTGGAAGATTGGTGTGAACGTGTTGGTCCAAATGGTGTGTTTCTGCACTTTAGAGCTTCTATGACTACTGGATGCTGCATACAGCTACTTATTGTACACTGTCTTTCCTCACTGCATCCCAGTGTGGAACATGCCACCTTGCTCATTCTGTCTCATTGGTATACATGTCTTACTGCTTACTGTACCTCCCAAATGACTATTCATACTATTTACTATATCTCACTCTATTGGCCATTCCTCAATGATGATTGTTGACAATTTCATTTTTCTGCACAAATTTCACTGGTGAATATATCTCACTGTTGAAAATTCTATACAACTCACAGAATCATGTAACTGACCATGGCTAACTTGTGGGTGGCATAGTGGTTAGCACAGCGCCAGAGACCCAGAATCAATTCCCACCTCAGGCGACTGACTGTGTGGAGTTTGCACATTCACCCGTGACTGCGTGGGTTTTCTCCGGGTGCTCTGGTTTCCTCCCACAGTCCAATAATGTGCGGGTTAGGTGAATTGGCCATTCTAAAATTACCCGTAGTGTTAAGTGAAGATACAAATGTAGGCGAATGGATCTGGATGGGTTGTACTTAGAAGAGTCGGTGAGGACTTTTTGGGCTGAAGGACCTGTTTCCACACTGCAATGAATCTAATTTAACTGCTAACATAATACCACTGCCCGACAATCAATCATAGAGCCCCGTTAGTATGAAAGCAGGCGGATTAATCCATCAAGTGTCCACTGACTCTCATATCCAGATCCACACTCTACCTGTTCCCTCACATTTCCCATGGCCAACCCACATGACGTGCACATCTTTGGACTGCAGGAGTAAACCTACTCAAAGTTGGGGAGAATGTGCAAACTCCACATAGATAGCTGCCAAGGAATGGAACCAGAATGGGTCGCTCGCACTGTGAAGTAGCAGTGCTAACCACTGAGCCACTATTTCATCGCAAATCACTGCTGTCTCTACCGTACTAATGCTGCCAGTGCCACACTGTTTGCTATCCCACAGAGCTAGGAGAACTTGACAGCTGCAGATGCTAACATCAGAGTCGAAAGTGCGGTGCAGGAAAAGCACAGAAGGTCGGGCAACATTCGAGGAACACGAGAAATCGACGTTTCGCGCGTAAGCCCTTCATGAGGCCTTATGCATGGCTTACATCCAAAAGGTCGATTGTCTAGCTCATCGAATGCTGCATGACCTGCTGTGCATTTCCTCTCCTACACGGTTGACCATCCCACTCTGCTGACTATACCTGTTTGGAAATCTAAAAGCATGTCACATTTAATCACACAGCAGTTGCACATGAATGTCAGGAGGTTATGCTTAAGATCGTGGGTGTACATGGACGAACTGTGCTTAGTACTGGCCACCTTCCTGAAGGAAAAAAAAAACTAAATAAACTCGAGGCAGTTCAGAGAGAATTAATTGGCACATTCGTGGAATGTAGATGTTGTCTTAGGAGGAAATATTGGACAAGCTGAGCTTGTATCTAATTTAAAATAGAAAAGTCAAAGAACAACATGTTCGAAAAGTAGAAAATCCTGAAGGAACTTGCCAAGGTGGATGTGGAAAGGAGGTTGCCTCTTCAGGGAGAATAAAGAAGTTGGGGCCATTGTTTAAAAATCATGGACTCGTGTCTAAAACAGAGATTAAGGTGAAATTTCTTCTCAGTGGGTCCTGGGTGTTTAGAACTCTCTTCCCGCGAATGTAGTGGAAGCATTATCCTTGAATATTTGTTTCAACACTAGAGTAGATAGCTTCATGTTAACCAAGAACGTGAAAGATTATCATGTTGGAGGTGATATGGATTCCAGACTGCAAACATGTCAGCCATGAACTTATAAAATGGTGGAGCAGCGTTTGAGGGACTGAGTAGTCGACTACGGGTTCCATGATCATAAACTTACCATAATGCTGATTACACATCATCTCTCACATTTCCACCCAGCTGGTCATACTCAAAGCATCCATATCATCCAATATTCAATATCTCCACGTCACTTCATACCGCCCTGCTGATCATACTCAGCACCTCTGTATCACGTCATACACCCTACTGATTATACTCAATGCCACCATATCGCCGCATACCACCCTGCTGATAATACTTAACAACTTCATATCACCATTGCTGGCCAATCCTGACCGCTGACCATATATCATTGCTTTACTGTCTTACCATGCTGCTGATAAAACAGGAGTACCGAAAGTGCAGGGGGAATTCTCAAGAAAGAAATCAGGAAGGAAAAAGGGAGCATGAGAAAATGATGGCAGGCAACTTCAGGGAGAATCCAAAGATGCTTTATGAATATATCATTGAGGACGAGAGGACTCAGGATAAGCGTAGTTCCAATTATGGATCAAGGGAACAACCTTTGACAAAAGGGTGAAGACAGACGGCATTAGTAGAGTCTTAAATGAGTACTTCACATCTGTCTTTACTCAGAAGGTTAGTGCAAGTACTGAACACGCGAAGATGGGCTGTGCTGTTCTGGTGCAGATTGATATAAGAAGTGATGAAGTATTGGATGTTTCAGAGGATTTAAAAGTGGACAAACCTCTACATCCGAATTAAGTCCCAGGCTGTTGTGGGACACAATGAAGGAAATAATGGGGCCCTTGCCCAAATTTCTATGTTGTTTCTGGCCACAGGTTAGGTGCTCGAGAGCTGGAGAATATATAATGTTGTTCCACTTTACAAGAAGGGATAGACCAGGAACTATAAATCAATGAATCTAACCTCAGCCGTAGGGAAACTATGGAGGAACATAGGAAAGGAGGGAACTAATCTCCATTTAGAGTGGCAAAGTTTGATCAGGTATAATCAACATGGCTTTGTCAGAGGGACGTCATCCCTCAAAAATCTGATTGAATGTTTTTGAGGAGCTGATCAAGTATTTAGATGAGTGTCGGCCAGCTGATGGAGTTCATAGGGCCTTTAACAAGGTCCCACATGGAAAACTGACAAGAAGGTAAAAGCTCTTCAGATCCAGGGTAACTTGGCAAGATGGTTCCAAAATTAGTTTAATGGCAGTAGGCAGTGGTGGATGAAGTGTAATGTATCACTCCAGCCTGATGCGATGTTGCATTCCACAGAGATCAGTGCTAGGTCCCTTATTGTTTGTGGTATTTATAAATAATGTAGATTAACATGTGACATGGGAATATAAGCTTAGGAATGACGCAAAGCAGTGAGCAGGAAAATGTTAGTTTTCCAGAGATTGTTTAGATGGGCAGAGCAATGGCAAGTGGAATTGAGCCCTGGTAAATGTAAGGGTGATTCAGTTTGGAAGAAG
The DNA here is from genome assembly GCF_037043375.1 of Chiloscyllium plagiosum. Lineage (NCBI taxonomy): Eukaryota > Metazoa > Chordata > Chondrichthyes > Orectolobiformes > Hemiscylliidae > Chiloscyllium > Chiloscyllium plagiosum. The sequence goes on from NW_028270173.1 coordinate 40,230,155, forward strand.
GAGCAAGACAGGATACCACTAAATGAATGGCAGGAGATTCGGAAGCTCAAAAGAACTGAGGTAGCTTGAGCGATTTGTGCACAGATCCCTGAAGGTGGCAGGTTAGTTACGTAGCTCAGAAGGCATACGGATTACTTGCCTTTATAAGTTCTGGCATCGATCATCACAGCCAGGGAGGACATGTTGGGGATTTCTAGAATTTTAGTTAGGCTACAGCTGGAGTACAGTGTGGAGTTCTGATCTCCACATTACAGGAAGATACGATTATACTGGAGGGTATCAGAGGTGATTCACCAGGATGTTACTCGAGATGGAGCAGTTCAGCTACAAAACAAAAGAGTGGTTGAGCTCCTGTTGGTTAATTTAAAGCATTGAGGCTTCAAGCTGAACCTGATAGATGTGTATATGAGTATGAGGGGCATGGACAGGGTAGATAAACAACAGCTGTTCCCCTCACTGGAACGGTCAATAACAAGGGGGCATGATTTTAAAATTAAAGGTAGGATGGGATTAGACGGAATTTGAAACAAGCCTTTTCACTCATAGGAGGGCAGTTGAGACAGGAAACCTCACAACCTTTTAAAGGTGTGGGGCAAAGTAGGTGTCGTGCAGATTTTCATTGTATTTGACAGTTCAGACTGGACAGGCTGAAGGGCCTCTATTCTATTTCATTGAGTCGGTGATTCTGTGAACCCAGTGCTGACTATTAATGTCTCTTTACAATTAAACACTGAGGACTATTGCTACATTGTTGTCTCTCTACTGACCATATCTTACTACAGATTATATCTCACTGTGTCACACTGCTGCTCTTGCCTCAGTGCTGAACCGTATCATACTTTTGTCCAGGCTACACCATTGACCATCGCTAACCACAGGCCACAGATCATCTGGCATCGCATCAGAAATGCCATTCAGCCCAATAAATTTGATCTGCCAATCAACGAGATTATGGATGATCTGATAACCTTCAACCCCACTTTACAGCTTTTTCCTAAAATCCTTCATTCCCTGACTGATTAAAATAGATATCTCAGCCTTGAATATAGTTAATGGTACAGCCTCAAGGAACCTCTGCGGCAAAGAATTCTGCAGGCTCGGTATTCTGTGAGAGAAGAAATTTCTCCCCTTCTCTTTGAAATGTGCAGCCCTTATTCTGGCGTTATACCCTCTGGACCTCTACTCTGTCACGGGGGATATTGTATATTCCAATAAATACAACCTAATCTACACAAGCTCTGGTCATAAGGCAGTCTCTTCATACCTGACATCAGCATACAGAGCCTCCAATGCAAGTTTACACTTCTTCAGATAACGGGCCCAAAATATGTTCAGTTTTTCACCTCTGGTCTGATGAATCTCCTGCATAATATTAAAAACCTCCAATCTTTTATACTTCATTTTATTTGATATTATGTTCACCATTCTACATACTTCCTCATTACCCACTGAACTTGGATGGTTTTTATGATTTACGCACTCGGACTCCAAGATCCTTCTGTTTTGAAGATTTCTGCAGTCTTTCTCTATTTAAATACTTTTCATCTCCTCTGTTCTTCCTGCCTATGTGCATTACGTCACATTACTAGCTGTTAAAAGTCACATTATTCGCTATGATAGAATGGCATAGTAGACATGATCTGCAGAATGGCCTAATTCAGTTCCCAAAACTTGTGTTCCTTCCGTTTATTCCACTAATGTATTCCATTTGCCAAGCTTTTGCCCTCTTGCTTACCCTGTCTATATCCCTATGCGGACACTTTGTTACTTCTGCAAACGTGTCTGATCCCCAAATCCAAGTCATTAATGTATATTGTAAATAGTTGTACCCATTAATAATCCCTGTGTATTTCCTTGTCACATGCTCAAAATATCCCATGAAGGATTCGTCATCTTACCATGTAGTTATTGTTCGGGGACACAAAGATTAATATCAATGTCTTCTTATTTTTTCTTAAATGCATTGAAGAGGCTGATGGGTCTTTCATCCTTTTTTTTTCCGGAGCACTTTTTCTGCAGCGATAGTAATTTATTTATTTCTCTCTCCTCCAATAGCTCCTCATTGGCCAATCTATCCAAGTCCACATGGAGATTACAGTCACCCAGTATTTTTGTACTTCCTTGTCACATGCTCAAAATATCCCATGAAGGATTTTCAGTCATCCAACCCAAGATCATTTCACCCCATGAGACATATTCCAACATTAACAACTGTATACCGCATTACCCTTTCTTCATTCCTATATTTCTCGTTGTTGACAAAATGTATGGCTTAATATCCCACAACATGAATCAAGCCACGTTCCTGACCATCAGACTGCTATCCATCCCGCACAACCAGTCACTCCACACTGCTATCGACACCACACAGATGCCTATACCACACTGCTGACCATACCTCGTCGCTGTCAATCCCACACTGATGACCATCTTACACTGCTGACCATACCTCAGTGCTTACCATCCCACACAGCTGACAATTCCTCGCTGCTGACCATACTTCACTGGTAACAATCTCTCATTGCAGACCACCTCTCACTGCTGACCATCCCTCACTGATGACCTGAAATCACTGCTGACCATCCCTTAGTTCTGACCATCCACACTGCTGACTATACTTTACAGCCGACCATCCCTCAGTGCTGACCATCCCATGCTTTTGACTGTCCCTCACTGCTGACAATCCCTCACTGCTAACCGCCCCACACTGCTAACCTTCCCTCACTGCTGCCTGTCCCTCACTGCTGACCATTCCTCCCTACTGCCTGTTTCCACACTGCTTAACGTCCTCAGCGCTGACAATCACACACTGATGACCGTCCCTCACTACTGACCATTCCTCACCACTGAACGTCCCTCAGTACTGACCGTCCCTCACTGCCAACAGTCCCACACTGCCAACCATCTCTCACTGCTGACCATCTCCCACTGCTGACCATCCCTTATCACTGGCCATGTCACACTACTGCCTGTTTTCACGTTGATGTCTATTTCATATTCCTCAGCAGACTTCAGCATGTCTGACAGATGACCATAATACACTTTTGAGCATACATCACTGTAGATCATATCAGTACTGAATATATCTAACTATATCTGGCCATCTATCACTGGTGGCCATTACACGTGGCTGTTCAGTGTATGCTTGTGTCAGCTTCTCTTCTGAGTTTGGCACATCACTAACAATGCCACACTACTGACGATTTCATTTGTCGCCTACAGTAGAGTTGCAAAATGCACTATTAATCTCATTGTGCCCAAGGTCACCACAAACATGTAACGTAATTAAACAACCAAAATGCCCAGTTTACCTGATCATCTAATTTCGGTTTAAAGAAACACACGCTGAGTTTATTTCATTAACAAAAAAAGGCATAAACAAGCTGATTTTCTCAACTAGTGGCAGAAAGTTAATGTGAAAGTTGGAATTCAGAATGGCCTTGTGGCATTATGTCTGAAATGTTCATTCAGAAACCCACGGATTATTCTGGGGGCAATAGTCCTGATTTTGCAATGGTTGATGGTACAATTTGAATGGGGAAAGAAAAGCTCGACTTTTGATTGAATATTGACTGTGATTCTAATCTTGATTATCTGGGGAATGCGGTTGTCTTTTAGCCAGCTTTTAGGTCAGTCGATATGGGCAGGAAATACTGACCTAGACATCAAAGAAAATATTTTAAGTTCCCCACATGAACAACGAGAAACTGAAAAGAGAAATACTTTGCGTGTATAAAAACTATACTCAGGGCAATATATATCTGTATTGGTATGACACGAAGTAAACCATCCTGCTCAATTTAATCCAGCAGTAATTACGAAAATTCAAGAGACCAAGAACTATTTAAAGGACAAATTAATAAATTTATTTCTTCCAGTTTAACAGAAATTAATTAACTAACAATTATTTACAACTCCTTTCTCTAACCTACGTTTTACTTTCCCTTCTATAATGCTTGCCTGATAAAATCCCCGAATATGATTTACCAAAACATAAATTTTCAAAACCAGTCATATGTCAAATCTTCTCGTTATATCTTCCTCTGCCTCCTTTTCTTCTTCTTAGATATTTTTGTTTCACAGGTCATTGATCGATAAAGGTACCTTGAAGAGACCTATTTTCCAGACAGTCTTCAGAAGTTGTTAGCTTGCCGTGCTCCTCCCAACTGTTCAATTTTCACAGGTATTATATCCCCAAAGCATCGAATTGTGTAATTGTCGTTTACTATTGTCAATATACTAATTTGAAAATTGATCTGAGTTTAGTATTTTTTGGGATATAAGTTAAACTGATTGGTCTATTTCGAATTTATTTTGTCGTCCCCAGGCAACCAGCTAGTCAAGTTCTTCGATCAAATGTTACATTATATCCTTTTCAGAACTCTTGGAGCTGTGTCAGGTAGTTCTGCTAGCTTTTAACTCATTTGAAGGTACAGTGCACACACATCTTCACAACAGTATCATCAGTCCAAATCACGAAAATTAAATGAGACATTTTCACCATCTTTTGTGTCATTTGACAGTCCATCTTTAGTTGACTGGTTGATTGGTTGGAGCGAGGGTCTTTCTTTATCATTTGGGTTTTATAAATTGTATCTTTTAGAGGCTCTGAAACAAGTGTTCCTGCTAAAACAGAATTTGAATAGGTAACTTTTCTGAGAAATGAGACAAGCAGATCTCTTCTGGAGGTTTTCTTGCCTTTGAGTTTGCGTTTTCCGAATAGTATCTACGTTAAACTGCAGACTGGCCAATCACAGGCTTTTTACGACACTGATTCCTGAACAAAGGTATCAATTCATCTGTACTCAATAGCCGCAGAAAGTAATGTATTTAGACTCACACTTCTTTTCCAAGGTGCAGTTATTTCCTTGACCATTCCCTCCTTTGAAACGTGGTGCCATTTTTTTTAATACGTGGGTCCAATTTAAAAAAAAAAGAAACGTAGAAGATTACAGATCAGTACAGGCCTTTTGTCCCTCGATGTTGCGCTAACCTGTGAAACCAATCTGAAGCCCATCTAATCTACGCTATTTCATTTATGTCGACATATTTATCCAATTACCATTTTAATGCCATTAAAGTTGACAAAACTATTACTGTTCCACACAGAGCATTCGACGCCATTATCGCTCTCTGAGGAAACAAACTATGCTTGACATCTGTCCGACGTCTACACCCCCAATTTAAATTTCTGCCTTTTCATGCAAGCCATCACTATCCGAGGAAAATGCTCTCATTGTCCACCCTATCTAACCCTCAGATTACCTTATATGTTTCTAATAAATCACCTCTCAACCTTCTTTTATCTCTTTACACAGCCTCAAGTCCCTCAGCCATTCCTCATAACAGCTTTCCTCCATAAACGGAAAAATCCTAGTAAATTTGCTCTGAAACATTTCCAAATCTTCCGCATCCTTCCCAGAATGCGGTGACCACAAATGCACTACAAGTGCAGCCACACCAGAATTTTGTACATCAGCAGCATGACCTTATGGCTCCAAAACTCAATGCCTTTACCAATAAAAGCTAACACGCCGTGTGCCTTTTAACACCTCTTTCAACCTGGGTGGTAACTTTCAGGGATCGTTGTACATGGACACCGAGATCTCTCTTCTAATTTACAGAACCAAGAATCTTACCATTAACCCAGTACTCTGTATTCATGGGGCTCCTTCCAAAGTGAATCACATCACCCTTTTTTCGCATTAACCTCAATCTGCAACCTCTCAGCACAGCACACCTCTAACACGGATGGTTGTCCTACTTTAATCTAACGCTGCGATGGCCCAGGAATGCCAAGAGACTGGTGCATAAGATGAGTTGAGTATGTTGCTGAGGCAATTGTGATATTCACAGAGGGGTGGAATAGATGGTTGAGGCATCAGAAGCACCCTGGAAGATGCAGCAGCCGGTGCGACACTCTCATTTCCCTCTCTCTGCGTTCCTGAGAGGAAAGGTTAATTGAATATAAGCTGGATTTCTCCTTCTCACCCTATCCAGCCTGTCGGTTTTGTTGCATATTAAAAAAAATTGATGAATTTTAGCTCTCATTATTTTTAATTTCTTCATCAGCTTCACTAGCTGGACCACAATTCATTGCTCATCTGTAGTTTACTTCCAGAAGGCGGTAATGATCTATATTCTTGAAACTGTGTCCTGCATATTCGGTCAGTACATTTTGAAAGCCAATTGTGGTGTTGATGGAATTCTAGGTTTTTGAACCAACATCATTGGAGGAAAACTGATATATTTCCCATCAGAATGTTTTGCAGTTTTGAGGTAAAATGAAAAACATTGCTGCCCTCATGCATTTGGTTCAGTTTTCAGTCGAACTGACAATGCTTGAATGCTTTTGAACATATCGTCGACAGACTTCTGGAGCTTTCAACAGCACATAATATGAATCGTATAGGCTCGACCTGTATTCATGGGTAGTGGAAGAAGCGAGTGTTTATGCATGTAATACGCTTGAAGTGTGCTGCTTTGTCCCGAATATGATCCACTGCTGTTGTAGATGATCTCATCCACCCAATTGAATATTCTACGACCTTTCTCACACTGGTATTGTAGATGATAGGCAGGTCTTTGTGTTTCGTGGAGCAATTGACCAGTGCACAATTAGTAGTCTCTATCATGCTCCTACTTATATAAACAGTTCTGTTGTCATTTCTGTGGTGCAAATGGAACATGCCAGTTCTAATCTCAAACGGAGGTATTATACAGATCTTGCCATGACCTAAAATGCATGCTTCAATATCTGAGGTGTGAAGATTAGTGACTATGCTGCTCCTTTAACCAAATTCTGTCGTCAGCGATTTTTGAAAAGGTTTGTAGCTCAGGTCAATGATAAATATGCAAGTTAGTTCTCTGAGGTGGAAGGTTTGTTTCGAGGTGGTTCGTCACCAAGACTAGGTAACATATTGAGTGAGAGTTGGGGAAGTGCTGGTGGTAAGTCGCTCCTCTCTATTTCTACAACTTGGTTTCTTAAGGTGAGCGATGACACTTCTACATCTTTTTTTCGAGTGAACTTAGATGTGATCTCGTCGATGTGTTCATTAATTGAGTTTTAGCTAGAATGCCCTGCCTCGAAGAATACTCGTGCATGTCTTTGTTTCACCTGTCCTAAGATGTGTGTGTTGTCCCAGTTAAAGTTGTGTTCTTCTCTGTGTGTCTCTTTGTATACTAGTGATAGTGGGTCATGTGCTTCGTTGGCGAGTTCGTGTTCATATATCGTGGTGGCAGGATTTCTGCTTGGTTTTCTGATGTAGTGTTTTTTCTTACAGCTTTAACATTGCATTTTAAATGGCATCAGTTTTGCTGGTAGTATCTCATGGCTCATTTAGTTTTATTAATGGCTGTTTGAAGTGTTTTGGTAGGTTTGTGGGCTACCATGATGCCAACGTGTACGAGTAGTCTGGAAATCATTTCTTATATGTTATCCTGTTGTTTTCAGTTGGATCCTAAAAGCAGACGTTCTGAACTGTCTGGAAGCTTTTATTTGAAAAGGCTTTTAGGTTTTTTTTAAAGTAAAACACTTGTATTATGAAATGGAAGTTGCCAGTTCTCCAGGTTCAGGGATGAGGATGGTTTTAGCAAGCTATTTTGATCGCAGTTTGGAGACAAGTTTTAGCTGGGAACACAGAGAAGCTACTGGGGACCAAAAGAAGCAATGCCTTGCTGATCGTCTCTCTCTCTCTCCCTCTCTCTCTCTTTCTCTTTGACATATCCCCTGTAAGAACGTATGTTTGATTTTACCTTTCTCTGTCAAGGGGGTTGATGCAAGTATTTGGAACAGCATCATTAAGTTGTGATAGGGCCAATTGGTGTTTCAGGTAAGTAAAATGTATTATAAATTTTGCTCACTTTTGTTCGACTTTCATTCAGTCGTCTGGAAATAAAAAGAGTCGGGTCACCTGCATCGCTCCTGGAATATCCTGTTTAGAACCGCTTAAAGCAACGAGTAAAGTTAAGGTCTGAGCCACCTTATTGAAAATTTTTCTTCACACGAACTAGCTTGGTCCATGAGAGTATGGGAGGTGTTTGTGGGATTTGTTATTTAGTTCCAAATTGGGATTAGGGTTCCTGGATTCGAAGGCAGCGAGTGGAATGTGTGAGTGTCTTTTGTTCTGGGTGTTGAATTCTAATGATTTTAACAGTGCTTGTTGTAGTAACGGCTCTTTCAGCGACCAAGAGTTTTCTGTGCGTGGAAGGAGTGACTTGAGGTGCTTTGCAAAAGGTGAACAAGGAAAAGCTGCTGGAATTGGCAGTAAAGCTGGAATTGCAGCTGGCTCCTTCCAATTTTAATGGATAGTTAATATGGCAATTGCTCAGACTTTAAAGTTGGTGGAAATGCTATCAAAATCTTTGGATCTGGTTAAAATTCAATTGAGAATGAAACCGCCTCAGTTAACAGCAAAAGAAAAAGGACGAGATAAAGACATGAAATTGCTAGAATTATGATTAAAAGCAGAGGAAAGATAAAAAAGAACATAAAGCCCTAGCAGAACAAAAAGAAAAGAGGAAAATCACTTCAAGGAACAAAAAGCAAAAGAAGTAGAGGGAATTTGAACTTCAGAAACTGGCACTTCGAAAGGATGTAGGCTGAGATCGATCGATATGAAGGCTGAAGTTAAGAGGAAGAGAATGAGGATGAGCAAACCTATGGGAACCAATGCTGGGATCATTTAGAATATATCCAAGCACTGCCTAAATTTGATGAGAAGGATGCGAAGCATTTTCATCTCATTTGAACAGGTGGCTAAACGAATGCAGTCAGCAGTGATAAAATGGGTTTTGTTGATCCAAATAAAATGTGTAGGTAGAGCGAGTGAGGTATCCACATCTCTATCAGAAGTGGTATCTGGTACGTATGACGAATTGAAGAAAGCCACCTTAAGTGCATATGAGCTTGTGCCAGAATCCAACAGGCAGTATTTCAGGAATCTAAGCAGGGATTTTGAAAGGATGGTTTTGAAAGAATCAAACAAAGCAGTTTTGATAGGTGGGTAAAGGAATGAATATTAGAGTAAACAGATGAGAGACGATTACTTTGGAGGAGCACAAAAAAATCACTTTTTGAGTTTGTGATTACCCATGTGAAAGAGTAGAAAGTTAAAACGACCAGATTAGCAGCCGAAATTGCTGAACGTTATAAGGCGGTTTTTAAATCAAAGTTTGGATTCCAAAATTAATTTCAATCCGTGAGAGACAGAAATTGGGGAAAAGAGAATTCCTCACGTGGTTACCCAAATGTAGATCTTGGTGATGATCAAAAGGTTAACTTATTGTGGAATGAAAAAGAAACCTTTGAAGAGGAAAGAACATTTATAAAGCTCTCGTGTTTACACTGCAATTAATTAGGTCACGTGCAATCACAGTGCAAGTGGTTGAGAAAAAGTACTGGGAAGCCAGATGCATAAAAACAATATAAGCCAGTGAATTATGTTGGAATAGTATTGGAAAACACAGCGGGGACTAAAAAGCTGCTCCAGAACGTACAACTTTGTCGGAGTTTGGTTAAGGAGGAAGTTTTCAGACCTTCTTAGACCATATACTTGTGAAGATAAAGTATACTTGCATCGGCCAGGAGCAGCACGTTAAGATGTTACAATATTAGGAGACACAGCATCCTCTCAATTTTTAATGTTGAAAGATGTGAAATGTGGGTCTCTGAAGGACTCTTACCAGAAAAAAAGTGCCAGTAACAGTGCGACAAGAAGTGCCCAATTAATGTAGACTGAGTTTAGAATGTCCAGTGAAAAGTGCTGAAGTCGTGGTCAGACTAATGTACAAACCTTCGACTCCACCAACACAATTTGTTCTTACTGACGATATAGTTGGGTCACAGGCAGGAAAGATAATTACTGTTGTTGAAAATTGCGTGGAAACTCGATGAACTAAACTCTTACAGGACACATATCCTGGCATTGTTCCTTACTGTGTGGTAAAGAGGTCACTAATTTACCAGCTGAAACATGAGAGATCAAAGAGTATAGTAAAGAAAGTTGAAAGAGAGAACCTGTTTGATTAAATGGTTCAGATGAAACAGGAACAAATGGCTGACAAATCAGACATAGTTAGGTTCGAGAAATTGCAGCAATTAAATTGCAGCAGAAAGTTGAGAAAGTACGGCAACTGTATCAAGAAACACACATGGAAGAAGAATCTTGGTGTGTGCGAGTGTACTACTTTCTTAAGAAAAAATGTTGTTTTAATGAGGAAATGGAGACCGTTACATATTCAGGCAGATGGAAATGAGCAGAGGTTCATCAAGTCATATTGTCAGCGTGTTACAGAAAGGGCATATTATGAGTGATACATTAACAAACAGTAGGAGAACACTTAGGGTTAATAGAACATAGAAGAATACAGCGCAGTACAGGCCCTTTGGCCCTCGATGTTGCGCCGATCCAAGCCCACTTAACCTATACTAACCCACTATCCTCCATATACCTATCCAATGCCCGCTTAAATGCCCATAAAGAGGGAGAGTCCACCACTGCTACTGGCAGGACATTCCATGAACTTACGACTCGCTGAGTGAAGAACCTACCCCTAACTTCAGTCCTATATCTACCCCCCCTTAATTTAAAGCTATGCCCCCTTGTAATACCCGACTCCATACGCGGGAAAAGGTTCACACTGTCAACCCTATCTAACCCCCTAATCATCTTGTACACCTCAATCAAGTCACCCCTAAACCTTCTTTTCTCTAATGAAAACAGCCCCAAGTGTCTCAGTCTTTCCTCATACGATCTTCCTTCCATACCAGGCAACATCCTGGTAAACCTCCTCTGCACCCGTTCCAGTGCCTCCACATCCTTCCTATAGTATGGCGACCAAAACTGCACACAATATTCCAGATGCGGCCGCACCAGAGTCTTATACAACTGCATCATGACCTCAGGACTCCGGAACTCAATTCCTCTACCAATAAAAGCCAGTACGCCATATGCCTTCCTCACTGCACTATTTACCTGGGTGGCAACTTTCAGAGATCTGTGTACATGGACACCAAGATCCCTCTGCTCATCCACACTACCAAGTATCCGACCATTAGCCCAGTACCCCATCTTTTTGTTATTCTTCCCAAAGTGAATCACCTCACACTTAGCTACATTGAATTCCATTTGCCACCTTTCTGCCCAGCTCTGCAGCTTCTCTATATCCTGCTGTAACCTGCCACATCCTTCCTCACTGTCAACAACTCCACCGACTTTCGTATCATCCGCAAACTTGCTCACCCAACCATCTAACCCCTCTTCCAGGTCATTTATAAAAATGACAAACAGCAATGGTCCCAAAACAGATCCTTGCGGAACACCGCTAGTGACGGCACTCCATGAAGAAACTTTGCCATCAACTACTACCCTCTGTCTTCTTCCATCCAGCCAATTCCTAATCCAAACCTCCAACTCACCCTCAATGCCATATCTCCGTATTTTCTGCAGTAGCCTACCATGGGGAACCTTATCAAACGCCTTACTAAAATCCATATATACCACATCTACCGCTTTCCCCTTATCAACCTCCTTCGTCACCTTTTCAAAGAATTCAATAAGGTTTGTGAGGCACGACCTGCCCTTCACAAAACCATGCTGACTATCCTTGATCACATTATTCCTATCCAGATGTGCATAAATCCTATCCCTTACAATTCTCTCTAAGACTTTGCCCACAACAGAAGTGAGACTCACCGGCCTATAGTTACTAGGGTTATCCCTACTCCCCTTTTTGAACAAGGGAACCACATTTGATATCCTCCAGTCTTCTGGCACTACTCCAGTAGACAAAGAGGACATAAAAATCAAGGCCAATGGCTCTGCAATCTCCTCCCTTGCTTCCCAGAGAATCCTAGGATAAATGCCATCAGGCCCAGGGGACTTATCTATTTTCACCTTTTCCAGGATTTCCAACACCTCTTCTCTACATACCTCAAAGCCATCCATTCTACTTATTTGTGACTCAGTATTCACATCGATGACAATGCCGTGTTCCTGAGTAAATACTGAAGAAAAGTATTCATTCAGTGTCTCCCCAATCTCTTCCGCCTCCACACGCAACTTCCCACTACTATCCTTGACTGGACCTATTCCTACCCTAGTCATTCTTTTATTCCTAACATACCTATAGAAAGCCTTAGGTTTTTCCCTAATCCTACCGACTAAGGACCTTTCATGTCCCCTCCTTGCTGCTCTTAGCTCTCTCTTCAGGTCCTTCCTGGCTACCCTATAACTCTCAATCGCCCCAATTGAACCTTCACGCCTCATCTTGAGATAGGCCGCCCTCTTCCATTTAACAAGGGATTCCAATTCCTTATTAAACCACGGCTCCCTCGCACGACCCTTTCCTCCCTGCCTGACAGGTACATAATTATCAAGGACACTCAATAGTTGCTCCTTGAACAAGCTCCACATATCATTTACACTCTTGCCTTGGAGTCTACTTTTCCAAGCCACACATCCTAAGTCATGCCTCACCGCATCATAATTTCCCTGACCCCAGCTATAACTCTTGCCCTGTAGTACACACTTATCCCTCTCCATCACGAGAGTAAAAATCACCGAATTATGATCACTATCCCCAAAGTGCTCACCTACCTCTAATTCTAACACCTGGCCTGGTTCGTTACCCAGAACCAAATCCAGTATGGCCTCACCTCTTGTTGGCCTGTCTACATATTGTGTCAGGAAACTCTCCTGTCCACATTGAATAAACACTGACCCATCTAACGAACTTCAGCTGTAGCTTTCCCAATCAATATCAGGAAAGTTAAAGTCCCCCATAACAACCACCCTATTACTGTCACTCATCTCCTGAATCACCTTCCCTATCCTTTCTTCAATGATTCTAGGACTATTAGGAGGCCTGTAAAAGACTCCTAACAGGGTGACCTCACCTTTCCTATTCCTAACCTCAGCCCAAACTACCTCAGATGACAAGTCCTCATCCATCGTCCTTTCCACCACTGTAATACTATCTTTGACAAGCAATGCCACACCTCCCCCTCTTTTACCCCCACCTCTGACCCTACTAAAACATTTAAATCCTGGAACCTGCAACAGCCAATCCTGTCCCTGTTCTAGCCATGTCTCCGTAATAGCCACAACATCGAAGTCCCAGGTACCATCCCACGCTGCAAGTTCACCTACCTTATTTCGTATACTTCTTGCATTGAAGTATACACACTTCAAGCCACTTTCCTGTTTACAGACACCCTCCTTGGAAATTGATGCCATGTTCCTAACCTCCCTACACTCCAGGCCCTGCACCCTGAAGCTACAATCTGGGTTCCCATGCCCCTGCAGAGTTAGTTTAAACCCCCCCCAAGAGCACTAGCAAACCTCCCCCCAAGGATACTGGTGCCCCTCAGGTTCAGGTGTAGACCATCCTGTTTATAGAGGTCCCACCGTCCCCAGAAAGAACCCCAGTTATCCAAAAACCGGAATCCCTCCCTCCTGCACCATCCCTGTAGCCACGCATTTAAGTGTTCTCTTTCCCTATTCCTCGAATCTCTATCACGTGGCACGGGTAACAAACCAGAGACAACAACTCTGTTCGTTCTAACTCTGAGCTTCCAACCTAGCTCCCTGAAAGCCTGTCTAACATCCTCGGCACTCCTCCTACCTATGTCGTTGGTGCCAATATGGACCACGACTTCGGGCTGCTCCCCCTCCCCCTCCAGGACCCGGAAAACACGATCAGAGACATCACGTACCCTTGCACCTGGGAGGCAACATACCAAACGTGAGTCTCTCTCGTTCCCACAAAACCGCCTATCTGTGCCCCTAACTATCGAGTCCCCAATTACTACTGCTCTGCTCTTCTTCACCCTTCCCTTCTGAGTAACGGGGACAGGCTCCGTGCCAGAGACCTGAGCCCCGTTACTTACCCCTGGTAAATCATCCCCCCCACAAGAAAAATACTCAAGAAAAAATACAAAAAACATTGTTACTACCTTGACTGCACAATGGTGTAGTTGAATGTTGCCAGACATGTCAGACATGTCTGATAATAGGAAAAACACCGGCAATAATAAAACCCGCACATTTAGTATGCATTCCATCATTCGGGGAACCTTTTTAAAGAGTCTTCATAGATTGCATAGGACCCCTTTGTTAAACAAAGAAGAAAAATGTGAAATCTGCATTTCTTAACAATAATGTATGTGTTCAGTAGATTTCCAGACGTGTTTGCATTATGCGACATCACAACTTAATGGATTATGGAGGTATTATTCAAATTTGTAACTACATGTGGATTACACAGAGATATAATCAGATCAAGTGTCAAATTTCGTATCAAAATTATTCAAGCAAATTATGGTTAATTTTGGAATAAAATAGTTCAGATCTACTGCTTAGCATTCACAATCGCAGGGCGCAGTAGAAAGGTGGGCTCAAACATTTAGAACCGTGTTGAGGTCTTATCCTCAAGATTACACAGATAATTCGGAAAAAAAAAGTAATTCAGTTTGTACAATTTTGCCATTAGAGATTCACCGATCATTTGAAGTACGTTTTGGGCATGAAGTGACAGGACCGCTAATACTGATTATGGAGGAATTGGTAAGTCAAAATTAAGAGACTGCATATTTTGACTGTGTGTCAAGTTTTATGAATTAGCTAAACAGAGCAGGGAAGGTGGCAAGACAGCTTTTAGAAATGTCACAGCATTCAATGAAACTGAAGCAGAGAAGAAATCAAAAACTAGAATTTTTGCTATCGGAGATTAAGAGTTAGTGTTATTTCCAGTCATAGGAGAATCTTTAAAAGCAAAATTTAGTGGACCTTACAAGGACGAAATGGAATTGAATGAGGTGAACTATTTGATAAGTACTCTAGAGAGAAAGAAATCTCACAGCGTGTGTCATCCGAATATGCTCAGAAGTTACTTCATCAGGGAAGAAACTCTAAAGGAAACTGAGTACAATACAAAATGAAAATCAGGTTCAGAGTATTCAGTTGGACATACCTCAAATTAAAATGGAAACGATTAAGTCCGCAAAAATATAGACAAGTATTGAATTGTCTTCCAAAGGAAAATTGACATGACTAGAAAGAGTTATTGCTATCGCTTGGGTAGATGTGTGGACATATGATGGGAAGTACTAACATAATTATGCATGATGTAGATACAGGAAATGCTGTTCCGATTAATCAGCATCCTCATTGATGTAACCCACTTAAGTTTGCACAGTTGCGGAAGGAGAATAAACACATATTCCAAGGCAACATATTCCAAGTGAATTACAATGACTGGAGGTCATCCCTGATAATGGTGCCAAAATCACAGTGTACCTTCCGAGTATTTGTGGACTATCGCAGTCAAGGCAGTAAAAAGATTGGTGTTTAACTGAGTCTACGTTTGGAAATCTGTCGTGAACAGGAGCGACAAGCAACTTGTATTTCTACATTGGATACTAGCAGGTACCGTTGTCTAAAAGAGCAAAATCAATTTTGTCTTTCATAACGCCGAATGTACGATATCAGTTTAATGTCATGCCATTCGGCATGAAAAATACGCCAATCACTCTTCAGAGACAATTTAATAAGTTCATTTCCAGATTACCAAAATGTCTGGTATATATTGATGACCTGGATGATTTTTAGTTATGCACAGAAGGAATATTTTCATCATTTATAGAAATTGTTCGATCTACTACTGGAGGCTGGCTTCGTGGTAACAGAAGTGAAATTGCCAAATCCAAAGTAACCATCCTGGGCCATGTTACTGGGAAGGGACAGAGGACCCCACGGAATGTCAAAACAGAGGTAATTGGGCAGTTGTCCTTACCATCTATGGAAGGAGCAGTACGATGATTCCTGGGATTGAATGGATTTTGTCGAAAATTCGTAATAAATTTTCGCAGTGTGGCTTCACCACTTACTAAATCAGTGAAGAAAGCCAAGACGTTTCAGTGGACTGCGCACTGTGAGAAGTTATTTGACAGCCTGAGGTCTGTGTTAACCTTTGCGCCAGTTTCAGTTACACATAATTGCGCAAAACCATTAAAAGTGGCTATCGAATCAAGTGGTGTGAATATCCGTGCTGTGTTCTTATAGAAAATAAAAATACCTATTGAATATTTCTCCAGGAAATTGAACAGTCAGCAGTCAGAACATTCCAATGATTATGTTCCCAATAATTTATTTGGGATAATCATATGCACTGATCATAATCCATTGAAGTGGAGAAATTGAAGGATAACATGTTAGACTGATTAAATGGAGCTTATTCAGTCATTCAGATTGAAAATTGTGCATGTGGCAGCATGCGAAAAAGTGAATGCTAACACATTTTCTCGACGTAGGTGAGAAATGGAGGCATTCGTTGGCAGGAGTAAATGGACTTAATCAGAAAATGGTAGTGCATTTTGAGGTGTTGATGTCAGTCCAATATACATGTGTTTTATATTGTACCGACAGTATAACATTTAGGCGCTTCAAAATTAAGCCAAATTTGGATATTGGTATTTTTCTTTGAGGGTTGGAGGTTGGTGTGCGGTGGGGGTGGGTGTGACAATGTGGCTCCTTTAACAACGTTATGCTGTCCTTGTTCTTTCTTTCAACGGGTCATAAAAACAGAGATTCGGATATGTCTAGAAATATATTTTTAAAAAGCTTTTAAGTCGTTTTCTTAAAACGAAAATGAAGTGGTCACTTCTCCCAGTTCAGGTATTCGTTTAGATTCAAAAAACTGTTTTATTTGGAGCTGCTGCTCAAGTCTTAGCTGGATACCCAGACTCCCTGTTGGGAACCCAAACACAAAAACAGTGCTATGCTGATCCTCTTTTTATCTGTCTCTCTCTCTGACATCTCTCCTGTAAGACCTGTTTGATTTTACATTTTATTTTGCCAAGGGGATGTTTATGGGGATGTTGCATGTATTTGGAACAGCATCATTAAGTTGCTATACAGTCTATTGGGTTTTCTGATATGTTACGTTACACTAAATTCGATTTTCTTTTGTATGTGTTTCATTCAGTGGTCTGGAAATAAATTCTCTTTTATTTTACATTGAGTGGTTTGACCAGCTTCATCATTCCTGCAATGCACTCACACCTGCTTTTAAACAAAACGAGAAAAGTTATGGTTTAGGCGACTTCCCGAGAAGTATGGAGTGGATATGACCTGGTCCATAACAATTTGCATTGGAAATTGTGCAGTCACCAGCTAGCATATAATTTCTGCTATGTCTTTTAGAGAGAAAGTAACAGAATAATTAGCTAAACGTGGATGTGCCAAGGGCATTCTCCTGAGGTGCCCCTGTTGATGTATTCTGGAGTTCATGTGTTTGACCAGCAAAAAAGTATAACCACCTACCTGTAAACGAGAGAAGAGTTCCCACCACCATGCCATATGTGCTGGCCAAGATATTCGCTGACTCTATTTATGTTTTGATTCCTTGATTACATTCTCAATGAATTTTGGCATTGACGTCAAGGACATCGAATTCTATCTCGCCCCACGAAGACAACTCTTCTGCCCATGTATGAACCAGGTGATAACGATAATTGTATCGCAGTGGCCTTTGACTCTGAGTTTCTGGGTTATGCTGCCCATGACAGTTGCTTAATACTTATTCAAGGAAGTCTTGTTAACGGGTCGAACAAAAGCATATCTGTGCCACTTACAATCATTTGTGGATTCAACGACTAATTCTCTACACCTCATGCCGTGATGACGTAGACTTACACTCGTGTTCACTCCGACGAGTCGGTTGGCATTAATTGCTGAAATGTTTGCTTCAATGCTGGTTTACAATCACGATCGTGACATTGCATAGTTTGAACATGCTACGTTCTGCAAATATTTCAGAATGATCTGTTTTATGTGATGACGATTTCATAAATTAAGTATATTTTCTCGTCAGTACAACATAACATTCAAAGTTTGTGAGAAGACTTGTAGCTCAGGTGCTCGTTGCTGTGGTTCTGTTCGCCGAGCTGGAAGTTTTTGTTGCAAACGTTTCGTCCCCTGTCTAGATGACATCCTCAGTGCTTGGGAGCCTCCTGTGAAGCGCTTCTGTGGTGTTTCTTGCGGCATTTATAGTGGCCTGTCCCTGCCGCTTCCGGTTGTCAGTTTCAGCTGTCCGCTGTAGTGGCCCGTATATTGGGTCCAGGTCTACGTGTTTGTTGATGGAGATTATGGATGAGTGCCAAACTTCTAGGAATTCCCTGGCTGTTCTTTGTTTCGCTTGCCCGATAATGGTGGTGTTGTCCCAGTCAAATTCATGTTGCTTGTCGTCTGCATGTGTGGCTACTAGGGATAGCTGGTCGTGTCGTTTCGTGGCTAGTTGATGTTCGTGGATGCGGATCGTTAGCTGTCTTCCTGTTTGTCCTATATAGTGTTTTGTGCAGTCCTTGCATGGGATTTTGTACACTACGTTAGTTTTGCTCATGCTGGGTATCGGGTCCTTAGTTTTGTTGAGTTGTTGTCTGAGAGTGACTGTTGGTTTGTGTGCTGTTATAAGTCCTAGTGGTCGCAGATGTCTGGCTGTCATTTCAGAGATGTTCTTGACGTATGGTAGTGTGGATAGTCCTTTGGGTTGCGGCATGTCCTCGTTCTGTTGTCTCTCCCTTAGGCATCTGTTGATGAAATTGCGAGGATATCCGTTTTTTGCGAATACCTTGTATAGGTGTTCCTCTTCCTCCTTTTGCAGTTCTGGTGTGCTGCAGTGTGTTGTGGCCCTTTTGAACAGTGTCTTGATGCAACTTCGTCTGCGTGTATTGGGGTGGTTGCTTTCATAGTTCAGGACTTGGTCTCTGTGTGTGGCTTTCCTGTATACCTTAGTGGTGAATTCTCCGTTTGGTGTTCTCTGTACCCTCACGTCTAGGAATGGGAGTTGGTTGTCCTTTTCTTCCTCTCTCGTGAATCGGATTCCTGTGAGTGTGGAGTTGATGATCCGGTGTGTACTCTCTATTTCCGCGTTTTTAATGATTACAAAGGTGTCATCAACGTATCTGACCCAGAGTTTGGGTTGAATTTGTGGTAAGACTGTTTGTTCTAACCTTTGCATGACTGCTCTGCTATGAGTCCCGAGATCGGTGACCCCATGGGTGTTCCGTTGATTTGTTCGTATATTTGGTTGTTGAATGTGAAGTGTGTTGTGAGGCACAAGTCCAGTAGTTTAAGTATGCCGTCTTTGTTGATGGGTTCAACGTCCTGTTGTCTGTAATGTCTGTTCAGCAGGTTGGCTATTGGTTCTCTGGCTAGGGCTTTGTCAATAGACGTGAACAGTGCCGTTACGTCGAATGAGACCATGGTATCTTCCTTGTCTATGTGTATATTTCTGATGATGTCCAAGAATTCCTGTGTTGATTGTATAGAGTGTCTGGATCCGCTGATCAAGTGTTTCAGTTTCTGCTGTAGTTCTTTCGCCAGTTTGTGTGATGGTGTCCCTGGTAGTGATACTATGGGTCTAAGTGGGATGTCTGGTTTGTGCACTTTAGGTTGTCCATAGAATCTGGACTAAAGTGCCATAGTACCTAAAGTGCACAAACCAGACATCCCACTCAGACCCATAGTATCACTACCAGGGACACCATGACACAAACTGGCGAAATAACTACAGCAGAAACGATCGACAACAGGCTATAATGAATTGGTCTCCGTCACTGTCATCACCACTGCATCTATTTTTCAACTCTACATCTTCATTTTAAGTTGATTTTGAGTCTTCAGTTCCAACCACTGATGTCCCATTCTTTTTGTCTTTCTCCCTTTTCTGTTTGCATTTATCGACTTCTTCTCTGTCTCTCGATTTTGCCTTTTCAATTCTACATTTCTTTAAATTGCAATTCCTAGTCTTTCATTCGCTTTCCATACTCAAGCTGAATAATTTGTAATTGAATTTTAAGCTCTTGGCACAATTACGATCACATTCCTGGCAAATGTAAATGCTGTGCAGTTAACACAATTATCTCTTTGTTGCTTCTCGCAGACACATGACACTTACTTCACCTTGTTTGCCAATTTCAAAAGCTTTCCTTTGCTCACTTTATGCGCAACACCAAATAAGACTTCTTCCACAACCAGAAACCTCCTAATGATTGAAATCGCCGTTATTGCACAAGACACACCCTTTTAATAGCAACCCAATGCAACGCCCAAAATAAAAGAAACAAAAATCACGAAACTCGCCACTCACAGCATTTGAGTCCAACAATCAAAAACCCAATTAAGAGATTTTAATACCGACAATTGTTTCTAATTTGTTATGGATTGGACCAAACCGTCTCTGGATATGTTGCCCAGAAAGCCTCATCCTTGCTTTTCTTTTCTTATTTTAAAGTCAAATGCCAGGTGTGGCGTTCCAAATGCAATTCAGTTCGTCAAAATGCCCGTATTGAAGCAAAGCTCACATTACTTATAGACTGCCATTGAAATGCCAAACAGAATCTGCACAACCTCACTATATTGAAAAACGTAATAGAATAATACATCATATTATTATTAAACAGTAACTGTTCTGATTCAGTAACATGCTGTAAATATATCCTTGCTAAATGCAAATTCAGTAATTACATTATATCCCACGCAATTGTCCAGATCAGGAGGAAAACGAGTTCAAACTGGAAACTCCCAGAGACCGTCGTGGGGACAAATGCACTCCAGCTTCTAAACGAGATTCAAGACTTCAGCAACTGGAACTGAAACAATAAAACTAAAAATCCTTGATTCGTCGGTGCTGATCCCTATGGATGCAGGCTGCTTCTTGTATTCCACCATCAAAAACAAATCAATATCTCAGAAGTTGTTAACGTTTTTGCGTCCACTTAGGGAGCTAATGTCTTATCACTTTTCTGTACATAAAAAACGATAAAATGCATTTTTTTAAAGACACGGTATTTTCACACTGATAAAAATATGTTAATTTGTTTGAAAACCTTAAGTATATTCCATTTAATTACGTCTGCTAAAACAAAGTTGAAAGCTAGCAAACTTTTTTTTGGCAATTTACAGGAATATGAAACAATAGGGATACGTTATAATCGCTAGGCACATGAAAACAAATGCATCAAAGAAAACAACTTGCATTATACTTTTTCACTTTGAAACTAAAGTAAACTAAATTTGAAACTAAATATGCCAACTCTAACCATCCTCACATGAACTACCATTGATGGTTTTATTTTGCTGAGATGTTTCCTTTTTAATCAGCTCTTCTGGAAGCATTTGCATGCTAAGCAAATGCTTGTTCCTTGGTATTTTAATGCAAGGTGAGTTGTAAATTAACATGTTCACTTATTTGCAACTGATCTGCTCAGTATTGCAATTATTTCCTGTGGACGGTGAAAACTATCCAAAAGCATGACTCATTGGAAGCCACGCCTGGCACTTCACTTTAAAATAAGAAAAGAAAAGTAATGATGAGGCTTTCTTGGCAACGTATTCAGAGACGGTTGGGTTTATGATTATTGGACTCAAATGCCGTGAATATTGAGTGTTTATGTGTTGGTGAGGGCTTCAGCTAACTTGAGTCCTTTAATATTTGCTTCAATACTCTATAAAATAAAAGATTCTTATTTTCCATATTTGTTCCTCAACAATGATCCAATATATCTTTAAATTAAGCTTTAAATTAAGGGGGGGGTAGATATAGGACTGATGTTAGGGGTAGGTTCTTCACTCAGCGAGTCGTTAGTTCATGGAATGCCCTGCCAGTAACAGTGGTGGACTCTCCCTCTTTATGGGCATTTAAGAGGGCATTGGATAGGTATAAGGAGGATAGTGGGTTAGTGTAGTTTAGGTGGGCTTGGATCGGCGCAACATCGAGGGCCCAAGGGCCTGTACTGCGCTGTATTCTTCTATGTTCTATGTTCTATATTCGTTTAACCGTATCCTATGTTTCATTTCTGAAGACTGTTCTAGTTGGTTCACAGTCTTGTTCACCTGAGATCAATATGTAGCTATATGTTTTTAGAAACTAGACAGAAATTGTTGCAACGCTAAAATTGCTGTTGTCTTCACAGCATTTGGCTTTTTATGGAGCACCTAAGAGTGCATTTTTCCTATTTTATTTATAGATATAGATAAATAATTGGGAATATAAAATGGCCCTGTTCTGTAAAAGTAAGTGCATACACCTTCCCAATAGCGGTGGCATTTTTCTGGCTGGAAAGATTTGAAACATTTGTTCTACATGCTGTGATTTTACTGTTCAATATATTAGTTATCAGATATATCTCACAGTGAAATAGAGCGAGACGTTTGCTTCGAAGACAGAGAAAAGGCCAACATTATAGTGATCCTGAAATGGACAGACGACATAAATCTATGGTTTTGTTGCTTGCAGTTTAGCCGTTTTATTTTGCTATGGCCTATTATGTTATTATCATATCTCTGTGCACGGTTCACAAATGCTTAACTTTTAGAAGCAAATTAGAGTGTTGCTATCATTTTTGTTGAGAAATCTGGATTTATCCTTGCCACAGTGAGTTGCTGAATAAATACACTTGCTGATGAAATTTCCCAGTGTATATTTGGAAATGATCATAAGTGTATGTTTAAACAGCTTCTAGCTAAATCAACAATTATACTTGATTGTGTTAATTTACTTCACCAGCGCATGTTGGGTTAGATTTGAATACACCAAAGAGAAGAAACAATTTGACATTTTTTTAGGATGTCCATAATTTGGAAGATTGCAGTTAGACAAGGTTAGACTCGGTTTGTATTCCTAGCTTTATTAAAATAAACCACGATTTACCTATGTTCGAGTATGGAATTAACAGCATGAAATCGAGTAATAGAGTCATAGGGATGTACAGCATGGAAACAGACACTTCGGTCCAACCAGTCCATGCCGACCAGATATCCTATCCCAATCTCGTCCCACCTGCCAGCACCCGGCCCATATCCCTCCAAACCCTTCCTATACATATACCCATCTAAATGCCTCTTAAATGTTGCAATTGTACCAGCCTCCACAACATCCTCTAGCAGCTCATTCCATATGCGTACCACCCTCTGCGTGGAAAAGTTGCTCCTTAGGTCTCTTTCCCCTCTCATCTTAAACCTATGCCCTCTAGTTCTGGACTCCCCGACCCCAGGGAAAAGACTTTGCCTATTTTTTCTATCTATGCCCCTCATAATTTTGTCAACCTCTATAAGGTAACCCCTCAGCCTCCGACGCAGCCCCAGCCTGTCCAGCCTCTCCCTGTAGCTCAGATCCTCCAACCCTGGCAACATCCTTGGAAATCTTTTCTGAACCCTTTCAAGTTTCACAACATCTTTCCGATAGGAAGGAGACCAGAATTGCACACAATATTCCAACAGTGGCCTAACCAATGTCCTGTACAGCCGCAACATGACCTCCCAACTCCTGTACTCAATACTCTGACCAATAAAGGAAAGCATGCCAAACGCCTTGTTCACTATCCTTTCTACCTGCGACTCCACTTTCAAGGAGCTATGAACCTGCAATCCAAGGTCTCTTTCTTCAGAAACACTCGCTAGGACCTTATCATTAAGTTTGTCAGTCCTGCTAAGGTTTGTTTTCCCAAAATGCAGCTCCTCGCATTTATCTAAATTAAACTCCGTCTGGCACATCTTAGACCATTGGCCCATCTGGTCAAGATCTTTTTGTAATCTGAGTTAACAGTCTTCACATCCAATTTTGGTGTCATCTGCAAACTTACTAACTGTACCTCTTATGCTCGCATCCAAATCATTTATGTAAATGACAAAAAGTAGAGGAACCAGCACCGATCCTTGTGGCACTCCACTGGTCACAGGCCTCCAGTCTGAAAAACAACCCTCCACCTCCACCCTCTGTCTTCTACCTTTGAGCCAGTTCTGTATCCAAATGGCTAGTTCTCCCTGTATTCCATGAGATCTAACCTTGCAAATCTGTCTCCCATGGGGAACCTTGTCGAACGCCTTACTGTAGTCCTTCTAGAACACATCTACTGCTCTGCCCTCATCAATCTTCTTTGTTACTTCATCAAAAAACTCAATCAAGTTTGTGAGACATGATTTGCCACGCACAAAGTCATGTTGACTATCCCGAATCAGTCCTTGCCTTTCCAAATACATGTACATCCTGTCCCTCAGGATTCCCTCCAATAACTTGCCCACCACTGAGGTCAGGCTCACTGGTCTATAGGTCCATGGCTTGTCCTTACCACCATTCTTAAACAGTGGCACCACGTTTGCCAACCTCCAATCTTCCAGCACCTCACCTGTGACTATCAGCAATTGTTCAGCAATATTCCCACTGTGTCAAGCCCTCACTCTATAATGTTGGAAGTTAAGTTAGAGATCTTGCTTAATGACGATTTTAGTTCACCAAAACTGAAATAAAATTAGCACGTAATCATTCATTGCATCGTTTAATTTAACTATGGACGAATTAAATGACTATCCAATTGTAAAGAAGAAATCAGAGAAAGGTAACTACTGAGAAAGTAAAGAATATTTCACTGATAAAAATATAATCGTCGGAATTAACATGACAGCAGACAAGCGAAAGGAATATGCCCCTATCGTTACAGCGTTTATTAGGAAGTGCGCAGAAGACTGCATATCCGAGGTCACTCCGAATATTCCCCAACTGGAAGTCATTTGTAAGCAATGATAGCAAGTTTCTACTGAAGCCACGGTCTGCGTTTTTCAAGTTTGAAGACCCTGAGCTATACTGTCAATCTTGTTAGGACTTTTTGCAGCACTATCAGAGGCACCAGGAGGCAATTTCAAACGAAGCAAGAAACCAAGACTAAGCAAACAGACACACATCACTTATGGCAAGGCTTATATGATGCAAAGAGTGACAATGCAATGTTGAACAATACTGTGGGCAACAAATATCTCTTCGAGATGACCTAAGTACTGGTTTTAAACAGAAGATCAATCAAATGTTGATATCTGCCACCACAACCTTAAATGCATCTGAATCGAGATACCTGCCACAGATATTAGATCAGCCTTCTTGAGAGTGAACCCACGAAAAGCGACTGTCCTAGATGTGACACTGGCCACTCTGTGAGGCCGCTAGCTGGAGTTGGCTGACATTTGTAACTTCTCCTCATTATAGTCTGAATTTCTGTCCTCCTTCAAGAGGATCACCATTGCCCTGGTATCGAAGACAATTCGTGCCATGCGCGTCAATAACTACCACGTAGTGGCTCTGACCTCTGTAATTATGACGTAATTTGAAAGGTTCATCCTGGCTCACATAAACTTCAGCCTCCCGGATGGACTTGTCCCTTTGCAATTTGCTTACCATCACAACAGATCGCCAGCAGACGGCATCTGCCGAGCTGCACACTCATCCCTGGAACATGTAGATAATACACTTATCAATGTCAGACGTCTACTTATTCACAAAAAACACCTGCTTCAACAAAATAACTCCAAACAAGTTCATCTCGAAACTCTTAGTTCTCTGCTCCTCCCACTGTATGTGAATATTCCACCTTCTGACCCATACATTGCAATAATTTAGGAGAGGCAAACTACAGTAATTCTCAACACTGTTGTTCAAAAGCCTGCGTACCGAGGTCTTATTATACTTGTGAAGATCGTGCTCGTTTAGCAAGGATATGCTATCATTGTTTTTTTGTTTCATAGAGGTCATAAAAGTGGTGTTTTTGGAAAGTCTGGCTTTGATGTGTTTTAAGGCTAATTTAATTAGATCTCACAGATACTGCCTCTTGTAAAACAGGTCCAAGTTATCGAGAAAAAAAACCACTTGTACTGAAAGTGGCTCGTTTATCTCCTATATAGATTTACATCTTTGTTGATCAGGCTATTTGCTGAAAACATTCATGCAGTTGTGAAGCTGCTGGAGGCAACAGAGGCAGGTCCATGCTGACCCACCCTCTGTCAGATATATCTGGTGCAAGACCCTGGGTAAAATGTTCTCTTTTGTGCCAAGGTGTGTTTTTGGGTATGGTTACCAGTATTTGGATAAACATTCATTAAGTTGGGATAATCTGTTCGGTTTTGAGATATGTTAATGTAGTCCCCATTGCATTCTCTTCTGTCTGTGTTTCCTTTGGTTATCCTGTTATTATTTTTTTTTAAATTAATATTTTAAGCAGCAGCATCCATCCAAGAATATCCGAATTTCACATGCCTGAATGAACTAGCAAAGTTAGGTTCTGGGCTACTTTCTTTAAATGTTTTGAGGGGGTCTGTTCTGATGAGTAACAGATTGTGGGCTTGTTTGCGGTATTTGTTCAATAGTTTCAAATTGGCATTAATGATGATTCACTCGAAGGCAGCAAGTGGTAGATGTTAGCGTTTTTTGCTCGGGGTATTGAATTCTATTGGGAGAGCCATGGCTGTTTCAGTAACCAAGAGTTTTCTGCAGGTGGAATGAATGGCTTTGTGTTTTATTTTTACAAAACGTGATTCAGGCCAAGCTACTAGCATTAGCAGACAAGATGCAGCTGGGGCTGTGTCCAGCCGTGAGGAACAGAGACAAGTTTGTAGCAATAGCTCAGGTTTTAAATTTGCTGGAAACGCTCATGGAAATATTGGAGATGGTTAAAAATTAAACTATCAATGTATCAGCTGGAGTTAGAGGCAAAAACGAAAGGAAAGGGCAACAGAATGAAAGAGTTTGCATTATGATTAAAAACAGAGGAAATAGAAAAGTAATGAATCGCACTAGCAGAAGAAAGAGAGAGAGAGAGGAGAGAGAGAGAAAAGAAGGGGAAAAGAGAGCAGAGAGAGAAAAGGAGAGAGATTAAAGGAAGTAATAGAGGAAATTTTAACTTCAGAAATTGTCACTTAGACAGGAAATCCAGCTGAGAAGAATGAAGACGAATGCTGCAGGTAATCTTAGTGAGGGAGAGAGGGAGGATGACCATACACATGGTAGCCAAAGGCCTGTTGAGAACCTGCTTAATATATTCAAGCATGGCATAAATTTGATGTTAAGGATGTGGAAGCCTTTTTCATCACGTTTGAAAAGGTGGCGAAACAAATGCGGTGGCAAGTGACCATGTGTGTTGTTTTTATGATCCAAACAAAACTTGCAGTTCAGGCTCATGAGGTATTCGTGCTGCTATCAGGGGAGGTATATGGGCCATATGAGAATGTGAAAAAGAAAACTATCTTAAATGCAGATGATCTTGTGCCAGAAGCCTGGAGAAGGCTTTTCAGGAATATTAGCAACTACCCTACACAACTTATATTGAGTTTGAAAGGCTCCATCAAAGTCATTTTTATAGATGTACAAGGGCATTGAAAATAGGTAGATGTTATGACGCTCTTAGAGAGACGATTATTTTGGAGGAGTTCAAAAATTCATTACTTGAAGTTGTGAGAATTCATGTGGAAGAGCAGAAATATTAGCAGCTGAAACAGTTATGATTATGAGTTGGTTCATAATTCAAAATCTGGCTTCCAAAATCAGTTTCAATCCGTGATGGATACAAACTGGTGACAAGAGAACTCATCAGATGGATAGGGAAATGTGGAACTCAAATACCCTGGGATTTTGAATGACTGTGCAGTAACGAGGTTACAATGTCACCAATTGATGCAGGAAAGATTAAAATGTAGAGATAAGAAAGTTGAATTGGAATTAGCAGTGACTTTGTTTGATCAGATGGCTGACACAAACCAGGAGCAGATAGATGAGGCAACAGACATCCAAAGATGGCTTGATTAAGCCAAAATGTTAATCTTACCCGTTAATACCCAATAGCGTACATGTACGTTACACTGACATGCACGATTGCATTTTATTTCAGTCTATTTTATTCCTGCCAAAGTCTTTGTAACTGCTATGCTTTTATGATAATCCACACATAACCGCTGAATACCGTATGCTTTTGTTTCTTAAAGAGAAGAAGGCGTGATGTTACTCTTGCTTTAGCATGGTTACGTTATCCTTGGTTTTATTTTCAGAAAAGTTATAAAAGCAGCGATTCCAAAAATAATGGCTTGAATGTTTTTTTAGAGCCACCTTGTTAAAACTAAACAGATACTGCCTGAAGAAAAAGGCTTTGAAGTTTTACAAATAAACACTTCTTTTGCGAGTGGCTAGTTCTCCCAGCTCAGTTTTTCTCCTGTTTCGTCTGGCTCTTGAGTGAAGGGGGTTATACAATTGTGAACCCTGGACCTAAGAGAAGCAAGTCCATGCTGACCCTCTCTCTCTCTCTGACATCTCACATGTAAGACCCTGTGTTTGAATGTTCCCTTTTGTCCCAAGGTGTGGTTATGCTGTTCGTTCCAAGTATTGAAACAGTAAAATGAAGTTGGAATAATCTACTGAATTTTTAGGTAGTTTAAGTTAGTCTGTATTCTCTTCTTTTTGGTATTTTATGTGGTAATCATTTAGTATATTCTGCTTTGTTTAAAACTAAACGGTTTGACCAGCTGCACCTCTCCTGCAATATTCAAGGTACACCTGATTGAAACAAATAGCAAAAGAAAGGTTTGGCAACTTTTTCGAAATGTTTTGAGGATTTATAGCCTGGTCTGTTACCTGCTCCTAACATAACTATGACAGTGTGGTTAAATTCTGTCCAAATATCATTTAAAATGTTACTGATGACAACAATGTTACAGGTTGGATATCAAATAAAGACGAGACAGTGCACAGGAACGAGGTAGCGTTTTCAGATATATGGTCGAAAGACAAAATTCTGTCCATCAACATCAGCAAAACGTTGGAATTGGTCAAAGATTTTAGGAAGTGGAGGAGAGGGCATACCCTCCTCTGCATCAATAGTACTGTCGTGTATGTGGTTGGATGTAGCAAGTGATGATCATCAAGCAACTCACTTTATCCGCCCCCGTCAGTGCTGCTGTCAAGCAAAGACAACAACAACGCTACTTCCACAGGTGGGTAAGGACATTCAGCATGTACATAAATACTTCAACAGGTTTTATAGATGCAACGCAGAACGCAGCACTGTTTGGTATGAAAACTTCTCTTCCCAAGACAACAAGAAAGTATACAGAATCGTAGACTCAGCTCGGTCCATCACTCAAAGCAAACTTCCGTCTATTGACTACAACTGTACTCCTCGATGTCTGGAAAGGATGCCAACATATCAAAGACTATCCCCACTCTGGGTAGACTCTCATCCACTATTTTCCGTCGGATAAAATATTCAGCATAACAAAACGTAAGAAATATAGGCGCTGGACATCAGAATCAAAGACATAAATGATCGGTAGATCAGTCACCAGAAAGAAGTCAGAATTAACATTTCAGGTCCACTCTTCATCAGAGCTAAAGGGAGATTACTGACAGTTAGGCAAAAAAAATAAACAAGGAGGTGCTCGAAATTAGTAATATCTGGGTTACTCCCGGGCCTAAGAGCTCGTTAAGGCTGGAATAGTGGGATAGAGCAGAGAAATGCATAGCTGTGGAGCTGTTGTATGGTAGAATGATTAACACTTTTAGATCATTGGAAGCTCTTTTGGGATAGAAATGACCTGTAGAAGAAGGACTGATGGCACCTAAATTTGAAGGGGACTAATATACTGGCAGGGAGGATTGCTGGAGCTCCTCGGGAGGTTTAAAACCAGTCAGGTTGGAGGTGGATCCCAGGGAGATATTGAGGAAGGAGATCAATCTGAGTCTGGTGCAGTTGAGAAAAAAGGCATGTCAAACAGCCAGGGCAGGCAGGGACAAAGCAGAGAGCAAGGTAAGCCTGACAAATTAAACTGCATTTATTTCAATGCAAGGGGTCTAGCAGGAAAGGCAGATGAGAACTGGGCATGGTTAGGAACATGGGACTGGGATATCAGGGCTCAGTTGTGGACAGGAATGGCAGCTTAATGTTCCAGGCTACAAATGTTGCAGGACAGAACAAGAGGGGACGAGAGAGGAGGGTAACTGACGTTTTTGATTGGAGATAGCATTACAGCTGTACTTAGGGAGGATATTCCTAGAAATACATCCACGGAAGTTATTTGTGTGGAACTAAGAAATAGGAAAGTGATGATCACCTGATTGGGATTGTATTATACTCTCCCTGTCGATCACACAATAGAGAAACAAATGTGTAAGGAGACCTCAGTTATCAGTAGGAGTAATAGGGTGGTTATGGTAGGGGATCTTAACTTTCTAAACACAGACTGGGAATGCCAGAGTGTTAAGGAATGCGATGGTGAGGAATTTGTTAAGTGCGAACAAGAAAACTTTCTGATTCATTGTGTGGATGTACCTACAAGTGAAGGTGCAAACCTTGACCTCGTCTTGGGAAATAAGGAAGTGCAGGTGATTGAGGTGTCAGTGGGAGAACACGTTGGGGCCAGCGACTATAGTTCCAATGGTTTTAAAATAGTAATAGAAAAGGATAGACCAGACATAAAAGTTGAAGTTTTAATTTGGAAAAAAAGGCAATTTTGACAGTATTAGGCAGCATCATTCAAAACGTGATTGGGTGCAGATGTTCACAGGCAAAGTGACGGCTAGAAAATGGCAAACATTCAGAAATTAGTTAATAGAACTCCAGAGACAGTATGTTCCAGTTAAGGTGGAAAAAAAAAGTTGGAAGGTATAGGGAACGCTGGATGTCAAAATAAATTGATGGTATGCTTCAGAAAAAGCAAGAAGCAAATGTTCGGTATAGACAAGCTAGACTGAGTGAATTATTAGAATAGAATAAAGTCAGTAGGAGGACACTTGAGTGGGAAATCTTGAGGGCAAGAAGTGGAAATGAGATAGCTTTGGCAAATACAGTTAATGAGAATCTTAAGGGATTTTACAAACTCATTAAGAACAGCAGAGTAACGAGGGAGAGAATAGGGCCACTCAAAGATGAGCAAGGTCTTTGTGTGGAGCCGCAGGAGATGTGGGAGATAACAAACGAGTATTTTTCATCGGTGTTTAGAGTGCAAAAGGATAGGGAAGATATAGAATGGAGACAAAGAGATGGTGACTTCTTGAAAAATGTTCATATTACAGAGGAGGTAGTGCTTGATATCTTGAAATGCATAAAAGTGCATATATCACCAGGATATGATCAGGTCTACCCTAAAATTCTGTGGGATGTTAGGAAGGAGATTTTTGGGTCGTTAGCTGAGACATTTGTATCTTCGATAGTCACAGGTGAGGTGCCACAAGACTGGAGGATGGCTGACATGTTGTAACTGCTTAAGAAAGGTGGTAAGGACAATCCGGGGAACTATAGACCAGTGAGCCTGACGTCGGTGGTGGGCAAGTTGTTGGAGGGAATCCGCAGGGAAAGATGTACATGTATTTGGAAAGGCAAGTACTGTTTATGTATAGTCAACACGACATTGTGCGTGGGAAATCATGATTCCAAAACTTGACTAAGTTTTTATGAAGTTGTAACAAAGACGATTGATGAGGGCAGAGTGGTAGACGTGATCCATATGGACTTCAGTAAGGTGTTCGACAAGATTCTCCATGGAAACTGTCTAGCAAAGTTAGATCTCATGGAATACAGAGAGAACCAGCCATTTGATTCAGAACTGGCTCAAAGGTAGAGGACGGAGCATGGTGGTGGAGGGTTATTTTTAAAACTGTACACCTGTGATCAGTGGAGTGCCACAAGGATCAGTGTTGTGTCTACTACTCTTCATCAATTATATAAATGTTTTGAATATGATCATTAGGGTTACAGTTATTAAGTTTGCAGATGACACCAATATTGGAGGTATAGAGAACATCTCAGGAAGTTACCTCAGATTACAAAGGGATCTTGACCAGATGAGTCAATGGGATGAAAAGTGGCAAAATCGAGTTGAATTTAAATAAATGTGAGGTGCTGCATTTTTTGAAAACAAATATTGTCAGGACTTGTACACTTAATGGTAAGATCCGAAGGAGTGTTTGCTGAACAAAGAGACCTTGGAGTGCAGGTTCATAGCTGTTTGAAAGGAGAGTCGCAGGTCGATAGGATTGTGATAATTTCCTTTTTTGGTCACAGTATTAAGTACAGGATTTTGGAGGTCATGTTGCGGCTGTGCAGGGCATTGGTTAGGCCACGTTTCGAATATTGCGTGCAATTCTGCTCTCCTGACGATCATAAAGATGTCGTGAAGCTCGAAAGGGTTCCGAAAAAGATTTACAAGTATGTTGCCACGGGTTTCGGACGTTTTCAGCTGGAGGGAGAGGCGAAACAGGCTGAGACTGTTTTCCCTGGAGCTTCGGAGGCTGAGGGGTGACCTTACAAACGTTTATAAAATCATGAAGAGCATTGATAGGATAAATAGACAAAGACTTCTCCCTGTGGTGGGTGTGGGGAGGGGGAGGGGGGGGGTGGAGTCCAGAACTGGAAGACATACGTTTAGGCTGAGAGGGGAAAGATATAATAGAGACCAATTGGGCAACTCCTTCAGGCAGATGGTGTTCCGTGAATAGACTAAGCTGCCAGAGAAGGTAATGGAGACGAGAACAATTGCAAACTTTAAAAGGCATCTGTATGGGTATATGAATAGGATGGGTTTCGATGAATATGGGCTGTGTGCTGGCATTTGGGACTGGATTGGGTTAGGATATCAGGTCGGCATGGTCAAGTTGGACTCAAGGATCTGTTTCCGTGCTGGACATCTCTATGACTCTATGTGCGTAGATCCCTGAAAGTTGCCACCCAAGTTGATCATGCTGATAAGAAGGCATACTCTGTGTTAGGTTGTTTTTTGGTAAAGGGATTGAGTTCTGTAGCCATAATGTCATGTTGTTACTGTACAAAAAGATAATGCAGCTGCACTTAGAATATTGTGCACATTTCTCGTCGTCCCATTGCAGGAAGGATGTGGAAAATTGGAAAATGTGCAGAGGAGATTATCCAAGATGTTGCCTGGTCTGGAGGGAAGGTCTTATGAGAAAAGCTTGAAAGACTTGGGTCTGTTTCCATTGGAAAGAAGAAGGCTAAGAGGGGATTTGAACGGTGCATAAAAGATGATCAGACGATTTGTTAGGATCAACACTGAAAGTCTTTTTCGGGAGTTGATGACGGTAGGTGGCATGGGGTGGGGAGTAAACTACAAATTGAGGGGTGATCGAAAAAGACAGATATCGGAGATAGGTTCTTTACTCAGCGAATGATCTGGAGATGGAATTACCTGCCTGCCAATGTAGTTAACTCAGCCACATTATGGAGATTTAAACAATCTTTGGATGAACACATGGATGATGGGATAGTGCAGGGGGATGGGCTTAGATTAATTCAAAGGTCGGTGCCACACTGACCTGCATTGTTCTATCTTCTATCTTCTAATCATACAGTCCCCAAATGAGATGGACAAATGATCTCTGAAATTCAGGAAACCTGAAACACTGCGGGTTTGTAAATCATAAACACATCCAGAAATTGCTGGACAAGCTCAGTAAATGTGGCAGCATTTGTGTACAGAAATCAGAGATAATGTCTGCGGTCGGTTGACCCGACTTCTAAACAATGGTTGAAGAAACCATTGATTTAACGAAAGCTGAAAGCAAAGTATCTCATGGTTAAATTGACCTATAGTTTGCACAGTGCTGTCATGTTTGGTCAATGTGTTTTGCTTTTAAAAATCAATTACTGCAACATTTTTATAGTGGAGCCTGAGAACACTCACGGCAGTTAGCGCCTAAACTTGTTTCTATGCCAAACAGCATTGGCAGCAAGTGAGAGGCAGACTAACGCTTGTTCTAAACTCAGAAGTCCTGCCACATAAGATCATAAGAACTAGGAGCAGGAATAAGCCATCTGGTCCTTCGAGCCTATTGTGCCACACAGTCAGATCATGGATAATCTTTTTGTGGACTCAGCTCCATTGACCCACGCACTCACCCTATCCCTTAATTCCTTTATTTTTCAAAAGTGGATCGACCTCAGCTTTAAAAGCGTTTACAGAAGCAGCTTCAATTACATCCTTGGTCAAGTAATTCCATAGATTAACAACCCTCCTAAATCTACTCTCTATAATTTCGAGGCTATGCGCTCTTGTTCTTGCTTCACTCCCCAGTGGAAACATCCTACTTCTGTTTTTTTGAGTCCATTTATGATGTTATATGTTTCTATGCGAACCCCCTTCATTCTTCAGAATTCCAATGAATATAATCCCAGCCTACTTCGTCTCCCCTCATAAGCCAACCCCATCAACTCTGGAATCAATCTGGTGAAGCTCCTCCAGTGCCTGTATATCCTTTGTTTTGAAGTAAGGAGACCAAAACTGCACACAGTACTCCAGCTGTGGTCTCACCAACACCTTGTACAGCTGCAACATTACGTCTCTGATTTAAACTCAATCCCTTTAGCAATTTGGACAAAATTTAAATAGCCTGCCTAATTACTTGTTGCACCTGGAGACGAACCTTCTGTGATTCCTGCACAACGGCACCCAGGTCCCTCTGCATAGCAGCATGTTTCAACTTTTTGCCATTCACCTAATAATCGTTTTTACTGTTACTTCTACAAAAAATATATGAGTTCAAACATATTAACATTGTACACCATCTACCAGACCTTTGCTCAGCCACTCAATCTATGTTCTTGTGCAAATTTTCACAGTCCTCTGCAAACCTTCCTCTGACCTTAGTGTCATCTGCAAACTTTGACCCCTTTCATTGGGGTCTCCAACTATAAATCATCGATATAATTTGTAAATAATTTCAGTCCCAATCCCTGAGTCACCGATTGCCAATAAGATTTGCACTCATTTATCCCCACCCATTGCTTTCATATTGTCAACCAATCCACTACCCATGCTACTATTCTACACCAATGCCATGCATCATTACCTTATGCAGCAGCCTCACGTGCGGCACCTTGTCGAAGGTCTTTTGGAATTCGAAATACCCCACACCCACTGTATCCCCATTGTTCCACTTGCTCGAAATGTCTTCATAGAATTTGAGAAGATTTGTCAAGCATGACCTGCCCTTCATGAAACCATGCTGCTTCTGACCAGTGGGACAACTTCTTTCAAGATGCACTGCTGTTTCTTCCTTGATAAGAGACTCAAGCATCTTCCCCACTACAGAAGTTAAGCTAACTGGTCTATAATTCCCTACCTTTTGTCTACCTCCCTTTTCAAACAGTGGCATCACATTTGTTGTTTTCCAATCTGCTGGGTCTTCCCTAGAGTCCAGGGAAGTTTGTAAAATTACCACCAGTGCACCTGCTATTTCTCCCACCATGTCTTCTAGTACCCTGAGATGCATTCCATCAGGGCCAGGAGACGTATCTATCCTTAGCTCCAGTAGCTTTCCCAACACTAGTTCTTCCAAAATAATGATAGTTTCCAGGTCCTCACCTACCTTCGTCTCTTTGTCACTTAATGG
Source organism: Chiloscyllium plagiosum (assembly GCF_037043375.1). Classification (NCBI taxonomy): domain Eukaryota; kingdom Metazoa; phylum Chordata; class Chondrichthyes; order Orectolobiformes; family Hemiscylliidae; genus Chiloscyllium; species Chiloscyllium plagiosum. The sequence goes on from NW_028270173.1 coordinate 40,265,366, forward strand.
CATGTTTTTAGTGTCCTCCACTGTGAAGACCAATACAAAATTCCTGTGCAATGTCATCATGTTCCATAACTAAGTGCCCCTTCTCATCCTCTAAAGGGTCAACATTTACTTGAACCACTCTTTTTCGTTTTATGTTTTCATTGATAATTTGACAATCCGCCTTTATATTCAGTGCTATTTTTTTTTCTCATGCTCGATCTTAATTTTCTTTACAACTCCTTTTGTGGATCTCTGTTGACCTTTAATATTCTCCTAACTTCTAGTTTCATGTTCCTTTTGGCCATTTTGTATGCCTTCCCTTTCAATTTAATAACCTGTCTTATTTCCTCACACGACCATGGCAAATTACCCCTTTTCTTATAGTCCTTCCTTTTCACTGGAATATGCTTTTGCTGAGCACTTTGAAAAATTTCTTTGGAAGTCCTCCACTGCTCGACAACTGTCCCACCGCAATATATTTGTCTCCAGTCTGCTTTATCCAGGTCCAGACCCCCCATTCTATTTTAGTTCTCATTCTTTAAACACAGCATCCCAGTATTGTATTTTATCTTCACAGTGTCCAGCTGCATTCCAAATTCAACCATATGGTGATCACTTCTTCTAAGAGGATTCCTAACAATGAGGTCATTATATATTCCTGCCTCAATACAGAGGACCAGATCTCGGATAGCTTGCTCCCTCGTCGGTTCCATTACGGACTGTTCAAGAAAACTATCACAGATACACTAAAAGACATCCTCCTCAAGGCAACCCTGATCGTGCAGGTTCGACGAATCTGCATTAAAATCTGCCATGATAATGGCCGTACCATTTTTACAGGCATTAGTTATTCCTTTGTTTATTGCCTGACGCAATGTGATGTTATTATTTTGTGGCCTATAGACTGTGCCGGTAAGTGACTTTATCTTCATAGAATTTCTAATTTCCACTCAATTGGAATCAACCTAATTTTCCATTGACCCTCCATCATTTCCCATCACCGCTTTAATGTCGTCCTTGAATATCAGAACTACTCCACATCCCTTACATTATTGTCTGTCCTTCTGAATCGTCTTGTACCTTTGGATATTCAACTCCCATTAGTGACCATTGTGTAAGCAGGTCTCTATAATGGCTACCAAATCAATAACCTTGTTCGGAATGGTCTGAGCATTGAGGTCAAGTGTTTTTAATGCCAGCTCCCTTATCACCATCATTCACAACATCTCTAATATCTCCGAAATTATCCTTCCTATTTGCTTCTTTCATAGTCCGCGTTTAACATAAACCCTCCTACATACATGCTAACTTGCTGTTTACCTTTTCATTTATCATAATACTTCCTATTGCTATCCCTTTCCCTTCCGCCCGACTCACAAGCTTAAAATCGAGAGTGTGGTGCTGGAAAAGCAAAACATGCCAGGCAGCATTGGACGAGCAGGAGAATAGATGTTTCAGGCCCTTCATCAGGATGTTTATTACCCAAAACATTAATTCTCCTGTTAGTCGTATGCTGCCTGACCTGCTGTGATTTTCGAGCACCACACTCTCGACTCTGAACTCCAGCATCTTTAGTACTCCCTTTCTCACGAGTTTAAAGTCCTCGTGACGGCACTATTTATCCTTTTCAGTTCAGGTGGAGACTGTCCCATTGGTGCAGATCCTCCTCGGTTCCAAAATTGATGCCAATGCCTCATGAAATAGAACTCTTCTTTCCCACGCCATTCCCTTTGCCACGTGTTTACTTCCCTAATTTTCTTATCCTTATGCCAATTTGATTAAGGTTTAGGCAGTAATGCGGACATTATGACCCTCGAGGACTTGTCCCTTCATTTTGTTCCTAGTGCTTCAAAATCCCCAAACAGGTTCTCCATCCAAGCCTTGTCTGAATTATTAGTCCCAATATGGACCACAACAGATCCCAATCTTTCCCCTCCCGTTCTAATATCCTTTCAAGTCAGTCAGAGATATCTTGCACCCTGGCACCGGGCAGGCAATGCACAATGCAGGTCTCCAAATCTGGCTTGCAAAGGATAATGTCTGTCCCCCTATTTATAGACTGCCCTATAATTACTGCTTGTCTTTTTGCTCCCTCCTCTTGAATGGCCCTCTGCACCATGATGCCATAGTCAGTTGGATTATCCTCCCCGCATCCCTTTTCCTCCTTCACATGGGGAGCAAGAATCGCATTCCTGTTGGGTAAGGTCAAAAGCTGAGGCTCCTCTACTTCTGAACTCAGGACCGCCACCACACATGCCTCAGTTGTAATCACACCCTGTTGTCCAGAATCACTAACTGAATCTGAACTACTTCATCCTACCAGTTGTGACAGTCTTCTGAAGCAAAGCATCAAAATAACATTCCTTGTCACGGATGTGCTGCAGTGTTTGAAGCTCAGATTCCATAAAATCAACTCTGAACCAGACTTCTTCCAGCAACCAACATTTGCTGCAAATGTGGTCACTGCCGTTCATAATGAGATCAGACAGCTCCCACATCATACAGCTTATAGCACGTCACCTGCCCAGCCATCTCTTCTTGGTTGATTAATTTATACAAATTTATGATCTAAATAATTTCTAGTACTTCTTGGCTAAGGTCTTATTCAAATAACCAATTAATAGATTAAGTAAAAAAAAGCAAGTAAAATTTCTGACGAATCACACAGTACAGAAGAAGAAAACAATAGAAGTAGAGCAGCCTTACCTTATCAACCTAACAGAGAGTTAAAAGGAGGAGGTAAGCTGGGAAACATTACACGTGTAGTGTCTTGGGTTCAGCCGCTGCCCACATTTCTTCCTGGCAGCCCCCTGCCTTCGGTGTCTTCAATATCTAGTTGTTGAAAATTAAACACTTCACTGGAGGAGGAAGCTCCGCAACCTTTTCCATGCTCAATGATGCAAGAGCCCATCACATCAGTGCAAAAGGTAAAGCTGAAGCATTCGCAGGAACGTTCAGCTTGACATGCCAAATGGATAATCCACGTAGGCCTCCTGCAGATATTACCCACATCGCAGATAGCAGTCCTCAGGCATTTCAATTCTCTCCAATTGATATCAAGAAACAGATAGAGACACTGGATACTGTAAAGGGTATGGTCCACGCCACCATTCTGTCAATAGTACTGAAGACTTGTGGTCCAGAAATTCCCATTCCTAGACTTCTCGTACATTTAAGACATGCCCTCTAAATCATATGCGAAATTACCTCGGTATACCCTGTATACAAAAAGAAAAACTTGAGGACAAATCCAACCTGGCCAATTACTGCCCCGTCAGTCTCCTTTTGATCATCTGTAAAGTGATGAAAGATGTCATCACCAGTGCTATCAAGCAGTACCTGTTCAGTAATAGCCTGTTCAGTGATGCCCAGTTTCGGTACCACCAGAGCCATTCAAATCCTGACCACAGTCTCAAACATGGACAAAACAGCTGAATTCCAGGGGTGAGGTGAGAGTGACCGACCTTTATATCGAGGATGGATTCAACCGAATGTATCAGTTAGAAGCTCTCGCAAAACTTCAATTAGTGTGCATCAGAAAGCATATTCTCTGCTAGTTGCAATTATACATGGCACATGGACAGACGGTTCTGGATGTCGCAGAATAGCCACTCAGCTCCAGGTTATCTGTGCTGGAGTTCCTGAGGGTAGTGTCTGCTTCATCAATGAATTTCTCTCCATCATATCACCAGACGTGGGGATGTTCACCAACCATTGCATAAGGTTCAGCACCATTCGTGACTCCTCATATGTTGAATAAATAATGTTCAAAAGCAAAAAATAAGCATCTGGACAATCTCCAGACAAGTGATAAGTTTATTCATACCACAGAAATCCCAGACAATCTTCAATAACTGACAGCCGAACTCCTTCCTCCGACATTCAATGGCGTTACCATCACTGAATCATGGGATCCCTACAATGCAGAAAAGAGACAATTTGTCCCATTCATGTATACTGACCGTCCAAGGGGCCAAATCTGCATTATCAAGAATTTCTCATGGTTAACTCACATAGCCTGCACATCTCTGGACTCACGGGTGAACTTAGCATGGACAATCTGTCTAATTTGCACGTGTTTGGAACGTGGGAGGAAACTGGAAATTCAGATGGTAATGCATACATGTAACGGGAGACAGCGCAAAATTCATCGAGATAGTGACCTTAAGACTGGAATTGAGGCCAGGTGCCTGGCATTGTGCATCAGCAGTGGGAACCACTGAACCACATTTCTGTCCCTTAATGAATCCCCCACTATCAATGTTCTGTGGTTTACCTTTTATATATGCCACAAAAGCAGGTCAAAGGTGAGGAATACTGCAACGACTAACTCTCCCCCTGACTCCCGAATGCTTGTCCATAATTGTCAGGAATATGATGGATTATGCTTCACTGGCATGAATGTGTGCAGCTCTAACAACACTCAAGAAGGTTGATACCATTCCAGACAAAGTAGTCCACTCGATTAACAGGAACCGTCCACTCCCTCCACTACCTGTGCTTAGTGGCGGTCGTGTGTACTATGAACAAGATTCACTGCACAAATTCACTGAACATCCCCAGGCCGCACGTTTTAAGCGCACAACAATTTCCATTTTGGAGGATAAGGGTGACAACACATGGGGGCACCAAAACCTGCAAGCTCCCCTCCATTTTATTGCTGTTGCTGGATAAAGTCATGGACCTCCCTCCATTACGCCATTGTGACACAAGGGGCAGAACAGAAAAGTACTCGTGGTAGGGGACTCGATTGTTCGGGGAATCGACAGGAGATTTTGTGGTCAGGATCGGGATTCCCGGAAGGTATGTTGCCTCCCTGGTGCCAGGGTCCGGGATGTCTCCGATCGGGTGTAAAAGGTTCTAAAAGGGGAGGGCGAACAGCCAGAAAGCTTGTTACATATTGGCACGAATGATATAGCCAGGAAAAGGATCGAGGATATAAAAAGTGATTTCAGGGAGTTAGGATGGAAGCTGCAAAGCAGAACGAACAGAGTAGTATTCTCTAGTTTACTGCCAGTGCCACGAGATAGCGAGGCGAGGAACAGGGAACGGGCACAGCTTAATACGTGGCTGCGCAGCTGGTGTAGGAGGGAGGGCTTCAGATATGTAAATAATTGGGATGCCTTCTGGGGAAGGTGGGACCTGTACAAGAAGGACAGGTTGCACCTGAACTGGAAGGGGACCAATGTCCTGGGTGGAAGGTTTGCTCGAGTAGTTTGAGAGGGTTTAAACTAGTATGGCAGGGGGGTGGGAACCTGAGCTGCATACCGGAGGTGAGAGTTGATGCAGATGAGGCAAGAGCAAGAGGTAGACCAGCTAGAGGGAAGGATTTTCCTGGCAAGGAACCAAGGTATCAGTTAAAGTGTGTTTGCTTTAACGCAAGGAGTATCAGGAATAAAAGTGACGAACTTAGAGCATGGATCAGTACCTGGTGCTATGATGTTGTGGCCATAACAGAGACATGGGTTTCTCAGGGGCAGGGATAGTTGATGGACGTTCCAGGGTTTAGAGCATTTAAAAAGAATAGGGAGGGGGAAAAAGAGGAGCGGGTATAGCACTACTAATCAGAGAGTGTATCACAGCTACAGAAGCTTCCATTGTCGAGGAAGATCTGCATACTGAATCAGTATGGGTGGAAATTAGGAACAGCAAGGGAGCAGTCACCTCTTTAGGGGTTCACTAATAGCAGCAGGGAGCTGGAAGAAAGCATAGGTCGGCAGATTTTGGAAAAAATGTGGACGTAGTAGGTTTGTTGTAATGGGTGACTTTAACTTTCCCAATATTGATTGGAACTTCCTTCGAGCAAAAGATTTGAATGGAGCTGTTTTTGTCAGGTGTGTTCAGGAGGGTTTCCGAACTCACACGTTGACAGGCCAATGAGGGGAGAGGCCATTCTAGACTTAGTGCTAGGAAACGAGCCGGGGCAGGTATCAGATCTTGTGGTGGGAGAGCTTTTTGGTGATAGTGACAACAACTGCCTCACATTCTACATAGCCTTAGAGAAGGAGAGGATTAGGCAAAATGGGAAGATATTTAATTGGGCAAGAGGAATCTATGATGCGATTAGGCATGAGTTAGGAAGCACGGATTGGGAGCAAGTGTTCCACGGTAAAGGCACTATAGACATGTGGAGACTGGTTAAGGAACAGTTTTTGCAAGTGATGAATAAATATGTCCCTCTGAGACAGGCAAGAAGTGGTCAGATAAATGAACCTTGGATGACGAGAGCGGTGGAGCTTCTCGTCAAAAGAAAAAAGGTAGCATACATATGGTGGAGAAAGCTAGGGTCAAGCTCAGCTCGACATGATTACAGGCAGGCGAGGAAGGAGCTTAAAAATGGTCTGAGGAGAGCAAGGAGGGGGCACGAGAAAGGCTTGGCAGAACGGATTGGGGAGAACACAAAGGCATTTTACACTTACGTGAGGAATAAGAGAATGTTCAAAGAAAGAGTAGGGCCGATCGGGGATAGCATAGGGAATTTGTGTGTGGAGTCTGAGGAGGTAGGGGAAGCCCTAAATGAGGTTTTGCTCCTGTTTCTACAAAAGAAACGAACTTTGTAGTGAATGAAACCTTTGAAGAGCAGGTGTGCATGCTGAAATGAATAGAGATAGAGGAAGCTGACATGCTGAAAAATTTCTCAAACATTAAAATTGACAAGTCGCCAGGCCCGGATCAGATTTGTCCTTGGTTGCTTTGGGAAACGAGAAATGCAATTGCTTCACCTTTGCGAAGATCTTTTCATTCTCGCTCTCCACTGGAATCGTACCTGAGGACTGGAGAGAGGCAAATGCAATTCCTCTCTTCAAGAAAAGAAATAGGGACATCCCCGGTAATTACAGACCAGTAAGTCTCATGTCTGTCGTCTGCAAGGTGTTAGAAAGGATTCTGAGGGATAGGATTTATGACCATCTTGAAGAGAATGGCTTGATTAAATACAGTCAACACGACTTAGTGAGGGGAAGGTCATACCTCACAAATCTTATCGAGTTTTTTGAGGATGTGACTAGAAAAGTTGATGAGGGTCAAGCTGTGGATGTGGTGTATATGGACTTCAGCAAGGCATTTGATAAGGTTCCCCATGGTACGCTCATTCAGAAGGTCAGGAGCAATGGGATTCAGGGGAACATAGCTGCCTGGATCCAGAATTGGCTGGCCAACAGAAGATAGCGAGTGGTAGTAGAAGGAAAATATTCTGCCTGGAAGTCAGTGGTGAGTGGTGTTCCACAGGGCTCTGTCCTTGGGCCTCTATTGTTTGTAATTCTTATAAATGACTTTGATGAGGGGATTGAAGGATGGGTCAGCAAGTTTGCAGATGACACAAAGGTTGGAGGTGTGGTTGACAGTATAGAGCTGTTGTATGCTGCAGCGGGACATTGACAGGCTGCAGAGATGGGCTGAGAGATGGCAGATGGAGTTCAACCTGGATAAATGCGAGATGTTGCATTATGGAAGGTCGAATTTGAAAGCTGAGTACAAGATTAAGGATAGGATTCTTGGCAGTGTGGAGGAACAGAGGGATCTTGGTGTTCAGGTACATAGATCCCTTAAAAAGGCCACCCAAGTGGACAGGTTTGTTAAGAAAGCATATGGTGTATTGACTTTTATTAACAGGGGGATTGAGTTTAAGAGTCGTGAGATGTTGTTGCAGCTCTATAAAACTTTCGTTAGACCGCACTTGGAATACTGCGTCCAGTTCTGGTCGCCCTATTATAAGAAAGACGTGGATGCTTTGGAGAGGGTTCGGAGGAGGTTTACCAAGATGCTACCTGGACTGGAAGGCTTATCTTATGAGGAGAGGTTGACTGAGCTCGGACTTTTTTCATTAAAGAAAAGGAGGAGAAGAGCGAACCTAATTTAGGTATACAAGATAATGCGAGGCACAGATAGAGTCGATAGCCAGAGACTATTTCCCAGGGCAGAAACGACGAACACGAGCTGTCACAATTTTAAGCTAGTTGGAGGAAAGTATAGAGGGGATATCAGAGGCGAGTTCTTTACACAGAGAGTTGTGAGAGCATGGAATGCGTTGCCAGCAGCAGTTGTGGAGGCAGGGTCATTGGGGACATTTAAGAGACTCCTGGAAATGCATGTGGTCACAGAAATTTGAGGGTGCATACATGAGGATCAGTGATTGGCACAACATCCGTGGGCTGAAGGGCCTGTTCTGTGCTGTACTGTTCTATGTTCTATGTTCTAAGCTACAACATTAGGTTTAAGAGGGAAATTCACAAATGCATTCTTGAAGGCAACTTGGGACAGGCAATAAATTCTTTCCAGCCAGGGACACCTGCGACCCAAGAACGAATAAAAATAATGTGAGACCATGAATGATAAAATTGCTGGATCGATGTACCTGCCTGTTTAGTTTGTTCATTAATAGTGTCATTTGCTATGAACATCTCTTTTGCATCTTCTCTTAGAATAGAATTCTCTTTCTATTCAACCGATAGCATTTGAAACCTTGCAGATTCAGCTGCTGTTCCTGTCCATCGCTGTAGCAAATAATAGCTATTACATAAAATCCCATGTTTCCAAACATGCCCTGAGTTCATCAGCCCTTCCTGTAAGACACCTTACATTGCAGTAAATGAAGTTTAATTCTTCAGCACGACTTCGTTATCTGATTTGCCCTTGCTTGTCGTTTCTTATTAACTTGTTACTTTCAGAATCCAAACTATTCTCACTTATTTTTCCATTTACTCTGGAACTTAAGGTCCCTCCATCTCCTCTTTCTCATAATTTACAGTCTTCATGAACAGGATTACCAATTTTTCCTACTAGGATAATGGACAAATTCCAGTAGAGGTGAAAACCACCTTTTTATGAACAGGTCTTTTCCACCCTGGAAAACATCAAAATGATCCCAGAACCGAATTCCTGAAAATTACACCATATCTTCAGCAATGATTTATTTCCATTATCATATTATCCTTTCGCTCGTTTGATCTTGTCAGTGGGAATATACAGAGATTGCTACATTTGAGGTTCTTTGTTATAATCTTCTACCGAACTTTTTATATTTACTCTGTAAAGTCTTACTCTTTCCCCTAAAAATACCGTTCCAACCAATGTGTACAGTAACGTCTGGTTTCTCACTCTCCCCTTTTACAACATGCTTGAAACGCTTTGAGTTTCGATAATCCTGACACCAAGAAAATAGCATATTATCCTAGGTTCACACTCACTGAGGCAGAATCTCCTGCCTGTTCCCTTGACAGGAGAGAACCTTAAAAAATATTCTTCCAAATGCTGTCAAAGCCCCCTTACATAACATTTGTGCCCAATTTATTAGTCTATTCCATTTTCCTCAGAATGGTTATGCTTTTCAACAGTACTCAAAATTGAGTATCTATTGAGATAAAAGTAGTGACAGCAAATACTTGAATTACCTTCTTATCTTTCCTGACAGTCACCCATTGATCTGATTGATCCTGCTGTGGAAACAGTCACAGTCATAAAGTTATAGACAAGTACAGCACAGAAGCAGACTCTTCAGTTCATGCCGACCAGATATCCTAACTAATTAAGTATCATTTGCCAGCACTTAGCCCATATGTCACTAAACCCTTCCGCTTCATATACCCATTCAGATAACTTTTAATTGTTGAAATTGTACCAGGGTCCACCAAATCCTCTGGCTGTTTATTCCATACATGCGTCACCCTCTGTGCGAAAAAGTTGCGTCCTTCTTAAATTTTTCTCCTCTCAACTTTAAAATTTGCTCTCTATTTCTGCACTCTCCTACCCGAGGGAAAATACCTTGTATATTTACCCTAACAATGCCCCTTATGAATTTATAAACCTCTGTAAGGTCACTCCTCAGCCTCCCACACTTCAAGGAAAACAACCCCCTACCTATTCAACCTCTCACTACAGATCAAACTGTCCAACTCTGGCAACATCCTTGTGAATCTTTTTTGATTCCTTTCAAATTTCACAACATCCCTCCGATAGGAGGGGGATCGGAATTATACATAACATTCCAAAAGATAAAGCTGAACTATTAGTAATTTGTTTAAAGACATGCTGTGCAGTTTAAAGAGTGTAGAATGATTGTAGGAAATAGGAAACTTAGATCTGCTCGCAGGAGTTCGCAAGCAGTCGACCATAGCCGGTAGCATCTTGCTGCTAGAAGTGGATTCCGCAGCTCCTGAGGCTGGTGTTGGAGTCGGGCCTGCTGAGGAAGTATACTGTAATGGGCCCTCTTTTGTAAAGCTGCAATGGATTACAGCCCTCCGGGCTGCCCGCGATGCATTGCACACACAGGTGGCAATAAAAGAAGTCTCCTTCGTTAAACAAAGGCTATTTGAGTTTGGAGATAAGCCAGGTAGATATCTGGCATATCTGGCTAGAAAATGAAATACTTCCTAATCTATTATGTTAGAGAGAAGGCTGACACGGTTACCTGTGAGTTGAAGGAGATCAATGTTAGATTCAGGGAATACTTCACAGAGTTACCTCAGTTGGAGGGAGGTGAACACGGTGTAGTGAGAATGCAGTCTTTTTTTGAGAACCTGGAACACCCCAGTATAACCGTAGAATAGGCTTCCCTGTTGAATGCGCGAATGACAGTACAGGAAGCAATAAAGCAGCTCCAGGGTGGAAAAGCTCCGGCACCAGATGGATTCCCGAGTGAATTCTCTCAGGAATTCATTAATGTGCCAGTTGAGCCACCTCTGGGGATGCAAAACTATATATATCCGCAAGGATTATCTGCTGCCCTCTCTTAGGGAGGCTAATATCGCTCTCATTTTAAAGAAGGGGAAAGACCCCGAAAATGTGCTTCACACAGACCAATTTCAGTGTTGAATGTGGATTTTAAAATTCTTTCCAAGACGCTGGCCCTGAGCTTGGAAAAGGTGTTGCCCCATTTTATAATAGAAAATCGGGCGGGTTTTCTCAAGGTCTGTAGATCCTCCAACAATATTAGGAGGGTACTGAACATAGTGCAAGTATGCCAGGAAAGATTGATCGCGGGTTTGGAGGTATCTGTCGATGCAGAAAAGGCATTTGAACAGATGGAATTGACGTAGCTGTTTGGAGTCCTAGAGCACTTTGGTCTGGGGGGATCCTTTTCCAGACGGGTGGCATGGCAGTCATTACAATCGGTACTAAGTCAGATAACTATTATTGGCAGAGGTAGTCGACAGGGGTGTCCTCTTTCACCGCTGTTATTTACCTTGGCAATTGAGCCATTAGCTGAAGCTATCAGGAGGGATACTGAAATAGTGGTGCCAGGATGGGAATTAGTGAGCGTAAGATCACTCTATACGCTGATGACAACCTTTTGTTTTTGGAAAATCTGGGGCAGTCTGATCGTCGATTAATTCAAACAATAAATTGATTTGGTAGCTTTTTTGGGCGACAAGATCAACTTTACAAAATCGAAACCCATACAGGTGTGGCGATTAGTGGAGATGCGTGATCTCAAGGATGGAATGCAGTTCCTGTTCAGATGGTCGTCTAAAGGTTTTTTGTAGTTGGGAATTTTTATTACCCCTGCCTTCCACCAACTGCATAAAGCTAACTATGTACAACTATTGGAGAGGATAAAACAGGATTTGCGGCAGAGGGAGGGATCACTGTTATCATGGTTAGGCCGAATAGCACTGATTAAAATGAACGTTCTTCCTTGTCTGTTGTACACATTGAGAATGCTCCTATTGTTGCTCCGTCGACGAGTATGATGGAGGCTCGGTTCTTTAATTTGGTGTCCCAGGCGCCCCCTTAATTAAATTTACCAAATTGCAGCTTTCAAAGGGTGCAGGAGGTGTGGATCTTCCCGACTTGAAGAGATATTCAATAAGCGCCCTGTTACCATGTGTCGGTGACGAGGTATGAGGCAATTCAGAGTGGATTTGTCTTGATGTTGAAGCCTCATGAAATCCGTGACCAAGCAGTGTAAGATTCCAATCATTTTAAATACAATAAAAAACCTGGAGGATAATGAGGCAAGGCAACGGCAATTGGCGCAAAGCCTTGCTGTTTTCCCCGTTGGTGGCAGCCCAATATTTAAACTTGGTGCAATGGACTCCGGCTTTAAGTTATGGGAGAATAAGGGAATCTCCGGTCTGTGCAATTTATTTGAGGAGGAGATCTTGATGCCATTTATCCAGTTATGTCAGAAATTTAGATTGCCTAATGGGGATCTTTTGCAGTACTTTCAGATAAGGGATTATATGCAGAGGAAGATCACACTCCTGGCTCAGTCTTGCAAGACAGACATGAAGGAAAGAGTGATCCAGTGTACAGGCGCTCTTTCAGTTAGTAGTTTGTATCATTTACAGAAAGGACGTGCTTTAGGGGATATGGAGGGACCCTGTAGAATGTGGAATCCAGAGCTAGGAGAGGTTATCTCATTGGAGACATGGGTAGAGGTCAGGGAGCTGAAGGACATCCTGGAGATCGAAGTTAAAGTGGATCCGGCAATTCTTCTTGGGTTCTTGCCCTCTCTGGGGAAACACAGGAAGAGATTGTGTAACATTCTGACTCATTCCCGTGCGCGGAAGAGCATTTTAATGAATTGGATGTTGGAACGTCCACCAGGTTTTATGGGGTGGCGTAAGCTGGTGACGGAGCAACTCCCTCAAGACTATCTCACAAATATGGTGCACCACAAAATGGAGCTGTTTTACAAAACGTGGCGGCTGTTTTTAAATTATGTTGACACTGACTTATCAGCAATATTTATTAGGCCCATAGTATAGCAGTGGGAATCAATCTGTAGAGCCCATAGAGCCTTGGGACGGGGAGGCTAGGGAAATGAATACGGGTACAATTACTGGTGCTCCCAAGTATGGGAGCCTCAGTGGAGGTGTGATGACTGAAATAGAATAAAGTAGTGAGATATAATTTAATTTAAGTTAATTTGAATTTAGTTTAATTTAAATTGTATTTAACTTGTTTGTAGTTTAGTTTAAGTTGATACCTTTGTTCTTGTTGAATAGTCGTTCATTATTACTAATATCATGACATGACATTGTTGTACAGCCTCTATCTTTCTGTATTTTGATATTACTCCTTTTTGTATACAGATGTTTTGTAAAAGATTTTAAAATGTTTCCAATAAAAACATTTCTATAAAAAATCCATTTGTCCTTCACACGTTTTTCACAATTAAATTCTAAAACGTATATTGCAACTTTATTTTTCCAGATAAAACATTTGGATGGAAGTTCTATTCTCCAGCTTTTCGAAAAGTTTATAAAAACAATCATTTGATTTCATCCTTTTATGAGATACACCAACTGACACATTTTGCTAGATTGTACATGCAAGTGGTCGACAATAATTATATCAGACAAGCCCTTTTGAAGTATTTAATCTGTCTTCCTGTCAATATATGAATCAAACTAAAAGACATGGGCTGAGAAGTGGCAGATTTAGATAAGAGTGAATTGCTGCATTTTGGAAAGGCAAATCGGAGCAGGACTGATACAATAAATGGTGACGTCCTGGGGTTTTTGCTGTATTAAGAGACCTTGGAGTGCAGGTTCATAGATCCTTCATAGGGTAGTGAAGAAGGCATTTGGTATGCTTTCATTTGTTGGTCATAGCATTGAGTATAGGAAATGGGAGGTCATATTCTTGCGGTGCAGGACATTGGTTAGACCACTTTTGGAATATTCTTTGCAATTCTAGTTTCCCTCCCATTGGATCGAATTTGAGAAAGGGATCTAAGAGGCAACATTTTCATGCAGTGTATGGTGTGTGCATGAAATGAGCTGCCTGAGGAAGTGATGGAGGCGGGTTCAATTAGATCGTTTAAAAGGCATATAGGTGGGTATATGAATGGACATGGTTGACAGTGATATGGGCGAAGTGCTGGCAACTGGGTCTAGATTAGGTCACAATATCTAGTCGGCATGGATGAGTTGAACCAAAAGATCTATTTCTGTGCTGTACATCTCTATGACTGCATGAGGGTAGCAAGAATAATCCAGATAATTATCGATCGGTGAGGCTGACGTCCGTGGTAGGGAACCTGCAAAAGAAGATAATGAAGGATAGGACCTGGATGAAAATGGGTGTATCAGTGAAAGCCAGCATGGTTTTGTGCAGGGAAGGTTATGTTGTACCAACTTAACAGAATTCTTTGAGGAAATGATAAAGTTGATTGATGAGGGAAGAACTGTAGCTGCCATGCATGTGCACTTCAATAAGGCGTTTGATTAGGTCCCCCATGGCAGGCTGATGGAGCAAGTGAAGTTGCATGGGGCCCAGCGTATACTAGTGAGATGGATAGAGAACTGGTTGGCAACAGGAGGCAGAGAGTAGTAGTGGAAGGGTATTTCTCAAATGGAGAACTGTGCCCAGTGGTGGTCCAGAGAGATCCGTGCTCGGCCCACTCTTGTTTATGATATATATAAACGACCTGGAGGATGGTACAGGAAGTCTGATTGAAAGTTTGCAGATGACACCAAGATTGGTGGAGTAGCAGAGAGTGAAGGGGACTGTCAAAGAATGCAGCAAAATATAGATAGATTGGAGAGTTGGGTGGAGAAATGATGCATGGAATTCAAATGTGAGGTGATGCTCTTTGTAAGATTGAATTGTGGAGCAAGCTATATGGTAAATGGAAAAATCCTGGGGAAAATTGATGTGCAAAGAGATCTGGGTGTTCAGGTTTATTGTACTCTGAAGGTGACAACACATGTTCATACAGTGGTCGAAAAGGCTCAAGGCATGCTTTCTGTTATTGGACGGGGTACTGAGTACAAGTTTGACAGGTCATGGTACAGTTGCGTAGGACTTTGGTTTGGCCAAATTTGGAATAATGTGTACAGTTTTGGTCGTCACATTACCGGAAAAATTTGGATGCTTTGGAGAGGGTGGAGAGGAGATAACCAGTATGTTGTTTGGTATGGATGGCGATAGGTATGAAGAGAAGTTGAGTGGATTAGGATTATATTGATTAGGAAGTTAGATTTTGAGGTGGGACCTGATTGAGGTCTACAAAAACATGAGAAGTCTAAGAAGGGTGGATAGCAAGAAGCTTTATCTCCAGAATGGGTTACTCAATTACTAGGGGTCACGAGTACAAGATGAGGGGGAGAAGTTTAAGGGAAATATGCATTGGAATTTCTTAACTCAGAGGGTGGTGGGTAACTGGAATATGTTGCCAGCAGAGGTGGTAGAGGCGGGCACAATAGCATCATTTCAGATATATCGAGATAGGCACATGAGTGGGTAGGGAACAGAGGGATGTAGATCTTTGGAAAATATGTGACAATTCTAAATAGAGGATCTGGATCAGCGCCGGCTTGGAGGGCTGAAGGGACTGTTCCTGTGGTATAAATTTATTTGGTCTTTGTTCTTTATTGGCTGCAAAATTCCGAGTCCTTGACCCAGTCTTTTAACTGGAATTTGTCTGTGAAATCATGTCACAGTCCTGTTTATTGGGTGTAGAGTAAGTGAAGCATTCGATTCATTGCCATTGGATTCTCATTTCTCAGGAAGCTTTGAGCAACAGTTTAAGGAATATGCAAATATTCAGAAAAAGATAACTATAAACATATGATATTTTCAATAGTTGGTAATTTTTATCTTTCCTTTCATTGCAGCTAATCTAATAACAATTGTGATTCTCTCCCGTGCCATTGTGAGCTCTCCAAATGCATCATGCAATACCTGGTAGCAATGGCAGCAGTGGACCTATCTGTCCTGATATTTGATGTGCTTTTCTATGAGATTAAATATGCCTATTATACATATTAATTCCTGAACTACACTTGAATTTGCTATCTTTACCTGGCCCTGCTTTTTATCTCCAGAGATTGCTCTGTCTGGTGGACTGCCATTTTCACTTTCGATGGGTTTGTGGCCATTTGTTGACAGAAGCGACAAACAAACTATTGTACTGATAAAACTGCAGCTGTGGTAATCACAGTGGGTTGTTCCTTGAGCACTTTAGAAAGCATCCCAATCTACTTTGTAAGTGAACCTCGGGAATAATTGATCATGTGCCATGGTCCTGTTCGATATCATCAAGCTATCATACCTTACCCATATGGGTCGTAGTTCTTTGCTTGGAAGTCATTTTAACTCAATTTCTTCCACTTCTTTTGATTTTATTGCTTAATGCACTGACATTAGGCACATGATTAATTGATTACGGCTGTGTCCATTAGGAGTTGGGCCATTTTCTGCCTTCCAGAAATGCAGAAAGCACAACTGATAAACTGAGATCTCATTACTGTTCAACTTGTTAAGACGGACCCGGAGGGTCCCGTCTTTGCGTGTTCTTTTGGAAGGAGAGACTCACACTGGCAACTATGATTAGACGCAGACAGCAGTTTATTCACAGAATCTTAACTGATACAACGAATCTACAAGCATGCATTCGTTGGAGAAGGCGTTCTCCCTTCCCGTTCAAAGTTGACACAATTATACTTCGCGCTGCCTGGAGTCCCCGGTCAGTTCGCCTTCCCCATTGGTCCATTCATCTGTGCGCGCTGGGGATCCGTCCTCCGATTGGCCGCATCGAAGTGCCTGTCCAGCTCCTGCTGTGCTTGACAATGGCTCAGCCATCCCTGGGAGCGGTTCCGATCCCGTATTCAATAGTCCATTGTGTCAAGGAATTACTATGCGTCTGACAGGCTAGCCATTTTCAATAGTTTTAGTTTAACTAAATTGTCAATTACACTTATCAACTTTAGACTTAAATAGAGCCATTCACACTCACTAGTTACAGGTTCCGATAGAGCAATTCACTTGTCTAACAGTTACAGATTCCGATCAGTTTCTTTATGAATCCCGAGTTTCGATGGGGCAATTGATACTGGCTGGTATTTACAGGCTCCAAGATTTAATTAACATTATGCATATCCCTTACAAGCTCCAGCAGTCATGCAATCGCCTGCAGCAGCTCGCTTGGCTGTTGTTAACCATTTCAGGGCTGGAAGTGTCACCCTCCCTAGCCCTACATTAAACACCGCAGTGAAATCTCCCCAACATTCCCTCCCTTGGCCTCTACTGAGGCCACACCAACCCATGTAAACAGTAACGAACGTAAGAGGACCGGAAGGGGGAAAGTAAACCACATAGGGTGCCACGTCTGCTGTCCAAGAAAAGAAGTGCAAATGCCCATCCGCTACGGTGGTGTGTGGTTTGTCTCGTGTTTCCTTGTACAACAAACGAGAAGGTGTAAGGGCATACTGCCCGCAGTCAGGTATACGCCAGCGACCGGAAACCCAATGGAACAGTGTACTGTGCCCCGGCCTTCCTGCCGGCCAGAATGGCTCACCGGCCTGCAGGCCCGTCCAGGCGTCTGATGTGTGTACTGCAGGCCATGTGGTCGGAGGCAATCTCCTCCCAGTGCACAGCGCAATTGCACCTGTGCCAGGCTGACCCGTGCCCGAGGAGAGTCTTCCGCCACTGGACAACCTCCAGTCAGTAACGGACAGCAAGGTGCCGCTGAGGACAGAGCCGGGCAGTGGCAACCCGGTCAAAACCCACATAGAGCCTCCGATTGCAGGGTAGTAGTTACTGGTGTGACCAGCAGTTGGATCCCGGGGCATACAGTACTTCTCGGCCCCTGACTGCAGCGTACAGTATAGGTTAAAGTGCTGCCAATGTAGGTGGGCAAAACTAACACGGAAGGGGTTTATTATATTCTTCGAACAGCAGATGCTACATTGAGGGAGAAGGAATAGTATTGGGTAGAAGTAGGGGAAAAACGAAAACATAAGCACACCTATTGGAGCCCCGTACCCTACGGAAATAGATGACCCTCAAATAGGCCTGTCACCGTGAGCAGTGTGAATTGCCGTACATTAATGATAATCCCCCGTCTACCGGGAACGGACATGCGCGCAAACTGTAGCATCTGTATGTATCCAAGAGAGAAAAAAAATAATCATTACAAACCGCAAGCATCGAGAAAAATCATTATAAAGCACAGGCAACAGTAGACAAATCATTATAAACCGCAAGCATCGAGAAAAAAATCATTATAAACCACAGGCAACAGTAGACAAATCATTATAAACCGCAAGCATCGAGAAAAAAAAAATCATTATAAACCACAGGGAGGCAATCCGGCTGTCAGCTGGGTAAGCTTTCTAGGATTTAAGTACTCGAATCAGCAGGAGATCCCCCCCAGCCCGCCAGCTGTGTAAATATATTAAAGGTACTTGAAAAGTGATTACCTAGAACTCTAGCAATTTCACCACAGGCCGTTGGCTGTGTAAACAGCAAGGACCCTTTGAGGTAAAAGCTGGGTGAGTTTCCGATTTAAACGGACAGATGACCCAGCGCTGGGTCTGTGGAAGACAGCACCCACATCCGGATGAAAGTGAATCGGGCACTAGGGTTAACTGTACATCTGAGCGGCTGGAGGCACCAGCTCCCGCGCGGCGGTCTTTGCCCCCACCTGCTCTAGAATCTTCCCAAACTGTTCCAAGATATGTGTAGCCGTCTCGGAGGCCTGCCCTTCGACTTTCATCTTTAGGGAACCAGTTCTTAACCCGCCACAGCTTGAGACTATTCTCTAGGTTTCGGACCTTTCGTTTAGCCTCCATAGCAGTATTATTCTCCCTTAACTGGGTCCTGATCTCCCCCAGTATCTCCCCTGTTGGTGGCCGCGAGTCGGGGGTTTTCGGGATTGGGGTGGACTCGTCAGTGTACGCATCAGTGGGTAAAGTAACAGTCGCGGCTAAATAGTCTAGCTCGGGGGTGCCCACCCCGCGGGGGGCTTGCCTAGCACAATTGTTTGGAGAGCCGAATAATGTGGCGTCCTGTAGAGACCGTCCAGAATCGTGATCATTAATGTGGGATTTTTAAATGTTTCTCTCAATCTTGTCAGGATAATTCCCTTTTGTTCTGGTGCTTGGGCAATCACCAGGTCCAACCTTTCCTTATGCAGGGCTACGCTATCCAGTAGTAACTGACTGTGAATAGGCATGTCCCCACCGTCCCTGCAGTGCCACCAGGGCACTCCGGGACATGCTGTCCTGAGGTGAGTCAACTTAGGTGGTCCGAAAATTCAGGTCCCCCATGTCGGATCTCCCCTGAAGGGAACCGCTTCAAAAACAGTACGTCTTTCAAAACCTGACCTTCGCGTGGCAGATCTCTGCTCTTAACAACCGGTCTAAGGCAGACGTCTGTACGGTTACACCCTCTTCATAAGAAGAGCTCCGACCTCTGTCACCCCGGGTATGTTCGGTGGTCACAACAAATATACTAAACCAAAAGTCCGTCAGGTTTAAGTGCTCAGTAACATGGATCCAGGAAGTCGAATATGGTCAGCGCTCAGGTAGGAAACGTCAGGTAATCGTCAGGCAGAACTATCTGCAAAATCGGGCAAAACAGATATGCGCTCTGGCTCCGAAAGCCACGCTAGAGATTCAGGGGAAAAAACACACGGGAAAAAACACATGCGCTCCGGCTCCGAAAGCCACGCTAGTGATTCACACTCTGGGTAAAAATATATATGCGCTCCGGCTCCGAAAGCCACGCTAGAAATTCACACACTGGGTACAAATATATATGCGCTCCGGCTCCGAAAGCCACGCTAGAAATTCACACACTGGGTACAAATATATATGCGCTCCGGCTCCGATAGCCACGCTAGAAATTCACACACTGGGTACAAATATATATGCGCTCCGGCTCCGAAAGCCACGCTAGAAATTCACACACTGGGTACGTCAAAAGGTTAGTAAAAGCTTACCAGTCAGGACTCTGCGATGCTGCTGTCAAATTGATCAGGTTTGTTTTGGGTTGGTGAGGTTCGGAGAGCAGACAAGAAACTAACTGAGAGTAAATCTAACTACTGGAAGCCTTGGATTTAACAGGCGCTTCCCCACCTTTAGAAAACTTCGGCCGAAGGTTGTCTGCTCCCTGATCCGCCAACGTTGCCAACTTGCCGTTGTCTCTTTCCCTTCCCGCGTCAGGCTCACCAAATGTTAAGACGGACCCGGAGGGTCCCGTCTTTGCGTGTTCTTTTGGAAGGAGAGACTCACACTGGCAACTATGATTAGACGCAGACAGCAGTTTATTCACAGAATCTTAACTGATACAACGAATCTACAAGCATGCATTCGTTGGAGAAGGCGTTCTCCCTTCCCGTTCAAAGTTGACACAATTATACTTCGCGCTGCCTGGAGTCCCCGGTCAGTTCGCCTTCCCCATTGGTCCATTTATCTGCGCGCGCTGGGGATCCGTCCTCCTATTGGCCGCATCGAAGTGCCTGTCCAGCTCCTGCTGTGCTTGACAATGGCTCAGCCATCCCTGGGAGCGGTTCCGATCCCGTATTCAATAGTCCATTGTGTCAAGGAATTACTATGCGTCTGACAGGCTAGCCATTTTCAATAGTTTTAGTTTAACTAAATTGTCAATTACACTTATCAACTTTAGACTTAAATAGAGCCATTCACACTCACTAGTTACAGGTTCCGATAGAGCAATTCACTTGTCTAACAGTTACAGATTCCGATCAGTTTCTTTATGAATCCCGAGTTTCGATGGGGCAATTGATACTGGCTGGTATTTACAGGCTCCAAGATTTAATTAACATTATGCATATCCCTTACAAGCTCCAGCAGTCATGCAATCGCCTGCAGCAGCTCGCTTGGCTGTTGTTAACCATTTCAGGGCTGGAAGTGTCACCCTCCCTAGCCCTACATTAAACACCGCAGTGAAATCTCCCCAACAAACTGTTCTTAGTTTTGGACTGAAACTTTTATTATATCACTAATCTGTGATGTATTCCTAATAATACAAACACACACACATACAGAAACATGCGAGTGCACACACACATGCATAAAAACTCACACACACACAAAATGCAAAAAGAGAATTGCCAACTCCACCATGTGGGTGCATTTCCTCAAATCGCAAATTGTGGTGCTGGAAAAGCACAGCCGTTCAGATAAATTCCGAGAAGCAGCTGTCTGACTGACTGTGCTTTTCCAGCACTACACTTTTCGACTCTGATCTCCAGCATCTTCAGTCCTCACTTTCTTCACATCTATTTGAATAAATGACACTATGCATTGCATTTTTCAGAGTGCAAGCAAACATTTGAACTGTCACGTGAGATTCTCTTCTGCGTAACCACACATGATTATTTCAACCAAGTCTTGTCTGGCGATGCATGATGGTCTCAGGCACAGCTGGAAACAGTATTCCACAACAGACTGCTATATTCCAAGCATTAAAAACCCTATAAATGTGATTTAGATTTCAAATTAAATTGCACATTCTTTGAGTTTATTGCATGTTATCTGATTAACTAGCAGGGTGAAATGGAACTCCTCTACACTCAGATTTTTGACAGCATTCCACCCAATTTTCTGACACTTAGAAGTCACCACTATTTTTGTTTTTGCACAATCGTTACTTGTTCATGTCATTAACGTTAAGTTCAAAGTGAAGAATTGCGCATCTGTCTACTGACGAAATATCGAGAAGGCAGTGGCCATCAAGGTATATGCCTGTTCTTTCCTAAACCTGGTGAAAGTGCGGTTGAATAAGACAGCTTCAGGTTAATTCACAAAATAAATCTGAATATTCAGATTTTATTTACTTGCTTAGTGAAAGGATGCAAGAAGAGAAATTAACGTGCAATAAACGTTAATCAGCAAAGTGATTCCATAAAGGTATGATTTCAATAATTAATTAGTAGAAACAAAACATCTGAGTTCAGTAACTCACATTCACTTGAATGAAAATAAATATTTCATCATTCTCCAATCTGAATAATTTAAATTTATACCAATCAGAAACAATTGAAATCTCCATGCCATAAAGTTCAAACCACCTCCGGATATGATATTGCAATTTACTGTAGCCTTGATGATAACAATTTGATATAGCTATTGATATATTCAGTATTGATACCGGGTGTTATTCTGTCTTCCCTGGACATTTCATCACCAAGTTACCAAATTTCAGCAATGGTTAGTTTGAATCGATCAGTCGACTCCATTCATTTCTAATTGATATTATCTTGGTTTGTAAGATTTTTTTTCATTAAACAACATTTTCATTTAATTGATTCCCAAAAAATACACAAATGAAACTTTGAAGCTTTGTGCAAATTCAATTTTTCTGCTTCCGTCTGACTGCTGACACAATTAATATTGACACTCCCGAGGCAACAGTGGAATGCATTGTACTCATTGTATCTGAACACAAATATATCCTAGCACTTTTTTAAGCAAGTAATGAGAAATATAGTCAAAATGTCTGGAGCTGGAAAAGCTTAGCAGGTCAGGCAGCATGCGAGGAGTCGGAGAGATGATGTTTCAGGCCCTTCATCAGGACATGTCCTGCATTTCTTTCCAGCGCCACACTTTTTGACACTGATCTCCAGTATGTGCAGCCCTCACTTTCCCTTTATGAGAAATGGAACCTGCTAAAAGTCTCAACCATGCGAACTTTAAGAAGCATTACTAATGTCAATTTAGGGATAGACGTGGAGATCATATCAATGCAACATAATCCAGGAAGAGGAGACGAATCGAAACAAATGACTCACTTGCAATTTTCCTTCTTTCCTTCACTATCAAGGATGTGTAGAATGTTTGGGAGATGCTAATTTGCAGTGCAAAATACAAACTCCCATTGACATTTGAGATGGATTTTATCAACTTTATCTGAATTAATTTTCTTGAATTTCAATGAATATTAAACCAATTCCTATCTCTGTACTCCGTCCATTGTCAGTTCATAACGAAACCTAAACTCGCAGTTTGCCCTCATTGCATCAGGTTACTGATTTCATAATCATAATAGGTCTCTGTATAGTTTGTGAGGGTTCGCTGAATGCATGAATCAGGTAGCTTATAAAGTATTTATTGTTGTGTACAAATCTATCAGAAATTGGTGACGCTAGAGCACTGAAACATGCACATCTATGAAATTATTTCAACATTATCAATCTAGTATTTAATACTTTTAGAATCAAGAGTCTTGTCATTTTCATTGAGTGTAGGGATTAAAATATATTTCAGATGATTGATCACATACATGGACTCTTTTCGACTCTTTTAAATGAATTTTACTCTTTTAAACGAGGAACAGTCGGGTGTAATCAGACTACTTCAGCAATAGATGGAAATACACCTTGGGGGTAATGCGTTTGTTCAAAACACTGGCACTGATGTCAATCATTGTGTAATACTCGTGTCGTCAGGTGAGGTGAAGTATAAAGGCAAGCTTAGTTGCATTTTGGTTTGAGAACACTATACGAACATGGCTCAACCAGCAATCATACAGGTGGAAAATATTTACTACCCTATTCTTGCAGTAGTTGCTATTCCTGGTAATCATTTTATAATCATTTAAAATTTATGATCAACTCTGTTGAACTGGAGTACTTTTCCTTCTGTCAATGATATGTTCTGTTTGCCTATAGACCATTGATGTTAATTAGCTTCATAAATTAAATGCTAAGAACACTACATGTATGTTAGAAATTCTGGACAGAATAATTTGCTTGGAAACACAGTTTCTCTTTTTTAAAAAAATTGGTACATAGTCCCTTAGTTTCATTTGTAGATTGCTTTTGTATCTTCAGAAGCAAACACTGCGAAGATTAGAAATCTGATGTAGAATTCTCAGATGCTAGAAACATTCACAAATTCGCCAGTTTTTGTGGAGAAAGACAAATCAAATAATTTTATGGACAAATTTTATGAATGTTGATTCACCTGAAAAAAAAATCCGTTTTACTGTGCACCAATATTGTATTTTGCCAACCTTTTTACAAAATAATGAAACAATTTCCGTCATAAAAACAGGTTGTAGAGTTGGAAACCTATATTGCTTTCTTATTCATGAGGTCAGTTATATTCGATTGAATTCTGAATATTCCCTTCAGCGTATGCTTATGGAAACCAGTTCCACATTTTGAATATGACTTTTTAAATAATATTTTTCTTGAATTCACGAACAAATGGTGTATTGGTTTTCCATTTTTGATCGCAATTGGATACCCTTTATATATGAGCATTTGAGTAGTGATTTTACGATCTCCTGAACTATTTCCACACTTCTTTCTTCGATTTGGTTTTCCAATGGGAAACCTATTGATGGGTACAGTCTGTTAATTCAGTTTCACTCTCCAAATAACATTAATCTTTGCAATGCCTCTTTTATTTTACAATATTAATGAGACAACTGCTGTTCGCAAAATTCTAAGATTGGTATTATAAAATGTCATAGTACTTTGATTTCAAACATTGATTTAAAGTTCATATCTATGGACGTGCATTAATGAAACCTTGTGATTTCTGGGGATTTTTTCGGCCTTTTTAGTGTGTAGCTTCTTTAATGAACTCTGCATCCATTTGCCTATATCTACTTGTCCCACACACTGTTTTGTCATTTAATTTCTAAATGGCCCATTACAACTTTATTTTTCCTGCTAAGGTGTGCTATGTCACACACACCTGTGTGGAAGTTCTGTTTTCCTACCCATTCTATAAGTTTATTAAACTCATCTTTTGATTTCCTCCTTTTATGAGATAACACTACAATTTTAGCAAAATTAAAATTTTGATCGATTGTATGTGCAAAGAGTAGACAATACTAGTATCAAGCAAGCCCTTCTAAAATATTTAATCAACTATCCTGCCAAGTATATGAATCAAATGAAAAGACAAAGTTTTGTGTCAGCACAACCTTGGAACAGAAACTCATTTTCGCACATCCGCCAATCCACCTAATGTAGCAGAAATTAGAACATTCCAAATTTCTGGAGACTGTCATGACCAGTCGACCCTTTATTTCAGAGTGCAACAATTTTATTCCATGCAGCTGCAATGCATGATAATACTGATTGTGAGTAAAACTCCACAATGTGACTCATTTTCCAACTCCCGCTAGCTGGCAAGTACCAACATAAAGAGTGCGCGATATTTTGATCAGAAAGTTGTAAATTGACTGATCATTCTCAAACTGGAGACAATATTATCAAATATAATTTTTTTCACTTCGCAGCAAATCTGGTAGCCATTGTAATTCTCTCTCGCGGACGCTGTGAGCTCTCCAAATGCATTACCACATACCTAGTGGCCATGGCGGTGGCAGATTTGTCTGTGCTGGTATTTGATGTAATGCTCTACGAGATTAAAGATTCGTATTTTCCATATTCGTTCCTAAACTACACTCCAATTTGCAGTCTGAACCTCGTCCTGGGCTTTGTTTGTGTTGATTGTTCTGTGCGGTTGACTGTGGCATTCACCATTGATAGGTTTATTGCTATTTGCTGTCAGAAGCTACAAAGAAACTACTGCACGACTAAAACTGCAACAACAGTGATAGTCGTGGTGTGTTGTTTGAGCACTTTGCAGAGTGCTCCCATCTATTTTATATATGAAGCTCGTGAAATAATTGATGATATCTCATGGTCCTGTGTTGCAAAAGCAAGCTTTTATACTTTACCGATATGGATTGCATTTCTTTGGATTGAAACTATTCTTACTCCAGCTTTACCGTTTGCTTTAATATTCCTGTTCAATGTATTAACTATCAGGAGTATTTTACAGGCAAATAGACTAAGAAGCGGTGTCATTGGAAAGAATAAAGGTCAGAATTACAACGATCCGGTGGTGGAGAACCGAAGAAAATCAATTATTTTATTACTTGCTATTTCTGGCAGCTTTCTGCTTTGGTGGAGTCTGACACTTGTGTCTTACTTTTGGATACAATTTGCAGACGTATCGTTTTTAGAATCAAATTACAACAATCCATTTACTATTGTCGAACAATCTGGATATATGCTTAAGTTCACGAGTTGCTGCATAAACACGTTTATTTATGTATTTACCCAGCGCAAATTCAGAGAGGAAATAAAGAACACAATTACGCGTCCCGTGACTCTAATCATGCATTCTTTTAAGGTAGCTTGGACCAAGTGCTGTGAAAAAGAAAGCACATGATGTTGAAACTTTTAATCTTTCACTCATCAGTGTAATTTGGAGTTAATGCTAAGATCAAGTGAAACTAACATTCATGCTCTATGAGTGGGGGTTTCTGTCAGTTTTGACAAGTAGACTCTGTAAGTAGATGTATGATCATGGACAATGCATTGATTTGACGATGACCATAATTAATAGACAAACGTTGTTGGCCTCCTAAATCACTCGAGATGACATTGATTGATCAAGGCTATCCCTTGAGATTTGAACCGGATAATCGCTTTACCCTTTATTATTGTATTAAAACTGGCACATTGTTATCTATGTTCTATCTCTCTGCTGACAACAGAGCTTGGTTTATTAATATATGCAGCTTCCAGTGTACACAAGTGACTTTCAAACACCTTCATTTCAGTAGAAACGCCTCTCCCAATGAGAGTCCACTTATGAAACAACCAACACCCTCCTCTTGTACAGCGTAAATGGTGTTCTCTCTTTTACTTTTTTATTCCTTATGAATTGAACTGTTGAGAGCAACGTGAAAACCTTTGTCAAAATTGGTCTTTTTTCAGCAATACTCTGGCTTTGTACAATAAATTACATTACTAAATGAAATAACGACTTTATTATTAATCTTGACAATTTAAGCAAATGGAATTGTAACGAAGTGCATGTTAAAATGTATCCCAACGATTTTTTCTATCCCTTGAATTTTAAGCAATGCAAGATCAGGCATTGTCTTCGATTTGCAATTCATTTCTTAACATGTGTTGCAAATGAGAGTTCAATGATGAACATGTTCCACAATACTATCCCTCCAAATATATCAAAAGAATATGAATTAAAATGACAAATTTACACTACAATCTGCTCTGGAAATTCTTGAACTCAGCTGCTTCGAATAGAATAATTTCTTCTTCGTATGTTCACCTGTACGTTCTTTTTCCTTTCTCTGTTGTTTACCCAGTATCAATGCATCAAGAGGAATTGAGTTTATTTGACTGGCAAAGCAGGGTGTGGGCCTTAAATTCCCATGTAGGACATTCTCAAGAAGAGGAAGACACATGTTGTCATGACTACAGATTTAAACTACCTTAATAAGATTCATTTTTAAGATGTCAATATGTGTGTTTCTTTTAAAATCAATTACTGGGCGTTTGTTATAGGGCAGCCTAAGAAAACTCACAGGGTAGTTAACGGCTAAACTTGTTTACATGCCTAACAGCATCGGCAGCAAGTGATAGACAGACTTCTCTGAGATTTCGTACAAACAAAGATCTAAACTCAGCAGTCCTGCCACATAAGAACATGAGAACTAAGAGAAGGAATAATTCATTTGGCCCTTCGACACTGTTCTGCCACTCAATCCGATCGTGGATAATCTTTGCATGGATTATGCTCCATTTATCCGCATACTCATCATATCCCTTAATTCCTTCATTTTTCAAAAGTGTATCTATCATAGCTTTACTGAAGTAGCGTCAATTACACCCTTGGGCAAGGAAATCCATAAATTAACAACCCACTGGGTGAAGAAGTTCCTTCTCAATCCAGTCCTAAATCTGCTCCCTCTAATCTCGAGGCTTTGCCCTCTGAGCTGAAAATGCGTTGCTGGAAAAGCGCAGCAGGTCAGGCAAGCATCCAAGGAGCAGGGGAATCGACGTTTTTGGCATGAGCCATTCTTCAGGAATGCCTTCTTATGCCCTCTTATCCTTGCTTCACCTCCCAGTGGAAACATTCTATCTACTTCAATTTTATCGATTCCCTTAATCATTTAATATGTTTCCATGAGATTACCCGCATTCATCTGAATTCTATTGAAAATATCCCAGTCTACAAGGTCTCTCCTCATAATCGAACTCCATCAATTTTGGAATCACCGAATGAACCTCCTTCATTGCCATAACATCATTTGTTTTGAAGTCAGAAGACGAAAACTGCACACAGTACTCCAGGTGTGGCCTCACCAACACCTTGTATAGCTGCAACATTACGTCTCTGCTTTTACACTCAATCCCTTTCGCAATGAAGGACAAACTTTAAATTGCCAACCTAATTACTTGTTGTACCTGCAGACGAACCTTCTGCGATTCATGCACAACAGCACCCAGGTCCCTCTGCATAGCAGCATCCTTCAACTTTTTAACATTCAACTAATAAACTTTTTTATTGCTACTCCTACCATGCAGCACCTTATCGAAGGTCTTTTGGAAGTATAAGTACACCACACCCACTCGGTCCCCATTGTCTAACTTCCTCGCAATGTCTTCATAGAATTCCAGAAAATTTGCCAAACATGACCTGCCGTTCATGAAGCCATGCTACGTCTGTCCAACGGGACAATTTCCTTCAAGATGCCCTGCTATTTCTTCCTTGATGTTAGACTTAAGCATCTTACCCACCACAGAAGTAAAGCGAACTGGTCTATAATTCCCTATCTTTTGTCTACCTCCCTTTTTAATCAGTGGCATCATATTTGCTGTTTTCCAATCTGCTGGGTCTGCCCTAGAGTCCAGGGAATTTTGGAAAATTACAACCAATGCACCTGCTATTTCTCCCACCATCTCTTTTCATACCCTGTGATGCATTCCATCAGGACCTGGCGACGTATCTGTCCTTAGTTCCAGTAGCATGCCCAACACTAGCTCTTCCATAATAATGATAGTTTCCATGCCCTCACAGTCCTTCATCTCTTCGTCACTTTTTGGCATGTTTTTAGTATCCTTCATTGTGAAGACCAATGCAAAATACCAGTTCAATGTCTCGGCCATTTCATCATGTCCCATAACTAAATGCCTCCTCTCATTGTCTGAAGGACCAACATTTACTTTTGCCACTTTTTTTCGTTTTATGCATTTATAGATACTTTTGCTATCCATCTTATATTCTGTGCTAGTTTTTTCTCATGTTTTATCTTACTTTTCTTTATTCCTGTTTTTTGTGGCTTTCTGTTAATCTTTAGTTTTCTTAATCTTCTAGTTTCATGCTGCTTTTTGTCACTTTGTATGCATTCTCTTTCAATTTGACAGCATGCCTTCTTTCCGTAGACCACCATGGCAGATTACCACTCTTCTTACAGTCCTTCCTTTTCACCGGAGTATGCTTTTCCTGAGGACTTTGAAAAATTTATTTGAAAGTCCTCACTGCTCTTCAACTGTCCCGCCATAAAATATTTGTTTCTCGTCAACATTAGCCAAGTCCGCCCTCATTCTATTTTCTTCAAACACAGGAACCCAGTATTGGATTTTATCTTTACACTCTCCAGCTGTATTCTAAATTCAACCATATGGTGATCACATCTTCCAAGAAGATTCTTAACTGTGAGGTCATTAACTAATCCTGTCTCATTAAACAGGACCAGATCTGGGATAGCTTGTTCAAGAAATCTACCACGGATTCACTCAATGACCTCACCCTCAAGGCAACCCTTCGACCGCTTCGACCAATCTACATGCAGGTTAAAATCCGCCATAATAACCGCCATGCCATTTTTGAAGGCATCAGTTATTTCTTTGTTTATTGCCTGACCCAATGTGATATGATTATTTGGTGGCGTATAGACTATGCCTCTGAGTACGTTTTCCTCCTTAGAATTGCTAATTTCCACCCAAATGCATTCAACCTCATTTTCCATAGACCCTATGTCATCTCTCAACAACGCCCTAATATCGTCTTTGAATTTCAGAGTTACTCTACTTCCCTTATATTACTGTCTGTCCTTCTGAATAGTCTTGTACCTTTGGATATTTAACTCTCAGTCGTGACCATTCTGTAATGGCTACCAAATCACTTTCATTTGCGATGATTTGTGCCGTTAACTCCTCAACCTTATTACGAATGCTCTGAGCATTGAGGTCAAGCGCCTTTATGCTATCTTTAGCACCGTCATGATTCACAACATCTCTAATATCTCCTGAATTGTCCTTCCATTTTGCTTCTTTCATTGTCTGCCCTTTATGTTAGCCCTCCTGCATGCATGTGAACCTGCTGTTTACCTTTTAATTTATCATACTACTTCCGGCAACTTTCCCTTTCGCTGCCACCCAACTCACAAGCTTAAAGTCGAGAGTGTGATGCTGGAAAAGCACAACAGGTCAGGAAGCATCCGAGGAGCAGGAGAATCGATGTTTCAGAGAAGAGCCGTTCATCAGGAAAGTTCTTGCCCCAAACGTCAATTCTGCTGTTCCTTGGATGCTGCCTGACCTGCTGTGCTTTTCCTGCACCTCACTCTCGACTCTGATCTCCAGGATCTACAGTCCTCACTTTCTCACGGGTTTAAAGTCCTCGCGATCAACCTATTTTGCCTTTTCAGTTCAGGTGGAGACCATCCCATTGGTACAGATGCCTTGAGTTCCAACATTGATGCAAATACCCCATGAAAGTAACCCCATTTTCCCAAGCCATTTCCTTTGCCTCGTGTTTGCTTCCCAAATTTTCTTATCCCTAAGCCGATTTGATCATGGCTCGGTCAGTAATACAGAGATTATGACCCTCGAGGACATGTTCCTTTCTTTTGTTCTTTGTGCTTCAAAATTCCGAAACAGGTCCTTCATTCTCGCCTTGCCTATAATGTTAGTCTCAATATGGACGACAACAGATGGATCTTTCCCCTTCTGATCCAATATCCTTTCAATCCTGTCAGAGATATCCTGCACGCTGGTAACAGTCAGGTAAAACAGAATGTAGAACTCGCAATCTGGCTTGCAAAAGGATAAAATCCCCTATAACAATTATTTGTCATTTTGCTCCGCCTTCTTGAATCGTGCCATGGTCAGTTGGCTCATCCTCCCTGTAGCCCTTTTTCTCCTTCACATGGGGAGCAAGAATCTCATACCTTGAATAAGGACAAAAGCAGAGACTCCTCCACTCCCGAACTCAGAAATCTACACCCCCCTGACATGCCTTACTTGCAATCACACCCTGTTATCCCTGATTACTACCTGAATTTGAATCACTTAATCTGTCAGGTGTGACTGCTTCCTGATGCAAAGCATCCAAGTAAATCTCCGCCTCCCGGATGTGCTGCAGTGTTTGAAGATCAGATTCCAGATCATCAACTCTGAACCAGACTTCTTCCAGGAACTAACATTTGCTGCAAATGTGAGCACTGCCGTTCACAGTGGGATCAGACAGCTCCAACATCATACACTTACATCACATCACCTGCCAATCCATCTCTTCTTAGTTAATTCATTTATACAAATTTATGTTCTAAATAATTTCTAGTACTTCTCTGCTATGTGCTAATTCAAACAACAGATTAATAAATAATTACAAAAATGCAAGCAAATTTTTAAACAATCACATACTACAGAAGAAAAAAAAAATAGAAAAGCCTTACCTTATCAAGCGAACACAAGTTAGAGGAGGAGGTAGGCTGGAAAACACTGCACATGTAGTGTCTTGGGTTCAGCCGCTGCCCAAATATATTCCTGGCGTCCCCATGGTCTTCAGTGCCTCCAATATCCAGTTGGTGAAAATTCAACACTTAACTGGAAGAGGAGGGTCCACAGATTTTCCAATGTAAATGATGGACCAGCCCAACACATCAGTGTAAAAGGTTCAGCTGAAGCATTCGCAACAACATTCAGCTTGGTGCGCTGAATGAATAATCCACTTCGGCCTTGCAGACATTCCCAGCATAGCAGATAGCAGTCCTCAAACATTTAAATACTCTCCAATTGATATCAACAAACAGATAGAGACACTGGATACTGTAAAGGCTATGGTCCACACCACCATTCCTTCAAGTGTACTGTAGACTTGTGTTCCAGAAACTCCCATGCCTAGAGTTCTTCTGGTACATTTAAAACATGTCCTCAAACTGACATGGGAAATTGTCTCGGTATGATCTGTATACAAAAAAGAAAATCTTGAGTACAAATCGAAGCTGGCCAACTATTGTTCCTTCAGTCTACTTTTGATAATCTGTAAAGTGATGAAAGGTGTCACCACCAGTGCTATCAATCAGTACTTGTTCAGTAATAACCTGCTCAGTGATTCCCAATTTCGCTTCCACTCAAGCCACGCAGATCCTGACCACAGTCCTGCCTTGGTTCAAAATGGACAAAAGAGCTGAATTCCAGGATGAGGTGAGAGTCACTGACCTTTATATCGAGGATGCATTCAACCGAGTGTGGCAGTAAGAATCCCTCACAAAACTGCAATTAGTGTGCATCGGGAAGCAAACGCCCTGCTAGTTGTAATTATATATGGCACACGGACAGATGGTTCTGGATGTTGCAGGTTAGCCACCTCAGCTCCAGGTCATCAGTGCAGGAGTTCCTCAGGGCAGTGTCTGCTTCATCAATTAATTTTGTTCCATCATATCACCAGACGTAGGATGTTCACCAACCATTGCATAAGGCTCTGCACAATTCGTGACTCCCATATGATGATGCAATCAATGTTCAAAAGCAAAAAAAAAGCATCTGGACATTCTCCAGACAAATGATAATTTATACATCCCACAGTAATCCCAGACAATCGTCAATAACTGACAGTCTATCCCCTGCCCCCAACATTCAATGGCGTTATCATCACTGAATCATGGGATCCCTCCAATGCAGAAAAGAGACCATTTGGCCCATTGCATGTAAACTGACCGTCCAATGAGCCATACCTGCATTATCCTGAATTTCTCATGGTTAACCCACCTAACCTACCCATCCCTGGCTCAACTGAGTATGAACAATCGAACTAATTTGCACGAATTTGGAAGATGGGAGGAAACTGGAGCATCAGATGGTAATCCATATAGATATGGCGAGATTGCGTAAAGTTCACCCCAATAGTGAATTGAGGCCAGCTGCCTGGCATTGTGCAATAGCAGTGGTAACCAGTGAGCCACATTCTGATCCCTTACTGAATCTCCCAATATCCATGTTCTGTGGGTTACCTTTCACGTATGCCACAAAAGCAGATTAGAGGCTAGGAATACTGCAGCGAGTAACTCACTGCCTGACTCGCTAAATCTTGTCTATAATTTAAAAGGCACAAATCAGGAATATGATGGATTATGCTCCACTAGCATGGTTGGGTGCAGCTCCAACAACAGTCAAGAAGCTTGATACCATTCCAGACAAAGTCGCCCACTCGATTGGCTGGGACCGTCAGCGTCCTCCACTACCTATGCTCATGGACATTCGTGTGTAATAAGAACAAGATGCACTGCACAAATTCACTGAACTTCTCCAGACAGCACGTTTCAAGCACACACCAATTTTCATTTACATGGATAAGGGGGACAGGCACTGGGAGCATCAAAACCACCAAGATCCCCTCCATGATGTTGTTGTTGCTCGATAAAGTCATGGAACTCCCCTGTTTACGTCATGGTGATTCATGGTACAACATTTGGTTTCATAGGACAATTCACCAATACATTATCGCGGGCAACTTGGAACAGGCAATAAATTCTTTCCAGCCAGGGGCACCCAAGACCCAAGAATGAATAAAAATAACGTCAGACCATGAATGATAAAATTGCTCGATCAATGCAGCTTCCTGTTTAATTTGTTCATTGATACTGTCATTTGCTATGAACATCTCTTTTGCATCATTTTCTATTCAACCGATAGCATTTGAAACCTGGTAGATTCAGCTGCTATTCCTGTCCATTGCTGTAGCAAGCAATAGCTATTTCATCAAAATCCCATATTTCCAAACATGCCCTGAATTCATCAGCTTTACCTGTAATACATCTTACATTGCAATAAATGAAGTTTAATTCATCAGCACGACTTCATTATCAGACTTGCTCTTGCTTGTCATTTCTTATTAATTTGTTGCTTTCAGAATCAAAACTGTTCTCACGTAATTACCCATTTATCCTGGAAGTTAGGATCCCTCCATCTCCTCTCTCGAATAGTTTACCTTTTCCCTTAACAGGATTAGCAATTCTTCCTGCAAGGATAATGGACAAATTCCAGTAGAGGTGAAAGCCGCCTTTTTTGAACAGGTCTTTTCGACCCCAGAAAACATCAAAATGATCCAAGAACCCGAATTCCTAAAGATTACACCATATCTTCAGCAATTGATTTTTCTACATTATCTTTTTAGTGTTTCCCTCGTTTGAACTTGTCAGTGGGAATATACAGAGAAAGCTACATTTGAGGTTCTTTGTTTTAATATTCTACCTAACGTTTTATATTCACTCTGTAATATCTTAATCTTTTCCCTAACAATGCCATTCCAACCAAGGTGTACAGTAACTTCTGGTTTCTCACTCTCCCTTTTCACAACATGCTTGAAACGTTTTGAGGTATCCTTAATCCTGGCACCAAGAAAACAGCATATTATCCGAGGTTCAAACTCACTGCAGCAGAATCTCTTGCCTGTTCCCTTGACATGACAGAACTTTTAAATTACTCTTTCAAATGCTGTCAAAGCCCGCCTCACATAAATTTTGTGCCCAATTTATGACAGTCTCTTCCATTTTCCTCTGAGAGATTATGCTTTTCAACAGTACTCAAAACTGAATATCTATTGCGATAAAAATAGTGACAGCAGACATTTGAATTACCTTATTATCTTTCCTAACAGTCACCCACTGATCTGATTGATACTGTTGTGTAATCACTTACAGTCATAAAGTCATAGACAGGTACAGCACGGAAACAGACCCTTCAGTCCAACGTGTCCCTGCCGACCAGAAACCTTAGCTAATTTAACCTCATTTGCCAACACTTAGCCCATATTCCTCTAATCCCTTCTGATTCATATACCGTTCAGTTGCCTTTTAAATGTTGAAACTCTACCAGACTTCACCACGCCCTCTGGCTGTTTAATCCATGCATGCACTGCCCTCTGTGTGAAAAAGTTGCCTCCTTCTTAAATTTTTCTCCTCTCAACTTAAATATTTGCCCTCTATTTCTGGATTCTCACCGTAGGGAAAAGACCTTGTATATTTACCATTACAATGCCCGTTATGAATTTATAAACCTCTGTAAGGTCACTCCTCAGCCTCTGATGCTCCAGCCAAAACACCCCCGACCTATTCAACAGTTCCTTACAGCTCAAACCCTCCAACTCTGAGAACATCCTTGTCAATCATTTTTGATCCATTTCAAGTTTCAGAATTTCCTTCCAATAAGAGGTAGACCAGAATTATACACACTAATTCCAAAAGTTAAAACAGAGGCGTTAGTATTTTTTTTAAAAAAGACAGCGTATTAATTTTAAAGAGCGTGGAACGATTGTAGGAAATAGGAAACTTAGATCTGCACGCAGGAGCTCGCAAGGAGTTGACCATATCCTTGTGCACCTTGCTGCTAGACCTCGTCAGCTTCCTGGAGAAGTGGCTCTTGGAGTTCCTCGGGCTGGAGTTGGAGTCAGGCCTGTTGATTGTGGAATGCAATGAGCATTGCATTGAGCAGGGCCGGGTTGGACCAACGCCCCCACGTGGTGTTGCCTGTATCATAAAGAAAAACAGTTAGTGATTGAAACAACAAGAAGACTGCAAAGAGATTCACAGGCTTTAATGTGCAAATTACCAAGTTTAGTGAGTTTTTTGGACTTCTCAGGGGCTCTAATTAAGGAAAGGGCGTTTGATGAAGATATGTGTAAATTTCGTGTTGCGTTTTGCTCATGGAGGGGCGGCAAATCATTTCGATCCTGCAGAAAAGGTGAAGGTCTTTGTGAATTCTCCGAATTAAAGGACTCAGGTCGGGGTGTTGGGGGAGCAGCATCGTTACAGACAATGACATGGATTTTGTTTTAGTTCCCCTTCTTTTCCCCTCTCTTCCCCCTTTTTTTAGTGGTTATCGGCTTAATCCATAATGCCTTGCAATAAAACCGGAATTATTTCATGTATCAGTTGGGTTGTTATTATCTGGGGCTTTTTCTTTGACTGCTGTCCTTTTTTTTGCGGATTGGGGTTGGCTATACGTGTGGTTAAGATAAGTGTGTGTGTGTTCGTGCGCGCATTTGTGTGTGTTGGTGGGGGTGCAGTGGTTGGGCATCCTTTGTTAATTCTCAGAATGTAAATAACTAGTTTTCTTCATTTGTGAATTGCCTGTGGCAAGGGCACGGCATTGGGATGGTAGCAATGCTTGTGATGCGTGCCCCCTATGTGCAAAGGGGGAGATCTCTAGTGACTTGGGGTTTTTTTTGGGTGCTTGCTGAAGTTAAATGTCGTGATTAGTTTTTTTTGTTATAGTAGCTTTTATCGGAGCAGTGTTTCGCCTTTATGCAGTTAATGTTTTGTCCCTCGCACATCTGAAACTGTAGTGGGGTTGGGTGGAGGGGTGGGGGGTGGTGGTGTGAGGGTGGGAGAGGGATGGTGTGGTTATGACAGGATATTCTTCTCCTCCTTTAGCTCTAACACAAATGAGTGGCTCTTCTGATGAGAAGGAACTTCCTTTTCCAGTTAATTGAACAAATTAAGGACGAACATGGACGGTTCTTCATTCTTAATGGTCGAAGACATGATGATGAGTATGGCTTCCTGAATATGTATTGTCCGCCAGCACACGCTCTTAAAGTTCTAAATATACACTCACTAAATTAATGAGTCTTGGGGTGCACCGCATGATCATAGGAGGGGTTTTTAATCGCCTAATACATCCCGCGGTTGACAGGCTGCCAAGAGGCCCAGAAGATATGCCTGCGCAACCTAAGCAGTTGTGTATGTGTTTGAGGAGTTGGGATTCGTGAATGTGCGGAGGCACCTCCACCCTAATGGAAGAGACTTTACGATCGATTCCAAACCGCACAAGTGCCATACGTGAATTCACATTTTTTTTAATGCAATCAGAGTGTTTGGACAAAACATTGGTGTGCAAAATTGGAGATATAACTATCTAAAACTTCCACCAGTGTATTTAGATGTTAAAATCAAGGGTGGTGGAATTGGTGCACTGGGGCATGGACCCATTCCTGGTAAGGGACAGCAAATTATTTGAGTACATCACAAGAGAGCTCAGGGCCTTCTGCGAAATCAACTTGGATATGGCCAGTAATCCGGCAATAATTTGGGAGGTCACTTCGGCACATCTATGAGGCCGAGTTATTTCGAATTCAATGACTTGAAGGAGGCAGAGGGAGGAACAACAACGGATGCTGGAGACCCGGCGGTTGACAACTGAGGAGGTATACTGTAATGGGCCCTCTTTTGTCAAGCTGCAGAAGGGCACGGTCCTCTGGGCAGTCCTTGACTCACTGCACACACAGGAGGCAATAAAAAAGGTCTTCTTTGTGCA
Source organism: Chiloscyllium plagiosum (assembly GCF_037043375.1). NCBI lineage: Eukaryota > Metazoa > Chordata > Chondrichthyes > Orectolobiformes > Hemiscylliidae > Chiloscyllium > Chiloscyllium plagiosum. The sequence goes on from NW_028270173.1 coordinate 40,302,417, forward strand.
AAAAAGAAGGTTTGAATTTGGAGAAAAGACAGGTAGATATCTGGACCTCCCCAGTATAAATGCAGAACAGATTTCCCTGTTGAATGCGCCAACAACAGTGCAGGGAGTGCAGAAAGTAATAAAGCAGCTCCCGGATGGCAGAGCCCCAGCACCAGATGGATTCCCAAGTGAATTCTATGAGGAATTCAATAATGTGCAGGTTGAACCCCTTCTGGGGATGTCTAGCTATTCATATGCACAGGATGTTCTTCTGCCCTCTCTTAGGGAAGCTAATATCTCTCTCATTTTAAAGATCTGGAAAAGCCCCTAAGAATGTGCTTCAATCAGACCAGTTTCATTGTTGAATGTAGATTTTAATATTCTATTCAAGATGCTGGCCCTGAGGTTGGAAAAGGTGTTGCCTCATAGTATCAAAGAAGATCCGGCGGGTTTTGGCAAGGCCGTAGATCCTTCAACAATGTCAGAAGGGTACTGAACATAGTGCAGGTATAGCAGGAAAGATTGATCGCGGGTTTGGCGGTCTCCGTTGATGCAAAAAAGGCATTTGAATGGATAGAATGGTCGTACATGTTTGGAAACCGAGAGCACTTTTGTCTGGCGGGATTCTTTTCCAGATGGGTGCCAGTATTTTCTAATGATCCTGAGATGACGGTCATTCTAACCGGCATTAAGTCAGAAAACTTTAATATGAGCAGAGGTAGTCGACTGGGGTGTCCTCTTTCACCGCTGGTATTTACCTTGACAATTGCGCTGTTAGTTGAGGCTATTAGGAGGGATCCTGAAATAGTGGCCAGGGATGGGAATGGGGGTGTGAAAGAATTCTCTATACGCTGATGACGTCCTTTTTTGGGCCAATCCGGAGGAGACTGCTCCGAGATTAATTCAAAGAATGAATTTATTTGGTAGTTTTTTGGTCTATAAAATCAATTTTACAAAATCGGAAGCAATGCCTCTCTGGCGCCATGCGAGCCCTGTGTAAAGTTTTCAATTGCATCGCCTGCGCTGTGTGACATACTGAAATTTTCCTTACATTTTCCCGTATATCTTCCCCTGCCTCCAATGAGATATTATTGGAGGTGCCTGAACTCACGGATGGCATGCAGTTCCTCTTCAGATGACCCTTAAAAGGTTTTCTGTACTTGGGATTTTTTCTACTCTTGCCTTCTACCAGCTGGGTAGAACTATCTATGTTCAACTATTGGAGAGGATAAAACAGGATTTGCAGCAGTGGGAGGGATTATTGTTTTTAGATTAGATTCAGTGTGGAAACAGGCCCTTCGGCCCAGCAAGTCCACACCTACCCGCCAAAGCACAACCCACCCAGACCCCATTCTCCTACATTTACCCCTTAACCTAACACTCCGGGCAATTTCGCTCGGTCAATTCACCTAACCTGCGCATTTTTGGACTGTGGGATGAAACTGGAGCACCCAGACCAAACCCAGGCACGGGGAGAATTTGCAAACTCAACCCAGTCATCCCTCTGAGGCGGGAACTGAACCTGGGTCTCCGGCGCTATGAGGCAGCAGTGCGAACCATCCACTGATTAAAATGAATGTTCTTTCTTGTCTGTTGTCGCTTCCTTTGTTGCTACCTCTACGAGTAGTTTGTATGCTAGGTTCTTTTATTTGGCGTTGCAGATGCCCCGTAATGAAACTTACGAAATTGTAGCTTTCACAGTGCGCGGGAGGTGTGGCCTTCCAGACTTGAAGAGAGGTTCAATAAGTGACCTGTTCGCTAACTAAGTATGAGGGGAATTCAGAGTGGATTTGGCTTGATGTTGGAGCCTCATGAAATCCGTGACGATGCAGTGTAAGAGTCCAATCATTTTAAATTCGGTGACACCCTCGATGATAATGAGGCAAGACGAGGGTAATTGGCGCAAGAGCTCGCCACTTACCCCGTTGGTGGGAGATTTATACCTGGGGAAATGGACTCCGGCTTTAAGTTATGGGATAATAATGGAATCTCCTGACGAGGAAATTTATTTGAGGGGGAGGAATTTCAGACAGCTAAATGAGAAATTTAGATTGTTCAATGGGGACCTTTTCCAATACTTTAAGATAAGGGATTATATGCAGAGGAAGAGGAAGATTGCACTCCTGGCTCAATTTTACAAGTCAGACGTGGAGAAAATAGTACTCAGGTGTCCGGGCGCTCTTTCAGGTAGTACTTTGTTTTATTTCGAGAAAGGACGTGCTTTAGCGAATGTGGATGGACTCTGTGGGATGTGGAATCAAGAGCTAGGAGAAGATATCTCATTGGAGGCATGGGAAGATAGATGGGAAAATGTAAAGAAAATTTCAGTATGTCACACAGCGCAGGCGATGCAATTGGAAACTTTACACAGGGCTCATATGGCACCAGAGAGGCCAGCTCAGTTCAAACGAAGATCATCACCAGGGTTCCAGGGTTACTGAAATTTAAAATGAGAATAGGCAATTTTACACACTGCTACTGGCCATGATTAAGATCCAGAGATACTGGAGTACTCGAGGAAGGGAGCTAAAGGACATCCTGGAGATTGAAGTTAAAGTGGATCCAGTATTTCTTCTTCTGGGGTTGCCAAATTTGCCCTGTCTGGAAAAACACGTGAAGAGGTTGTGTAACCTTCTGACCCACTGTGCGAGGAAGAATATTTTATTGAATTAGACATTGGGAAAACCACCAGGTTTTATGGGGAGGCTTAAGCTAGTGATGGAGCATCTCCCCCAAGAATACCTCACAATTATGGTGCACACAAAACGGAGCAGGTTTACAAGACATAGTGGCCCTTTTAAGTTACGTTGACGCAGACTTATCAGCCACATTAATTCGGGCCGTGGTATACACGTGGGAATCAGTCTGGGCACCCGTATGGCCCGAGGAGGGGGAGACTGGGGAAATGAATACGGGTACAATGACTGGTGCTCTCAGGGAAGGGAACCACATTGGAGGTGTCATGAGTGAAATGGAAAAAAAAGTATTGAGATATAATTTAATTGAAGTTAATTTGAATTCAGTTTAATTTAATTTCCTTTTAATTTATTTGTACTTTAGTTCAAGTTAAGAAGATAGTTTTGTTCTGGTAGAGTAGCAGTTCATTATTAATAGTATCATGGTATAACATTGTTGGACAGCCTCTATCTTTCTGTATTTTGATATTACAGTTTTTGTATAAAGTTGGTTTGTAAATGATTTAAAAAATTTCCAATAAACATCTTCATGTAAAAAATATCCATCAATCCTTCACACTGTTTTCACATTTAAATTCTAAAACGTATGTTGCGACTTTATTCTTCCTAATGCAATGTACCAGCTTACACATATCTGGATGGAAGTTTCATTTTTCAGCCTTTCTCAGTTTATTAAAACTATCCTTTGAGCTCTTCCTTTTATGAGATACACCAAACATATTTGGTAACTGACACATTTTGCTTGGTTGTCCATGCGAATGGTCGACAATAATGATATCAGATAGGCCCTTTTGAAGTATTTAATCTGTTTTCCTGCCAAATATATGAATCAAACGAAAAGACATGGGCCAAGGAGTGGCCAATTTAGATAAGTGTGAGTTGCTGCATTTTGGAAATGCAAATCCGAGCAGGACTTATACAATAAATCGTGAGGTCCTGGGGACTGTTGCTGAATAAAGTGACCTTGGAGTGTAGATTCATAGATCTTTCTTTGGGTAGTGACGAAGACATTTGGTATGCTTTCCTTTGTGGTCAGAGCACTGAGTGTAGGAGTTGGAGGTTATATACTGGCTGTACAGGATATTGATTATGCCACTTTTGGAATATTGTTTGCACTCCGGTCTCCCTCCCATCAGATCGATGTTGTGAAAGGGATCTCGGAACAACATTTTCATGCAGAGGGTGGTGCATGGAATGAGCTGCCAGAGAATGTGCTGGAGGCTGGTCCAAATAGATCATTTAAATGCCATGTAGGTGGGTACATGAATGTTAATGGTTTACAGTGATATGGGCCAAGTGCTTGCAAATGGGACTAGATAAAGTTACGATATCTGGTCAGCATGGATGAGTTGGACGAAAGGGTCTGTTTCTGTGCTGTATGTTTCTCTGACTTCATGAGGGGAGCAAGAATGATCCAAGTAATGATCGATCAGCGAGGCTGACATCAGTAGTAGGGAAGTTGCTGGAGAAGATAATGAAGGATAGAATCTATTTACATTTGAAAGAAAACTGGCTTATCTGTCAAAGGCAGAATGGTTTTGTGCAGCGAAGGTTATGTGATGTATGTGGACTTCAATAAGTTGTTTAATTAAGTTCACCATGGCAGGCTGATGGAGCAAGTGAAATTGCATGGGGTCCAGGGTGTACTAGCTGCAAGGATAGAGAACTGGCACGGTAACAGGAGACAGAGAGTAGCAGTGGAAGAGAATTTCCCAAATGGAGAACTGTGCTCAGTGGTGGTCCACAGGGATCCATGCTGAGACCACTCTTGTTTGTGAAATATATTTATATGAACGACCTGGAGGAAGGTGTATGTCGTCTGATTAGTAAGTTTGCAGATGACACTAAGATTGGTGGAGTAGCTGAGAGTGAAGAGGACTGTCAAAGAATGCAGCAGAATATAGATAGATTGGAGAGTTGAGTGGAGAAATGTTGCATGCGAATCAGTCCAGGCAAATGTGAGGTGATGCATTTTGAACGATACAATTGTAGAGCAAGTTATATAGTCAATGAAAAATCCCTGGTGAAATCGATGTGCAGAGAAATCTATGTGTTCAGGTTTATTGGAAACGGAAAGTGGCAACACAGGTTGATAGAGTAGTGAAAAAAAGCACAAGGCATGATTTCCTTCATTGGATGGGGTATTGAGTACAAGTTTGGCAGGTCATGGTACAGTTGTATAGGACTTTGTTTCGGCCCCATTTCGAATAATGTGTACAGTTTTCGTCTTCAAATTACCAGAAGGATGTGGATTCTTTGGAGAGAGTTGAGAGGAGATTAACCAGAATGTTGCCTGGTATGGAGGGCGCTCGTTATGAAAAGAAGTTGAGTGGATTAGCATTGTTTTCATTAGAAAGTCAGAGGTTGTGGAGGGACTTGATTGAGGCCTCCTATATCATGGGATCTCTAAGCAGTGTAGATAGCAAAAGCTTTATCCCCAGAGTGCTGTACTCAATTGCTTGTGTTCACGAGTTCAATCTGAGAGGAGAAAAGTTTCAGGGAAATATGCATGGGAAGTTCTTTTCTTCAGGGTGGTGGGTACCTGGAATACGTTGCCAACAGAGGTGGTAGAGGTGGGCACAATAGTGTCATTTAAGATGAATCGAGACAGATACATGAATGGGCAGGGAACAAAGTAATGCATTCCTTTGAAAGCAGGTGACAGGTTTAAATCGATCAGGGCAGGCTGACGGGCCTGTTCCTGTGCTGTAATTTCTTAGTTCTTTATTGGCTGCAGAAATCTGAGTCCTTGACCTGCTCTTGCAGCTGGAGTTTGTATATGGAATGTCGTCATTGTCCAGTTTATTGGGTGTAGAACGAGCGAAACATTCCATTCAATATTATTGGATTCTCATTCCTCAGGAAGCTTTGAGTAAGAGTTTAAGGGATATGCTAATATTCGGAAAAAAGTTACGTTTAGACTTATAATCTTTTCAATTATTGGCAATTTTTATCTTTCCCTCCATTGCAGCTAATCTGATAGCAATTGAGAATCTCTCCCGTGGCCATTGTGAGCTCTCCAAATGCATCACGAAATACCTGGTGGTCGTACCTGCAATAGCAGTATCGGACCTATCTGTCCTGATATTTGATGTGCTTTTCTGTGAGTTTAAATATGCCTATTATACATATTCATTTCTGAACTACAGTCCAATTTTCTGCCTTAACCTGGCCCTACTTCTTATCTCCATTGATTGCTCTGTCTGGTTGACTGTCGTTTTCACTTTCGACGGGTTTGTGGCCATTTGTTGTCAGAATCTACAAGCAAACTGTTGTACTGCGACAACTGCAGCTGTGGTAACCACAGTGGTTTGTTCCTTGAGCATTTTTTAAACTATGAACTATGGGAAATAATTGGTATTGTACCATGGTCCTGGTCGATATCATCTCGTTTTTATAGCTTACTCATAGGTGTCGCATTTATTTGGTTGGAAACCATTTTAACTTCATTCGTCCATTTTTTAAAAAAATTATTGCTTAATGCACTGACCACTTGGCTCAGTTTGCAAGCAAGCAGAGTGAGAAGCGGACTGCAAAAAAAAGGGTCAGAATTACAATGATCCTGAGATGGAGAACTGAAGCTTAGTAATAATTTTACTGCTGGCCATTCCTGGCAATTTTATACTTTTATGGATGGTGACTTTGATACCTCATTTATGTGTCCAACTTACAGACACACAGTTTTACAAAGCAAATTATAATGACCCATTTCCTATTCTTGCTCAATCTGAATAAACTTTCCGGATTTGAGTTGTTGCACAAGCACATTTATTTATGCAGTTTCCCAGAGAAAAAATAATCACAGATGAATTGAAGAACATGATTAAGCATGTCGTTTCTTTAAGAATGTCTTTGTTCAAAAGGCTACGTGGCTTTAATACGTTAACCTATTAAATGATTTTAATGGAGAAAATTCCTGACAATTTGCTGACACTAGCTGAATCCATTGGTAGAACTGACAATTAATTTAACAATCATCAGCGCTGTGGACAATAGTTTTAAATGGTTCCAACGTATTTAATGGAGGAAAGTTTCTTATTGGTGAGGGTACCTATCACAAAAGGCAATGGAGTGTAAATGGCTTTAAGTGAGCAATGCAGATGCTAAATAGTTGAGGATGATATGTAATCCGATTATTTCCTATTCCAGGCGTTGTGACATCTGTCCTCCAGGCATCCAATATTTTGCTTTGTTTTGGTGGTGCTGGAGTCTGTGCCATCACAGGATATTTGTGCATCATCTCAAATCACTCACCACCCACTTATAACTGCCATCACATTAAGTAATTGAAAGGACGAACCACAATCAAGGAACAGATCTGTCCTGATTGGCAGTGTGATATCTGTTAATTCCTGAAACATTGACTGACATGATACGTGGCCTAGAGGAGAATTGATTTGACATTTAGTAAAACTGAAACGCGATGTACAGTTTAAAATTATCTGATTTTGTTTTTAGGATTCATTCAGAGCACTGGTGGATTTTGTCTCCTATGGCAAAACAGGGCAGAAATAGATTCTGATTTTTGCAGGTCTTTGGCAGCTATCGTGATGACAATTTACAGTGGAAAGTCCTAGGTGCTATTTCAGCCACTTTGTGAGTTGACATTGCGGCAGTCTTTCCTTTGACCCATTACTCGCTGCCCTTGAGAAAGCAATGAGATGACTCCTCCAGGTGCTGCCGTCATTTTGATGTATATCGATCCCATTGTGTAGAGAACTGCAGGCTCTTCGCATAATAATGTATTTCTGAGTAAGGTAAATAAGTGGCTTGGAGGGAAATTTGTAAATGCTGGTGTTTCCATGCATCTGCTGTCCTTGCTTCCGAGATGGCAATCATCATGATAAGTTTAGAAGACAATTTCTCAGGCACCTTAGGAGATTTTCTGCATCTTGCAGGTAAGGACATAAAGAATAGGAGCAGAATTAGGCCATCTGGCCCTTCCAGCTTGTTTCACTTTTAATAACATCATAGCTGATCATTTAGTGGACTCAGCTCCACTTACCCACCCACCCATCGTATCCGAAATTCTTTTACAGTTCAAAATCTATCTATCTTTGCCTTAAAAACGTTTAGCAAGGTAGCTTCAGCTGATTGACCGTGCAGTGAATGCCACAGACTCATAACCTTCTGAGGTGAAAAAACAGCTCAGAACAGACCAGAGGTATGGAGCAGAGTGTCTGACAGCCAGAGTGAAGTAGGCTGAAGATATGGAATGGAGCAGAGATGGTTGTTGGACTGGACACTGGTGCAAGTCGACAGCAGCTTGTGAGGTCAGTCAGACCACGTCTGTGGAAGCCCCTGTACTGATCTACTGCAATGTCATGTCCACCTATAATCTGTTTATCTGACTGAAATGTTTGTCCTTTTAACTGAATGCCTATTTTCTAACTTATGTTATGAATCACTGTAAAGTAACATGACGTTTTTCTTTTTTTTTGTATCTCAGATTTCTAATTAGGTAATTTGTAATTAAGATGGCACCAGGAGAGGTGACGTTGTCAATGTTTGACTGTACTTCTGCACTTGAGTATACATGACAATAAAACCTAGTTATACATTTGAGTTCTTCCTCAACTCAGTACTAAATCTGATCCTTCTTATTCTGAGTCTATGTTCCCTTAGTTTTAATTTCACCATCCAGTGGATTCACCCTGCTTGTTTCTATCTTATCTGTTCCTTTCATAACTATATGTCTGTATAAGCTCTTCTCTTATTTTTCTAAATTCCAATGAGTTTTGTCATATTCTCGTCATACGTTTCTCAGAAGTCAGCCCACTCAATGAAGCAATCAACCTAATGAATCTTTGCACCGCCTCCAGTGCTTGCATATTCTTTCTCAAGGAAAGAAACGAAAACTCTACATTGTGCTGCAGATGTGAACTCACCAGTGCCTTAAAGAGCTTCAGCATAATGTCCCTGTTTTTAAAATCCCCCTTTCTAAAAATAGAGGACATCATTCCATTTGCCTTCTTTATTACTTGCTGCTCCTGCAAAGAAAGCTTTTGTCACAAGGTCACGGAGGTCTCCCTGCACAGACGTATGCTGCAATATTATAAATAATAGACGGTTTTGCTTTTATTTTTACCAAAATGGATAACCTCACATTTGCCAACATTGTACTCCATCAGCCAGATTCTTGCCACCCACTCATTTATCTTATCTGTATCCCTCTGCAGACTTTCAGTTTCCACTGCACACTTTGCTGAATCATTCAGCTTAGTGTCATCTGCAAACTTTGACACAATACATTTGGCTCCCAACTTCAAATCATCTGTGTAAATTGTAAATAATTGTGGTCCCAACACTGACCCCTGAGGCACACCATGAGCCACCGATTAGCAATCATTAAACACCCACTTATCCCAACACCTTGTGTTGCTTTTTGTTCGTTCAGTGGTAGTTAGTGACAGTACACACTAATGTTCCTGAGAGATGATATTGTTGGCAGTGCACGTTTGTGGTTATCAGGCAAATCAAGTAGGCTATTTTATCCAGAGCAGTGTGAAGTCTTTTGAATGTTATTGGAGCTGTATTGATCCATCTAAGTAGGAAGCATTCTGTCACATTCATGACCTGTACTTTGCAGAGTATGGAGAGGTTTTGAAAAATTCAGAGGTGACGTATTCGTTGCAAGATTTCTCCCATTTGTTCTTTTAGCCACATAGATAATTATTTATCTATTTCAGTTGTCACAAAGCTAGTCGTTGTTTCGAAAAGTTGTTACTTTTCTCAAGGATACTGAATCCTGGGATTTTGTTTTCGAGGGGTTTTGAACAGGCCGGGCTCCAAAACGATTGGATTTGGTACGGAGATGAAATATCCTTTTGTTTATATGGAAACAGATGAGTCTTTAGGTCAAAGCACTTGTGTTTTTAGAAGTAACCTGCATAAGTCAAGGGGCCGTGGCCAGCTCTTCAGCTGAGAGGTTCAGTCCAGAACTAGTTAGGAAGTTCAGCAGTGAGCTGTGTGGAAACAGGCTGCTGAACTCTCTCCTTCTGACTTTCTAATTTCGACCTCGAAGCCTTTTGTTTTTATTTTTACTGTGTTTAATGTGTTTGCTTATGATGCTGTTGTGTACTTTCTAAACAACATCGTTAAGTTTAGTTTGGATAGACTGAGTTCTGAAGGTATTCTTTAGTCTGTTCTTTGTGTTTCATTGTATAATTTTGTGATTGCATTTTTGTCTGTTTTAAAATCGGGTAGTTATCCTAGCGAACTTAAACCGGGTAATTTTAACTGCAGAAGTACCAAAACAAATTGCAAAGTTATGGTTAAGGTTGGCTGCAGAAGAATGTTTTGTGTGGTCTGGCCGAGTCCATAAGAAAGTTCAGTTGCTGGTCACTTTTTACCCAGGAGATGTTCCATGTGGAATCATTATAATTGGGTGAGCAAATTCAACAATATCGGACATCAATTCAGTTGGTGTTGAATTTTAATTCGCGATGTCAACATTCTCTCTGTGGGAAAACATGTCATCGATTGTGTCGTTGTTTTTCGAAAATACATTGTACGTTTAGAGTTTTGCAACAGGTGATTAGTATTCTTGAAAAAAAACCGGAACCAATGTAAAATCAAAAGTGTCAATCGAAATCTTTATGGCAAGCGTATTTAACTTCATTGCCTTGTGAATATTGGAGAATGGAAGTACAAATAGAACTAAATTCTTTTTACAAACAAAACCAAATCAGCAACACCCACAGTCTTACTGCAAGCAACAATAAAGTAAAAAGAAACAATAAAATGAGAATGTTAAAACGATACTGGGGCCAAAAGTGTGAGACAAATTAACGTTTTGCTTTAATTTCAACCTGTACAACGTATAGCCAAGATGTACACACACCAGTGAGAATACAATCAAAGCGTGGAAGTAACATACGGAGCTTGAAACAATTTTACTGGCCATTTGGTTTACAATTAACCAAAGATTTGCTATAGACGTGGTACATTGTAGGAGGTGAAATGCTCAGCTAGCTTGTGGGGTGGGGGCACGGTGTAATGGTGGCAGTAGTTACCGTGTGTTAGGGAAACCAGAATCTTTGAACAAAAGGCTTGGGACTTCTAATATCCAGAACACCAAAATCTGAGCAAAAGTGTCGGATCCGTGTTTGGAACTTTAAGAAGCAAAGCATACAAACAGGATGTGGAATAATCTCCGAAGTTTAGCCTTCCACTCGGTGATGTGTATTACTTGTGGCCGTACACAGAAGCCTCTTACACTGATTTCACTGTCAGTGACTCGGGCAGTATGTTCAAAACCCGACCTGGATTGTGTCAAGCGAAATGTTTATATTGATCAATCTCAGATATAAACTAGTACTTGATTGGCTAAATTGAACAGAGCAACAACAGGTCACTCAACGCCAACTCGACAAGACACACACACATGACCTGATTGCACTCACACTACTAATCTGGACCAAAGAATTGGCGGAAAGGTATACCGAGGGTAAAAGATGAACCATGACATTTGGTTGCAAGTGATGCAATGCCTATCGATCTGGATGAATGATTCATGCAATGTGTAGTTCAATGAGATGAGATGAGAGCAGTCAATGTAACCGTCTATCCTCAGTGGTGAGTCTTTGAACTGTGGACTCATGTACAAGCACAATGGAAAATCCCAAAGAGGGCACGACTAAATTAGACGAGAAAGATTCTCTGGATTGTCAGCAGACAGAAAACGGTCACAATATTGGCCTGGTCTGAATTTATTGTCCAAACCTTTTCCACTTTTTAAAAAAAGAAGCTCTACTATTTTGTAGTTTTGACTTCCAAGTTCAATCGTAAAAGGTGTGTAAAGTGTTGTCATCTTCTGCTAAGAGAAATGAAGGATAAATTTAGTTCAGTAAGAACAATTGATTTTGTTGGAGTCATTGAATCTAAACTGGTGCCTGGATATAATATCCTTTCCTTGGCACCATACACGAAAAACAGCAACATCATTTTCAAATATGCTCAAGACTTTGTTTTAAAATTTTGGTATTGATAAATTTATCCAACTGCCCAGCTACAATCAGGTACTCATTATTTACTTTCACGTGGACTTGAGTGATGTTTAATTGATCAAAGCTATCTCCTGTTGGAGTCGGGCCATTTCTTGCCTTTCAGAAATATATAAAGCACGACTGATAAACATAGATCTCACTACTGGGCAACTGTAATTAGATATGGACAGAAACTTTTACTATCTCCCGAGCCTGTGATGTATTCCAAATAACACACACACATAGACACACACACACACGCACATAAAATGCAAGAAGAGGATTGCCAACTCCAACATGGCAATCTAAAAGTATGGTGCTAGAAAAGCACAGCCAGTCCGGCAGCATCCGAGGGGAAGCTGTCTGATCAGCTCTGCTTTTCCAGCACCACAATTTTCGACTGTGATCTCAAGCATCTGCAGTCCTCACTTTGTCCTGGTTGACTTTAACCTTGCTGCGAAGCCTCTTCCAAGGATGCCTCCCGTGAAGAAGTTCTCCTCCTCCCTCTACAAGGATCTCAGTGAGTCTCTCTCTTACTGTACCCCGTCGTCTTCTCTGCCCTGAAGCTCTTCAGCCACGTCGTGAACCAACCACCCTCTTCTCTCACCTATCACCAACACTGCCCCCCCCATCTTCTTCTATTGATCGCATTCCCAGTTTGCCGCCAGACACACACGCCCCTCCCCCCTTTTATCTCTCAGCCCACTTTGGCCATCCTGAATTCCAGCATCTTCAGTCCACGCTTTCTCCACATCTATTAGAAAACATTACATTTAACATTGCATTTTTCAGAGTGGAAGCAAACATTTGAACTGCCACGTGATAGAACATAGAACATAGAACATTGAAAAATACAGCGCAGTACAGTCCATTTGGCCCTCGATGTTGCGCTGATCCTAGCCCACCTAACCTACACTAGCCCACTATCCTCCATATGCCTATCCAATGCCTGTTTAAATGCCCATAAAGAGGCAAAATCCACCACTGCTACTGGCAGGGCATTCCATGAACTCACGACTCGCTGAGTAAAGAATCCACCCCAAACATCTGTCCTTTACCTACCACCCCTTAATTTAAAGCTATGCCCCCTCGTAATAGCTGACCCCATACGTGGAAAAAGGTTCTCATGGTCAACCCTAGCTAAACCCTTAATCATCTTGTACACCTCTATCAAGTCACCCTTAAACCTTCTTTTCTCCAATGAAAACAGCCCCAAGTGCCTCAGCCTTTCCTCATACGATCATCCTACCATACCAGGCAACATCCTGGTAAACCTCCTCTGCACCCGTTCCAGTGCCTCCACATCCTTCCTATAGTATGGCGACCAAAACTGCACACAATACTCCAGATGCGGCCGCACCAGAGTCTTAAACAACTGCAAAATGGTCTCAGGGCTCCGGAACTCAATTCCTCTACCAATAAAAGCCAGTACGCCATATGCCTTCTTCACCGCACTATTTACCTGTGTGGCAACTTTCAGAGATCTGTGTACATGGACACCAAGATCCCTCTGCTCATCCACACTATAAAGTATCCGACCATTAGACCAGAACCCGTCTTTTTGTTACTCTTACCAAAGTGAATCACCTCACACCTACCTACACTGAACTCCATTTGCCACCTTTCTGCCCAGCTCTGCAACTTATCTATATCCCGCTGTACCCTGACACATCCTTCCTCACTGTCAACAACTTCACCGACTTTCGTATCATCCGCAAACTTGCTCACTCAACCTTCTAGGCCCCTCCTCCAGATCATTTATAAAAATGACAAACAGCAACAGTCCCAAAACAGATCCTTGCGGAACACCGCTAGTAACTGCACTCCAAGGTGAACCTTTACCATCAACTACTACCCTCTGTCTTCTTCCAGCCAGCCAATTCCTAATCCTAACCTCCAACTCACCCTCGACGCCATACCTCCGTATTTTTTGCCGTACCCTACCATGGGGAACCTTATCAAACGCCTTACTAAAATCCATATACACAACATCTACCGCATTACCCTCGTCTACCGCCTTAGTCACCTTCTCAAAGAATTCAATAAGGCTTGTGAGGCACGACCTGCCCTTCACAAAACCATGCTGACTATCCTTGATCACATTATTCCTATCCAGATGTTGATAAATCCTATCCCATACAATTCTCTCTAAGACTTTGCCCACAACAGAAGTGAGACTCAACGGTCTATAGTTACTCAGGTTATCCGCACTCCCATTCTTGAACAAGGGAACCACATTTGCTATCCTCCAGTCGAACTGGCACTATTCCTGTAGACAACGAGGACATTAAAATCAAGGCCAATGGCTCTGCAATCTCCTCCGTTGCTTCCCAGAGAATCCTAGGATAAATGCCATCAGGCCCAGGGGACTTATCTATTTTCACCTTTTCCAGAATTAAAAAACCCTCTTCCCTACATACCTCAAAGCTGTCCATTCTAATTAATTGTGACTCAATATTCACATCGGCAACAATATCCTGTTCCTGAGTGAATACTGACGAAAAGTATTCATTCAGTATCTCCCCAATCTCTTCAGCCTCCACACGCAACTTCCCACTACTATCCTTGACTGGACCTATTCTTACCCTAGTCATTCTTTTATTCCTGACATACCTATAGAAAGCCTTAGGGTTTTCCCTCATCCTACCAACTAAGGACTTTTCATGTCCCCTCCTTGCTGCTCTTAGCTCTCTCTTCAGATCCTTCCTGGCTACCTTATAACTCTCAATCGCCCCAATTGAACCTTCACACCTCATCTTTATATAGGCCGCCCTCTTCCATTTAGCAAGGGATTCCAATTCCTTAGTAAACCACGGTTCCCTCACACGACCCTCATATTCACTTCTGCCTGGCCACACATGATTATTTCCACCAAGTCTTGTCTAATGATGCATGGTAGTCTCAGGCACAAGTGGAAACAGTATTCCACAACAGACTGCTATATTCCTAGCATTAGAAATCCTATAAAAGTGATTTCGAATTCAATTTAAATTGCACATTCATACATATTATCTGATTAACTAGCAGGGTGAAATGGAGCTCCTCTACTCTCAGATTTTCGTCTATTTCCACCAATTTGCCTTCATTTTGAAGTCGCGATTATTTTTATTTTTGCACAAGCATTACTTGTTCTTGTCATTCACCTGAAACTCAAACTGAACAATTGCACATCTGCTGACTGACAAAACATCGAGAAGGCAATGGCCATCAAGATATTTGTCTCTTCCTTCCTAAACATAGTGAAAGTGAGGGGAACTAGTGCAGCTTCTGGTAAGTTCACAAAATCAACCTTAATATTCAGCATTTATTTCCTTACTAAGTAAATGGACGCAAGAAGAGAAATTAATGTGCAGTAAACGTTCATCAGCAAATTGATTACATAAAGCGATGATATAAATAATTGATCCAGAGCAATATTCTGAATCCTGCAACTCACGTTCACAAGGTATATTTCATCATAATTTTCCAATCTGAATAATTCAAATTGATATCGCACAGAAACAATTCAAATCTCGATAGCATTACGTGAAACCACCTCAAGATATGATATTGCAATTTACTGTAATCTTGATGACAATAATTTGAAATACCTCTTGGTCTATGCACTATTGATGCTGGGTGTTATTCTGTATATTCTGGATATTGCACCATCAAGTTACCAAACTTGAGAAACGGTTAGATTGAGTTATTTAGTTAACTCCATTCATTTCTCTTTGATATTCTTTCGGTTTGTAAGTAAGATGTTCTTTTCATTAAACAACATTTTCATTTAATTGAATCCCCAAAAAACACGCAAATGAAGCATTGTAGCTTTGTGCAAATTCAATTTTTCTGCTTCAGTCTGAATACTAACACAATTAATATTGACACACCCGAGACAACAGTGGAATGCTTTAACTTCATGTTTGAAATTATTGTATCGAAACATAAATCTATCTTATCATTCTTTTAACCAAGTAAAGAGAAAGAAAGGCACTGGAAAAGCTCAGCAGGGCAGCCAGCATGAGAGAAGCAATAGAGTCAACGTTTCAAGCATAATTCTGGATTAGTGGTGCTGGAAGAGCACAGCAGTTCAGGCAGCATCCGAGGAGCAGTAAAAGCGACGTTTCAAGCATAAGCCATTCATCAGGAATGATCTGTTTTTTTTCCAGCGCCACACCTTTTCACTCTGATCTACAACATGTGCAGTCCTCACTTTCCCTTTATGGACAATGTAACCTGCTAAAAGCTTAAACCAGGCGAATTTTAAGAAGCATCACAAACATCAATTGAGGAATAGACATGCAGATCACATCAATGCAACATAATCTCGGAACATGGGACGTATGAAAACAGGCAAGTAAAATGTCTCACTTTCAATTTTACTTCTCTCTTTCACTATCAAGGATGTGTGGAACATTTGGAAAATGTTAATTCGCAGCACAAAACAAAATCCTGTTGATTTTTGAGATGGATATTATCAACTTTATCTGAATTCATTTTCCTTATTTTCGATGAATATTAAACCAATCCCTATCTCCATATCCCGTCCATTCTCAGTTCATACCGAAACCAAACTTGCACTTTTCCCTTATTGCATCAGATTACTGATTACGTCTCATAATATGTCCCTCTATAGTTTGTAAGGATTCTTTGAATACATGAATCAGATAGCTTATTAAACATGCATTATAGTGTACAAATCTATCTGAAAATGGTGACTCTAGACCATTTAAACATGCACATCTATTAAATTATTTAAGCATTATTAATCTACTACTTAATACTTTTAGAATCAAGGGACTTGTCTTTTTTTTAGTGTAGTGATTAAAGTGTATTTCAGACGGTTGATCACATAAATTGACGCTTTTAAATGAATTCGACTCTTTAAACGAGGAACCATCTGATGTAATCATACTCCTTCAGCAGTAAGTGAAAATACATCTTGGGGTAATGCGTTTGTTCAAAACACTGGCACTGATGTCAATCATTCTGTAATACACCTGTCGTCAGGTGAGGTGATGTACAAAGGCAAGCTTAGATTGATAACATTACATTTTGGATTGAGAACTCAAGCTGTGAACATCACTATTCGAACATGTCTCAACCTGTAATCATACAGGTGGAAAATATTTACTACCCTATTCTTGCAGTAGTTGGTATTCCTGGTAAGCATTTTATAATCATTTAAAATTTATGGTCAACTATGTTGAACTGGTGTACTTTTCCTTCCGTCGATGATATGTTTTGTTTGCCTGGATGCGGTTGAAGTTAATTACCATCATAAATCAAATTGGAAGAACACCCTGTATGTTGAAAATTCTGGATAGATTGATTTGCTTGGAAACACAGTTTTTCCTTCCTTTAAAAGATTGATATACAGTCCCTTAGTTTCATTTGTAGATTGTCTTTGTATTTTTAAAAGCAAGCACTGCGAAGATTAGAAATTTGATGTACAATTTGAAGATGCTAGAATCATTCAAGAATTCATCCAGTGTCTGTGGAGAAAGACAAATCAAATAATTTTAAAGACAAATTTTATGACTGTTGATTAACTAAAGAAATCCGCTTTAATGTGCACCAGTGTTGTATTTTGCCAACTTTTGTTTTGGAAAATAAGAAAGCTATTTCTGTCATAAAAAAACAGATTATTGTGTTGGAATCGTATATTTCTTTATTATTCATGAGGTCAGTTAGATTCGATTGGATGCATTCTTAACATTTCCTTCAGCGTATGCTGATGGAAATCAGTTCCACATTTTGAATATGCTTTGTTTAATAACATTTCCCTTGAATTCATGATCAAATGGTGTAATGTTTTTCCATTTGTGAGTGCAATTGGATACCCTTTATGTTTGTGCACCTGAGTGGTCATTTTATGATCTCCTGAACTGTCTGTGTACTTCTCTCTTCGATTTCGATTTCCAGTTGGAAAGGATCCTATAAATACCTGTTGATGGATACAGTCTGTGAATTCAGCTCTCCAAATAACATAAATTTTTGCAATGCCTCCTTTATTTTACAATATTGATGAGACAAATGCTGTTTTCAGTCTTCTAATATTAGTGTTATAACATATCATGTTACTTTGATATAAAACATAGATTTAAATATATCTATCGACATGTAGTAATGAAACCTTGGGATTATTTGGGACATTTTCAGCTTTCTTAGTGCGTCGCTTCTTTAATGAACTATGCATCCATTCCACTTTATCCACTTGTCCCACACATTGTTTTGGCATTAAATTTCTAAAAGGCACATTACAATTTTATTTTTCCTACTAAGATGTGCTATGTCACACACACCTGTATGGAACTTCTGTATTCGTACCCATTGTATAAGTCTATTAAAGTAACCTTTGGATTTCCTCCTTGTATAAGTTGACCCCACAATTTTAGCATTTTTAAAAATTTGCTTAATTGTATGTGCAAAGAGTGGACGCTACTTATATCAGGCAAGCCATTTTGAAATATTTAATCGATTTTCCTGCCAAGGATGTGAATGAAAAGAAACGACAAAGTTTTGTGTCAGCACAACCTTGGAACAGAAACTCCTTTTCACACCTCAGCCAACCCAC